>NC_133538.1:285470115-286176782 GCF_048544455.1 Silene latifolia
AGACATTTGCAATATTAGCTCCAATCCACCCCTTTGAGAAAATAATACACCGTGTTTGAAACCGAATTGCCTCACAAAAACCAGGTTTAGGAGGGTTAGGTTGGACGTTTAAAGGATGGCCGATAGGTTGCCAGATTTCGACGAGTTTGGGGATGTGGTGAGGGTGAGGGTGAGGGTGGGGTGATAGTGGTGGCTGGTGCCTGGTCGTTGAAGGTCGGCAATTGAGATAAATTGATAAGTAACATGAGAACTAAATTAATAAGGGGCAATTTTGTCATAAAAATACAAATGTTGAGGTTTGGTAGCAATTTCTAAACTTTGGTAATATTTTGGGGGTAATTTTTGAAAAAAATTATAAATGGGAGTAAATTTTAAAAAGTGTATTTTAAAAGGGAGTAATTGATAATTTACTCTATATATATATATATATATATATATATATATATATATATATATATATATATATATATATATATATATAGGACTGGACATATGACAAGTATATAAGTTAGTGGGTGCAGTGGTTTAGTTCATGCTTTCCTTACTAAGTGTCTCGTGTTCGAATCCTCTTGTGGGTTTTTCTTTTTGTTTTTGGCATAATTTTGCACAAGTTAACCGAATGCTATTCTAATACTTGAAGACATAAACTCAATACTGTGAAAATGAATTAAGGAAAATACTCATTGATTTTGATTGATCATACATTTATTTTTTAAAGAAGTCAAATGATATACAAAAAAAAAATTCATACTTCCTATTTACAACCTATGACTATAATTAGTATATTGAGAATATTGAGAATTTGAATATTGTGACCTAAATTGCGGAGTCTGTTGTGATTGGGAGAACGTCGGAGTATTTTGTGACGGTGTAAAACGTGGAGTATTTTGTGTACCACTAAAGCCACTCATAAAGGATGAAGCATCATCGTTTGCAACATGTGGGGTTGGGTTCGTTTTTGGGGGGAGCGCAGTGGTCGTCGGATCCTCATCATTTGTCTTTCTCCTTCTCTTTGTCTGTTTTACAATACGTCTTCTGCCATTCCCTCGCTTGTCGGGGGAGGGGGGGGAGGGGGGGTCTCTAATGTCACCTTCTTGTTGAGGTGTGTTTATGATAGTCTCCCTAGGTCGTAGTCTCCTACGACCCCACATTTTTGAGAAAACTCCACCTGCCACAAATGAATCTATAGACTGTATCCCAGCATGAGCCTCCAACTCTTTGATTAGTTCATCGGTTCTGCTATTATAAATGGCAGAAGACCCTTCTCTTTGCATAGCCAACCTCTTAATGTAATCATTTTTTACCGTTATCTCAAGAGACCTTTTAACACGTTCTGACTCATCCGGGTTGTTGTACCCAACCCGAATATTTTCGTATCCTCTAACCAAATCCTTGCGCCAGCGATCCAATATGTATTTGTCTGGGATAACTTTTACGTCCAACACATCAAGACACTTCATGATATGGCGACATAAGATCCCTCTAAATTCAAACATCTTACAACCACATTTATACTCACCAGTGATTGTGTCAATACTCACTTCAAAACTTCTTCGATCTTTCTTCCAAAATGCTCCTGTCACTTTTGATGTGGCCCTAAACCTCTTGATGAAACCCAAACTATTTGGAAGAGTTTCGACGTTGGTGCTTATACAACCATATACCTCAGTTTTCACCTCTCCAAATTTACTGTTTGTGTAGACCTTCTAAAGATATCCTCGAATAATATCATGGGATCCCATTTACGTGGGCTCTTAATGTCTTTGGCGTTATTGACTTTCTCGTCCTCCACCTTTTTCTCTATGGCATCCTCGTACTGCTTCATGAATTGCATCAGGCCGGTTTCTATGCTCATGTACGTTTTAATAAATCTGTTTGTTTGTTCACTCCTCTGAGTAGAAGACACACCCGCACAGTAAGTGTCTTTCCAAAAAAATAGGCATCCACCGCTGTCTCATATCCCATGCACCCCTCAACCATTTGTTGCGTCGCAAGTTGTATTTTTCCATGAAATCGTCCCACATATCTTGCACTTCCTCCTCCGTGATACTCTCGTGCACAAGCGTATGCAAATCTCTGTCAATCTGAGGAAATTGTGGGTGGTCTTTTAGATTCTTATCCGTGTTTTGAAGAATATGCCAAAGGCATAATCTATGTTTAGTCTCCGGGAACACTTTCTTGATTGCCCCCTCCATTGCTTTACATTGATCAGTTATTAAGACGGTCGGAGCTCTCCCCATACATTCCATCCACTTCTCAAACACCCACTCGAATGACTCGGTGTCGTCGTATGAAATTAAAGCCGCTGCATATTATATTGTACTTCCATGATGACTAACTCCAATGAATGGACAGAAAGGCATCTGGTACCTGTTGCTTAGGAATGTACTATCGAACGACGATGGGTCACCAAAAGCCTTGTACATGGCATGACATCGTGCATCAGACTTGAAAATGTTCAACAGCTTATTATCCGCGTCCCTTTCAACAGCGTAGTAAAAATCTGGATTATGCGCTTTTAAGCCCTCGAAATAATTTAAGACCTCTTTAGCGTCACCACGAAATCTACTTTTGTGAAGTTCGCTGTTGATGAAGTTTCTCGCGTCCTACCCATTGAAATGTAGATTATCAATCCCTCCAACCTCCCTAACTAATGTGTTGAAGTTTCGGGTAATTGGTATGCCAGCTCTGTCGTTCAACATCAACCTGGTCTTGAAATATTCGCTTATGTGCCTATAATTGACTACATGCCGGCTAACTTCAGGATTCAAATCGTGATTATGTACCAAATCACAAGTACAGATTACAAATTTCCCAGTGTCGTGATTTAATTTCCCAAATACATACATTTTACATGGTGTTATACACGAGCTTTTCTTTGTCGTATTGCCCTCTGAACACATAAGCCTAATCTTGTTCATCATGTGGAATCGTGGTTCTTTATCCCCAACTCTGTTTCGACGTACCCTCTGCTCCTTGAAGGGAGCCAAAAGTTGGCTACTACAAACATAAAGTTCAAACCCCGTCTTATAAGCGTAAATATAACATAAAGCGGCAAACTGTTCACCTGATTCAAATTCCGCACCAATCGTAGGCTCAATAGCTGGTTGATTGTCTTCATTACCTTCCAGAACATGTGCTACATGCCGTAACAATTCAGTGCCTGTGTCATTCTCGTCAATGACTTCGTTTTCTCCCTCCACCTCGATATACAAAGCATTTAAATCAAAACTATTCGACATTTTAAAATGATGAAGGTTGTTTTGAGAAGATGAAGGTGATGGAGTTGATGATAACTTAGAGTTTGCTGTGTTGAACTACTTTGACTGTGGAAGTTGAAAGGTTAATCTCAATTTACTTTTAACTATTTTTATTTTTTACTCATATTTTATTTTTAATTATTTTTAATTTTAAAAATAATACTTACTATTTACGGTGGAAGTTGGAAGGTTTTCTCCCTAATTTTCTTTTAATTATTTTTAATTTTTTACTCATATTTTATTTTTAATTATTTTTAATTTTAAAAATAAAACCTAATATTTACGGTGGAAGTTGGAAGGTTTTCTCCCTCATTTTATTTTAATTAATTTGTTGAAAAATTCCCGCCTAATTCTCCCGCCAACCTAATCCTACCATTATCCACACTCCCTATAAAACCCTATGATTTAGTCATATTGTACTCTTTTTTTCAACTACAAAATCTTTCCAATATTAAGATTATGGGTGTCTTGCCGTCACCATATTGCGATCCCTCATTTGTAACAACCCTAGAAAGCTATGACAAGTTGCTCAGTAGAGATCCGACGTTCTTAATTAGGGAGGAGTTCATGGAAAGGGTGATGATCAATCGTCAGAAATTTATTGATCTTGCAGGCGCTAGGATGGGTTTTTAACCTGGTTGTGACACTTACCCAGTCGTTCCTAGGCCAACATGAATAAATTAAATTAAATTAAATTAAATAAAGTGGTTCATGAATACATTCAATTAAACTATTAAATTAAATAATACGTCTCAGAATACTAAAAGACAAAATTTTCTAAGATTACAATATTAAGGAAAATAACAATATTAAGGAAAATTAAAGATTACAATATTAAGGAAAACTAAATTAATAAAAACTAAAACTAAATTAAAGTTTACAATATTAGGGAAAAAAATAAAACTAATTTCTAAGATAAAGAAGGCAAAATAGCCTCTAAGGCCCCGATCTCCCTCTCCAAGTCCTTCCTGAAATCGTATGTCCTTTGATAGTCACTTAAGAAGGATTGTATGAGGGCCTCGAGTGATTTGTCGAAATCTTTGACACCTCTTTCATGCCAACGGTTGCGGTGTTACATAAGGGATTTCTTCCTCGAAACATGTTCCAACTCCGTCACACGGAGCTCATCCACCAAAGCTTGTTTACCTCTGATTGATCTCTTAACAACATCAACGGCCGCGTTTTCCATCTTGACGTATACAAAAATAAGGATTAAATTAAAATTAAGAATATTAAAGGTATTATTGAGAGAAGAGAGAGAGAGAGAGAGAGAGAGAGAGAGAGAGAGAGAAGTTGAACGAATAGAGAAGAGATGAAAACAAGTATTATTCAGAGAAGTTAGAGAGAGACTGTGATTATGTTTTACTCCTAGTTGATATGATAACAAAAAAAAATGCTTATAAAGGTTGTAATATTTACTAATCCGTGGTTTTATTTGTGATTGGTCACTTATAGGATGAGCGGCCACGATTTAATGTGGAATATCATCTAATATTTTATTGACAACTGAACGGCCACGATTAACTATTAAGTACCATCACTTTTTATGTTGTTTTATCCCTAAATTGTCCTTTTCCCGCCAAAAAATTCGTACAATCCTATTGATCATACATTGCAACGATTAGTCGATAGCAACATACGATCTCATCTTAAGTCTTGGAAACTTGTTAAAATTAGTCCTACACTGTTGATCGGAATAATTAACTAATTATAGCAACATACGATTGATAACAACTTAACTTAGGTCTTAAATTTATGTCTTACGTCCCGAGACATAGGTATCTACACCCGTATTCATCGTACATTGCTATGATTAGTCAAAAGCATCGTACGATCTATAACATATTAAAAATAGGTATCTAAACCCGTATTGATCGTACATTGATATGATTAGTCAATAGCAATGTACGATCTATAACATCTTAAACTATAAGACATAGCTATCTAAACTCGTATTGATTGTATATTGCTATGATTAGTCAATAGCAACGTTCGATCGATAACATCTTAAACCATAAGACATAGGTATCTAAACTCGTATTGATTGTATATTGCTATGATTAGTTAATAGCAACGTTCGATCGATAACATCTTAAACCATAAGACATAGGTATCTAAACTCGTCTTGATCGTATATTGCTATGATTACTCAATAGGAATGCACGATCGATAACATCTTAAACCATAAGACATAGGTATCTTAATCAAGTCTTGCGTTCGGATCATATATAAACTCATATTGATCAAACGTTGCTAAAATTAGTACTACACTGTTGATCGGGACAATTAACTAATTATAACAACATACGATTGATAAGATCTTAAACCATAACTAGAATAACATCTTAACCTTAGGTCTTAAATTTACGTCTTAACCTTATGTATTACACATACGATCGTACATATGGCTAAAAATCCTAAAACCACAAATAAACCCTATAAACCCAAAACTCCTAAAAAACCTAGAAACCCTAAACCCCAAATAAACCCTACAAACCCTAAACCCCTAAAAAACCCTTAAAACCCTAAAATTATATTTTAACCAATCCATCAACGCGACGAGCTATGTAGAACATTTGTATTATATTTTCAAAAACATAATTTCTATTTTAATATTTTCACTTAATAAACAAAATAAATGAAGTAACAGTAAAACCATTCATTACTTAACTGTTGTTTTTTATTTCATAACAAATAAAAACTTATATTTTAATATCAATTTTACTGTTGTTTTTTATTTCATAACAAATAAAAACTTATATTCTAATATCAATTTAACTGTTGTTTTAATATTTTAATATTTTAAAACTAGTTTTTTATATTCATTTATTATATTAATATGTTACTTTATTAATGTAACTATATATTTATATTATGTTTTCAATAATAAAATTTATATTTTAATATTTTAACTTAATAAAACTAACATTTTACATTCTAATTTGACTAATATAATTTCTGTATGGATAAAAATATGTTTCGGCATTAATATGTTACTTTATTCTACGAATTACATAAAATATTTAGTTTCAATTATTTAAAAACATGTAAATAAATTAAGATATATATTATTTACTATTATTTTTAATAATATAATTGGTCATTAATAATTTTTATCTACTTGCCTTTTCGAATTCTGTAAAATAAATTAGGATGCATAGGGAAGACAAACGTTAATAATTCAATTTTATGGAGAATAGTAAGAGTTACACTATTTTTTTTTAATTCCATTTTATCGAGTATGATAACAGTCGCCCTTTTTGGTTTATATTTTTTTATTTTAATTTATAAGGACAATTAAATTAAAAAAAAGGTAATATGAGAAGAAAATTAATTTCATTAATATTAAAAACGACGATACAAAGGGAAAAAAAACAACAAACAGAATTTATAAACTAAACCTAATGACTACAACCAACACAAGAATCAAATCTAAGTTTCTTAGAATTGAGCCTTCTTGGACGAGTCCTCCCGAACCTCTTCTTGAACATCTTTGAAGGGAGGATGTCGGGGGTTTTTGTGCATGGCGATTTCCCCATAGCTTTACCGGAGTTCTTCGGCTTAGGAGGGGTTGCTATTACCTCAATCACCTCCACTACTTCGTCCTCCTCTACCTCCTCCACCCTAACAATGGAGGAATCAACTTTAGGGGTAGCTAACATCTCTATCCCATCGTCAATTTTCCTCCAATACATTTTGTCGAGTTCAAATTTACCCTAATTAAGCATATTAAATTCCTCCTCAAATAAATCGACAAGGAAAGTATTTCCATGGTAACCCAGACTAGCTCTCGTTAAAGCATTTTGGACATTTGTAGGACCAACTTGCTTGATTATTTCTCTCATATATGAACAACCTCGTGCAAACAATGTCTCTTGCATGGGCTTTCCTCTCTTCCGACATTTTTGTTATTTCAGTTTAGGATAGTTAAATTAATTTAGTAGGGAAGATGAACTTTGGATTAATTAAAAATTGGAGGGAATGACTATATTTATAATACAATATTTCCCTAAAAAAAACAATTAATGCATGGTTAACCGCCAAATGCAAGTTAGGTGGGGAAAACTCTAACGACCTTTCATCTTCTTAATCATTACAAAATAAAAATAACAACTTATAGATTATCAGCAAACAATTCGTGTAGCGCAGTTGGAAAGATACATAATTTTCTAACCATACGTCTAAGGTTCGAACCTTGTTGCGGTATGTTTTTTATTAACAAGTTTTTTCTGTGTACTTTTTGTAAAAAAAAGTATTTAAATAAAAATAGTTGTACCATAAATAATTATGTCAAACAAATTTTTATTATTAACATTTTTTTAAGAATTTTTTATTAAATAATTATGTCCAATAATTTTTTTTAAAGAAAATTAAAAAATAAATTTTTAAATTTTTTTTATTTAACTCACTAATTTCATACTTTATATTTTGAAATTATACAAAAAAATATAATGTAAAAACAGTGCCTTATAAAATGCAAAAACAATTTATCAATAATAATAATAATAATAATAAAATAAAACCTTGAAATACAGAACGCAAATATATTCAATAATAAATTAAAACAAAAAATACATATAAAAATAAATCAACGAAAATAATTATACAAAATATATTGTATAAATATAACGTATTAATATCGTATATGCAAAACGTACAAATATAACGTATTAATTAATAAGTCAAAAAACTCGACTGAACAATGAATTTCGAAATCCTAATTTCAATTTACCTCATAAAATGCAAAATAAAAGAATTTAAAATGCAATGAGGTGAAGGAATCACTTACTTGATAAGAATGAACCTACAAATTGCAATTAATCTTCAAATAACAAGCAAAAAAGGCGATTTTTTTGATCGAAAACCGCAAACCCTAATCCCACTATTAAACCGTGTAAAATGCCACAAATCAAGGGGAAAATAAGGGGCTTTGAACGATTAATTAGCAAGCAACAAGATGTAGGTGGCGGATTTGGTATGATGGCAAGAAAAATGGGGATTTGGGGATTTTTTTTATCGCAAATAGGGAAAGGAGACGAAAAATTGGGGAATAATGAATTAGGAATCAAAAATAGAGGAGTTAAAGGAAAACTCCCTGCGTCTCTTGCGTTTTCACTCGATCGAGTGGTTTAGAACTACTCGATCGAGGACTTTATGAATCCATCTACTCGATCGAGTAGAAATTTACTCGATCGAGAACTCCCCATTTGTGCTTTACTCGATCGACTGAACTGGAATCACTCGATCAACCTCATTTCACTCGATCGAGTACAAAAAGTACTCGATCGAGCTCTTTTCTCGTGTAAGCTCTTTAATTCGTCATTCTTCCTTTGAACTTGCGTAAAAATTCCTCAAACCTGCATAAAAACACGTGCAACAATATCCCAAAATACCAAATACGCAAAGTAACAGTCTATAGTCTTAAATCTATGCTAAAAATTGTCTAAAAACTAATTGTCCTAATTAAAAGCAATAAAAAAAATTCAACGGAAAATTCAAAAATTGTTTATACAAGGTGTTACACGGGGCATTTCCCCGGTCACTTCCCAAAGCAATTCAGTAGCCCCACGGAGGGCTCCTGACTGGAGGACGTCACCTCAGCAACATTGATCGTCCTTTTCATCTTCTATGAGCTTGAACTTGGATCATTCGGAAGATAATAGTTCACATCCACATATGCTCGAACTTTTCTCACCCTCGCTCCTTTCTCACCGACTGTAACACTGTCACTCCCAACTTGACTGACGTTAATTGCACAATACCCTTTGACAGCTCCCTCATTGTTTTCATCCGTACTGCGCAGCAAGGAAAACAGATTTAACTTTCCTCCTTTTTGCTCTCTATCTGAGGCGGAGGGGTAACAATAGCAGCACAATACTCCAAATTTTCATTTGGAGTGTCAATAATAGGGTCAATAGAAGAGAGAGCATTGCAAGGCTGAGCTTGCATGGGAGCCCTCCAGAACTTAGACTGATGGAATATTAGCTCCTCGTCCCCAACCTGAAAGGTCAACGTCTTACCTCCGACGTCTATTACTGCACGGGCAGTAGACAAAAATGGTCTCCCTGAAATAATAGGGGTATGTGCATCTTCGGGGATGTCTAAAACGACGAAGTCAACGGGAATAAAGAACCTCCCGTTCTTCACATGTACGTCTTCTATTACACCTAATGGCCGTGATATGCTACGGTCGGCCATCTGGACAGTCATGTTGGTGCAATTAAACTTTGTCAAACCAAGTCTCTTAGCTAGAGACAACGGTAAGACACTCACGCTAGCGCCTAGATCGCATAACATGTTATCAATCAAATGGGTACCGATATGACATGGAATCGAAAAACTACCTGGGTCTGACTGTTTGGGAGGTAACTTATTCTGAACTAGAGCCGACCCCACCTCAGTCAAGGCTACCGTCTCATTATCACTAATATGTCTCTTACGCGATAAAATTTCTTTCATAAATTTAAGGTAAGAGGGTACCTGTGTCAGCAGTTTGGCGAATGGTACAGTGACCTGCAAGCTTCTCAAGATCTCGGCAAATTTGCCAAATTGTTGATTAGCTTTAGTATTCCGCAGACGCCTCGGGAAGGGAACCGTGATGGGTATCTCGAGTCCCTTGTTTCTCTCTTCTAACGTGTCAGCCGGATCAATATCTGTATCCTTTGGACGCTTCTTTCCTCTCGAACGAGGTCTTTCAGGCGATTTCTCACTTAATCGAGCACTAGCAGGCTCTCGATCAAGCTGTCCGTCATCCATACTAATCGATCGATCAAAATTCCCATTCGATCGAGTAGTTTCTTCAATAGTATCACTTGATCGAGTAGAAAAAATCACTCGATCGAGCAGTTGACTTTTCCTGTTCACTCGATCGAGTGGAATTTCTACTCGATCGAGTACTTTCATCATCAAATCTGCTCGATCGACCTCCAGAAACTAGTCGATCGAGCACTTTCTTAGCCGTCAGCTCATTTCCTTCGACAGAACACTGTTCATCAGCTATTATTTCCTTCCTCGGGTCTGATTTCAACACTTCTGGTCCCTCATATGAACGACCGCTTTTCAAATTGATTAAATTTACCGTCTCATATGGATTTTTGTCAGTTTGTGACGGTAAATGACCCAGTTTCCTTGTAGATTGGTTCGCGGCTAATTGGGCAACTTGAGTTTCAAGTGCCTTGATGGATGCATCTTTCTGTTGATCACTCAATTGCCACTGCTTTGTAAAAGACTGCAACATAGTCTTTAGCTCACCAATCTCACTCACCCCTCTAGAAGATGATGCTCCATGATTGGGAGGAGGGAAGGAAGGAGGCTTCTGAAAGCCTTGTTGATTCTTATGTGGAGGAACATACGGCTGCTGCTGGTGCAGAGGAGGGGTAGGATTGAGCACATTTTGACTAGTCCACCTCAGATTGGGATGGACTGCCCCTTGGTTGTTTTAATAGGAACCCCCTCCTTGCCTATATTGTTGAAAGGCAAGGACTTGTTCCTTCTCCATAGGACAGCCAATAGCAGTGTGACCATCATTGCTCCCACACCTCTCACATGTGACGGTCTCCCCTCTAGTAAGCACATGGACCGTCTGAGGCTCCCCAGTAGAATGTAACTCCAACTTGTCAAATCTAGCATTCATGGCTTCCAGCTGAGCCACAACCTGCTTATGAACTGCATGAACTGTTCTAATACCATCCTCCGGGTTTCTATACTCAGCACTGTGATTCGCCATCTCTTCAATAAGGGCCCATCCCTTATCATCATCTGTATTTTCTTGGAATCTCCCATTAGATGACGCATCAAGTATGGCTATGTGGTCATCATACAGCCCATTGTAGAACCGGTTAGATATAAACCATGGGTCAAAACCATGGTGAAGAATAGACCTCACCAATTTCTTGAATCGGGACCACGCCTCATATAAAGTCTCATCGGGAGCCTGCCTGAAACTGGTAATCTTGGCCCTCAGCTGATTGGTGCGCTGTGGAGGGAAATATCTCTTGTAAAAGGCAAGAGCAAGAGACTCCCAATCAGAACTCCCCGCAATCGTGCGGTCCAAATCGACCGACCACTTTCTGGCTGAGTTAGTCAAAGAGAAAGGAAACAGAACTTCCTTAATCTTGTCTTGAGTTACCCCCTTTGTGGCAGGGATAGTAGAACAATAGTCTGTAAAGACCTCCATGTGCTTCCTCTATACAGATTTCTTTCTACCAGATTGATGTAGGAAGGACGAATGTCGAATGTATTCCCATCCTCAGTCTGGAGATTGAAACCCTTTGGAATTGAGGATGCTTTAGGTACCGAATAACTGGAAATTTTTGGCATCTTTACTTGTTGATCGGCAAGAATAGGAATGTCTTCTGCGAAAAGAGAGTGATGTAGCTCTGGCTCGAAAGTACTCAAGCCTTCCTTTCGTGATTTCCTCTGCAGACGGAGTCTATGCCTGAATAGTCTCTCTGGCTCTGAATCAACTTAAACTAACTCAAACCTGTCTGACCTGGGCATAAACAACACTGAAAGAAAATAAGTAAGAACTGCCTCAAGGAATAAAAATTCCCTGAGACGGATAAAATAAACGGAATAAAGACAGATAGGGCAATTGCCTCCCCGGCAACGACGCCAAAATTTGATACGCCTGTCGTATACCTATCAAAAATAAACTAACTAAACTAACTATATATCCAGGGAAGTCAGGTCGATCTCCTCAGGGAGGCAAGATATCTGTAAAAGTCCCTCTATTTGGTCACAAATGGGGGGGTTGTTTGAATTGTTTTCTAAACTAAAGGTTTAAAGGAAGAGAAGTAGAGAAAAGAGCAGTAAAAGCAGGAGAATATATTTAAACTATCAAATAGAGAGAGGTCATGTCAGGATTTCGGTTCACTACGGTAGTCCACTGACTCAACTGTAAACAACTTAGACAAAGTAATGCGAGACGGATATGGAAAGGTCCTTTCGGTCCACTTTCTATCCTAAATTACCACTAACTTAACTTTCATCCTCGTCAGGGTAGTCTACTGTTCATAGCAGGCCTATTTAGTCCAATCTTTCAATCTAGGATTAATTTTAGCCAGATTAAAGGGATGACTCAGAAGCGTGCACTCAACAAAGTCGGTAAAATACAATTAAATTGCTATGGTGACAGAATCTCACAATTAACTCGTCTAAACTATTTACTACATCGTCACATTTCTACCGTAGATCCCCTAATCCCTACATGAAAGAAGTTTAGCTACTCATATCGCTAATTAAACTATCAAAACTAACAGCAGATAAATAACCAGCATTCAACATACTAAAACAATGATTAAATCGCATAAAAAGTAAATTAGGGCAGAAAGTAAATGAAGCAAGGCAAGAAATTAAAGCAAGCAAAAGAGAGATTATTATTAAGAAAAGAGAAAGGGATTACAATCGTGCGAATCCGGCGTAAAGAACACAAAATCCGAGCAAAACAATCCCGAGAACAAAGTTACAGAGAAAGGGAAAATGTAACGTAATAAGTTTTCTGTCAAAACTAAACTGAATGATTGATAAGATAAAATATTATGCTAATGACCTAGTTAACGTAAGTTTAAATAGAAAACAAAATAAGTCCAAAAGCTAAAACAAGCTTACGGGCTAATTAAAGCCCACGCTAGCAGAAACTACTCGATCGAGTAGAATAAATTCACTCGATCGAGCAAAACACCATAACATCTACTCGATCGAGTAGAATAGTTACTCGATCGAGTAACCCTCTTTTCAGCACCTCTCGATCGAGCATAATAACCACTCGATCGATCAAACAAGGCCATAGAAACTGCTCGATCGAGTAATAATACCACTCGATCGAGTCTTCTTCCTTCAAATCAGCCCAATCTCGTCACCGACTGCCTCGTAAACCGTGCCTTCACGCTTCCCAATGCAGTTGATACGTGCATTTTATATAGTCTTTTTAGCCTATTTTATGCACGTATTTCTATGCTTTTATCGTGGTTTTATGCTACGAAATGCCTCGAATATGCTACTGTGGGTTATTATGTCTTATTTGCAGGAATGAACCCAAAAGTGGTGAAATCAAGCCTTTTACCGTCCGTTTAGCATGCATTTGGAGGAAGAGATAATTTGGAGCGGGAAATATTGTTGTCTTGGGATGCGTGAAGTTATTTCGGGAGCTAAAAGGCCAAGTCAAAGACCAAATTACAAGACCAACACGAGCTGGAACCAGGAACCACTCGATCGAGCAGTTTCTTTTGGTCGATCGAGTAAACAGACGGAGGAACTGTTTGATCGAGTGGCCAACTGTTCGATCGAGCCTTATCTTTTGGTCGATCGAGTAAACAGACGCAGGAGCTGTTCGATCGAGTGACTTAACTGTTCGATCGAGCAATTACAAGCTATTGGGCCTTAATTTACGTTAAGCTTAGATTAGGTTTTATGTTTTTAGGCTATAAATAAAAAAGGGTAGAACATACGTTATTCCACTCTCTCTGGACCTCTCTAATTACCTTTTCTTCGGTCATTGCTACTGTTACTTTTGTTCTTTCATTTCCGGATCATTTATTTCAGTAATTCTTTATTCCCTTTTTTCTCTTTAATTTAATTTAATGTTTATTATTTGTTCTTTCTTTATTCCTTGTTCTCCCTTAATTATGCCTAGCTAATTCCCCTTGTATGTTAGGATTAGGGAAGCCGTGGTAGCGATGTTTTAATTGACTTATATAGATTAGTCTTGCGATAGGAATTGTATTAGGCAATTTAATTGTTATCCGGTCGAATGAATGCATGCAGGAGACCATAAATTTAGTTAACCCCGACCTAGATCGAAAGATTGGAAGGGAAGGCTTGCTTAATTACAATAGGGTATTGCAGTGAGGGCGAAAGTTAAGCTGTTTACGCTCTAGGGCGGTTTAAGGACCGAAAGGTGACGACCATAGCTCTTCTTATCAATAGTCTAATCGCCTTAGTATTCCCGATAGTATAAGATCTGATAGCTGCCACGGTGAGACCGACTCTAGCATACTTCCTTTCTCTTATTTTTAATTTCCTTTATTCCCTTCTCTTGCCTTTAGTTTGTAGTTTAGTTAGTTCACAATCAATCAAAACCCCAATCGTGACAATGGACAGACCGAGTTAGACAGATAATTAGCAAATAGCCTCCCTGTGGAGATCGACCCTACTTACTGCTAGCTATTAGTTAGTTGTACTTAGGTATTTATTTTTGGTACAAAACGACAGTATCAAATTTTGGCGCCGTTGCCGGGGAGGCGACGCTTTTATCTGTTTTAATTTTGTCTGTTTTTCGCCTCAAGGGAAGACTGAGTACCTTGAGGCCGTTCTTATCTTTTTCTTTAGTGCTGTTTTGATAGGCCCTAGGTTTATTAGACAGGCTACTTAGGGAGATTATTGAAGGGAAGGCTTGAGTACCTTCGATCCCTCTTGCCAAGATGACATCTGTCTCCCGACTAATTGCTCAGTTTGAAGCCCAAGCTGAAAAACCTGCTAGTTGGGAAAGGAAGAAATCTTGGGGATGTGGTACTGCTGAGCACAATGCAGCTGTAGTTGTGCCGCCACATCCACCCTATCAATGGCCACCGCAACAAGATCCTCCCGATATACAAGAAGAAGAATTTGCGGAGCTGAAATCTTTAATGGAGACAATTGCATCTCAAATGCAAGCTCAGCAAGATCATGATAGACAATTCTCCTCGCGAGTTGATAAGCTCGGGTCTGTAGTTGCTCAGTTAGCAGCTGAGATGGAGATAGAAGAGATCGCGGAGTGGACATATTCAATGGTGACGCTTGTATCACAAATGCAAGAGAGCAATAAGAATATGGACGCTCGACTCCTTAAGCTCAAACGACATTGCTCGATTAGCGGTGAGATGCAAGAAGAAGAGGTTTATCTTGCTGAGAGCGGTTTTTCTCCTGAGGAAACCGTGTTGCCCAATGATGAGGATGACTTCTATGACTCGGACGACGAGTTCCTATCGTATTTCACTGCCCCACGCGAAGATTTCAGCCCTATGCAGGAAGAATCACTCGATCGAGTGACTAAAAGTAGTCGATCGAGTGAAATTTCAGAAGGAAGCCCTCGATCGAGTAGTATTTTTACTCGATCGAGTGGAATGCAGGAGGATAGCTCTCGATCGAGTGATTTTGTTACTCGATCGAGTGAACTGCGGGAGGGAAGTAGTCGATCGAGTAAGAATTCTACTCGATCGACTGATTTGGCCAGCGAGAGCAGTGCTATGTTGCTTGGGTTCGTTTTAGACGATGATTTTGACGATGATGACGGTTACAGTGAATACCCCTTATTCAAAGCTGAGTCGGATACACTTGAAGCTGAGATGTATGGGCTGAATTCCACTGAGGGGCGACGAGAGGAGGTTTTGAGTCGGTAATTGCTCCTAGCACGGAAGAGGTAATAAACTCTTTTACCTATGATTCCGTCATTGAGAGCGACCAATCTGAGGTAGTAAACGATAATTTTATTATTGGTTGTTCTAATAGTATTTTTCCTCGTTTGACTTGCGTAATCTCTTTTAAAGCTATACCCCCTCTCAAGTGGATGATTAAATTAGCAAATTCTCACCGTACATGTCATCTCAAAATTGCTAATCTGAATCGGGACCCTTATATATTATTGATTGCTGCTCCCGCTCCTTTATTATGTGGATAAATTTAGGAGCTCACATAGGAAATTTGTTAGACTCAAACGGTTGTTTAATTTCATTTCCTATTTCTTGATTCCACTTTGGTGCTACTTATCTTTGTTGTGTAGCACATGCGCGCTATTTTTGTGATTGTTTTTGCGCGCTTTGAATTTGTTTTGATTGTGATTAATCATAGAGGCTCGAAGAAAAAGAAGGTCGAGCTGGGACCTGACTGAAGCTAGCGCTATCCGGGAGGCAACCCGGCGATATTATTTTGCATTTTATTCACTTTCAGTTGTAATAAATGGTTTTATACCATAGACTATCTCAGTATGCTTGTTTTTTGTCAGTTGCGGGCTGTTTTTCATTGCATTATGCAGGAATACGCTGCGGATCACTCGATCGAGTACTTTTTGTACTCGATCGAGTACTTTTTGTACTCGATCGAGTACTTGTGCTGCCAAATCCATTCGATCGAGCATTTCATCTACTCGATCGACCACCTGCAAGATGAGAAATCAGCTCGATCGACCACAATTCTCTTCGATCGAGCTGATTTTGGATGCCCTTTCACGTGTTGACTTGGATTAGCTTCCTGAGACGGTTTTCCGGGCCCTTAGCAACCTCCCAGGTTTGGGGAGGTCCCTTTATTCGCACTATCTTGTGAGTTTTCCGCATTTACTCTCTTTCTCTTTCAGTTTGCATTTCCTTTCCATGTTTTGGTACAATGGGGCATTTGCACGGTTTTGTTTTGGGAGGTTATGCATCCATATCTCGTGTTCGCATTTTGTTTTCATTGCATTTCAGTTATCACGTTTAATTTAAGTTTGCATTGTTGTTTATTTTTGTTAAAAATTAAAAAAATTTCATAAAAAATTGAAAATTGTTAAAAATTCAAGAAAATTCATGTTTATTTTAGCATATAGGTTGAGTCGGAACGGTGGATTTCAATGATGAAATTGCACTGCATCTGTCTTTTTGCTTAAGCCTTGCAATAAACTGTTATCTTATTAGCTTTGTCTTATTGCATATCTACGAGTTAATGTTTAAATTTAGCTGAACGAATAGACTTGACCTGAAATTTTGGCAACCTACTTATAATTTCTAAGATTTAGAGCCTTATAAACTGGTGTCATTTATGACCAGTTTCATGTAGGATTGTGAGTAGTTACTCCTTGCATAACATGTTCATTAATTTGTACATATATGAAATTCAATTGCTTTTTGCCTACATACATTCGGGTTAGTGGTTGGTGTCACATGCAGGGAGGTGCTTACAATTTCCCTTTCTTTCATTTTTACCCACAAACTCCACATTAGCCAAATTTGCCTGTTGACCCTTAACTACATCCCAAATTTAGCCTGCCTTGTCAAGCTAGTTTAGATTGTTCGCGGTATATTTGTTTATTGTATCAAATCTTGGCTCATATCATATTGATTTGGAGTTGGTAATTTATGAAGAAAAGGAGGTTGATGAAAAAAAAAACGTGAAAAAGAAAAAAAAAGAATTGAAAAATGAAAAAAGAAAAAAAATCAGAAAAGAAGAAACCGAAAGAAGAAAAATAGAGAAAGAAAGGAAAAATTTGAAAAAAAAAAGAAATGTTGTTTGGTTGACGGTTTCTGCTCCTATGTTCCATCTTATATCATTTGAGGAGTATGTTTGGTTCGGTTTGGTGAGTTTTATGCCAAATGAAGGGCATGTGCTCTATTCTATAATTGAGTTGGAAATGGATGTTGTCATATGGTTCTGTTTAGGTACTAGCTTGATCACCTATACCTCCACATTCCCATAACATGTTTTGCCTTTTCCTACCCATTGCCTCACTTTACCATATTTTTGTAAGCCCTCGGCTGTGACAGGACCTTGTTTGGTTGGAATGTATGTGTGGTAGCTTGAATTATTTATCGTATTAGTTGCATGCATGTTTATGTGGGTCGCAGTTAGGTGAGTGACTATTTTTCTTCTTCTCTCTTACATTCATTTGCTTACCCTTTGCTTCATGAGAGAAGAGTGACCCGTGAGAGTCCATTATTAAAGGTCTTGCAAGGTCGATGGTTCAGCTTTATTATAAACATCTTACAACTCCTTTGCATTTGACTGTTAGCTATGAGTGTTAGTTTGCTTGCATTAAATTGGCTTAAGTGGGCATTTGTAGCTAGCTCTGAGTTATCTTTTCCGTTCCATTAGTTGCATTTTAGTTTACTCGAGGACGAGTAAAGGTTTGGTTTGGGGAGATTTGATACGTGCATTTTATATAGTCTTTTTAGCCTATTTTATGCACGTATTTCTATGCTTTTATCGTGGTTTTATGCTACGAAATGCCTCGAATATGCTACTGTGGGTTATTATGTCTTATTTGCAGGAATGAACCCAAAAGTGGTTAAATCAAGCCTTTTACCGTCCGTTTAGCATGCATTTGGAGGAAGAGATAATTTGGAGCGGGAAATATTGCTGTCTTGGGATGCGTGAAGCTATTTCGGGAGCTAAAAGGCCAAGTCAAAGACCAAATTACAAGACCAACACGAGCTGGAACTAGGAACCACTCGATCGAGCAGTTTCTTTTGGTCGATCGAGTAAACAGACGGAGGAACTGTTCGATCGAGTGGCCAACTGTTCGATCGAGCCTTATCTTTTGGTCGATCGAGTAAACAGACGCAGGAACTGTTCGATCGAGTGACTTAACTGTTCGATCGAGCAATTACAAGCTATTGGGCCTCAATTTACGTTAAGCTTAGATTAGGTTTTATGTTTTTAGGCTATAAATAAAAAAGGGTAGAACATACGTTACTCCACTCTCTCTGGACCTCTCTAATTACCTTTTCTTCGGTCATTGCTACTGTTACTTTTGTTCTTTCATTTCCGGATCATTTATTTCAGTAATTCTTTCTTCCCTTTTTTCTCTTTAATTTAATTTAATGTTTATTATTTGTTCTTTCTTTATTCCTTGTTCTCCCTTAATTATGCATAGCTAATTCCCCTTGTATGTTAGGATTAGGGAAGCCGTGGTAGCGATGTTTTAATTGACTTATATAGATTAGTCTTGCGATAGGAATTGTATTAGGCAATTTAATTGTTATCCGGCCGAATGAATGCATGCAGGAGACCATAAATTTAGTTAACCCCGACCTAGATCGAAAGATTGGAAGGGAAGGCTTGCTTAATTACAATAGGGTATTGCAGTGAGGGCGAAAGTTAAGTCATGTTTTACGCTCTAGGGCGGTTTAAGGACCGAAAGGTGACGACCATAGCTCTTCTTATCAATAGTCTAATCGCCTTAGTATTCCCGATAGTATAAGATCGATAGCTGCCACGGTAGACCGACTCTAGCATACTTCCTTTCTCTTATTTTTAATTTCCTTTATTCCTTCTCTTGCCTTTAGTTGCGTAGTTTAGTTAGTTCACAATCAATCAAAACCCCCAATGTGACAATAGACACTCCGAGTTAGACAGATAATTAGCAAATAGCCTCCCTGTGGAGATCGACCCTACTTACTGCTAGCTATTAGTTAGTTGTACTTAGGTATTTATTTTTGGTACAAAACGACAGTATCAGCAGTATCTCACTCAGGAAAATCTCGTCTCCTCTAAATGCATGCGAAAACGACAAAAAAGGGTACGATTCCACTACTTTCGCGTTCATTTCTACAAAATGGACAAAACGAACCAAAGTAGCCAATTCGGGCATAATACTATATAAACAGTACAAAAATGCATAGAAATACGTGCTGAAGTAGGCTAAAAAGACTATATAATATGCACGTATCAAAGAGCCATACCGTGATTTAGTAGCTAGTATGGAACAATTAAGGGGCTCGGATAAATTCTGGTTAATTGCTTATACCTCTTTTGTTCATGTGTTGTTTCAATTGATATTGAGCTTCTACTATTGTTTCACTGACTCTTTTGCTAGCATGTTTGATAAACTCTTAAGGGCATTGAGTTGTTCCGCTCTTGACTACTAATCACTCAGCTGAAGGAGATTTTGACAGGTAAATCTCTAACTTTCTCTTAAGTCGGGTGGTTCACCACTCCGCGAGATGTCGAGCCAACGACGTAAAAAAACAGCGCTTCTGGGAGGCAACCCATAGATTTGTGTGTGCAATTTTTGCAAAAAAAAAAAAAAAAAACGAAAAAAAAAGGTGAAAAAAAAAACGAAAAAAAGTATCGCAACAGCCTTGATTTATGGTGTTTGGCGACATAAGAAGGGAGACAAAGAAGGCCGGATGGGTAGGATAGTGGCTAAGGTGTGGAGAAACCGCGGTGTGTTGTTGTGGGCACCTTGCTAATGCGGTTGGATGGTTTGTTATTTTGGGGTAGAGAAGATTATGATTGACCATGCCAGCTCGGAGTTGTAGAAGTATTTTATTTATGTGCAATCTTTTGCTGGCACATATGTTATTAGAGCTACTTGGTCATCTGTTAGGATCGGAGTAATAAGGGCCGCTAGTCTTCTTTGGTTACTTTTGTCTTTTGTTGGCCTTGTTGTTATTGTACTTTATGGAGGATGCTAATGGCCAAGTGTGGGGAAGAGGTGTGGTGCGTGGATTGCTTTATTACACGCGATGTTGAGGCTTGATATATCTATTTGGTCGTCTGGAGTTTTCTCTGCTGAGGTTTGTTCATTTTTCCCTTTATTGTGTCCTTGCAACATTGAGGACAATGTTTCATTCAAGTGTGAGGAGGGAGCATCGTTCTGATTTGTAGTCATTTGTACTTGTGTGGTGTGTTTATTTCAGCAAAAAAAAAAAAAAAGAAAAGAAAAAACAATATTCATCGTACACAAAAAAAAGATAAGACGGATTTATAACGGTATATGGATGTTGTTTTTGGATGATTATTGATGAAATAAATGGCTTATTGAAGGTGTAATGGTATAAATTCCCATTTTACAATATTCATCGTACACAAAATCTCATTGAAGACGGCACGTATCCATCACTTTGGGGTGACGGATACCATTTCCTCTCACAAATGACCCAAATAGAGGGGGGAGAGAGAAGCACATAAGGATGCCCCCACCTTGTCCCCCCCTATCCGTTTTGTGAGTGGCACTACCCGTCACTTGCTCCGACCCGTCTTCAGCAAGACTAACTGTTCATCGTATTTTGGAGTAATTAAAAGAAATTTAGTTTAATGAGGTTTTGTACTCCGTAGAATTGTTGGTGTGGATTATGGTATGAATATGGCCAACAAGTGTCTTAGGGCCACAGAGCAACAACAAAGAAAAGGTCCACTACTTGGGACAAAAGCACATGACTTGTCTCAATTTGGGCCAACAATGGGAAGTCCACAAGAAGTACGCAGAAAAGAAGAAGAAACACGGAGCATCAGTACAGCAATGTCCGCGAGTCGCTGTTCACTACACGCGGGTCGCCTGTATTGCAGCAGTCCGAGAGAGTTGTTTCGTGCGTTATTTCTATGTTTTCCTAATTTCAGTTATTATTATTATTTTTACTTATTACTTATTATTATTAGGTTAGGTATTAAGTTTATATTATCATTCATATTATTCATTGATTCAATAAGTGTAAATTGGGGGAAAAACTCTCTTAGAACCCTAATTAATTTTGCTTAGAAATTATGAGGAACTAATCATCCCTTTCTTGGATCGATAGATTGAAGCTATTGACTAATTAATTGTGAGATTGTTCTTTCTCTCTTTTATTTCTCAAGTATTGTTTATGTCTCTTGCTCGTATTTTATGATTATTGTTTCTTTTTGCTAATCTGATCAATTAGTAAATGTTTACTTTAATCTATTGCATGTTTAGAAATTGAATCCGTAATTGTTCAATTAATCTAGACTAAAGTAGCAAACTTTACCCTAAACATTTCTATGCGTTTCATCGTTATTAGGACGAAGTAGAGACTAAACATATAATTCGAATCGTTAACCGCGTGTGTTAAAGATCGTTATCTTTATTGCTTCCTTGGATTGTTAATGCTGTTGTTGGATTAAATCTAGACGCTTGGCTTAGATTGTTCAATAATTAGGGTCTTCTAATATCGCGTTTAGAGTTAGTTGACTAAACTTAAGAGGAAGGGGAAACTTGTATTTCCACAATAAAGTGCTTGAGAGTAATCGAATTAAAGACAATCGAAGACCAATTAGTTTGTTGATAGTGGATGTTTGTTGACCCAAGACCTTTAGCCATCTGAATTCATCTCATTTACTTATTGCCTTTTCTCATTAGTTCATTAGTTATAATCAATCTCAAAACCCCCCATATTATTGTTACTTGTACTCTTTACTTTTACACATTAATTACATCGCTTTCCCTGTGGTTCGACACCCGACTTACCTCTACTATATAGTTAAGGTAATAGGACTTTATTACTTATTTTTGGGAGCATACGACTTCGGCTCACCAGTCTCATTGTCTACAATCAACTTGGACACTATGTTCACAAGCTTGTCCAACTTTGCATGTACTGCACCCATTTCAACAGTTGAGCCAACTGTTGCACCAGACTTAACCTTACCTGAGTACTTGCGAACCAACTTCCCACTGCTAATAGCCAAAGCCATTTGAGAAAGTAAACCCATGGCCATTTCGTCACTCAACTTCTCAATACCGGGACTACCTTTCATGACTAGCTTCCTTCTCATAAAGATAATAGAGAACCACATACCATAGGGAATCACGGTTTTCTTATCAAATTTCCCTTTTTGAATATCGGGGGCTATCTCATTGATACAGTGAAGGATTAGTTGGGGAAGGTTGATGGGATGGCGTTTGAGAATGTGGTGGAGAAGAAGCATCTCAAGGAGAGAGCATCTTCCCCTACTATTTTTGCTTGGTAAGATGGCTCGGTGAACAAGGTTGAAGGTGAAATGGTGGGGGGCACGAAGTTCATGAGCATATATGTTGGTGGGTCCATTTTTATTATCGGGTCGGAGGGTTCTCATAATCTCACTGGCCATAGCTTCATCAATGTCACCCCAAGTACACTTAGGAAAGGAGGTAAGACCCACGGCTTCAACCTCAAGGTAGGAGGCAAGTTGGTCAATGGTCAAGACAAAGGGTTTTTGATTAATGAATGCCGAGAGAGTTCCTGATGCAACATCAGCCTTAACTGTTGCATAGAACTGAATTACCTCCGACATGTAAACTGGAGAGTATTTGTCGAGGAGATTAAACCAACCTTGACCAAAAACAACAGCTTTGAAGAATGCAAAAGCCGGAGAAGAGTCATACCATGTTTTCTTGTATCGCCTCCCATTATGAAAGCAACATGCAAGCATCCCTTGACATAGCTTGAGGGTGTCATCCGGAAGGTCGAGAGTATTGAGGTGAGCAAGGACATTATTTTTGAATGCATCATCATGAATGGTTACCATCAACTCCGTGCAAGTATTGAAAGGGAGTTTATCCTCAATGACATCCTCATCTTCCGGTGGAAAATCCACCTCCTTCTTCCGTGGGTACCTCGACTTTATGGCCGCCTTGGGTTTTGATTCCCTCTTTCTCTTGGTAACGGTTTTAGGCTTTGTCTTCATTTTGGTAGGAGTTCCAATGATAATGTCATCATCATCATCACCAAACAGTTCAGTGATTTTTATTTGGGATTTGGTTTTGGGGGTTTCGGTGGAGAGGGGGTCAAATTCATCAAACACCTTGTCTTCATTTTTGGGTTCATCCATATTTTCATTATTGGGGATGAAATCTTCTTCATGCATGACTTCATTTCCTGGATTTTTATTCGAAGAATCGATTTTTTCAGTATTATCTTTCTCACTCACGGTTTCCTTCTCCTTTCCAAGCTCACTTTCTTTTTCTATTTCCTCATCTTTTTCACTCATTTTTTCTTTCTCATTTTTATTACCATCATCTTCGGTCTCCTTTTCTATTTCAACAACAACTTCTCTTTCAATTTCTTTTTCTGATTCTTTTTCTTTTTCAACAACATCATCTCCATCCTCATTTTCATTTTCTTTTCCAACAACAACATCCTCTTCAACAACATCTTCTATAATCACTTTTTCTTTGTTGATTTTATTTGCCATTTTATTAAGTGTGGGCTCATCTTCCTTGGAATCAACATCAACATTTGAATCCAACATCATAAAGATTGGGGGACTCCATTTTAATCCACCATGACCTCCTCTACCACGACCTCTTCCCTTTGTAGCCATGGATTTCTTCCATATAACACTGGGCTTGACTGTTGGAGGCTTGGTAGAGGACGGGTTGGGTTTGTCGGATTCTTCGATGTTTGCAGCGGATTTGGTGGCCATTTTTTGCTTGACAATGAACTTTGGGTTGAAGGAGTTTTGAAGATTTGGACTTCTCTATTGAATGATTTTTTGGGAGCCATTTGAGGGTTGTTGGGGTTGACGGTTTTTAGGGAGATGAAAGAGGTTGAGTTTCTTTGAATTTTGAATTGAAGTTTGTGGGTAAATGGGAAAGTGTGGTTATTGCATGGGGGTTTAAGAGATGGACGGTTGGGTTAATGAGGGAGTGGTTAATAAGTGAGGTAGAGTGTAAATGTGGGAAATGATGGTGTAGGAAACGGCTATAGGTGGGATTTGCTTGCTTTGACATAAAGTTATTGTGAGGCTCAATGCAATAATTCAAATGCAAAATGTGAAGTTTCAATGCAATTTTTTCGGTCCATTTGGCATATGATAAATTTTGACATTTTTAAACTTGATAACATGTACATCCTTTTTTTCTAGTCAATCATGTAGGAAAATAATTTTAATTCGTGTTACATGTCGCCTAACAAACCAATTTCCAACCGAAGTTTTACGAATTATTCCCTTTCTAATGGTTTTGTAAAAATGTCCGCAATTTGATTTTCTGTTCTACAAAAGGTTAGACATATATTTTGTTTTTCGACTTGATCACGTAAAAAATTATGCCTTATATCAATGTGTTTCGTCCTAGAATATTGTATTGGATTTTTCGAGATGTTAATTGTGCTAGTATTATCACAAAATATGGGAGTGGTTTCGAAAATAAGACCGTAATCACGCAATTGTTGTCGTACCCAAAGAATTTGGGCACAACAAAGAGCGGCACTTACATACTCACTTTCGTCCGTGTTTAGAGCAACAGTATTTTGCTTCTTGGATGCCCATGAAATGAGGCACGGTCCTAAGAAGGTAGCAATACCCGAGGTGCTTTTCCTATCCAACAAGCTCCCCACATAATCCGCATCCGAAAATCCTACAAGATCAATGTCATAATGAGTTTGGTACCAAAGGTATAAACCTTGCGTTCCAATTAAATACCTAAAAATCTGTTTAACGGCTTTGAAATGTGATTCTTTAGGATTTGATTGAAAACGAGCACATACACACACATACACTAAATTGTATGTCATGTCGATTAGCGGTTAAATAAAGCAATGAACCGATCATACCTCGATAAACCTTTTCACTAACACTCTTACCATTTTCGTCTTTGTCAAGACTAAGCTTTGTGATCATTGATGTAGGCATAGGAGTCGAGTTAGTCAACCCAAACTTACTTATCATTTCCTTTAAGTACTTCTGTTGGTGGATCATGGTTCCTTTCTCACTTTACTTGATTTGAAGACCAAGTAAGAATCTAAGCTCTCCCATCATACTCATTTCAAACTCGGAAGTCATTAGATCCGAAAAGTACTTATAAAGGACATTATTTGTTGCACCAAAAATTATGTCATCGACATACACTTGCACAAGCAACAGTTCCTCTGACTGTGACTTGATAAACAATGTTTTATCAACCGAACCACGTAGAAAACCATTTTCTAACAAAGACTTTGAAAGTTTATCATACCAAGCTCTGGGATCCTGTTTTAAACCGTAAAGTGCTTTATCAATTTTGAAAACGTGGTTAGGGAACTCATTGTTTATGAAGCCCGGAGGTTGTTCGACAAAAAACTTCTTCCTCAAGATAGCCATTTAGGAAAGCGGTTTTAACATCCATTTAAAAAAGTTTTATGCCGAGGTGAGACGCAAAAGCTATGAGCATTCGTATGGCCTCAAGCCTAGCTACCGGTGCAAAGGTTTCATCATAATCAATTCCTTCTTGTTGATTAAACCCTTGAACCACTAGTCTAGCTTTATTCCTTACGATTTCTCCAACATCATTGAGCTTATTGCGAAAGACCCATCTCGTACCAATTACAGTACGTTGAGATGGTCTAGGGACCAGATGCCATACCTTATTCTTTTCAAATTGCTCCAATTCCTCTTGCATAGCCGTCACCCAATATTCATCCATTAGTGCCATTGTGATATTAATGGGTTCAATTTGTGCTATGATTGCATCAAAAGCACAAAAGTTTTGGAGCGAAGACATAGTTTTGATAATAGAGGATAGGTCACTTGACACGGCTATCGCAACCCTATCAAGGATAAAACCTAACGGTCTCAATTAAAATGTAGCAGAGGCAGTCGAGTATCGAATCCACAAGGAGGTAATGTAATTAACAGTTGCCTAATTCTAGTCCTAAAGTAACAATGGGGGGTTTTGTTGAATTGATTTCTAAACTACGAGATTTAAAGGAAAGAGAAATAAAAACAAAAGCAATAAGGGCAGAAAATCGGTTTAGACTATCAAGAAGAGAGGGACATGTCGGGATTTCGGTTCACTACGGTAATCCAATAACTCAGCTGTAAATGACTCAGACGAACTAATGTGAGACGGATGTTGAAAGGTCCTTTCGGTCCACTTCCTATCCTAAAATACCACTAACTTAACTTTCGTCCTCATTAGGGTAGTCTACTTGTGGACAAGGCCCTCGGGAACTGCGTCCGCGGGATCCACACTAGGCATAATCGACTCGAGGTTCTTTCGAATCGAATTAAGAGAAATTAGAGTCGCCACCAAGTTTTTTGGGAACTTGGAACGGTTCAAGTCAACTTTACACCTTTCCTCGAAAAGCATAAAGCCAATCGACTACGAGTGATTAAAGATAAAGACTTGTACCCTATATCACTCGATTTGAATGACTCTCGTAATCCAATGGTATTTAGACGGATCCACAAACCATAGATATTGAGTAAGGGGTGAGGGTACGTGTTAGGAAGCCCGTAAGGACACCTAACCCCGCCCGTCAATAACGGCCTCTACTAAGTCAAGTGTCGGATTTCAAACAAGGTCATAGCTACTACGATATATGATATGCAAACATCGTTTTAAAACCCTAACATGTGAAGTTTCTATGTTGATTTAGATGCAACTAAACTAACTTTGTCAAAGTTGTAATTTAGCATGTGGGTTGATTCATCTAACAACATATAAACGAAACAAACAAGGCTTGATGGGAATGGGGGAGCCGTTGGGATCTACCCTATTACAACCCAGGCATTTGATGCCGACACAACGAGAAATTAAAGATACAACTCGATCTAAAATACAACGCTATAGACAAAACCGTACACGACACATTACACGGCCAATTCGGCCTAGGGAAACGTGCACAAGGGGGGTGGCCCACGGCTTACATGACTCACGGCCTTTGGTTACTCCTCGCGATGCGTGCTTTCACTTAATCTTATCGAATTAGACATAGGGCCACACACCAAAGCATGCATTAGCAAAAATCGGGCCATGTCGCTTTAAACAACATGCGATTTACTACGCTCTTACACGAATTGGAGCACAACCATCTAACCAAATAAGACTAAGGTTTTTGAAGAAGCTTTTGACTCGATAAAAGTAAAACAAACTTGAAAGTTACAACTCGATGGACAAATTATAAATTACAAGCTACGAAACGACAAAGAACAAATGATATAAAACAAACGAAACAAGAAGAGGCACGGCCACCCTCACGGCCTAAAGCCACGTCCACCCTAGTTCCTAGGTTAGATTCATTAGTTAGATAGATTTGCGAAACGATGCGGGATGTACATTAGAAAACGATGATAAACGAGGTCAGAAAGCTTTGCCTAAAACCGGGTGCTCTACACGGCCTAAAGGGTCGAATTAGGTCAAGTTCGCTAATTAATTTAACTCATCGAGTGTTAATAAGAAGGTGCTAATCACGCACTCTTATACTAGCGAGAAATTATGTGAAAGAGAAAGATGCATTCAATTAAGTTACAGAATTGTTAGTTGATTTTAATGCTTGTGTCGAAGCCACCTAACGTGTCTAATCAGGTTATTAAATTGATCTAATGTCATCTAAATGAGTCATATGTTAACAATCAGAGGTCAAACCAACATGCAACGGGTCCTAGGGTAGGTCGAATTAAACGAAACAAGGGAAGGGTCAAAAGCGAAGAGCGAAGTTAGAATTCGTTTTATTAATGCCCTACCTTGAACACGAGGATATGCAAATGAGAAGGGGGATACGACCGACTGATGTAGCGGATTTCTTTCCCATCTCAAGTCAACGCGGGTGTTCGTGGTGGTACTTTAACTCATACTCGGACTAAACTAGTTTCATAGTTAACGAAAACAAACGATAAACAAAGTAAAAACGAACTATAAAAAAACAAACATAAAATAACGAAATAAAAGGGATAAGAGGAGGATTTGATGCACCCTCAACCTACATGTATCGTTGACACCGTCTTGGGTCGTAATCGATGGTAGATTTTATCTCGAGAGGCCGTCGTCGACGAAGGAACAAAGCAACAAACACGTTTTTTGCAAATCTGGACAGCAACTTTCAAACTGCGATTTCTCTCTCGTTTCACGGTGAAAATTAGATTTAAAAGATGTTTTGAAAACTAGAAAGAGAGGAGAACAGAGATATTAAAACAATCCCTGCTCGTTTTGAGTTATTGGGCACGAAAAACGAGCACAAACAGAACTGGACAGACAGGAAAAGCCGCGAAAACAGAGTGTATAACACTCTGTTTTTCGAGGGGATTCGTGTACTCTCAAGGGGAATTTGGCTCGTAAATCTTTGTCTAAGATGTAGATGGATGTTGTGTGGTTAATTTGGAACAAGAAACTCGAATTTTAATGGAGGTTTGATGGTTGAACGAACGACATCAAAGAGGACACACAAACTGATTCTCAGTTTGTAAGTCGGTTTTGTCGAGGGTTTTTGAGAGGCAATTAGGGTTTGTTTCTGGAGTTTAAAGCTTGTAAGTGACGGTAGTATGTATGGAGAACTTAGAGGAATGAATTTATGGTGAAGGGGGGGTATTTATAAGGAGTTTCGAAGGGTAGAAGTAGGGCAACAAGCAGTTGGGCCTGTTTCGCATAGCTGCTGTCCATCAGCTATTCGTGGGGTTTTTAGGGTTTATATGGGGGGTTTGCTTGGTGGTTAAGCTAAGGTAATATGGGTAGGATACTAGGGTATGGTGTAGGGTTAATGGGCACGGGTGTTGGTGGCTGTTTGGAGCGGGTTTTGGGCTCGGGATTTGGCACGCAAAACAGGGGGGCTGCTCGTGTTTTTTGCGGGCTGTTGGGGAGTGTTTGGGACGGGATTTGGGCCGTGGTTAAGGGGGTTCGAACTGGGGTTGGATGGGTAGAGTCCTAGGTTGTTTAGTGTACTCGAGATTCATGCCAACTTGTAAAGAAAACGGGCTCAAAAACCGAGCTATAATCGAGCTCCAAAACACGTGTTTAAAACGAGTTTTTTTCGATTTTTAAATCGATTTTTCAAATCGATTAACACATTAAAATAAATGATTTTTCAAATCAAATACACTCATAAAATGATTTTTCAAATCAAATATTTATTTTATTTTCAATAAAATAAACTTGAGAAAATAAATTCAAAATAAAAATAAAACGAATTCACCTTAAAAAAGCATTTAATTTAAATATCATTTAAATTAATAAAATACTCCGTCGACAACGCTCATTCTACATCGTAAAACGAACCCAAATAATGACAATGACAACTAATAAATACATGTGTCCTATCATCATCGGGTGTTTGTCGGGTTCTCTATAAATTCCAATATCGATGGATACGGGTATCTACACTACTGTTCATAGCAGGCCTATTTAGTCCAATCTTTCGATCCAGGATTAATTTTAGCCAGATTTTAGGGTACCATAAAAGCGTGCACTCAACTAGGTCGGATAAATACAGTTAAATTGCTATGGTGACAGGGTCTCACAATTAATTCATCTAATTCATTTACTACGTCGTCATATTTCTACCGCAGATTCCCTAATCCCAACATGAAATGGATTTAGTTACTCATATCGCTAATTAAACTAACAGCAATTAAAATTCCAGCAGAAAACATAATGAAATAACAATAGATCGCAATAAGGAAGATTAGGGCAAAGAAGTAAATGCAACGTAACAAGTAATAAAAGCAAACAAATGATTAATTATTATTAAGGGAGAGAAGGAATTACAAATTCCAAGTGAAACAATCCCGAAATAAAGTAGCAGTAGAGAAAGATGAAGCAACGTAATAATGTTAACAGTAGAGAGTTTGGTAGATCAAAAGATGATCCTAATTAACCTAGTAAAGCGTGCTTAAATAGCAAAAGAAAATAAGTTTAGCGAAAATAAACAACTCACGGGCTGTTTAAAGCCCAAAACCAACGGAACCACTCGATCGAGTGGTTTAAAACCACTCGATCGACCAACTCTTCAGCAATTTCTACTCGATCGACTGGAAAGGTGCTCGATCGAGTAACAGGTCTTTGTGCAGCTTAAGGATCGAGTGAAAAACCATTCGATCGACCATCAGAGGACGTGAAAACCACTCGATCGAGTGGTAGAACTCCTCGATCGAGTACTCCATCTTCATTTCAGCTCAAGTCCGCCACCGAATGCCTCGTAATGCGTGCCACGACGCTTCCAAATGCAGTATCTCCTTCTGGAACAATCCCGTCTCCTCTAAATGCATGCAAAAAGGACGAAAAAGAGTACGATTCCACTACTTCTGCGCTCATTTCTACAAAATAGATAAAACGAACCAGAGTAGCCAATTCAGGGCAAAATACCATAGAAATAGTACAAATATGCATAGAAATACGTGCTGAAATAGGCTAAAAAGACTATACATTAGGCACGTATCAAATCTCCCCAAACCGAACCTTTACTCGTCCTCGAGTAAACTCAAAACTATACACTAATGGAACGGAAAAGATAACTCAGAGCTAGCTTAACTTGTCTACTTTAACCAATTTAATGCAACAAAAATTAACAGTTAAAGCTAAGAAGTCAATACGCAAACGAATTATAAGCTGTTAAGAAATATAGCCAACCTTTCGACCTTGCAAGACCAACAAAATCGGACTCTCTCGTGGTCACTCTTCTCTCATGAAGCAAAGGGTGAATGTTATATGTAAAAGAGAGAAGGAAAGACAGTCACTCACCTAACTGCGACCTACATAGCATGCATGCAACAAAAATGAAAGACAATTCAAGTGCTAATGCACACATTCCAACCAATAATGTCCGTCACAGCCGAGGGTTTGCAAATGATTTGGGAATAGTGAGGTTCAGGTAAGAAAAGGCAAAACATGTTATGGAAATGTGGAGGTAAAAGCGTCAAGCTAGTTCCTAACAGGACCATAATGAAACCATCTGAATCTCAACTGACTGAAAAATTAAGTACAAGTGCCCTTCATTTGGCACACAACTCACTAGACTCAAAACATAATCTCCTCAAAAAAAAATATGGGATAGAACGGAGGAGTTAGACGGTCACAAACTTCCCTTTTTTAAACACCGTCTGAAATAACTAACTGAAACGAATCAACCTTTTTCGATTGTACATCTTCGAACATCTTCTCAACTCAGACAAGAGGAGCACGTCTGTTTCCTCCATTTTCACATTCTCTTTTTCTTTTCTTTCTTTCTTACACGTTCCAGCCTTTATTTTTTTCTTTCTTTCTTTTAATTTTTTATTTTTTTTTTCACGTTTTCTCTTTTTTTTTTTCACGTTTTCTCTTTTTTGTTTCCTTTCTTTCTCCTTCTCCACAACTTTCCAACAACTCCATACAAAAGGGATACGGCCAAACTGCAGACGAAAACTCGTACCACAAAAGAACATACTAAACTAGCTTGACTAGGCAGGCTTAATTTGGAATGTAGCTAATGGGTCAAAAAGGCAAGTTTTGGCTAATTTGAAGCTAAATGGGTGAAAAGTATAAGGAAAGGGGAATTTGCAAACACCTCCCTGCATGTGACACCAACCACAAACCCGAATATGTGCATTTAACAAGAAATTGAATGTCATGAATGTGCAAAAATGATGAACATGCTATGCAAGGAGTACTACTCTCAATTCCTAATGAACTGGTCATGAATGTCACCAGTTATGGCTCTAAAACTCGGAATTTTTAAGTAGTTTGCCAATTTATCAGTCAAGTCTAAACAGTCATCTATATTTGAACAGAAATTCGTAGACTATGCGTATGACAAAGCTAATAACTATCAATAAAAGTGCAAGGCTCAAGCAAAAAGACAAGTTATAGTGCATTGTCATCATGGGAATCTACCGTTCCGACTCAACCTATATGCAGAAATAAACGTGAATATTTTTTTTTGAATTTTTGAAATTTTTGAATTTTTTTTTTTGGATTTTTCAATGAAATAAAACAATGCAAGGCAGGCTTAAAAATAAACGTGGATGCAAAACAAATGAAGATGTAGACTCAAAAAGATGCAATACCCTCCCCAAACCAAAACGGACAACGCCCTCGTTGTCCTCCAGCATACACCAGCAGATATATACAGGGGAACGGGAATATACAACCAACAAAATAAAAATAATAAAATAAAGGAGACAAAATAAAAGAGTAAGAGATACATACAAAATACGAACTTCCCCAAACCAGCCAGAAAACTGAGGAAGTGAGTAGACCAGTAGCTACTCGTCCTCGTCGTCGTCGTCTCCATCCACCTTATACTCCGGGTCCTCCTCCTCCTCTCGCCTCCTCTGCTCCTCAGCGCGAGCTCTCTCCACTGCAACCTCGGGGTCCTCGTCCTCGTCCTCCTCCTCCTCTGACGCCGGGTACCCCTCACTGGTAGTCTTTGGAAGAAGGAAGGGTGTGGCCAACCCTCCGGATCGGTGCCGTGTCGCCGCAAGTGGTACTTAGACGAGAGGGTGTAGGGTCAAAGCTAAGTCCCTCTCCATACGAGCCTCGACGCTCGCAAGCTCGATCAACAAATCAGAATGCGCCCCCTTGGTCATGGACCGCGGGCGCTACAAAAGGAGGAGGTGGTCTAAAAGTAGCAGGAAGACCGGCTCGGTCGTGTGCAGTCGAGTGGGAGGTGGAGCAGGAGTAGGAGTGGTAGTAGTAGTGGGAGTAGGGGTCGGATCGGGAGTAGCCGTGGAAGGCTGGGTACTCCCTGAAGGTGTGGACCCCTCTCCAGTCTCAAGTCGCCGCTTCTTAGCGGCGGGTGCAGCAGGAGGTGGACGAGACTGAAGTGGATGGTGAAGTAGAGGCAAAGAAGGCAGACGGTGGCCCTTTACCACAGTAGGTAAGGGCTCAAGACGGGGGAGACTGTCCCAAGGTAAGTCAACAGACAAGGAGTCGTCAATCTTCCAAGTCCGGTGGTCTGGGGTCAGCCAATGCCGAGCGAGCATGGCGTCCGGACTCGCAGAACCTCTCTCCCGGGAGGTATGCGCAAGTCACGTGGCCAGGTGGGGAAAAGGCGGTGGGCAAGAATGGTGGCTATGCCACCGCAGTAATGGTTCCGTCTCCTTCTTCCCCGGTCATGGAGGTACCGGGCGGTCAAGTAGGCTATGTTGAAGGTAAAAGGACCCTCACAGTCGACGTTCAGATAACCGCCCAGGATGGAGAGTTCGGTGTTGGTAATGTTGTTCGGCTCCTTTCGGCCGAAAATAGAGCTCCCCATCAGTCTAAGAAAACAACGGACGGGGGGATGGTGGACCCTGGTGGAGCTTTCGCTCCTGGAAACGGGTCTGGGCCAGGCACCGCCAAACCTGACGGTAAACCTTCCTCGAGTCTGATGTCACACCCGAGGAGGTAAAGTCAAGAAACCTACCAAACTCCGCTAGAGGCATCGGAAAAGTCCGGTTAAACAACCGGAAGGAGACTGAAAGACTGTCGGGGTCAGTCTTATGTGCATCTGGGGAGAAGGTAAAAGAGCTGAGAAACTCGAGACTCAGCTCTAAGAAGGTGTGGCCTCTCATAGTAATGAGCCCAGGCATCCCCGTGACCCGTAGTAAAGTACAGACTGACTCGTAAATGCCGAGTTTATCTAATGCCGATTTATCCAAAAATCGGGAAGGCACATGTATACACTTCAGCAAGTTATAAAATTTATCACGGTGTAAAGCATTAACAAAGAGTACCTGTGGATAATCTGGGTGAGAATCGAGGGAAGTGTCCCCTCGAACTGTAACTGTCCCAGAAGTAGAAGCAGGAGCAGCAGCTGTAGAAGTGCTAGGGTTGGAAGTAGAGTTAGATGGAGCTGGCGTAGCTCGAGACTGCCTACGACCCCGGCCTCTGAAACACAAGACAACAGCTCGCTCTCGGACGGTGTAAGGAACCAAGGCAGCTCTGAAGGCGGCTGCGGCTGCTGGTGAGTCCGCTACAGGTGTAGAAGTGGTGGTTGGTGTACAGGTAGTGGCTACTGTGGTCACCGCTGAAGAGGAACTAGCAGCAGTGCTAGCTGTGGTGGTGACCGTAGAGGAAGTGGTAGCCTGAACTGAGTTCGCAGCTGAGTTCACTGGAGTAAAAACCGTCCCTGCAGCTGAAACAAGGAAAACTGGGCTGCAGTGGTGACTAGGGCAGGGGTAGTGGCAACAGCAGGGCCCACTAACTCCCTCAAGGACGGGCTGGGGGACGAACTAGTAGATGGTAAAGAACTAGAATCCATCCTGCAAACATAGGTGATACGTGCATATTCTATACACTTTATCTGTGGTTTTGGCACGTATTTCCAAGCATAATTGTTAGCTTAAGGCTACTATTTCTCCCGAAACGGTTTACTTTGTATTTTCTATGATTTATTGTAGGAATGAATGGAAGTAAGCTAAATCAAGCCTAATTCGTCCTCCGGAGGCAACTTCAAGGAAGCCCAGAAGAAGGAGATTCGTACTCACTCACCTCGAGATGCGTGCATTGGAGTGAGGAGCTGTTTTTGAAGAAAAGAAGTGTTTCTGCACAGCACCATCAGTCGATCGACTATGCTGTAAAGTCGATCGACCACTGAAGCTCATCAGACGCTACTGTTCTGCATTTACCAGTCGATCGACCATGCTGACCGGTCGATCGACCAGTCTTCGAGCTGGGAATTATTTTCTTCTTGTTAGACTTTTAAAAGCCCAACTTGTAATTAACTTTTGGCATCTTTTTATCAGTAGAACGCAGCAATAGTTAGGTTATGCTTTTGGGATTATTGAAGAACTCAGTTTTTAGATCTAGCTTTGCAGACGGAAACCCTCGATTTCGATACTTTGTTCTTGAATTCAATTAGTGAGTTTTTATGCAATTCCTTTCTTCTTTTAATTCTTGTTATTTCAATTCTTGCTTTATCAATTTAATTCCAGAAATTAATCTCTTGTCCTTTGTCTTTTATTTAAATTCAATCATGTCAATCTTGTTCTTTGTTATCAATTTAGAAATTGTTTTAGTTTTAGTCATGCGTAGCTAATAGTTTTGATTGGGAATGAGGTGAACCATGGCATAAGTTAGGATTGTTTGTTAACATGAATTCTTACGTTTCGGTTTTGTCGTCTGTTGATATGTCTTTTTGCTAGATTGAAAGACTAGTAATTAGAACTATCATTAGATTGGAATTTCTCTTGAGTGAAAGCTTTGAGAAATTTCGGGGAATTAGAAGACCGCAAGGTTAATTTGAGCATAGATCGAAAGGCTTGCTTATACCCCCTGAGACCGTATTATAGGATTTTTGTTACCTTATTGTCCTGACCATTGCCGTGGTGAACCGAATTTCCCGATCCTCTTTTTATCTTGTTGAGAAATTTCATTTTAGTATTTAGTCAATTTAGTCAACCAATCTCAAAACCCCCCAATTAATTGTTACCTTCAAAGACTGAAAATTAGCAAACAAAATCAACCTTGTCTCTCTGTGGTTCGACCCTTACTATCACTAGCTATAGTTTTAGTTTGGAATTATAAATTTAATTTTGATACAAAACGACGGTATCAAATTTTGGCGCCGTTGCCGGGGAGACGGTGTAATTCTGTTTGCTTTATTTTAGTTTATTTTTCTTGTCTCAAGGAACTTTTGTTCCTTGAGACCGTTGCTTACCTTTGCTTCTAGTTTTGCTTTTGCACAGTTAGAAGACAAGTTTTTGAGAGGAAGACTTGAGTACTCTCATTTTGGCAATTATTGCTACAATATATGATAATCTACAGCCAAAGGAACACCATCTTCCAAAGGGGCACCAGTTACCTACCCCTACTACGGGTAACTTCGAATTTCGTTCCTTTTATATCGATTTAGTGGAGCGAAATCAGTTTGCTGGTCTACCAAATGAGGACCCCTTGAAGCATATGGAGATTTTCACAGACTCATCATTGTTCCATACCTATACCACCGGGGTGACTCGGGATGAAGTAAAGGGGTTGATGTTCTTATACTCCTGGAAGGATTCAGCGCGAGATTGGTACCGCTACCTTGATAGGGTAGCAACTGGAGTCACGGACTGGACATCTCTAGCATTAGCCTTCTACAAGAAGTACTTCCCACTTTCAAAAACTGACGCCTTGAGAAGTAAAATCACAAGTTTCCTGCAAGGAGCTGATGAAGGTTTTTGTGAAGCATGGGGACGTTTCAAAAGTTTGGTCCGAGCTGTCCCTCACCATGGTTTCCAGCAATGGTATCTTTGCAACCTATTTTATAATGCTCTATATGATGATTACAAGGTCATCCTGGATGCAGCTGCTAATGGTAGGTTCCAAAACAATACCGGTCAAAGTAAAGGTTGGAACACTATTGAGGAGATGGCAGTCCATAGAGCTGAGTTTGGAAGTTCACGTGGAAAGTCACGAAAGCAAAGTGATGAAATGAGTGCCGTTGTGACACTTATAACTTCTATTACTGCCCGTCTCGAGAAGCTCGAGATCTCTGATGCTTCCTAGGAGAAAGTTGAAATACCTGTTCAAAACTCAGATGAGATCGAGAAGTTGAGAGAAATGGTCCAACTCCTTTTGGTTCAAGTGGCGAATATGGAAGCAAATAGGGATTGAGTCCTCAAAGAATTTTGTGAAGCAATTGGAGAATATAGAGGCTAAGCAAGTTGCTAATTCTTCAAGCAAATGTGAAGGGCCGATTGAAACGATTAATGCCATTAATCTCAGAAGTGGCCTCTCTTATGAAAGTCCCGACAAGCCAAAGGAAGACTCGGGAAATGATGAAGAAGCTCGTTTAAATTCTGGTGCAAAAACGAGCTCAATTGCCAGTACTTCTGGTCGATCGACCAACATTGTCAGTCGATCGACTGAAGCGTCAGATAAAATAGTTTCTGATCAGAAACTATTCACACCAAAGATCGATCGATCGACCAACATTGTCAGTCGATCGACTGGATCACCTGACGAAATCAATTCTGAACAGGAACTGTTCACGCCCAGCCAAGTTGGTCGATCGACCACTCATATCAGTCGATCGACTGGAACTCCAGAGCAGGATGCAACTCCGTCAACTAGTTCGCATGATTCTTCACTCATTGATGATTTGACGGGGGTTTTAAACCTACGGAAGCCGAAGGTTACCGATCCTACGACGGTGTTGCGATCCGTATCGGAGCGTTTGAAGACTACTAAGTGGAGCGTAAGTTTGGTAAGTTTTCGGAGATGGTCCAGAATCTCGAGGTAACGGTTCCTTTCTCGATCTAATTACCAGGTACCCTCTTACGCTAAATTTATGAAAGATATTTTAAATCGTAAGAGAAATTTTCGTGATGATGGTAATGTTGCTTTTGTGGAAGAGTGTAATGCTCTTTCGCAAATTAATGTGCCACCCAAATTAAAGGACCCGGGTAGTTTTTCAATTCCTTGCACTATAGGTAACCACGTAATTGGAAAGGCCCTTTGTGACTTAGGGGCCAGTGTCAGTGTCATGCCGTATTCTGTTTGCGAAAGGTTAAATATTGGTAGACTTAAGGTGACCGATATTACCGTTTAAATGGCAAATAGATCGACTCAGAGACCTATAGGAGTTCTAGAGGATGTACCCGTTCGAGTGGGTAAGTTTTTTATTCCTGTCGATTTCGTTGTTTTGGACATTGCGGAGAGGACGTCGGATACCTATTATTTTAGGCAGACCGTTCTTACATACATTTGAAATTTGTGATAGATGTCAAGCGCGGAACCATCACCTTAGAGGTAGGGGATGACACCATTGAGTTCAGTCTTGCTCACAAGGCGAATGAACCTGCTGATGAGGATACGTGTTATTCCATTGATATTATTGACATGGTTGTTACTTGTAATTGGAGGGAATCCTTAGCCAAGGATCCCTTAGCTGATCTAACCCGTTTAGATGAGTGTGCGGAGTAATCTGATGGAGAATCTTTGAGGAGCCAGATGCTTTGGTAGCCTCAATGGAGAGCTACGAGCTCAATGAGGAAGAAGATGAGATGCTCTTGAGCTTGGCCAACGAGAACTTGGTCAACACTTGCTACACCATTGAAGCTGATTCTGTCTATGCTGTAGAGGTAAAGGTCCCAGAGCATAAGCCACTTCCTCCTAATCTTAATTATGTTTTTCTAGATGATACGGAGCAGTACCCAGCTATTGTTAGCTCTAAGCTTAATGATGACCAGCTGTCTGCTTTGATTTGTGTGCTTAAGAAAAACAGGAAGGCTTTGGGTTACTCTTTGGATGACATTAAGGGCATCAGCCCTGATGTTTGTATGCACAGGATAGAGCTGGAGGAAGGCCACAAGCCTTACAGAGACATGTGGTCAACGCAAGTTGAACCCGAAGATGCGAGGAAGTTGTTATGGCTGAGGTGATGAAACTACTCGATGCAGGTATTATTTATACAGTTGGCAACTCCAAGTGGGTTAGCCCAATTCAGGTAGTCCCGAAGAAAGAAGGGACTACCGTGGTTAAAAATGATAAAAACGAATTAATACCAACTCGAGTAGTGACAGGGTGGCGGATGTGCATTGATTATAGACAGTTGAATGCCACCACCAAGAAAGACCACTTCCCCCTCCCTTTTGTTGACCAAATGACTGAAAGACTTGCTTCTAACAAATTTTTCTGTTTTCTAGACGGATATTCAGGGTTCTTTCAGATCCCTATTCATCCGGACAATCAGAGTAAGACCACTTTTACCTGTCCACAGGGTGTTTTTGCATATCGTAGAATGCCTTTCGGATTGTGTAATGCCCCTGCTACCTTTCAGAGGTGCATGATGGGGATTTTTTCTGATTATATAGAGAATATTGTGGAAGTATTCATGGATGATTTCTCAGTTTATGGTAGTGACTTTGATCGTTGTTTAGCTAACCTTGATAAAGTCATGCAGCGTTGTATAGATGTTAATCTTATTTTAAACTGGGAAAAGTGTTAGTTTATGGTCAATGAGGGAGTTGTGTTAGGGCATCTGATTTCTGATAAAGGTATACATGTTGATAAGGCAAAGGTGCAGGTGATTGAGCAATTACCTCCTCCCGTGAATGTTAAAGGAGTGAGGAGTTTCCTTGGTCACGCTGGTTTTTACCGGCGTTTCATTAAGGATTTTTCAAAAATTGCTAAACCACTTACACATTTGCTCCTTAAGGATCTTTGTCTTTGAATTTTGATGAGTGCCTTGCCACTTTTAACAGGTTAAAGGAGGCCCTAGTTTCTGCGCCAATCATTCGGCCTTTGATTGGGACCTCCCATTTGAGATCATGTGTGATGCCAGCGATTATGCGGTCGGTGCAGTTTTGGGACAGTGGAAGAATAAAGCTTTGAATGCCATATATTATGCGAGCCGAACTCTGGATGAGGCTCAAATTAATTATTTTACCACTAAGAAGGAGTTTCTAGCTGTAGTTTTTGCCTTAGACAAATTTCGGTCTTATTTGTTAGGTTCTAAGGTTATTGTTTATACTGACCATGCAGCGTTGAAGACTCTCTTTATTAAGAAAGATGCGAAGCCGAGGCTTTTGAGGTGGATACTCCTTTTGCAGGAGTTTGATTTGGAGATCAAAGACAAGAAAGCGTGAGAATGTGGTGGCCGACCACCTATCTCGTCTCCCGGTGACGAGAAAGGGAGGATTCGTTACCTATTAATGATTCTTTTCCGATGAGAGTCTCGTTAGCTATTACTACTTCAGGGTCTTATCCACCTCCGTGGTTTTGCGATTTTGCTAACTTTGTGTGGGTAGGATACCACCCGAGCTTTCATGGCGTGCAGAAGAAGCGGTTTGCTTATGATGCTAGACAATATTTTTGGGATGATCCTTATGTTTTCAAGGAATGCGCAGACGGTCTCATCCGGAGATGCATACCTCAATGGGAGGTGAAGGATATCCTAGAGGCTTGCCACTCTTCTGCTTATGGTGGTCATCACGGTCCGTCCGGATCGTAGCTAAGGTACTCAATCTGGTTTCTATTGGCCAACTTTGCATGCAGATAGTCACAATTTTGTTCTTGAGTGCGATGCTTGTCAAAGATCGGGAATATTTCCAAGAGACATGAGATGCCACAGGTAGGCATTCTTGAGGTTGAGATTTTCGATGTCTGGGGCATTGATTATCAAGGACCTTTTCCGAGCAGTCAAGGTAATAAATATATCCTCGTAGCTGTAGATTATGTATCCAAATGGGTGGAAGCTATTGCTACTCCCCATTGCGATGCAAAGGCCGTGATTAAACTGTTTAAAAAGATTATTTTCCCTCGTTTCGGTGTCCCTCGGGTCGTCATTAGCGATGGGGGAATGCATTTTAAAGAGAAACAACTTAGTGCTTTATTGACTAAATTCGGTGTCCAACATCGTAGAGGTTTGGGGTATCATCCTCAAACTAGTGGTCAGGTTGAGGTTTCTAACAGAGAATTGAAAAAAGTCTTAGCTAAAGTTGTTTCTAAATCACGGAAATATTGGAGTCTTAAGTTATATGATGTCTTATGGGCTTATAGAACTGCGTTTAAAACGCCAATCGGGATGTCACCATACCGATTGATTTATGGTAAGACATGTCATTTACCTGTTGAGTTAGAGCGTAAGTCCTGGTGGGCTATTTGTGATTTGAATTTGGATCCTAACCTCTCTCGTGAGAAACGCATGACACAGCTGAATGAGCTAGAGGAATTTAGGTTGCTGGCCTATGACAATGCTAGGATCTACAAAGAGAAAACAAAGCGCTGGCACGACAAGAGAATCATCAAGCGCGAGTTCCATATTGGCGATAAGGTACTTCTTTTTAACGCTCGTATCCGTTTATTTCCTGGTAAGCTGAAATCCAGGTGGGTGGCCCTTACACGGTCACAAAGAGATCACAAAGTTCGGATCAGTTGAATTGGAGACCTCTGCTGGAGAAAGGTTCAAGGTTAATGGCCAATATGTGAAGCACTATCATGGATCAGACGTATATGTTGGGAAAGTCGAGGTATTGTACTTTGACCCATTATCGGATGATGCAAAGTGAGGTAAGAAGGTCGTGCGGGACCTCTTAAACCAGCGCTAAATGGGAGGCAACCCAGGTTGTAATTATTTGTAATTTAGGATTTTTATTTTGTTATTTCATTTAATTTGCATTTTTGAGTTCTTCTGTATTCTTTAATTCCTTTCAATTTGCGATTTCTTGGTTTGGGAATATGCGCGCCTTTGATAAATTTTGCAGGAATTTATTTTATGCAAAGTGCGTAGGTGGAATGCTGGATTTTTGTGAAAGGAAGACAAGAAGTTATGATGGCAAAATGAATTTTGACGAATTAAAGTCCAATTGCCAGCTCTAGCAGTCGATCGACTAAGTGGCCCTTAACAGAAATGTTTAGTGCATTTCTGTTTTCATTCATTCAAAAAAAAAAAAATAATAATAAACAAAGAAAAATTTTAAAATTCAAAAAAATCAAAAATATCACGTTTACTTTTGCTTATAGTTGAGTCGGATTGGAGTCATGAATGATGATTTTGCACTATTAGTCAAATATGCCATTCCATGCCCTTTTCACAGCTGTTTAGCGAGAATTATAAGTGATTTCTCAAATTTTGTAATGGAATTCATTTCGGGTAATTAGACTTGACTCATTACTTTTGGCAAACTACTTATACTTTCTGAGATATAGAGCCTATAACTGGTGACATTCATGACCGGTTAATTTAGGATTGAGAGTAGTACTCCCTTCATTTCATGTTTTGCACGTGTATGAGTTTTGATTGCTTATTACCTATACGCATTGGTTTGTGGTCGGTATTACATGTTTTGAGAACTTTTGCATCCTCCCCTTTCTCATTTTACCCCATTAACTCCACTATAAGCTATAACTGCCAGTTGCCCTCAACTACATCCCATACTTAGCCTACCATTGTGCCAAGCTAGGAAGTAGTAGAGGAATTTTTGTCGGATTAGAAGCAGTTTTGGTTCGTTTTGTACTGATGGAGTGAGTATTGATGAGAAGTGAAGGGGATGTTAATGTTTCAGCTGGAAAGAAAGAAAAAAAAAACACGAAAAAAAATGAAAAAAAAGGGACTTACCTGGGCAGAGAGCTCTGGTTGTGATAGGGTGGTCGATCGACTGCCATCACTGGTCGATCGACCACCAGTTCAGAAGATGTTATTTCAAAAAAAAAAATGAAAATGAAAGAAAAGAAAAAGAAACAGACAGAAAGAAAAAAAAAGAGGAGTTTTGAAAATAATAAGGTTTTGGTTGAATAAGAACGCGCCTTATATGCTTATTTCATGAATTGGAAGCGTTTGTCTTGGGATTTTGTGATGCCTAGTCTTTTAAAGGCATGGTTTATATGTTGAGTTGGAGGAAGGCATACGATTTCTGATGGTTGTATAAGGTACTAGCTTGGCTCTTACCTTCACTTTTTCCATAATTGTTTTGCCCTTCTTTTTCCCCACTTAACCTCACATATCCAAATCTTGCAATAGTTCGGCATGTAATAGTCTTTGACGGTGGTTATGCGTATGTACGGTAGCTAGAATCATTATTCATGCTAGTCAGGCATACATGTTTTGTCGGTCGCAGTCTAGGTGAGAGACTGTATTTTTCTTTCCTCTCTTTTACATATAATCTTACCATTTGCTTTTCTGAGAGAAGATTGACCCGGGAGAGTCCGAATGTATAAGTCTTGCAAGGCCGAACGCCCGATTTGATTCCATGATATGCATAAGTTTGTTCACCTGATTTGAGCTTTGCAGTAGTTGATAATGTGCATTAAACGGTTTGGCATTGACTTGTAGTGAGCTCTGAGATATACTCCTCTCCATTTAGTTTTTATACGGGTCATAGTGCTTGCTTGGGGACAAGCAAGGTTTGGTTTGGGGAGATTTGATACGTGCATATTCTATACACTTTATCTGTGGTTTTGGCACGTATTTCCATGCATAATTGTTAGCTTAAGGCTACTATTTCTCCCGAAACGGTTTACTTTGTATTTTCTATGATTTATTGTAGGAATGAATGGAAGTAAGCTAAATCAAGCCTAATTCGTCCTCCGGAGGCAACTTCAAGGAAGCCCAGAAGAAGGAGATTCGTACTCACTCACCTCGGGATGCGTGCATTGGAGTGAGGAGCTGTTTTTGAAGAAAAGAAGTGTTTCTCAACAGCACCATCAGTCGATCGACTATGCTGTAAAGTCGATCGACCACTGAAGCTCATCAAACGCTACTGTTCTGCATTTACCAGTCGATTGACCATGCTGACCGGTCGATCGACCAGTCTTCGAGCTGAGAATTATTTTCTTCGTGTTAGACTTTTAAAAGCCCAACTTGTAATAAAATTTTGGCATCTTTTTATCAGTAGAACGCAGCAATAATTAGGTTATGCTTTTGGGATTATTGAAAAACTCAGTTTTTAGATCTAGCTTTGCAGACGGAAACCCTCGATTTCGATACTTTGTTCTTGAATTCAATTAGTGAGTTTTTATGCAATTCCTTTCTTCTTTTAATTCTTGTTATTTCAATTCTTGTTTTATCAATTTAATTCCAGAAATTCATCTCTTGTCCTTTGTCTTTTATTTAAATTCAATCATGTCAATCTTGTTCTTTGTTATCAATTTAGAAATTGTTTTAGTTTTAGTCATGCGTAGCTAATAGTTTTGGTTGGGAATGAGGTGAACCATGGCATAAGCTACGATTGTTTGGTAACATGAATTCTTCCGTTTCGGTTTTGTCGTCTGTTGATATGTCTTTTTGCTAGATTGAAAGATTAGTAATTGGAACTATCATTAGATTGGAATTTCTCTTGAGTGAAAGCTTTGAGAAATTTCGGGGAATTAAAAGACCGCAAGGTTAATTTGAGCATAGATCGAAAGGCTTGCTTATACCCCCTGAGACCGTATTATAGGATTTTTGTTACCTTATTGTCATGACCATTGCCGTGGTGAACCGAATTTCCCGATCCTTTTTCTATCTTGTTGAGAAATTTCATTTTAGTATTTAGTCAATTTAGTCAACCAATCTCAAAACCCCCCAATTAATTGTTACTTTCATAGACTGAAAATTAGCAAACAAAATCAACCTTGTCTCTCTGTGGTTCGACCCTTACTATCACTAGCTATAGTTTTAGTTTGGAATTATAAATTTAATTTTGATACAAAACGACGGTATCAATAGGGTAAGGGATATGAGAGGAAAACAATGGTTAACAGAGGCTAAGACAACAGAAAATCAGCTTGTGAAACCATAAACACCCCCCTACCAGTCGAAAATTTCGACCTACAGCATACAATTTCCAACAATTCCTCAGAAATTTCGAATCAACATGTAAGCAGTAGTAGGGGACGGGATAGCAGTTAACAACAACAGCACATAAGTAATGCTGAGGTTAAATAAGCAATGCAGCATATAACCGTCTGACAGTCGAAAAATTCGACTTAAGTAACCCTAATCGCAAATTTTTGTGCAAAGGTCAGATTGAGCATGTCTAAACATTGACAGGGATGTGATATCAATCAACAGTCAACAGCAATTTCGCAATGAAGATGCTAACTAGACAAATTACAGCATCAAAAACCCAAGTGACAGTCGAAAAAACTCGACTGTCCTGAACCCATATCACAAAAATCACGTGGAATTCGAAAAAGGCATGTGATAAAAAGCGAGGAATTGGTATTGATCATCAAGCAAGAAGAATAAGGGCGATAAACTCAATTAAAGTCGAAAAATCGACCAACAATGGATATACAAACCCTAAATTCGACTTTCACCTCATAAAGTTGCAAATAGTCGAAATTAAAATGCAAGGAAGGTGAAGGAAACACTTACTTGATGATAAGAATCCTACAATATGCAATTAATCTTCAAAAATCAAGCAAAAACAAGCGATTTTCGAGCTCAAAACCGCAAACCCTAACCCTCTTTGAAAACCGTGAAAATCAACACAAATTAAGGGGAAAATAAGGGGCTTTTGAAGGTCAATTAGCAAACAAGAGATTGTAGGTGACGGATTTGGAGATTGGGCAAGAAAATATGGGATTTGGGGAAGAAATTGATCGCACAATGGGAAGTGTTAGACGAAATTTAGGGACAAAATGAATTAGAAAAGGAAATAAAGAGTTTATGTTAGAAAAACTCCCGTGTCCTGTTCATTTCACTCGATCGAGTGGTTTTAAACCCCTTGATCGAGCACTGTTGATGCTTCAGCTACTTGGTCGAGTATAATTTTACTCGATCGACTGGTTCCCTTTATTGCTTTGCCCGATCGACTGGTTAAAGCGCTCGATCGACCGACTTTTCACTCGATCGAGTACAAAAAGTACTCGATCGAGGACTTTTCTCGCGTAAGCTCTTTTAATTTCGTCTTTTCTTCCTCGGAATGCGTAAAATTTCCCCAAACCTGCATAAAAACACATGCAAAAATTTCCCAAAATACCAAATACGCATGAGCACAGTCTATAGTCTTACGTTTATGCTAAAAACTGTCTAAAACTAATTGTCCTAATTAAAACGCAATAAAACAAATTCAAAAGAAATTCAAAAATTATCTATTACAAAGTGTTACACGGGGCATTTCCCCGTTTAATTCCCATCAAATTTCAGTAGCCCCTTGGTGGGCTTCTGACTGGAGGACTTCACCTCAGCAACATTGACTGTCCTCTTCAACTTCCATGAGCATGAGTAATCACTTGAAACGGTAGGAGGGGAGTAGTTCACATCCACATAAGCGTGAACCTTCCTCGTCCTTGCTCCTTTATCACCAGCTTTAGCGTCAGCATCTCCAGCTTGATTGATAATGATTGCACCATGTCCTTTGTGACTTCCCCTTTGCTTTCATCTGACTTACCTACAAAGAAGGAAAACAGACGAACTTTCCTCTTTTTTTCTCTCAGTCTGAGGCGGAGGTTTAACAATAGCGGCACAATTCTCCAAATTTTCATTTGGAGTGTCAATACTAGGATCAATAGAAGAGAGAGCATTGCAAGGCTGGGCTTGCATGGGAGCTCTCTGGAACTTAGACTGATGAAAAATCAGCTCCTCGTCCCCTACCTGAAAGGTCAAAGTCTTCCTCCCGACGTCTATAATCGCACGGGGCGAGAGACAAAAATGGTCTCCCTAAAAATATAGGGGTGTGTGCATCTTCGGGGATGTCTAAGACAACAAAATCAACGGGAATAAAGAACTTCCCGATCTGAACAGGTACGTCTTCTACTACACCTAGTGGCCGTGATAAACTACGGTCGGCCATTTGGACAATCATGTTGGTACAACTCAGCTTTGTCAAACCAAATCTCTTAGCCAGAGACAAAGGTAAGACACTCACCCTAGCGCCTAAATCGCATAGCGCATTATCAATCAAATGCATACCGATATGACACGGAATTGAAAAACTACCCGGGTCTGATTGCTTAGGGGGTAACTTATTTTGAAATAGGGTTGACCCCACCTCAGTCAAAGCTACGGTCTCACTGTCATTAATAGTCCTCTTACGCGCTAAAATTTCTTTCATAAACTTTAAATAAGAGGGTACCTTGGTCAGCAATTCAGTGAACGGCACGGTGACTTCCAAGCTCTTCAAAAGTTCGACAAATTTGCCGAATTGTTGATTAGCTTTAGTATTTTGCAGCCGCCTCGGGAAGGGAACCGTGATAGGTATCTCAAGTCCCTTGTTTCTCGCTTCCAATGTATCTTCCGGTGCAAGTTCTGTATCCTTTGGACGCTTCTTACCTATCGAACGAGGTCTTTCCGGTGATTTCTCGCTTAAACGAGCACTAGCAGGCTCTCGAATAAGCTTCCCGTCATCAATACTATTCGATCGACCAATTTGCCCACTCGATCGAGCAGTTTCTTCATCAATGTCAGTCAATCGAGTACAATTTTCACTCGATCGACCAACTCCACTTTCTGCTTCACTCGATCGAGTAGATAAACTACTCGATCGACCAACCTGTTCTTCCTGTTCACTCGATCGAGTGGAAAAACCACTCGATCGAGGGCTTTCATCTTCAGTTCTACTCGATCGAACACCAGATTTCAGTCGATCGAGTAATTCCTTTGTCGTGAGCCCTTTTCTCTTAACAGAACACTGTTCATCACCAGTTACAGCTTCCCTCAGGTCTTATTTCGATACTTCCGGTCCCTCATAAGAAAGACCGCTTCTCAATTCTATCAGATTTACCGTCTCATATGGATTCTTCTCGTTTTGAGTCGGTAAATGACCCTGCTTTCTCGTGGACTGATTCGAGGCCAATTGGGCAACTTGAGTTTCAAGTGCCTTAATAGACGCGTCCTTCTATTGATCACTCAGCTGCAACTGCTTTGTAATGGATTGCAACATAGACTTTATCTCTCCTATTTCATTCACCCCACCGGAAGATGATGCACCATGGTTAGGAGGATTGAAAGAAGGAGGCTTCTGAAAGCCTTGTTGATTCTTGTGTGGAGGAATATACGGCTGCTGCTAATTCGGAGGAGCAGTGGGATTGAGCACATTCTGACTACTCCACCTCAAATTGGGATGGACGTTCGGCTTGTAATAAGTGTTGTTCTGCCTGTAATGTTGAAAGGTAGCACAAGACTCATAGGAGTTGGGACAATGATCAGAGACATGTCCCTCTCCTCCACATCTTCTACAGACGAAAGGACCGTCTGACACAGCATTGACCTGATACATCCCTCCTTTGGAAGCTACTCCCAACTTATATTTATCAAATCTTGCTGTGAGAGCTTGAAGTGCAGCTACAGAAGAAGATTCAGCAGCTCTTCTTTGATTGCCTCTGGAGTTCCCATATTCAGCTTTATGGGTGGCCAAATCATCAATGATCTTCCACCCCTTAGTCTCTCCCATGTTCTCAGCAAATCGACCATTGGCAGCAGCATCCAAAATAGCTCTCTGATCGTCGTACATCCTATTATAGAACTGATTGCAAAGACTCCACTTCTCGAACCCATGATGCAGAATGGTTCGCACCAACTTCTTGAAGCGGACCCATGCCTCGTGAAATTTCTCGTCAGGCCCTTGTTTAAAGCTCGTGATCTGAGCTCTAATGGCAATAGTCTTCGATGCAGAAAAGTACTTCTTGTAAAATGCTATAGCCAGTGAATTCCAGTCAGTTATACCGTGAGCAGCCCGTTCCAAATACCTATACCACTCTCTTGCAGCATCGCGGAGTGAGAAAATAAACATGGTTTCTTTTATCTGATCCGGTGTCACGCCAGTTGGTGGGGGTATGGAGCAGCAATAATCGATAAAGGTCTCCATGTGCTTAGCTGCATCTTCATTTGCAGCGCCCCCGAACTAGTTCCTTTCAACCAAGTTGATATAAGAAGGCTTTGGTTCAAATTTTCTTGCCTCCCCTGGTAGTACAAATCCCTTATAGAGATTCACAGCTGTCGGTTCAGAGTGACTGGCAATGGTTGCTTCTTCGGCCATTTCTAGAAAGTCTGGAGAAGTGACTGTTTCAGCTGATGAATTGGAAACTGGAGATTAAGGTGGATCTTCCTCGAACAGCTCGTTCTCGTAAAATCTTGACAGAGTACTCAGCTCTTACTCTGTCGGTAATACCCTTTGTGATCGTCTCAACTCGTGCAAAGATTTCTCAAGCTCAGGATTATAAGGCAATAATTCACCACCCTGTGACCTGCGCATAAGAAGAAACTACAAATAGGGTATAAGAATAGTCTAAGGAACGGATGTCCCTTAAACTGAAAAGGACTAAAAACAAAGCAACAAATAAATTAAACAATTCCCTCCCCGGCAACGGCGCCAAAATTTGACACGGCTATCGCAACCCTATCAAAGATAAAACCTAACGGTCTCAACTAAAATGTAGCAGAGGCAGTCGAGTATCGAATCCACAGGGAGGTAATGTAATTAACAATTGCCTAATTCTAGTCCTAAAGTAACAATGGGGGGTTTTGTTGAATTGATTTCTAAACTACGAGATTTAAAGGAAAGAGAAATAAAAACAAAAGCAATAAGGGCAGAAAATCGGTTTAGACTATCAAGAAGAGAGGGACATGTCGGGATTTCGGTTCACTACGGTAATCCAATAACTCAGCTGTAAATGACTCAGACGAACTAATGTGAGACGGATGTTGAAAGGTCCTTTCGGTCCACTTCCTATCCTAAAATACAACTAACTTAACTTTCGTCCTCATTAGGGTAGTCTACTCTTCATAGCAGGCCTATTTAGTCCAATCTTTCGATCCAGGATTAATTTTAGCCAGATTAAAGGGTGACATAGAAGCGTGCACTCAACTAGGTCGGATAAATACAGTTAAATTGCTATGGTGACAGGGTCTCACAATTAATTCATCTAATTCATTTACTACGTCGTCATATTTCTACCGCAGATTCCCTAATCCCAACATGAAAGGGATTTAGTTACTCATATCGCTAATTAAACTAACAGCAATTAAAATTCCAGCAGAAAAGATAATGAAATAACAATAGATCGCAATAAGGAAGATTAGGGCAAAGAAGTAAATGCAACGAAACAAGTAATAAAAGCAAACAAATGATTAATTATTATTAAGGGAGAGAAGGAATTACAATCCAAGCGAATCCGGCGTAAAGAACACAAATTCCAAGTGAAACAATCCCGAAATAAAGTAGCAGTAGAGAAGGATGAAGCAACGTAATAATGTTAACAGTAGAGAGTTTGGTAGATCAAAAGATGATCCTAATTAACCTAGTAAAGCGTGCTTAAATAGCAAAAGAAAATAAGTTTAGCAAAAATAAACAACTCACGGGCTGTTTAAAGCCCAAAACCAACGAAACCACTCGATCGAGTGGTTTAAAACCACTCGATCGACCAACTCTTCAGCAATTTCTACTCGATCGACTGGAAAGGTACTCGATCGAGTAACAGGTCTTTGTGAAGCTTAAGGATCGAGTGAAAAACCACTCGATCGACCATCAGAGGACGTGAAAACCACTCGATCGAGTGGTAGAACTCCTCGATCGAGTACTCCATCTTCATTTCAGCTCAAGTCCGCCACCGAATGCCTCGTAATGCGTGCCACGACGATTCCAAATGCTGTATCTCCTTCTGGAACAATCCCGTCTCCTCTAAATGCATGCAAAAAGGACGAAAAAGAGTACGATTCCACTACTTCTGCGCTCATTTCTACAAAATAGATAAAACGAACCAGAGTAGCCAATTCGGGGCAAAATACCATAGAAATAGTACAAATATGCATAGAAATACGTGCTGAAATAGCCTAAAAAGACTATACATTAGGCACGTATCATCACTGGTTAGGTTTGATAGAGGGTAGGAACTTTGATGTTTCCATTTCTTTGGAATGAGAGTGTTGGAGGCCTCGTTTGCTTTATTTGGTTATGATGCACCAGTTGATATGACTGTTGCATGGGGAATATTTTGTGAGGGTGTTTGTGGATTGGTTTCAGTTTGGTTAGTGAGTGGTTCATTGTAGTCCTCATTCCCCTTGGATGACCTAGATCCATCTTGAGATGAGGCAGGGTTAGTTCCCCCTGCATTTAGGCCAGCCTCCTCAAGCAACAGTGGCTCCAACTATTGCTCAGCCTCTTCCACTACTTGATCCATGTCATGTCGTATCATTCCAATTTCAAAGTCATCATCTTCCTCATCATCCTCTTCATCATTGACCTGTGTATTTGAAACAAAGAGACTAGATTCTTCAAATATTACATGAACGCTTTCCTCAATTTTCATGGTTCTCTTGTTATACACTTTGTAAGCTTTACTACGATCGGAATAACCAACGAAAACTTCTTCATCACTACGAGCATAAAATTTGCCTAGGTTATCTTTTCCATTATTGTGCACAAAGAATTTACTACCAAAGCATTTTAAATGTGAGATGTTAGGTTTTCTTCCACGTAGTAATTCATAAGGGGTTTTCTCAATGATTTTTAAAATTATGACATGATTATAGATGTAACAAGAAGTGTTAACGGCTTCGGCCCAAAAGTTCCTTGGTACTTTAGAGCTAATGAGCATGGTCCTAGGCATATTTTCAAGAGTTCGGTTCATTCGTTGCACAACTCCATTTTGTTGTGGGGTTCTTGCGGCTGAAAAGTTATGGCTAATACCGTGTTCATTACAATAATATTCAAATGACAAATTCTCAAATTCGGTTCCATGGTCGGATCTCAAAGAGACAAGTTTATAACCAAATTTGGTTTGGACCTTTTTAACCCAAATTAAGAATTCATCAAAGGTTTGATCTTTATAGCTTAATAAAAGAAGCCAAACATATCTTGTAAAGTCATCTACAATGACACAAATGTAGCGACTTCCACCTCTACTAACAATACGCATGGGTCCACATAAGTCTATGTGAATGAGTTCAAGAGGCAAATGAAGTGCTACCGACCTTTTTGGATTTAAAAGAGCATTTTACTTGTTTACCTTTAACACAATCATCACAAAGTGATTTAAACATGACCAAGTCTCTTGAGGGTATTAAGTGTTTTAGCATTAACATGACCAAGTCTTTTATGCCAAAACCAAGGGTTATTCTTTTGAACACTCATGCATGATAATGTTTGACCCGACAATGAATATAGATTAGTCATGTAAACATCCTTGACACGTTTTCCTTCAAGAATAAGTTCTCTAGTCTTTCCATTAATTATTCTACATTCACTAGCAAGAAATTCAACGATATTGCCTCGATCACACAATTGTGATATGCTCAGAAGATTGTGTTTCAAACCTTTGACAAGCAATACTATGTCGACACATAGTGACTTTGACTTACCAACTTTTCCAATACTAATGATTTCACCTTGTTTGTTATCACCAAAAGTCATCATGCCACCATCATAGGCTTCTAGCGAAAGGAATTGACTTTCATCTCCCGTCATGTGACGAGAGCATCCACTGTCTAAGTACCAATTGCTGCTGCCTCTCGCTAATGCCTATAAGAAATCAAACGTTTAGTTTAGGAACCCAAACAAGCTTGGATTCCTTCTTTATAACGACTTTATTGACGTCTTCCTTTTTAATCCAAACTTGTTTAGCAACTTTAGTGCTTCTTTCTAAGTCAAGAACTCTCTTTTCATAACCATTAAACTCACGACCAGTTTTACCACAATAATTGTAAATGATGTACTCCGGAAGGCCAACATACTTTCTTCTTCAAAAATCAGTTTTGCTTGGGTCCTGGTTTCGAGTACAACAGTGCGTGTACTGTTGCATTTGAAACCAATTCCAGCATTTTTTGCACGGTTTTCATATTCTTGTGACTATTTTAGAAGAAATTCCAAAACATTCTGACTTCCTTCCATTTTTGGTAAAACATTTTAGCCTCATCTAGCTCTTTGGTTAATGTTTCAATTTTATCAAGATGATTAAGATTTAGTTGACCTACTTTGTCGAAAGAGTGTTTAGCATGTCTTACTTAATCACTAAGCAATAAGCCAATTTGCTCAAGTTGCTTGTTATCTCTTTTACACAAAGTGGGGTCAGCTAGCATAAAGTCACGTTCCCTAGTTAGTGAAGACACATGTTTTGTGAGAGTCTCAATTTTATTTTTAGACTCAGATGCAACAGTTGCATCATCTGTTACATGGGTTTGTTAAGCCTTTTTCAGAGTTTCAAATTGAACAAGGAGGTCATCGTTTGATTTTTGCACTCGATCTAAAGTGCTTTTGACATGACTTGACTCGTCGTTCAACATTTCAGCAATTTTGACAGGATCACCTTTTCCCCTTTCACATGTTGATAGATCAATCAAAAGTTGGTCACGTTCTTTAGTTAGTGAGGACACTGTTTTGACGAGGGACTCATCTACTTTGTTATACACAGATGCAACATTGCAGTGCTCTGTTGCAGGCATTTCATCAGCCCTTTTAGCATGAAACAAATTCTAATTTTGGAGCTTTTTAATCTCCTTTTCAAGACTCAATGATGAACTAGGTTGATCAACCTCATTTAGACATTCTTTCAAACCAACATTTTCTTCGGCTATGTCTTCAATTTCAGTTTGCATAGCCTCTAATTTATTGTTTTGGACACAACACTTGTTAATGAATTGGCCTAGGAGGAGACAGACTTTGTCTTTAGAGAAGGATCGAACCTTTTTCTTGAGCTTATTTACCTCATTGTCAGAATCTGAATATGAGTCCACGGAGTGAGCCATAAGACATTTGACATTTTCTTTCTTTGTTGACTTTGCAACATCATTGTTTGATTGAGAAGAGATGAACATTTCTGCGTCCAATTCTTCCTCAAGGAGATCGCCTTCCTCGGAATCGGACATTCCTCAAATGGCTGTCATTACTTTGCTTTTGTACTCTCTCTTTGCAAACTCATGCCTTTCTTTGGATTTAATGTCGTTCCACTTTGGGCATTCTTTGATTTGGTGACCTTTGTCACCACATTTGAAGCAACCAACAGTGGAACTAGACTTCCTCTTTGGAAAGTGTTATTTGCTAGTATAGTTATTGAACCTTTGTGAGTTTCAACCATTAATCATGCCAACAATCTTTTTAGTGAACATTGAAAACTCGTTATCTTCATCCTCCTCATCACTTGAGAGAGCATTAAGAGCGAGTCCTTTCCCTTTAGAGCTTTCACCAGAGCGCTTCATGAGAGTTAACTCATGAGCCATGAGTGACCCCATAAGTTTAATAAGGGACAGCAAAGAAAGGTTTGTAGCTTCCTCAATAGCCGTAACCTTCGGTTGCCATTTTTCAGATAGGCTACGAAGGATTTTACGGACTAAATCCTCGGATTCGAAATTTCTACCTAGACTCTTGAGGTCATTAACAATACTAGAGAAGCGTGAAGATAAACTATTAATTGATTCATCTCTTCCCATGTTGAACATCTAATATTGTTGAAAGAGAAGATCAACACTGTACTTTTTGACTTGTGACGTTCCCTCATAAGCAAGGCTTAGGGTGTCCGAAATTTCCTTGGCCAAGTTGCATCCGGATATCCGGTTAATCTCTTGTTCACCAATGCCATATTGAAGGATGGACATGGCTTTAAAGTTTTTCTAGACTTTCCTATAATCGGCCTCGACATATTTATCCTCACTTTTTAGGGTATTAGTGCCATTGGCATTAGTCACCTCGATTTTGTGGGGACCCTTTTGAATGATCAACCAACATTCATAGTCTGCACTTTTGACATAGTGCTCCATGCGCTGTTTCCACCAAGCATAGTTTTCTCCCTTAAAGATGGGATACTTAGTGTGTTTTGAATCGTCCATAACTATGGGATCAACTCTTTGGTTTTAACCAATATCAAGAGCACGAGGCTCTGATACCAATTGAAGAGTTAATAACGATAAATACCTAAGAGGGGGAGGGGGTGAATTAGGTGTACCTTTTAAATTTTTTTTTTCTTTTTTTTTTTGGTGAAAGGTAAGATTTCATTCAGCACATAACAAGCTATTACAAACTAATACAATTTCCACAAACATCAGAAATCACTTATAAAGGAGATTTCAATTCAAAAAGCTAACCCTACTCAACCAATCAATATCTCTACGATCATACACATGAGTAAGCCTAGCCTTAAGCCTATGTTTAAGCATCTGCCTGATCTGATGTATCAAAACTTCAGGCCTAAGCAGACTGCCTTCAACATGAACACGATTCCTCTGCATCCAGATGAAGTAGACTGTTGCCATAAAAGCACACATCACTACCTTCTGCTGGACACCAGACTTTACCTGATTCCAAATTTCTGCAAATAATGTCCCAGCAGAGAACATCATCAGCCATCACCTTGAGAATACGCTGGCTATAGAGGCACTGCTGAAATAAGTGCTCATGAGTCTCAACAGCAATCCCACACAACAGACATTGATCATCCTGAGAAATCCCTAAGGCAAACAGTTTAGCCTTTACCTGTAGAGCTTCTCATGCAATCAACCAACCAACAAAGCTATGTTTAGGAATATTCCAGTCACTCCACACATATTTATCCCAAGAAACGACCTGGAATTTAGTCCTTAAAATCTCATAGCCACTACTCACTATGTAACCCTTAGCATCAATTATCCAATGACCATCCTGGTAACCTGCATTCAATTTATCTCTCACCCTGCAGACTGATTTCCATCCCCAACTAATATCACCAGAGGACGTATAATTAGACCAGGGTGTACCTTTTAAGTAGACTTGGTGAACCCACTTAACCCACAGCTTATCAGGGTTACATTAAATCCACCACACCAACTTACCCATGGCTGCAACATTCCATGAGTAACTATCCCTAATACCAGTCCCCCCTCAGTTTTGGGAGCACACACCTTATCCCAGCTCACTAGAGGAACTCTCATCAATTCACTTTTGCCATCCCAAAGATAACTTCTACAAATGGCATTCAGTCTATTAAGCACACCTTTTGGGATGATAAAAATATTGACGCAATAATTATATAATGCCGTTAACACTGAATTAACAAGCACTAACCTACCAGCATACGAGAGTTTCTTTGAGCCAAAACTTCTGATTCTACTTATAAGCTTCTCAACTAAAATCTGACCTTCTACTTTTTTCATTTCCCAGCAGTGATGGGAACTCCCAAGTATGAGAATGGAAGTCTACCCTCAGAAAACCCAACCACTTGCAAGATATCCTGCTTCACCCCAGCATCTACTCCATTAAATAGGCACTAGTCTTGGAAGGACTCATGAGCAAGCCTGAGGCTTTAAAGAACGTAGCAAAGTCCCTCAACAGCACCATTATAGAAGCAACATCCCCTCTACTAAATAATAACAAGTCATCAGCGAACGTGAGGTGGGATAGCTTAAGAGGAGCACATAAGGGATGGTACTTGAATTTCATAGTGTCTGTAACATAGGTCAAAACCCTACTCAAATACTCCATTGCAATAGTAAAGAGGAGAGGGGACAAAGGATCACCTTGCCTCAACCCCTTTTTCCCTTTGAAAAACCCAAACATATCTCCATTAAGGACCAAAGAGTAGGTTGCAGTTCTTACACTCTCCATTACCAGACCAATGAACTGTCCAGGAAAGTTCAAAGCTATCATCATCTCCTCCAAGAAGCTCCAACTCACAGAATCATAAGCTTTCTTTAAGTCAACCTTGAGAAGAAATCTAGGGGAGACAGACTTCCTATTGTACATTCTGATTATATCCTGACAGATTAAGATATTTTCAACAATACTCCTTCCTTTTATAAACCCTCATTGGTTATCACTGATAATATGAGGGAGCAACTCAGACAATCTCTTGCACAACAATTTCAAGATGCACTTATATACCACATTACAACAACAGATATGTCTAAATTGGGTAACATTCTGTGGTATTTCACATTTAGGAATAAGTGTAATAAAGGTGTGGTTAAGTTGTTTAAGCATTTTCCCAGAGTGGAAAAAATCCTGGATAGCAGCACACACTGTCCCTCCTACAATATCCCAAGAATCTCTAAAAAAGGCACAAGTGTATCCATCAGGCCCTGCAGCCTTATGGACAGGAATAGAGAACATAACCTCCTTGATTTCCTGATCAGTGACAGGAGTCATCAATAAAGCCTGGTGATCAGAAGTACAGCACCTACCCATTTGAACAATAGACTGACTAATAGGAATAACATAATCAGAGGATCCAAGAAGGGAAGTATAGAATTCTAGAAAAGCACCCTGGATTGTTGCAGGTTCATCAAAAAATTTACCAGTAGAATCCTCAATTCTTAACACTTTATTTCTTACTTGCCTGCCTTTGATTATACTATGAAAATACTTTGTATTATTGTCCCACATATCAACCCAAGTAGCTTTTGGTTTTTGCAAAAGAAATTCATTGCAGGCTTTCTCCATCCACCTCACACTGCTAGATGCTTCAAGTTCTTGCTGTACCAAGTCAGAATTAAAAGGATCACCCCTAATTTGCTCCTGGATATACTCTAAATGCATTCTTGCCCTAGCAGTATTATTCTCAATGTCATTAAAGTTGGCACTATTGAGCTGCTTTAAAGGTCTCTTAAGAGCTTTTAATTTGCAGACCAGCTGATACATTCGAGTGCCATACCAATGCTTACTCCACACATTCAGAACACAGTTTTTAAACTCATCTGCCTGGCTCCACATATTGAAGTATTTAAAGCTTCGTCTCTTCCTATCCCAATTCCTATGTGTCTTCACCACACAAGGAGTATGGTCAAAGGTACCTTCAGGATAAAAGTGTGCATACATCTCACTATTATCATCAAACCAGGTCTTGTTTACCAAAACCCTATCCAACCTACTATACACCCTTGAGGAAACATCCTGTTTATTACTCCAAGTATACAATGAACCTAGAGCAGGACTATCAGTTATCTCACACTCAGCAACACAAGCATTAAAATCATCCATTTCCTCAAGAGTACTATAACCACCTAATCTCTCAGAGGCCACTAAAACTGTGTTAAAATCACCACAAACCACCCAAGCCCCTGTAATGCTTCTTTTAAAAATTTTCTCTTTTACTTGGTTAGAGGATAACACAGGTAAGATCTATTAAGTACTAGTTTGAGAAACCTTATGAATTGTAAGTTCACAAACGGTACAGCAGGTCTATGCAACAGTATGAATAATTATTGCACAGCACTGGCAGCAAGATTGTTGAATAAAAGAGGAATGATAGGAGAACGTAAAAGTAAATAAACAAACAAGACGATGTTTAAAAATTGGTTCAACTCCTACTCCGGAGCCTACGTCCAACCATTATTTTATTGCTTATTTAGAAATTTACTCAAACTTAACTAAACCATTAAAATGAAAACAACTCACCAACCTACTCCGGTTGCAATTGCTTAAAGCTACTCCACTTCAAGACTTTCCCTTGCTTAAAGCTATTCCGCTTTAAGACTTTAAGTTTTATCTCATTGATTTACAAAGTTAGAATCTCACTGGTTCACTTAAGAACATGGAAATTACAATTAAGACCTAAACACGAGAATCATTGAACATATTCTTTTATGCAGCAGTGAAGCGAACTGATACTTGGAGATTTTATATCTTTGAAAAACAATTGAAGACATTTGAAAAAAGAAAACAGTTTTGCAAATGATTGAAGAACAAAACTTAAATGCTGAAAAGATTTGCAAAGTGTTTTACAATGAATTATCTTTAAAAGTATTGCAATAAATGATAAAATGGGATGGCTATTTATAGAGGGAGGAAGTGTGTAAGAGAAGGATCTTAACACTTCTTCACTCTTAATGTCCATGGGTTTGTAAGATGTATTATCATTTAAAAATATAGAAGAACAGTCAGATTTGTGAGGCTCAAGGTGGCTGCATATTTCCTAGGCAAGGAGTGTTTCCCATAAATTATGGGAACTCACAATTTCAGCAAAAATGGAAAAAGCAAAAGACCTATTTTTAGCATGAAAAACCACTTGCATTAATAAGATTGGTATCTTTAATTTAACTTGCAAGCATATTCTTTTTGTTCTATTTGTTCTTCAGATTTGAGAAATGATATTCCTTTTGAACACAATAAAGCTTTAGAAAGGTTTTGAACACTTGTGAATTTTTCCGAAAATTCTCCATACGTTAGTACCAGAAACCATGGTACAACAGTCACAGGAACTGTTGCAGGGTTTTGCAATCACTAATTCTTAAAGATGATATGTTTAACTACCTCGTTTACAAAATTCATTCTAGGCAATGGGCATGCTGGACTTGTCTTTCATCTTGATCATTTTTGGGCTTCTTTGAACAATCATTGGATGCTTCAATTTGCTAAACAATTTAACTAAGAACCAAACAATTAAATGACAATGAGACTTGGCATCATCAACCAAGTGTGTTCTGACACAAAATAATTGGGCTTTTCTTTTGTACAGTAAAACAAGAAAGTGAACTTCTGATACTATTGTGGTTATTACAAATAATTGGGAAGGGAATGGTAACGTGTAATGTGTTATCTCTAAGTCAAGGGGTAATGCTAATATTTCATCACTGAATCTTAAGCATGACCTCTAGTTAAATAGTGAGAATAAAAATATGACACACGGGTTTAATATCCAACTAAACTCGCCTAATTTCGGAGTATCCACCGCTTGTTTTAGGAAAGTCTCGGTGCTTGTATTCCTTTTTAGCCTTATCTCACTTATCCTTAAACTTAATCTCATCCCACTTTGGACATTCTTTAATTTGATGTATTTTGTCACCACATTTAAAGCATCCAATGGTGGTAGAAGTCCGTTTCTTAGGAAAGCGTTTTTTTGTGTAATTATTGTTGAACATTTTGTTTCCTTGGCCATTTACCATTCCTACTAAGTTTCTAGAGAACATAGGAAACTCATCTTCCTCTTCATCCTCATCATCAATTGAAGAGGATGTTAGAGCAAGACTCTTTTCCTTTAAAGATTCACTAGAATGCTTGTCGAGATTAAACTCGTGAGCCATTAGTGATCCCATTAGTTCGTGAAGAGATAGAGTGGATAGATCCTTCTTGCCCTCCTCTAGGGTGGTTACCTTAGGTTGCCACTTAGTGGTAAGACTACGGAGAATTTTTCGAACGGACTCGAAATCTCTTCCTAGACTTTTTAATTCATTGATAATACACGAAAAACGAGATGAAAAAATATTTATGGACTCATCCTTTGACATACGAAACATCTCATATTGTTGCATGAGAAGGTCAATACGGTGTTTTTTTTAACTTGAGACATCCCTTCATAGGCAAGAACAAGGGAGTCCCAAATTAGTTTAGCCTCACCTACACATCGTTGAAGGAATCGACATCGCTTTCGAGTTTTTCTCGACCAACTTGAAGTCATTTTCATTGTAATCCTTCTCGGCCTTGAATTAAGAAAAACCCGTCATGATGTCGGTTTCGTCAATAACGATAGGTCCATCCACAATGATTTTTCAACATTGATAATCGATACTTTTGATATAGTGCTCCATTTTGAGCTTCCACTATCCAAAATTCTCACCAGTAAAGACCGGGATCTTGGATTGTTTTGAGGAATCCATATCTCAAGAATCAAACTCTAAAGAGGTTAGCCCCGATCAAGAGCACGAGACTCTGATACCAATTTAAGAGTTTAGGATTCTAAGTACCTAAGAGGGAGAGGGGGTGAATTAGGTACTTTTTTAAAATTTCAACTTAGTATTTATTGTTTTAAAGTACGTTGATTAACAATATGAAGAGCAAATGGATACATCAAATAAATTGAATGATTAATTGTGTATCACGAAAGCCTAAGGAGAATGTTGAAGGTTGGTAGCGACTGTTGTTTTGACTGTTAGTTGAATGTCTTAGCAAGTGAATTAAGAGCTACAGACCAGAAGTAACAGTATTTAGGACTGTTGCTAGCATAACCGTAAATGAAGAACAAGTAAGTAAAATGCAACAGAATTAAAAGCGAGGAGAGATCAACACAACACTTTTTTATTTGGTTCGGCCAACACTCTAAGAGCCTACGTCCAATCTTCTTTTTATTTATTTAGTTATGTGATCTACTCCGACTACTTGAAACCCTTACAATAAAAAGGACCAACAACCTACTCCGGTTGCAACACGAGTTCTAAGACTACTCCGTCTAGGAACTCGACACTCTAACTAGAATGTTTACAAGACCAAGTTTTCTCAAAGTGATTCTAAAAGAATTGTGGAGGTCAACTTATTGGTTCAAACAATTCTAGATGAGAGAGTACAATACTATGAAGCAACAATGGTTACGACTGTGACACTTGAAGACTTAGAAGATTTTTGCAAAGAAAAAGCTTTGAGTTCTTAAAAACTGATTTTGCAAAAACACTTTGATTTCCAAGAAAAATTCTTGCTTTCAAAATGAAGGTAAGTGTTCCTTTTATAGAGGGAGCACACAAGAGGAAGCAAGCTAGGGTTTGTGAGTCAAAGCCTTTGATAAGAAACAATGACTTTGACCTTCCCATGTTTGCACTAAAAGAGCTACTTTATAAGAAGAGAAAGGAGGCTTTGGCTTTTTCAGAAACAAAGAAGAGAGACATTCACAAGAAAACAAATCTTGGGAAGAAATGAGATAAAAGCAAACTTTGTTTTACAAAAGCAAAAGATAAGTTTTAGCACATTTGAGGAAAACTTTTGAAGTGGAAATTAGCATATCCTTTTCCAAAGACCACCCTTCCATATTTCAAGTTTAAAACTTCTTTTAAAGTTGATGCATGAAAAGCCATTTTGATTAAAAAAGAAATCTCGAAATTGAAAGACTTGCTTCAAGTGTGACAGACCAAAAGTGATAGTCAAGCACACTGTTACCAGCGAGAGTAACGGTAGGCTTGAATGTTACCTTGTATTTTACTCTTTCATCTTTACATTAGTTGACACAAACAACTCTAAATCTTGAGTAGCAAACGATCGAAGATTCTTGATTAAGACTTGCAATTGATTGATTAATCCTGAAATGGGAAACTAAGAAAGCATATGTTAAATGGGCATGTCATCATCAATTAAGAGAACCCAACAAATTCCCCCTTTGATGATGATAAACCCTAACAAAAAATGAATGTTTATCTTAACCCATATTCCCCCTTTCATATTTAGTCAAGGATCATCATAAGAAAATATAGATAGAGGTAAGTTATCCTTATGAAGCAAAGACTTAAAGGAAGATAGACTAAACATAGTGAAGAGACCACAAAGTAAGGATTAATCTAGTAATTTAGACATAGGAAAGGGTTTGTCAATTTACTTAATTAAAATCTAGAACATGAGTTTTACCTTTTCCCCCTCTTGACATCATCAAAAGGGCAAGGATGCTATCGTCGGTCAAGAGCAAACACACATTAGAAGACACGTAAAGACACACATAGATGTGACAAGATAACAAGGTCAACATAAACTTAGGTTTAAACATAGTTCAAACAAAGTTCACCAAAGCTAAAAAGAGTTTAAAATTACACCACCAAATTTAAATAAGATTGAAGGGCGAGGGGTGAAATCAAAAGGGCAAAAGGTTTGGGGCATAAGGAAGGATATACACTAAGAGAAGGAGGCTTGTTCACCATCAGAATTTTTGTCATCCACATCCGCATCATCATCCTTGGCTTGAAGGAGAGTGGAGATGATATCCACCTCTCCCCTTAGCCCATCAACTGACTGCTCAAGCCTAGAGATGGCGGCTTCCTTTTTTTTCAGAATCGGCTTGCATCCATTCACTCAAGTCTCGGATGGCTTGAAGAACGGCTCCCTTAGTTGGACCATTATCCGAACCCGTACCCTTATTAGAGGATGCCACCTCACGAACTCGAGTCCCACGAGATTTTATAGCGGTGAGTTTGTCATCACCAATCCTTATAAGCATTTTCCCAAATTGACCATCACTTATAGTGTCATAATAGTTTTGACACCCCATACTTGTCGAAAGCAAAATAACCTTATCCTTGAGAACCATAGATACCCACATACAATAGGGCAAACGGATGATACTTGTGTCATTGAGGTCTCATTGTTTGGCAGAAATCGCAGCAAAACGGCGAAAGATGAGACAGGGTAGATTAACATTTTTGTGTGTGGCGAGGTGATAAATGAGGTATTGTTGGCCAATGGAGAGTTTGTTGCGGTCACCCGAAGGGTACAAGCTACGAAAAAGCATGTTAAAAATTAGGCGAAGTGGGGAAGGTATTTGGGTATTGCCGACGGGTCTACAAGTGACAACCTTAGGGTAGACGACTTTAGCGACGGTAAGAGGGGATGCATATTCAAGAGCGGGCCAAGTCTCTTTGGATAAGTTATCATATCCCTCATTGGGAATTTGAAGGATGGATGCAAAGTCACTTTGAGTGAGAGACAAAGGCTTACCATTTACTTTGGCAGTGAGGGAAGTTCCGGACTTATCTACCCGTACCGATGCATAAAACTAAACCACCTCGCTCACAAACACCGGTTCCCAGAGTTCCATCAGTTTTTCCCATCCTTGAGTCACCACGACGTCCCTAACCTTGCGAAAAGCCGGTCTTTCATACCATGATTGTTGATAGACCCGCGACCAGTGAATGACATCCTTTGTAATTAGCCGTTCACAATTTTTGTAAATCGAAGGAGGAAGATCTAAATCTTCGATTTTTTGCCAGAGGCTTACCACATCCCATTTTGAGACAAGGGGGACCGAGTCATTTATACCGAGATAAACCGCGTGACCCTTTCCCGACATATTTGTCACTTTCGCTTTCTTTAGAGGTGGTTCCCTCACAGATTTGCCCTTTTTGGGTTTGGTAGTCACCGGAGTTGCGTTATCAATCCGGACTTCATCCACTTCCTCAGTAATTTTAGGAAGGGATGAAGTGGCTTTTTCTTTTCCTTTATCGACTTTCTTTGGTGACCCCGATTTTTCGCATGCAGGGACTCCACTTTCGGGTTTTGATGTTTCTTTTTCAGCACTTACTTTCTCACCGTCTCCCTCTTCCTCGATATCCGTGATAGATGAGGTTGCCTTTCCTTTTCTCTTCAGACCTCGTTTTGACTTTTCCGGCACAGTAACCACCTGAGCTCCTTGATCCATCTCTTCCTCAGAATAAAGAGGGTGATCGAATGGATCTACTGCTTCGTTATCTCCGTCAACGATGGTAACGGTTTCCGAGGATGACCTGGAAGATGGTATAGATTTTTTCTTTGCTCCTTGGGTTCTATTTCCAATCATGGAGGAGATCGGAGCTTCATTGGGTATTGGTTTGTCGGGGGATAAGGTGGCTAATGGTTTAGGTTCCATTGGTGTTTCTGGGTTCGGGTTAATCGGATAAGCATAGGAGCCGTTCCGTTTACCGGTCATTTCAGTGGAGGTTTCTGTTGGGGAAGAAGGAGGGTTAGATGATTTGGTTGGTTGTGAAGTTTGAGAAGTCATGGAGGCTGATAGTTTGGTGTTGAAGGATGTTTTTACTATAGTAAAATGGTAAGTGTGGCTTTATGGGTAGGTGAGAGAGACGAGGTGGATGGTTGGTAGGTGAGGAACGCCAATGGGTTTGAATTTGTGAGGATTTTGAATGGTTTGAATCATTAGCCCAATTAAGAGAGTTGGTGAGTGGTGGTTGGCCCATTATTAAGGAAATGTAAACAACCAAAATTTTAATATGGTGAGTGTAAAATATACAGAGATTTAGTTATGAGGTTGAGTGACTACCAACTCACAAATATGATATCGATTTACGGTCGAGAAACGATATGCGTACACTAGAATGAACAATACCATACTAACATATCCTTTTTTAGTCAATCATTTAGGAAAATAAATATAATCACATTCATGAATTATAAGCAGTTAATTAAATCTATATCTAGCCTAGGTTTCTCAAATTGTTTCCTTTCAAGTGGTTTAGTAAAAATGTCGGCTATTTGATCTTCGGTTTTGAACAAAATAAGTTTCACATGCCCATTCTCAACATGGTCTCGAATGAAACGATGACGTATTTCAATGTGCTTAGTCTTAGAATGTTGAATTGGATTTTTGGATATATTTATTACACTCGTATTATCACACATGATTGGAACGGACTCATAAATAATACCAAAATCAAGGAGTTGTTGCTTTACCTAAAGAATTGTGAGCAACAATGTGCGGCACTAACGTACTCACTTTCGGCCGTTGAAAGAGCAACCATGTTTTGTTTCTTTGAGCCCCATGAAATTAGGCATGCACCCAAGAACGTTGCAATTCCGGAAGCGCTCTTTCGATCAACGCTACGCCCCGCATAGCCCGCATCGGAATATCCTATAAGATCAAAGGGACAATGTAAGGGGTACCACAAATAAAGATCTTGTGTTCCAATCAAATATCAAAGAATACGTTTAACCGCTTTAAAATGAGATTCTTTCGGATTTGATTGGAATCTAGCACATTAACAAACGCTAAAAAGAATGTCGGGACGACTTGCGGTTAAATAGAGAAGTGATCCAATCATACCTCGATACACCTTTTCACTAATGCTCTTACCTTTTTCATCTTTGTCCAATTTGGACTTAGACACCATAGGTGTAGGGAATAAATTACCATTAGTCATCCGAAATTTCTTCTGCATCTCTTTAATGTACTTTTGTTGATGGATCATGATTCCATCTTTAGATTGCTTGATTTGGAGCCCAAGGAAAAATCCTAGCTCACCCATCATGCTCATTTCGAACTCCGATTTCATTAGTTCCGAAAAGTAAGTATAGAGTACCTCATTTGTTGCTCCAAATATAATGTCATCGACATATACTTGGACAACTAAAAGTTCGTCCGACTGTTGCTTCAAAACAATATTTATCTACGGAACCTCTTCTAAAACCATTTTCAATTAGAAATTTAGACAATCTATCATACCAACACCTAGGTGCTTGTTTTAAACCATAAAGAGCTTTGTCTAATTTGAAAACGTGTTTAGAAAAGTCATTGTTTAAAAAGTCCTAGCTACCAGTGCATAGGTTTCGTCATAATCAATTCCTTTTTGTTGATTGTAACCTTTCACCACTAGTCTAGCTTTATTCCTTACGATTTCACCGGAATCATCAAGCTTATTGCGAAAGACCCACCTATTACCAATAACGGTACGATTAGGTGGTCTAGGAACCAAGTGCCATACCTTGTTTCTCTTAAATTGATTGAGTTCTTCTTGCATTGCAATCAACCAGTCAGCATCAGTCAGTGCAACTGTTACATTGGCGAGTTCGATTTGAGAGAGAAAGGCATTATGGGCACAATATTCATTGAGGTAGGCTAGGTTGTTGAGAGAGGTTCTTATTTTAATTCCATATTTCAAATCACTTGTGAGGTTTGAAAGTGGATGTGAGCTTTGATGTTTCCACCTTTTTGAACAATGGCAGTTTATTCCCCCCTCAGATGTAACAGTCTCAGTGACTGTTGTTTGCTGGTCAGAGGAGGGCTCTTCATCATGGTTTGAGTATTCGCCTAGAGTAATAGTGTCTTGCACTGTTACTGTTCTGGAAGTGGATGCAATAGTGGTTGGGTCTGTTACTGCTTGGGAAGAGGAACTAGCAGTAACAGTGTTACTGATTGTTCCCTCTGAGTTGTTGCTTACATCAGCAGGTAACAGTCCCTGTGTCTGTTGCAGGGCGTCATTGTTTGGAGCTTCCTCATCCTCAAACATGAAGTCTTTTCGCACAAGACCAATCTTAAATTCTTCATCTTCATCATCTTCATCCTCATTTTGTACCTGCCCAAGAATGCTAGATTCATCAAATATGACATGGACACTTTCCTCAATTAGAATGGTTCATTTATTGTAAACTTTATAGGCTTTGTTATGGTCGGAATAACCAATAAAAACCGCTTCATAACTACATGGATCGAATTTTCCCAAGTTATCTTTACCATTATTGTGAACAAAACATTTGCTCCCAAAGCATATAAAATATGAAATATTGGGCTTTCTTCCACATAGTATTTCATAGGGTGTTTTATTGATTATGCTCCTTATCATGACTCGATTATGAATGTAGCAAGGGGCGTTTACCGCTTCGGCCCAAAAGTTCCTAGGCAATTTACCACACAACAACATGGTTCTAGCCATAATTTCAAGGGTCCTATTCATTCGCTCGACCACCCCATTTTGTTGTGGAGTTCTAGGAGCCAAAAAATTATGATCTACACCATTGTCATTACAATAACCACTAAATGATGATTTTTCAAATTCGGTTCCATGATCCGTTCTTATGGAAACAAGTTTGAAATCAAGTTTATTTTGAATCTTTTTCAACCAAATTAAAAAATCATCAAATACCTCATCCTTGGAGCTTAAGAAAAGTGCCCAAACAAACCTAGAATAATCATCAACAATGACACATACACAACGAATACCACCTCTACTTCTAGTTGTAATGGACGAAGAGTACTAACAATTATTTTGGGTTAAAGGAGCTTCTAACATGTTTACATCTTGCACATTCATTACATACTTTGTGAACCCCCGCGATAAACCTAAGAAAAATATGATACCGTCGTTTTGTATCAAAGTTAAATTTATAAACCAAACTAAAACTATAGCTAGTGATAGCAAGGGTCGAACCACCGAGAGACAAGATCAATTCTATTTGCTATTTTTAATCTATTGAAGTAACAATTGTTGGGGGGGGGGGGAGGGGGGGTTTGGTTGGTTGATTCTGAACTAATTACTGAAATGTAAATGAAGTTTAAAATAGATATTAGAAAGCAGCTAGGAACTTCGGTTCACCATGGCTTAAGGGTCAGTCAGGTAAAGTTAAGGTCTATCCAATACCGTCTCAGGATGTCAAATAGGTCCTCTAATTCCCTATTCGAATTAAGCCTCTCGGTCTTCTTTCACCCTAGAATGAGACTAGATTGCTTTCGCTCCACTAGTCTTTCCAATTACTTCTAAGAAATCTAACTTCGCTAATCTCTCAATCTAGCAAAGGGGTAAAATCTCACAGCAGTAAATAAGACCGGTACGGGTTCAACCTAGACTTACTAAAATCAACTCATGACGCCATGGATCCCCTAATTCCTAGCATAAGAATTTAGCTACGCATAATTAAGAATATGACAATTGCAAAATTAAAGATATGGAATAAAATTGACATGATTGAATTAGAATTAAAGCTAAGGGATTGAAATTGAATTGCTTAAATATAAATTGGTAGAAACTAGAATTAAATAAACAAGAATAAGAGGAAGATTGAAATTGAATTAGAGCTTATTAAAGAATTCGTTGAACAAAACAATTGATTGAAATCCGTAGCCTTCACTTTTTCGTTCCCAAAACTAGGTCTAAAACTTCAGTCGTTGAATAATGAAAAGCATAACATAGATTATTTGTTATGTTCTACTAATAAATGTTCTGCCCATAAGATAAATTACAAGTGGCCTTCCAAAAGACAAACGCGTAAAAAGAACCCGCAGCTTCGAAACCTGGTCGATCGACCAAGTGACACGGTCGATCGACCGCCCAGTACAGTGCTGGAAACACTGTTTTCTCTACTGAACTCCACGGTCGATAGACTGGGGTCTCTGGTCGATAGAACAGTAGTGCTGTAGCAGATTCCAGCCCTCCAATCTTCATGCACGCAATCCGAGGCGATCAAGTTCCCAGCTTCTCACTTCATAGTTTTCATAAAATGCCCCCGGGAACAGATAAAGGCTCGATTGAGCTTACTTCCGGTCATTCCTACAATAATGACATAGGAAATACAAAGTAAACCGTTTCGGGAGAAATAATAGTTTAAAGCTAACAATTACGCATATAAATACGTGCCAAAACCGCTAATAAAGTGTATAGAATATGCACGTATCAAATCTCCCCAAACCAAACCTTGCTTGTCCCCAAGCAAGCACTAAGACTCAATCTAAACACCTATTGGAACAGATTTCTTTCTCAAACAAGAACGTATTATCATGCCCAACCAATTTAATGCAACAAATAATATCAAAGCATTTTGTCAAGCGCAAACGAGTTGAACATGTTCGATAATTTACCAAACTTTCGACCTTGCAAGACTCGTGTATATCGGACTCTCACGGGTCGCTCATTCACTCAATTTTAAGAATAGGATGAGAATTTAATTGTGCAAGATAGAAGAATGAACAAAACAAGTCTCTCACCTAACTACGACCCATAAAAACATGTCTGCAGTCTAACATGAATAAAATCTCTACAACCGTACATATGCATTCCAACCATTTAATGACCATGACACATGCCGAGGCGATTTGGGATTGTGAGGCTACGGGTAAGAAGGGGCAAAAATAAATTTGGATAAGAGGAGATAAAGCCGAGCAAGCAACTTCTAAACACCAAATTTCTGAAAACATTTCCCAACTTCGTACTCGAGAGAAAATCAAAACGGTGCTACTGAAAGCACAAATCTCACAATCTCCCAAAATAATAATAATTTCCCAAATAATATGAATAGCAACATGGGAATAAAAATCACCATCCGAAAATCATTCTAATCATGTGATTTTTTTTTTCTCTTTTCTTTCTTTTTTCTTTCTGCCTCTCTCTCTCTCTTTTTTCTTAAAAACCTGTACTGGCAGTCGATCGACCAGGTGATACAGTCGATCGACCACCCCTACTGACCAGAACCTTTCTGCTCAGTTCAGTTCCCTATTTTTTTTTTTTTTTTTCAATTCACAGCTTCCCTTCATTTCCCAACAAATCATCCAAAATTGATGCATTTCTCACACGAGACAATAAAAACCAAATCGCAAGATAATATTCCCGAATCACTACCTTTACTAGCTCGGCTAGGGTGGCTGAATTTGGAATGTAGTTTATGGGACAAAAGAGGCAAATTTGGCTTTGTGGGGCTTATGGGCAAAATGAAATAAAGGGAACCTCTTCCACATGTGTCAGCAAACCGCAAAACCAAATGCATACAGGTATTAAGCAGATAAAATTCATGTTTATGCAAATTTATGTGACATGCCTTACGAGGATTAACTACTCTCATTCCTATATGAAACTGGTCATAAATGACACCAGTTCAAATGAGCTCTAACCTCACAAATTTTAAGTAGTTTGCCAATATTGAGTCAAGTCTATTAGTTTAGTAAAATTCCAACAAAAACTCGTAGATTATGCAAGTGACATACTCAACGACATTAAAAATGCAGGGAAGGGCAATGAGACAATACGTAAAGCAATTTTATCATTGAAATCCATTCATTCCGACTCGACCTACATGCAAAAGTAAACGTGATATTTTTTCTATTTTTGTTGTATTTTTTTTTTTTTGAGATTGAAAATGCAAATGCATGCGGAAATGCAATAAACATGACCTAAAAATGCGAGTAAAACAATGCAAATGTGACAATCATATGCATATACCCTCCCCAAACCAAAACACGCAATGCCCTCATTGCGCTCATCAACCAACCAACAGCATCCAAAACAAGGGGATATAAATATCTACAGAAGAAATGGAAACTAATGAAAAAGAAACGGAAACTCACTAAATACGGCCTCCCCAAACCAGCCATCAAAAAGGGGAGGCAGACAACTGCTACTGGTCCTCCTCTGGCTCATACTCAGAACCGCTCGCCTCATCTGACCCTAAGTCGTCCTCCTCTTCCTTCTCAGCAGCAGCAGTAGTGGGAGTAGACGTCGTAGCAGGCGGAGGATATCCACCCACCAGGGTAACAAAGAAGGACGGCTGGGTCCAGGGACCCCGTGGGAGCATCCCTGTCCGAGAAAACTCCTCATAAACTGGGTACATGGCAACAGCCATGTCCATCCTGTGCTGATCAAAACTCCTGCATAAATCACCCAACACACGTGAAACCGCCCTTTGGTCCATGACCGCAGGGATAACAATAGGTGCGGGGGTCGAAAAAGTGGCCGGAAACCCGGCCCAGGAGTAGGAGTGGAGAAGGAAGGGACCCGTGAAGAAGAGGCGCGAGCTCCTCTCGTGGTGGAAGCAGTAGTGGTGCCTGCCCTAATAGGGAGCCTATAGCTAGGCAAGGGCGGTCGAGTCGCCCCCTCAACAGTAGTGAAGGCTAAAATAGGAGGAAGGGCAAGGATAGGAATGGGGTCGGAAATAAAAGAATCAATCTTCCACCGACCCCGAGTATCGACCCACTTCACGGACTTGACGTAATCAAGGTCCATGAAGCGTGCAGGAGGGTCGAGAGGAGCCTGCTCTCGAGGAAAGACAGGAACCAGATGGTGGGCTATACAAGTTAGGAGCACACCACAGACAATGGTAGTCAAAGAGGTGCCCTCACTTATAGTGTTAAAGTGAGAGGCGTTCAAATAAGCAATGTTATAGATGCGGGCTACCCGACTCTCAATGTTCAAGTAGCCTGCCAAGATAGACAATTCTATGGTATTAATGTTATTTGACTCTTTGCGGCCAAAGATGGTGTTGCCCATCAGCCGGAAGAAGTAACGAAAGGGGGGTAAGTGGACGGAAGTGCCCTTCCTCTTAGGGGCGTCCAGGTCGGATAAGCACGACCACATAACCCTGTGCACATCAGAAGGTTCTGAGGTGTTACCCTCGAAACAAAGACCCAAATAACCAGCAAACTCAGCTAATGTCAAGGAGTAAGTGACATTAAACAGCCTAAAAGAGATACATGAGCTACTTTTATTAGTTTCAAAAGAAGCTTGGTCGAAAGCAAAAGAAGAGAAAAACTCAAGGGTCAAAATACGGAATGTGAACTCAGCCATGTCCACCAACCCTGACATCCCTGACCCATTTAGCAGAGAAACAACGGATTCAAGACACCCTAGGTTTTCTAAAGTCGGTTTATGCATAAAACGGGTTGCTTGAACATTCGTTTTTTCGACAAAAGTGAGGAATTTAGCTCTCTGTGTAGAGGAAGGGAAAATCACCTGTGGATAGCCAGGTAGACTATCCGTAGTTAACTCGACCATTGGCGGCGTAATCCGCGACCGTTTAGACGCCTCCTGACTGCTTGTCTGCCCACTGATGATTGCCTTCTTCCCTTTCGTCATTCCTCTGCTCACAAAGATAACAAACTCAACAACTAGCTTCCCAAAATCTTGAATAATTAAAATTAATAAACCTTAAATTAAAATCAGAAATCAATCATCAAACTAGGGTTTAGAGAAATTTGGGGAAAACGAAATTAGACTCCTACTAGTTGCTAAGATGTCTCGAAAATCAAGGGAAAAGGATAGCAAAATGCAATTAAAGCACAAATTCGACAAGAAATTAGCCCCAAATCGATTTTCCCCAAATCGATTTTTTGGAAACAATGCGAGATTGCTAGAATTTGGGCATAAAAATTCAGCAAAAATCGAATTTAAAGGACCAAAAGATGATTAGAGACATACCTTTGATGAAACCTTCGAGATTTGAGCAAGAAAATCGAAATTAAAGGGAAGATTTAGCTTGAAAAATCGAAAATGAGGAAGAACTAGGGTTTTTTTTCTTTTTTCGTTGAAGTGAGTTATGAATGAATGAAAGTATGAATTAAAACTTCCCTATTTGTGTGGCCTCTGATTTTGCGCTGTGGTCGATCGACCAGTCTTCCTCTTTAACAGCTCCTGACTTTTTCTCTTCAGTCGATCGACTGATATTCCTGGTCGATCGACTGCAAGTACTGGCAATTAAGCTCAATTACGTTAAAATTTGCTTTTTTCAACTTCAATTTCCCGTCTGTCTCTCATCGACATCTAGCAAATCACCCTACGCACTTTGCATAAAATAATTACCTGCAAATACTCTTAAAGGCACACGTCTTCCCATAACAGTAATTGCTAACTAAACTAAAATAAATCTAAAGCTCCTAATGAGATGTAAGCTAAAAAAACGGTAAAGTTCCTAATTACACAAGAAAATTACAAGCCGGGTTGCCTCCCGGTTAGCGCTGGTTTAAGAGGTCCCGCACGACCTTCTTACCTCAATTTGCAGCTTCTAAAAGTGGGTCAAAGTATAGTACTTCGACCTGCCCAACAAATTCGTCTGCACCGTGATAGTGTTTCACGTATTGACCATTCACTTTGAATCGGTCTCCAGATGAGGTTTCCAATTCAACTGATCCGAATTTTGTAACTGTTGTGACCGTATAAGGGCCACTCCACCTAGATTTCAGCTTGCCAGGAAATAAACGGATACGAGCATTAAAAAGGAGTACCTTATCACCGACATTGAACTCGCGCTTGATGATCCTCTTGTCATGCCATCGCTTCGTCTTCTCCTTGTAGATCCTAGCATTATCATAGGCCAGCAGCCTAAATTCCTCTAACTCATTCAACTGCGTCATACGTTTCTCACGAGAGAGGTTAGGATCTAAATTCAAATCACAAATTGCCCACCAAGATTTACGTTCTAATTCAACAGGCAAATGACATGTCTTACCATAAATCAATCGGAACGTTGACATCCCAATTGGCGTTTTAAACGCGGTCCTATAAGCCCACAAGACATAATCCAAGTTAAGACTCCAATATTTCCGTGATTTAGAAACAACTTTAGCTAAAATTTCTTTCAATTCTCGGTAAGAAATCTCAACTTGACCACTAGTTTGGGGATGATACCCCAAACCTCTACAATGTTGGACACCGAATTTAGTCAACATAGCACAAAGTTGGTTTTCTTTAAAATGCATTCCTCCGTCGCTAATGACAACCCTATGGACACCAAAACGAGGGAAGATTATCTTTTTAAACAGCTTAATCACGGATTTTGCATCGCAATGAGGGGTAGCAACAGCTTCTACCAATTTGGAGACATAATCTACGGCTACGAGGATATATTTATTACCCTGACTGCTCCCTACCCATTTGGACACATAATCTACGGCTACGAGGATATATTTATTACCCTGACTACTCGGAAAGGGTCCTTCATCATCGATGCCCCAGACATCGAAAATCTCAACCTCTAGAATACCTACCTGTCGCATCTCATGTCTCTTCAAAATATTCCCCGATCTTTGACAAGCATCGCACTCAGCAACAAAATTCCGACTATCTGCATGCAAAGTTGGCCAATAGAAACCAGATTGGAGTACCCTAGCCACAGTCCGGGACGGACCATGGTGACCACCATAGGCAGAAGAGTGGCAAGCTTCTAGGATATCCATGACCTCCCGTTGAGGCACACATCTCCGGATAAGACCGTCTGCACATTCCTTGAAAACAAATGGATCATCCCAAAAGTATTGTCTAGCATCATAAGCGAACCGCTTCTTCTGCTGCCATAAAAGCTGGGGTGGTATTTTACCTGTCACTGCAAAATTAGTATAATCAGCAAACCACGAAGGTGGATAGGACCCCGAATTAGTAATAGCTAACAGACTCTCATCAGGAAAAGAATCATCAATGGGTAACGAATCTTCCCTCTCTATCAGCTGCAGACGAGATAAATGGTCAGCCACCACATTCTCTACACCTTTCTTATCTTTAATCTCCAAATCAAACTTCTGCAAAAGGATTATCCACCTCAAAAGCTTCGGCTTTGCATCCTTCTTAAGAAAGAGAGTCTTCAGCGCTGCATGGTCAGTATAAACAATAACCTTAGAACCCAACAAATAAGACCGAAATTTATCTAAGGCAAAAACTACAGCTAGAAACTCCTTCTCTGTTGTGTAATAATTAACTTGAGCCTCATCCAGAGTTCAGCTCACATAATATATGGCATTCAAAACATTATTTTTCCGCTGTCTTAAGACTCCACCAATCGCATAATCGCTAGCATCACACATAATCTCGAATGGGAGGTCCCAATCAGGCGGCTGAATGATTGGCGCAGAAAATAAAGCCTCCTTTAACCTGTTGAAAGCTAAAAGGCACTCATCAGTAAACTCAAAAACAGCATCTTTAAGAAGAAATTCTGTAAGTGGTTTAGCAATTTTTGAAAAATCGTTAATGAACCGCCGATAAAAACCAGCATGGCCAAGGAAACTCCTCACTCCTTTAACATTCATAGGAGGAGGCAGTTGCTCAATCACTTGCACTTTTTCTTTATCAACATGTATGCCCTTATCAGAAATCAAATGTTCCAACACAACTCCCTCATTGACCATGAACTGACATTTTTCCCCGTTTAAAACAAGATTAACATCAATACAACAATCAAAACCTGTAGTAAAAAAAATGGGGATTTTAGAGAGAGGTTGCTCTGCCTTCTCTCTAGGGTTTTAGGGTTCTATTGCACTATGGCAAGGAAAACTGTACCCAAAAAATCTCAAAAACAATCAAAAACAAAATCTAAAGCTCGAATTCGATTATCCTTTTCTAATTTACGCGATCAGTCTCTAGGTTTTTCTTCGATAATGGATCAATCAGCGTCTTCTTCTTCGGGGATTCCCCAATCTGCTCATGCCAAAGGAACAAAGTTTGTCAATGAGATTGTGGGTATTCCGGAAATTGACCTGGATACAATTGTTGAGGAAGAGCCCGCTGATACGTATGTGGTTGAAGATGCTAGTGAACTTGGCAGCGAGGAGGATGATGGGGAGGGTTGGCAGGAAGTGCGTCATGGTAAGAAAACTCCTACTCCACCTTTGTCTCCCAAATCTGGTGTCTTACAATTTATTGTTGAGGATGTGAAATCGAGATTGAGTATTGAGTAGTACATTATTGGTTATGTCTTAGGGGGCAACCCACCGTGGGAATTAATTTCGGGACATATCAAGCGTATTTGGGGACAATACCATTATGATAAGATCTCTTTTCTCCCTAATAGGGTATTCATTGTTCGATTCCTCACTTTGGAGTGCCAAAACCTTGTCCTTCGACAGGGGTATCTTATGTTTGACAATAAACCCATTATTGTTCATCCATGGACTGAGGATGCTCTATTAATCAAAGCTCATGTTAAAAGTGTGCCAATTTGGGTCAGATTATGTGGATTAGGTTTGAAATTTTGGGGGGAGAAATGTTTACGTAAGCTCTCTTCCCTTTTAGGGCAGTATGTTAGGGTGGATAATGCTACTTTAGACAAGACCAGGCTTGGCTATGCTCGTCTAATGATTGAGGTGCAAGTGGGACAGGAGTTTCCTGATAAATTGTACTTTAATGATGAACATGGCAGTCAGAATTGTGTACTTGTGGAGTATGAGTGGAAGCCTATCATCTGTTCTATGTGCAAAGGAATAGGCCATCATCAGAGTCAATACAGAAAACCCTCAAAACCTAAAGCTAAAGTGACTCAGGTCTGGAAATCTAAAACTGTGGTGTCTTCTAAGGGTGTGGTGGATCCTACATCTAAGGTAACTAATGCTGATCAGTCTACCAAGATGACAAGAATGATTTCTACTCGACTACTAATGCTTCAGCACCTGATCTTGGGGAGGGGCTACCAGAGTATCAGTAGATTTGTCCTATACTGGTTCTCTTAACTCTCCTCCAAGATCTCCTTCAAAGGCACAACCTGTGACAGCTAGTAAGGAGAGACCTGTTATTTCAAGCAAGGTAGTCATTGAGTCCAGTAGTCAAGGGGGATCTCCAAAGCATCAAGTTATCAATGAGCATGGATAATATTGGGTGTTGGAATGTTAGAGGTATCAATAGTTTAAATAAGCAAGCTGATGTTAAATGGTTTCTACATCAGAATAAATTAGGCCTTTATGGATTATTTGAAACTAAAGTTAAGTCTATTAATTTTATTTCTGTATTGAATAATATTGGTCAAAGGTGGTCTGGTATCAATAATAATGTACATCACCCTGGGGGAAGAGTATGGATTATCTGGTTGCCTCAAATTTTTAATGTCTATTTAGTGCACTCTTCTAATCAGAAGATTACAGTGGATGTCACTGATAGGCAGTCTGGGGATCATTTTTGGTTTACTGTGGTCTATGGGTCTAATTCTGATACTGAGAGGTTGCATATCTGGCATGAGCTTCAAGATTTGAAGGACCAGTGTAATGTTGCGTGGTGTGTTGTAGGGGATTTTAATGCTAGCTTGCATTATAATGAAAGAGTTAGAAGTACCGTTTTATGGAGTGAGATTGAGGAGTTTAGATTATGTGTGGACTACTGTGAACTGGTGGATCTTAAAGCCCAGGTATCCTTCTATACCTGGAATAACAAACAAGACCCATCTACTAGGGTGTTTTCCAGGATAGATAGATGTCTCATCAATCATAAGTGGATTCAGCTTTATCCTGATTCTTATGTCTACTTTCTGAATGAAGGATTATTTGATCATAATCCCTCCATCTGTTATAGATCAGCAGCTCCAATGCTTAGAAAATCTTCCTTCAGATACTTTAACATGTGGGGACAGGCCAAGGAGTTTGGCAACATTGTTCAATCTGAATGGGGCAAATCAATTGTTGGGATTAAAATGTATCAAGTGGTGTCCAAGCTGAGAAACCTTAAGAAGCCTCTAAAAGATCTTAACAAGCAGAAATTCTCTGATATTAATAATGCAGCTGAATTGGCCAGATTTCTGTTGGATAGCTTGCAGACAAAATTGCATCTTAATCCTCTTGACATGAATCTCGGGGAGAATTTGAACAACATCTTTGCTCGAAATATAATACTTTGCATAGAGCTCAAATGAGTTTCCTGAGACAAAAAGCTAAGGTTGATTGGCTTAAGGGAGGGGATGAAAATACTGGTTTCTTCCACAAGCAGATAAAGGCAAGACACATTCAGAATAAAGTCCTTAGTGTTAAAGATATTCATGGTACCCTTCATAAGGAACCAGCACTCATTGAGAGTGCTTTCTTGGAGTTTTACACTGAGCTTCTTGGAACCACCAGACAGACTTCTCCTGTTCATTTCTCTACAGTCAGGACTGGTAAGCTTATAACTGATCATCATAAAACTCTTCTTATGCGACCTGTCACCTATGATGAGATTAAGAAATATATATTCTCTATACCCTCATCCAAGGCACCAGGACCTGATGGCTATTCTAGCCAGTTTTTCAAGGACTCCTGGGACGTTATAGGTAATGATGTTAGTGCTGCCATCACTGATTTCTTCAACACTGGTCAGATTCTGAAGCAACTGAATGCTACCCTAGTTACTCTTATACCTAAGGTTGCTAATCCCTCTAGTGTCCTTGAATTTCGACCTATTGCATGTTGTAATGTCATCTACAAATGCATAGCTAAGTTGTTATGTGCTAGATTAAGTGATGTACTACCTGATATTATCAGTCCCAACCAGGGTGGGTTCATTAAGGGGAGGAACATTGTTGAGAATGTCCTCATTTGTCAAGATCTTGTGAGACTTTATAAAAGGAAGAGTGCTTCACCTAGGTGTCTCATTAAAATAGACTTAAGGAAAGCTTATGACACTATTGAATGGTCTTTTCTGCACAGTATGCTGATTGCTCTTAACTTTCCTTCTGGCTTCATTGACCTAATCATGACTTGTGTAACTACTACTGCATATTCTCTCTCTTTAAATGGCAACAGTTTTGGCTTTTTCAAAGGCAAAAGAGGTCTTAGACAGGGAGACCCCTTGTCACCTCTTTTATTTACCATCTGTATGGAATACTTATCAAGGATACTTCATGTCATCAGCACCCAGGATGATTTCAGGTTTCACCCTTTATGCAGACCTCTTAAGTTAAATCACTTATTATTTGCGGATGATTTGTTACTTTTCTCTAAGGGAAATGCTTATTCAATAATGTGGATGCTGAGAGCATTTTACACTTTCTCAAAGGCAAGTGGTCTCTGTTTCAATAGGGAAAAGTCAGACATATATTTCAATGGGGTTCCCTCTCATGAGTTGGCTGATATTATACAAGTCTCTGGTTTTAGACAAGGGGAGCTATCTTTCAAGTATTTGGGTGTCCATATATCTTCCCATAAACTCAGTAAGAATGATGGTATGAAGCTCACTGATAGAATAACTGCTAGAATCAGGTCTTGGGGCACTAGACAATTATCATACTCAGGTAGATTGGCTCTCATTAATTCTGTACTCACCTCCTTACACTCCTATTGGGCTAGTATGTTTCTTATTCCTAATGGCATAATGAACAAGATTGGGGCAATTTGTAGGAATTTTTTATGGAGTGGTAAAGATTCTTATCAAAGAGCCCCCAACGTAAGTTGGGATAGATGCTGCAGTCCTAAAGAAGAAGGGGGGTTGGGTATTAAAGATTTGAAAAACTGGAACAGAGCTTTCCTTGGTAAGTATATTTGGTGGCTTGCTAAAAGAAGGATCACCTTTGGGTTCGTTGGATAAACCACATTTATATGAAGGGTAGACATTGTTCCAACTATGATCCTCCTCTTGATTGTAGTTGGACGTGGAAAAAGATTGCTCCTATGTCCCTCTTTAAGCAAGCCTATACTTATGATTGTTGGTTAGCATCTGATAAGGAATACAGTGTGGTTGATGGGTATAATTGGATGAGACAAATTAGACCTCGTGTTGTTTGGAGGCATGTATGTTGGAATCATATGAACGTCCCTAAGTGGTCTTTTATCTTTTGGGCTGCTCAACTCAAGAGATTGCTTACCAAGGACCGTATGATTCAGATGGGATTCTGCCATGATCCTATTTGCTACCTTTGTCGTGCAACTGATGAATGTCATGATCACCTTTTTTTCAGTTGCCAGTTCAGTATGCAGTGTATCAGTTCATTACAAAGACGGCTGGGAGTCAAGTTCTCAGCTAGTACTTTGTCTCAGTGGACTGCTAATGGGCGAATGCGCAGTAAACTTCAAAGGAATATTGTTGCTGCGTGTCATGTAGGTGTTACCTATGGTATTTGGAATGCGAGGAACAAGGCCAGACTTGATAGCTATGTTATGCTTCCTGAGTACATTGTCAAGAATGTTATCAAGGATGTTGTCTTACGGTTTTGGGCTAAGAATACTTCAGTTCTCTCTGCCAGAGATAGTAGTTGGTTATGTAAGCTGTCCTAGCTTTTGTATTTCCCCTGTTCTTTTTGATAGTAGTCGTTAGAGATAGTAGTTGCCAAAGATGGTAGTTGTAGATCAACTGGAACTTTATGATGTAATTATTTTTTGATATCAATATACTTACCTTTTACCAAAAAAAACAAAAAAAAAAAAAAAAAAAAAACACATCAATACAACGCTGCATGACTTTATCAAGGTTAGCTAAACAACGATCAAAGTCATTACCATAAACTGAGAAGTCATCCATAAATACCTCCATAATATTCTGTATATAATCAGAAAAAATCCCCATCATGCACCTCTAAAAGGTAGCTGGGGTGTTACACAATCCGAAAGGCATTCTGCGATACGCAAAAACACCGTGTGGACAGGTAAATGTGGTCTTACTCTGATCATCTGGATGAATAGGGATCTGAAAGAACCCTGAATATCGGTCTAGAAAAAAGAAAAATTTATTAGAGGCTAATCTTTCGGTCATCTGGTCAACAAAAGGGAGGGCGAAATGGTCTTTTTTTGTGGCGGCATTTAACTGTCTGTAGTCAATGCACATCCGCCAACCTGTTACAACTCGAGTTGGTATTAATTTATTTTTCTCATTTTTAACCACAGTGGTCCCTCCTTTCTTCGGGACTACCTGAACTGGGCTAACCCTCTTGGAGTTTCCAACTGTATAAATAATACCTGCATCGAGTAGTTTCATCACCTCAGCCATGACAACCTCCTGCATCTTCGGATTCAGCTTTCGCTGACCCTGTCTGTAAGGCTTGTGACCCTCCTCCAGCTCAATTCTGTGCATACAAATGTCAGGGCTGATGCCCTTAATATCATCCAAAGAGTAACCTAAAGCTTTCCTGTTTTTCTTAAGTACACACATCAAAGCAGAAATCTGGTTATCGTCAAGCTTAGCACTAACAATAGATGGATATTGCTCCGTATCATCTAAAAAGACATACTTAAGATTAGGAGGAAGTGGCTTACGCTCTGGCACCTTTACCTCAACAGCATAGGCAGAATCAACTTCAATGGCATAGCAAGTGTTTACCAAATTCCCGTTTGCCAGGCTTATGATCATCTCATCTTCTTCCTCTGTGAGCTCGTGGCCTTCCATTACTGCTACCAAAGCATCTAGCTTATCAACATTCTTCGCTGGATTAACTGCACACTCATCTAAACGGGTTAAATCAGCTAAAGGATCTTTGGCTAAAGATTCCCTCCAGTTACAATTAACAGCCATGTCAACAATATCAACTATATAACACATATCATCATCAGCAGGTTCAGTCGCAGTGCGAGCAAGACTGAAATCACTCATGTCATCCCCTACCTCCAAGGTCAAGACTCCGCGTTTGACATCTATCACGGCCCCAGCCGTATGTAAAAATGGTCTACCTAAGATAATAGGTATCTGACTATCTTCAGCAATGTCTAAAACGACGAAATCGACAGGAATAAAGAACTTACCCACTCGAACGGGTACATCTTCTAAAATTCCTAAGGGTCTCTGAATCGATCTATCTGCCATCTGAAGGGTCATATTGGTCACCTTAAGGTTACCTATATTTAACTTTTCACACACAGAATATGGCATAACACCTACACTGGCCCCTGGATCACAAAGAGCTTTCCCAAATTCATGGATACCTATAGTACATGGAATTGAAAAACTACCCGGGTCTTTTAATTTAGGTGGTACGTTGCTTCGTGAAAGAACATTACACTCCTCCGTGAAAGCAATAGTACCAACATCATTAAAATATTTCTTATGAGTCAAAATATCCTTCATAAACTTAGTGTAAGAAGGTACCTGGGTAATTAAGTCAGTGAATGGAATGGTTACCTCAAGATTCTTGACGATCTCCAAAAACTTACCAAACTTATGCTCCAACTTTGTATTCTTTAAACGCTCTAGATACGGGACTGCAACACTTGTCGTAGGGTCGACAATTTTCGTCTTTCGAATGTTTAAAATCTCCGTCAAATCGTCACTGGCTGAGGTATGTTGCAATTCAATTGACGGATATTCGTACAGCACTGGAGACCCAGTCGATCGACCATGGGGCTCGGTCGATCGACCAAGTGAACTGGGTTCGAATAGTTTCTGGTCAGAAACTTTTTCGTCAGGAATTTTGGTCAATCGACTGATGTTGTTGGTCGATCGACCACTGGCACTGGCAGTAGAGTTCGTTTTCGCACCATAATTTAAATCTGACTTTTCATCATTTTTCGAGTCTTTTCTTGGCTTATCAGGACCGTCATATGAGAGACCACTGCGGAGGTGAATTGCATTAAGTGTCTCGATAGGAACCTCACGATTTCTTGAAGAATTAGCGATTTGGTTAGCCGCTAAAATCTCCAACTGCTTCTCGAAATTCCTTGCAGATTCAATCCCAGCTTCTTCTATTTTCGTAACTTGAACCAAAAGAGCTCGGATTATTTCTCTCAATTCCGCGGTCTCATCTGAGTTATGAATAGGAATTTCAATTTTCTTCTCGGAAGCCTTAGAAGACTCGAGCTTTTCGAGCCGGGCATTAATATAAGCTATGAGTGTCGCAACGGCACTCATTTCATCACTTGGCTTTCGCGAATTTCCACGCGAACTCCCATGTTCAGCTCTATGAACTTCCATCTCCTCAATAGTGTTCCAACCTTTATTAGACGCCATATTGTTTTGGAACATACCATTTGCAGCCGCATCAAGGATGACTCTGTAGTCATCGTACAAGGCATTATAAAATTGGTTGCAAAGGTACCACTGCTGAAAACCGTGGTGAGGAACAGATCAAACTAGTTTCTTGAAACGGGCCCATGATTCATGTAATTCCTCTTCGGGTGCTTGCTGGAAATTTGTAATTTGACTTCTCAATGCATTGGTTTTCACAGGCGGATAATATCTTTTTTAGAAAGCCAAGGCTAGAGATGTCCAGTTTGTAACTCCAGCTGCTACCTTATCAAGGTAGTGATACCATTCACGCGCAGAATCTTTTAAGAAGTATAGAAATAATGTCTCCTTTACTTCATCTTGGGTCACTCCAGCCGGTACAGGTATGGAACAGCAATAATCCGTGAAGATCTCCATATACTTCCCAGGATCTTCATCTGGTAATCCCCCAAACAGGTTCCGCTCCACTAAAGAGATGTGAGAGGAGGGGATGTCAAAAGTCCCCTGTGTAGGAACAGGAAGGCTAAATCCCTGAGGAATATCTTGTACCTTTGGCTGAGAATGATCATATATTGTTGGCATGATTGTAGCAAAATCGGGAGTACTCAAGTCTTCCTCTCGAAATCTTCTTCTAACTGTGCACAAGCAAAACTAGAAGGAAAAGGTAAGCAACGTCCTCAAGGAACCAAAGTTCCTTGAGACAAGAAAAATAAACTAAAAATAAAGCAAACAGAATTACACCGTCTCCCCGGCAACGACGCCAAAATTTGATACCGTCGTTTTGTATCAAAGTTAAATTTATAAACCAAACTAAAACTATAGCTAGTGATAGCAAGGGTCTAACCACAGAGAGACAAGATCAATTCTATTTGCTATTTTTAATCTATTGAAGTAACAATTGTTTGGGGTGGGGGGGGGGGGGGGGGGGGGTTGGTTGGTTGATTCTGAACTAATTACTGAAATGTAAATGAAGTTTAAAATAGATATTAGAAAGCAGCTAGGAACTTCGGTTCACCATGGCTTAAGGGCCAGTCAGGTAAAGTCAAGGTCTATCCAATACCGTCTCAGGATGTCAAATAGGTCCTCTAAGTCCCTATTCGAATTAAGCCTCTCGGTCTTATTTCACCCTAGAATGAGACTAGATTGCTTTCGCTCCACTAGTCTTTCCCATTACTTCTAAGAAATCTCACTCCGCGAATCTCTCAATCTAGCAAAGGGGTAAAATCTCACAACAGTAAATAAGACCGGTACGGGTTCAACCTAGACTTACTAAAATCAACTCATGACGTCATGGATCCCCTAATTCCTAGCATAAGAATTTAGCTACGCATAATTAAGAATATGACAATTGCAAAATTAAAGATATGGAATAAAATTGACATGATTGAATTAGAATTAAAACTAAGGGACTGAAATTGAATTGCTTAAATATAAATTGGTAGAAACTAGAATTAAATAAACAAGAATAAGAGGAAGATTGAAATTGAATTAGAGCTTACTAAAGAATTCGTTGAACAAAACAATTGATTGAAATCCGTAGCCTTCACTTTTTCGTTCCCAAAACTAGGTCTAAAACATCAGTTGTTGAATAATGAAAAGCATACATAGATTATTTGTTACGTTCTACTAATAAACGTTCTGCCCATAAGATAAATTACAAGTGGGCTTCCAAAAGACAAACGCGTAAAAAGAACCCGCAGCTTCGAAACCTGGTCGATCGACCAAGTGACACGGTCGATCGACCGCCCAGTACAGTGCTGGCAACACTGTTTTCTCTACTGAACTTCACGGTCGATAGACTGGGGTCTCTAGTTGATAGACCAGTAGTGTTGTAGCAGATTTCAGCCCTCCAATCTTCATGCACGCAATCCGAGGCGATCAAGTTCCAAGCTTCTAACTTCATAGTTTTCATAAAATGCCCCCGGGAACAGATAAAGGCTCGATTTAGCTTACTTCTAGTCATTCCTACAATAATGACATAGGAAATATAAAGTAAACCGTTTCGGGAGAAATAATATTTTAAAGCTAACAATTACGCAAAGAAATACGTGCCAAAACCACTAATAAAGTGTATAGAATATGCACGTATCAAAATACAATAAGAAAATGCGGAATCTTAGGAAATTTCTGAAACTTTTTAAAGTTTAAAGCGCGGGTTCAATAAAACCTACAACATAGATAAAGTATGCGGAATAAAGTTAAGTTTATACAACGTGATAGTCAAAATGGGGAAAAGATATCCCTCGAATGACAAGACGATAAAGAGTGAGTCTAAGCAATCCTAGTAAACAGACTACTAATCCAAGGTGCTCGCTAGCTCACACGATTAAACCTCACAAATGTATCTTCACAAACCTGTTATTCATATAAAAATGACAGCCACAGTCAGTGGGGAGTAACTCATGGTTCTCCTAGCCACAAATTGTCAAAACAAACATAACAAAAAACTCAAATAGGTAAATCATGTAAGATACTTGCAAATGACATGAACATCAAGATTTATATTTAAACATGGCAATTAAATGAGATGAACACAATAGGTCAATATTAGCATAATAACGACTCAACTATTCATGTGAGATAATTAAATAATATGAAAAACAAGAATACGGTTATTTAGACAAAAGCACACATTTCAAGGAAATATAACATAGGTCGAGATTAGAAATCGAATCATATGAAGTAGATAAGTAAGGGATCAATTAATACAGAATACGTGAATGGAAATCATAGCCATTACTTTGAAAACCTCTTAACAAACATTGCACGGAACGTGGCTACTAATGTCACATTCATACTTATGGCCCGCATCTCACCATAAGAACAGATGGGAGCATCATTCCCGACGATCATATCGCAACTAGAAGACTTGCATCTCACCTCTAGTATCCGATAGGACCAAGACTCTCACATCCAAACAATATAAGGCATAACTCTTGCCCTTAATGATATATGACAATAACTATAACCAAGCAAGGCCTTTACTACTCATTAAATATAATTCCCCTGGTAGGACGACAATAATAATCACAAAGACTCAGTCCTAGTCTAAATCAAGCCAGACTCTCGAGACAGTACAGTTCCTTATTCGACATGGGGCAGGACAGTCCAACATATAAGGTTGGCCCAAAAAATAAAACATGATAAGCCCAATAAATAAAACATGATGAGTCCAACAAATAAAACATAATGAGGCCAACAAATAAAACCTAATATGCCCAACAAATAAACATTACAAACCATAAAAGAAGGGGAGAAAGGAAAACAAAGTGCACAAGCCATCATCACCCGTATCCACCATGAGCCGTGGAGGCCGTGGCCATGCTGCCAGCCTACGGCTATCCGCCACAACCACCCAGCCGCCCAGCCAGGCCCACGGTCATGCCTAACACTAGACATGACGGGTCCCAAAACTACCTACTCAAAGCAACCAAAGACATGTAATTTATAAGACGATTTTATGAGCATACTTGAGACGGACATATACACTAATTTTACCATCCACGTTAACCACCATTAATCCACCCAAAACAGCCTGAAATCAGTCCACAAACCGCCTATAAACATTCCCTAAACAACCCCTAAACCGCCTGCAAATAGACCTCCCACACAACCATCCACACAGCCATCCACACAACCATCCATGGCTGCCAGACAACCGTGAGACAGTCACAAAAAAAACCCGAGGTAAAGCGTGGTCCAAGCTAGACATTTTGATGCGAGAAATTCAAGTACATACAAGACGATATTGAAGTGTAAAAATCAAGCATAAAAACAGTCCCGAAAGACTACTTTACCCGTCCCAAAACAGAGCTCAAAAACATCCCCCTGTCACGGTTTTAAAACCGAAACCCAGCAGCATATTCAACTCGAAATGAAGACGGAATTAAAAGGCAAAGTTGAGACGGAAACAAGCACGACTAAAAAAAAGAACAACCATCACAATTTATCACAACCATGCTCGAGAAAAACCGGAAAAAGGCAGCCATAATCACCCGTGAAAACAGACGGTATCGCATTCGAAACAACTACCATAGCCGAAACCAACATTAGAAACAAGCTATAAAAATACTCAAGAAAACATGTAAAATGACTACTAAATCCACATATTCAACCACACATATGAGAAAGGCAAAAAGAACTAAACTTTACGACAAATACGAGTGAAAAACCGAGTAAAAGGGCGAAATATCGACACTTTGTCGAGTAACCTATCACCGTTACCTCGAAAGCTCTTTAATCTTCAAGTAAATGGTCCACAAAGCACGAGTCTTCCTCCGAGTCTTCAAATCCTTTACCTATAAACAAGGTAACGGAACATTGAAGCTAAAAATCGAAACTTTCATAAGATGGTCGATTTTGAAACCGCCACAAAAGTGGGACTATCTTACCTAGAAAGATGAAGGATGTAAAGGGGAAGAGAATGACGCAAAAATAAAAAGAAACGTTCGAGAAATAAGGGAGAAATCTCAGTTTGAAGGTCGAATAACAATGGAGGTCATGGTTTGTTTTTCACTGTTTTGTTGTTGTTGTTTTGCTGTTGAATTTTCAAAAAGAAATAAAAAGGAAGGTGAGTTGGCCGGTTGATTTTTGTGAGTGTGAGAGTGAGTGAAAATTATCATTTTAGTTAAGTGTAAAAAGTAGGTGGTATGTTGTCGGTATGGGATAGGTCGAGATTAAACTAGTCTCACATGTGAAATGTGACGATCTTTTGCTAGACGGAAATACGTCTTAAATCTACATAATTTAAGACGGAATTTTATTATTATTATTATTATTATTATTATTATTATTATTATTATTATTATTATTATTATTATTATTATTATTATTATTATTATTATCACTATTATTCCTATCCGACTAAAACATATATTTTTATATAAACTAAGCTTTAAAATTATAGCTTTTATAAAAATTATGTTCAAAATAAAATTAAGTAATTTAAAGATATAAAATAGAGTAATAGAATGGTTAATTAAATTATAAATGCTAAAATGGAAAATTCGCGGGTGTTACAATCACTGTTACAATCACCCCACCTTTTAAAAAGTTTCGTCCTCGAAACTTGAAAGTAGAAAACGAAAGGTTATAAAGATAAAGTCGGACTTTTTGAAATCGGTAACCGAAACATTAAAAGGTTTGTCATTGTAAGAATTAAAATTCCTTCAAAAGCTTCAAGTAGAATTTTCCAACAGCACCAGATTCTCGTCAAGATAGTCAGTACTCTAGAAAATTTTGCATACATGAGGTACGCATGTTTTTATTATTCGTAAATTAATGAAGTTTATTTATAAGACTAAATATTCCACCATCTAAACATATGTCGCCCCTCGGAGAATCTCATACATGAAGCCCGAAACAAATAACTATCTTTTGAAGGTCTTAATGTATGTACCTCTAGCTCTAATGTTGTATGTATACAATGCACCTGATTCACCATTCAACTACTCTTCATTGATTTTACGTAAAAAAAATGTATTAGCTCATACACTTAATATTGATTGTTCTTTGTTTTGTCTTTTTCCCAGCACACTTACATACTTTTCTCATTCATGGTTTTTTTTCTCTATTACAGGCCTTCAAGATCTACAATTATTCTATTTTTAGCAATCAAAGTATAACCCTCAATTACTTAACGAAATAGTTCTTTTTGACACTTAAGAACCAGAGGTTTTTGTTTTATTTTGCACTCGGTATTGAATAAGAATGTATGTATAATTTTGAAGTCCTATTTGCTAATTTTATTTGGGTAATTCTACTTTTTCTAAAGGTTAATAGAAAAGATATAGGCAACTTTCCCCTATTCGACAAGGTAACAAACTAACAATCGTTGAATTATTTTGTTAGTGAATTGTTTTGTTACGTTTTCTTCATTTTGACATTTTTTATAAGCAAACGTACATCATAAATAAGTAGTATTATACGGAGTATGAATTAAATTAACATGTAACATATTGTAGAAAAGCAATAATGGTGCATATGTTTGTCGAAGAGACCTTATTCAAGGCAAAGCAAATAAGTGAAAATAGAACTCACACCAATACTATTTGATATCAGAAGAGCTATAGAAGAAGTAGAAGTAGAAGTAGAAATAGTAGTAGTTGATTTTTTATCCAAAAAATGGGAATAGGTTTAGGAAATAAAAAATGCAGTGCTCTTAATTAAGCTTTAATTTCAACGATGGTAGTTGCTTAAGCGTCTTTTCCAAACGCTTAAATTTTATTGTTTTCATGGTGTATTATGTTAGTATAATTAAATTATGCGGTATTGAGCTATTGAGAAAAATGAACTTATGTATTTTGAGACTTCGAGTGATTATAATAATATATAGTACTCCCTCTGTTCTGGTCATTTGTTGCCTTTTAGTTTTGATACAAAGATTCTGGTCATTTGTTGCCTTTTAGTTTTGATACAAAGATTAAGGAAAAAGAAGGGGGCCAAATATGAGATGACAAGTGAACAAAATTGGGTGTAAATGATCATATTGTTCATTAAATGCAATCCTAAAATCGAAAGAACAATTGACGGCACCCAAAATAAAATAGGATAACAAATGACCAGAATGAAGGGAGTATAACCTAATCTTTGTGCAATCTCACGCTAAAATTTTCATGTGTTCTCTCAATAGAAAATTGTTAGATATATGTTCTACATAGGAAGCCATATACATGATATACGAAAAGTTAATAAATGATTTGGGTTAAATTTTTATTCCGATCGATTTAGTATCGGTCTATTAGAATTAGTTTTCAGCTCAACTCAACGCATGATCTAAAGTTAGATGGTGTAAATGGTAAAAGCTCTCATCTCTTAAATAATTGACCAGGGGTCGATTCCCGACAAAACCAAACGTGTGAGGGGTTTACCCATTAAATTGCTTTCGTGATTTCGGAGTAAATTGCCTCAAATTTATCGGTGGAATACTCTTGGTCAAGACCAAAAAAGACTTAAACTCTATAATAGTCCAGTTAAGCTCAATTCAGCTTTATTAAGATTCGATTCACTTAAACTCAACTCCGATTCAACATGTTGTTTACGTTGTTCTACTATTTTATTAATAAATATTTTAATTAAAAGTAAATAATTCATTGAGTCACGCACATGGGGAGGTTTGTCCATATCAAATTGATTATTATCGACAAATAAAGTACCTACATAATGTTTCGGTTTTTAGTATTTACTATAAATCGAATTCAATTGGAACTCTTACCATTACTATTGCCCTAAGATATTTTTTTATAACTTCCATTATCTCAAATTAAGAGTTTGATAGAAAATTCTCCATCTATAAGCTTATAATATGCTTCGCAATATTTTTTACATATTAAAATCATTATTTGTAAATTGATAACATTAGGGAGTTACATTATTGATAATGATCACATTTATTATAATTTGTAAGATTGAGATAAAATGTCCTCAGACTTTACTTATTAGAGCTTATACGACAAATATTTTTAGTTATAAGTTACCCACAAGAGAATTTTAAAAAAGGCCCGTGCATCGCACGGGCATTAACTCTAGTATATTAATAATTGTTAAATAACTGATTTACTTCACTAATTGGGCAATTGTGATTAGACCTGTTAAACAGGTCGGGCGGGTCAGGTCATACGGGTCTCGAGTAGGGTTAGGGTCAGAATACGGGTCAGAGAAAAGTTTATGACGTATTTTATTTTAGGGTAATGCTAAATACAACTCAATGGCTTGTATTTAAGCATTAAATACCTTCTAATTTGGGTATTAATTTAGGAATTAAGAACTAAATTACACATTAACCAATACAATTAATGCATATATTAAGAATTTATTTCCTCTTTTGATTTCTTAAATACAACCCAATGGGTTAATTAAATTATTTTTAACTGTGAATTATGTATGATCTATGCCAAGTTTTTAGAGCAATTAGATTCGTTTTTTGGGAAAAAAGATACATATAAGAGTTAATTGATTAGGTTTCGGAAAAACGGATGACATGGAAACTTAATGAAAAAATCTATGTGAAAGAGTAAAGAACGTATGTTAAAAAGTAATTTCGTTTTTTTTGTTTCCCCATCATTTACACAAATACTATCTTACAACCAGTTGTATACTAACATTATACAACTGGTCAAACCAAGTCAATATTTGAAAAAAAAATCCTAAATCTACCAAAATCAAACGTTAAACCTCTCACACTTTTCTTAAAAAAACATTCATTACTCTCCTAGTCATCATAAAAAAACATAAGCAATTGATAATAACATCAAGAAGAAAAAATGTTTCTAACAATATTTTTAGGTAAATTTCGACATTAATTTGTATATTGACATGTATTTTTTGGGCATTTTCTAAGATCTCGAGTTTTGTATGATTCTTTCTGAGCTTTCGAGTAAACTTTTTGAGCTCTGTAATTATTTTGTAGCTTTATATTTTTATGAGTTTACAAGTAAATGTTTCGAACTTTTGAAGATATATTCCGAGCTTGCGAGTAATTTTTTCGAGCTGTGTAAGAAACTTTACGAGCTCTATAAGAAATTTCAAGAGCTTACAAACAAAGTTTTCGAGTTTCATATGTATCTAAGAGCAATGTTATGAATTATTAATAAATCTAAGTTCACATGAGCATGACTTCGTGGTTTGACTATGAATTATGATTTTTGGAATCTATCTTACGAAAAAATCATAACTTACATAATAGTTTCGTAGTTTCAAAAAAATGTAAGATTCCGAGCTTTAGAGTAATTTTTCCGAGCTATGTAAGAAATCTTCCGGATAAAGTTCTAGAGCCGCGTAAATTTGACTTATCTTCCGCCTGAGATTGTAACTATTGACTAAATCGTTGATTTTTTTTACTGATGGAGAATTAAAAATGGTTGAAAAAATGAATTGAGGGAGAAGATGATTGAGTAATTGGAGAAGAAGTTAGATAAATATGGAGAGAAGTTAGAAAGGGGAGGATAGTTACGTTGAATTTGTTTTGTAGGTTACAAAAATTATAAGAAGAAAAAGACTTAAGTACCCTTAGTTGTATAATAGCACTATATAACAGGAGGCATAGTCTATTAACTGTTTTTAGTTTGGATAGAATATGACTAATTTGGATATAATTTGAAGCCTAATAATAAAATAGTATATTTTTATTTGTATTTTTAATTTTGGTAGTTTGTAAAACTTGGAATCTACCACGTGCTCTGTAAAATGTCTCTTTTATATATATACTAGATTTAATGCTCGGGCGATGCCCGGGCCAATTTATAATATTCTATGATTATGATCTTATAAATACTCTAAGGTTATGTTCTTGGGGGCTTAATTTTGCTGAATTGAACATATAGAAGTTGAACGGAACTTATAGGAGCTTAACATTACTGAACTGAACTTATAGGAGCTTTGTAACACCCCAAGAGTATAAAAAAGATTGTCCCACATCGGGAAAATATGGAGCTTGTGATATGTGTATAAGGGATTCCACCAACCACTTAGTAACAAGGTCTTGCGCTTTTGGGCTTAAGTGAGGACAAATAATAGGCCAAAGGGTGTACATCTCATCCTATTGAGGTTGTGTTACGACGTGGCGGGTCGGGTTGTTATAAATGGTATTAGAGTAACCCTGCGACCGTGTGGTGAGCCTGTGTTCAGGAGAACCCGGGTCACCCACCTAGCGGGGGAGGATTGTGGGCTTGGCTGCGGTCAGCTTTGAGACACAACGAGGACGTTGTGTTCTTTAAGTGGGGGAGTTTGTAACACCCTAAGAGCATGAGAAGGATGTTGTCCCACATTGGGAAAATATGGAGCTTGTGATATGTTTATAAGGGATTCCACCAACCACTTAGTAACAAGGCCTTGCGTTTTTGGGCTTAAGTGAGGACAAATAATAGGCCCAAAGGTGTACATCTCATCCTATTGAGGTTGTGTTACGACGTGGCGGGTCGGGTTGTTATAAGCTTAACTTCTGGAAAAATGGGTATGAATTCAGCTTTACTTTTCTAAACCAACTATATGTGCGGAAAAAGATAAAGAAAAGATATATAAATCGTTATGTATGATGGGCGATTAAGTGCCTTTAATTTAGTTTTGATTTGATATCAATGGTCTTAGGTAAAACTTTACATGCAAATCTTGTTACCTCTCATCCTTGGTTTTATTAGCTAATCCAATTGAAGTGAGGTGTATATATATATATATATATATATATATATATATATATATATATATATATATATATATATAGAGATTGAATCATGTGAGGCACCCTTCTTAGGGTGAGGCGGCTGAACTCATTCTAAACCCTTAGATCTAAAAATTATAGACGCACCGATTTACGCCACGTGTCCCCCTACAAAACTCATCTAACTTTGTCATTTCCCTCTCATACTCACTCATTTACTCGTACACTCCCACTCTCTTCACTTTCTCTCTCTATCTCTCTGTCTCTCTTTTTCAGTTCTTCACTCGTCTTTTTCACTTTTCTCTCTATCTCTCTCTGTCTCTCTGTCTCTCTTTTTTTTTTTGTACTTCTCCTTCGTAGCGACGTCAAGAACTCGGCCGCAAGCTTTCGTCGCAACGTTAAACAAATTCGCCATTGGCTTGAACAAGAATCTCAATCTGCTTCGTCTAAGTATTTCTGTCCTACTTTAACCTAATTTCGCATCTTCTTCTTTTATTTTATTCTCGCTTTAGTTTTGCTTATCGTTGATTATGCTTATTATTATTTGAGATGATTTTGAATTTGAATTTTTAGCGTGTTTTGATTGCGATTGTTTGTGATATTTCGATCGATGAGATAATTTTGATGAAAATTAAGCTTAAGATGACTCATTTATTTGATTATGCAATTGAACTTATGCGATTTTTGTTTGTCGTACAATTGTAGATTATGTAATCTTATTTCTACTTGATTGTGAATTTATAGCGCGTTTGATTGCTATTATTTGCAATATATTTCAATCGGTGAGGTGATTCAATCAAAATTCAGCTCAAAATGATTAATTGATTTGATTCTGCAATTGAAATTAAGATTGTTACTGTTTGATATAGAGGTTTAAGTAATTTTGTGCTTCTGTTAATGGAACGGTGGTTTAATTTGCGGCAATTAGACTTGAAGAAATTAGGAATAGTAGAAAGTATTGTAGTATTGCAAGCTCGGGCTTTCTTATTATTACTTGATTGTGAATTTATAGCGTGTTTTGATTGCTTTAGCGTTATAGATAGGTGAGTTGATTTTGATTGTGAATTTCCTATTCTCTTTGAGTCGAGTTAGACTGGGCATGCAATTCATGGCTTGTTCTTCCGGGAGGCCTATATATTTCGTATACTTTGCCTAGTTAAAAAAACCATTGTATGGCATTTAGGTAAAGCGGGTTACCGGTGAATGCGCCAAAATGTATTCAAGGCCATGATTGCCTCTTCTGGATGCATGGAGCTCTAATTCTTATGTCCTTTCAGCCTTTATAGGATATACCATATAGGACATATAGTTATATACCCATCCATGAGTATTGATATAATATTGGCGCATTAGCACCTATTCCCTTTCAGCCTTTATAAGATGAACAAAATGATGATTTTTTTATTGTTTCATCTCTTATGGTAAATTGTTTCCTGTGCAAATTGACTATTGAGTTGGACAAATAGCTTTGATGAGGTGAAGTAAAAAGCGATGCTATTTTATAACAGTGCGTGTTCGTGCGTTCCCTCTCGTAGTTTACGAATGCGGGGCATTGGAATAAGTCCATGTAACCACGATAATAAGCTTACGAATCGTCAGGTAAATTTCTTTGTCTAGACTTTCAGTGTTAACTTTGTTAAGATATAAGCTTAATGAGTTGGGCACTTGGTATGAAAGACTTCAATGTTTCCCTACTATTAACTATTTCATGATTTTTTTTGAGTCGATTTCACGAGTATATTTAATTGTAGGACTTCAATGTTTGAAATATTTTCGAATCTTACCAAGACCGTCTTTTCTTTCAGGAGTGCAATTGATGTGCTAGAATCTGAGATTAAAGATTCTGCAAGCAATGTGCATTCCTTTGTAGCTTCCTGGTTCCGAAACCTGCCAGTCAATACAATTTTCAATTTCAAAATTTCCGAAATTTTGTAGAAGTAAGCGGGTTTAAAGAGATTCGAAGATTGTAGGAGTCGATGAAGGAAAAAGGCAATACATTTTGAATCGTATGAAGCTTCTACATTCTCGGGATCGACTACTGATGCACTGAACAAAATAAATTTAGTTTTAGTATAACGAATGAATTTTTGATGTCGGGTTTCAAACCCGTGTCATGCTTCAATAACGGGTTTCGTTAATAGTTCTTTGGTTAAGACATACCAGTTCCGAGAAGTAGGAGGTAAATGTCTACTAGCTGCAGGAAACCAAGCCATTACATGCAGAAGTAATGCTAAACAAGAGATGAACTTTATCATCATTACTTCAGGAAATCAAATGATGAAAATGATGATTAGAGAGAAATATTTATATTTTTAGAGAGAGATGAAGAGATTGATAGAATTCCAAAACACTTGGAGTTAGAGAAGCCCAGGTGTAAAATCTTGATAGAATTCCAAAACACTTGGAGTTAGAGATTGATAGAATTCCAAACACATTGGACTAACAGAATGCGAGAGGTTTTCTACTATACCTGAAAAGGGCTACACATGCACTGACTCACTGAGCCTTGTTAGTGCTAGTTTGGGTTGAAAAATTCTTATCTACGAGTATAAGTTGTTATTTGTCTACTTTCATATCGGATTTGGCCATTGTCGTCTATTAGCTCAAAAGGTAGAGCAATGTGTTATTGCACATGGTGTGGGTTCGAGCCCCACATAGACGAACATATATAAAGCACTAGTTACACTTTGTAGTAACATTAGTTGTTCTATGTGGTAACAATAATTATCGAACAAAGTGATGCTAGCTAAGAATAACACTAGTTATTTGATAATGTAACATTGTTTCGTATATATAATAACACTGTTTATTTGATAAAGTAACACTTATGTTACATATATTGATAATAGAAGCTCATGTAGGAATTGAACCTACATCCTTTGTGCAATTGCACAAATGCTCTACCAATTGAGCTAATGAGCTAGTTTAGTAGAAACTGAATATTCCACCAACACACTACAGTTGATGTAATGGCCACAATATAAGTTTATAAGTCACCACTTCACCCGAGTATTCGAGTCATATGTTTCTCATGTTATTCCAAAGAGCGTGTAGTGTTATTCCAGTAACTTATCATGTTATCACAAAGAGTAACCGTGTTATTCTATTAACTTGTTACGTTATTCCATAGAGCCAAATAATATTCTGTGACACAAAAGCCAGGTATTATAACACAATATCCTATTATGATAACATAGTTATAGTTACGGATTATAAAGCGCGAAAAACCAATTCTATTGATCTGAAAACAAACTAGTTCCGTCGATGACCGTATAAGGCACATTATATGCATTTAAAATCTGAATAAGGTATGAGATTCACAAAATAAGGTCTGAGATTCACCAAATAAGGAAAAAAGCAAAAAAGGTGATTTAAACCACTTATGATGATCAAGTTTCACAAAACAAGCCCTAAGATTCACTGAATAAGGTATGAGATTCACAAAATAAGGTTTGAGATTCACCAAATAAGGAAAAGAGCAAAAAAGGTGATTTTAACCACTTATGATGATCAAGTTTCACAAAACAAGTCCTAAGATTCACTAAATAAGGTATGAGATTCAAAAAATAAGGCCTGAGATTCACCAAATAAGGAAAAGAGCATAAAAGGTGATTTTATGACCAAGTTTCACAAAACAAGCTCTAAGATTCACTGAACAAGGTCTGAGATTCACAAAACAAAATCTGAGATTCACCGAATAAAGAAAAGAGCAAAATAAGTGATTTTAACCACTTATGATGATCAAGTTTCACAAAACAAGTCCTAAGATTCACTGAATAAAGCATGAGATTCACAAAATAAGGTCTGAGATTCACCAAATAAGGAAAAAGGCAAAAAAAGGTGATTTTAACCACTTATGATGACCAAGTTTCACAAAACAAGCTCTCAGATTCACTGAACAAGGTCTGGGATTCACAAAATAAGGTCTGAGATTCACCAAATAAGGAAAAAATCTAATAAGTAACAACAAAAAATTCTACTATAAAGTTCCTGAAATAAAAACTAAGCTGTAAAACATCAAACATAGAATGCCCTCATTCTATGTGATTCACAACACAAGGACTAAGATTCCCAACACTTATGGTGACCAAGTTCTAGAAAATTATCTTACAAGTTCACAAAACAAGCTCTAGGATTCACAACACAAGGACTGAGATTCACAAAATAAGGCAAAGAACAAAATAGGTGATTCCTAACACCTATAATGACCAAGTTTTAGAAAGTTATCTTACGGAGTTCACAAAACAAGCTATAGGATTCACAACATAAGGACCGAGATTCACAAAATCAGGAGAAGAGCAAAACAGGTTATCTCTTATCACTTATAACAAAATTTAAGAATATTAGCTTCTAAGTTCACAAACTAAGCTCTAAGATTAATGAGAATAAGGTCGACATTCACATAATAAGGTTTGAGATTAACAAGAATAAGGTCTGAGATTCACAAAACGAGGTCTGAGATTCACCAAATAAGGAAAAGGGCAAAATAGGCGACTTTAACCACTTATGATGACCAAGTTTTACAAAACAAGCCCCACGATTCACTGAACAAGGTCTGAGATTCACAAACCAAGAACTGAGATTCACAAAATAAGACAGAGCAAAATAGGTGATTCCTAACACTTATGGTGACCAAGTTTTAGAAAATGATCTTACAGGTTCACAAAACAAGCTCTAGGATTCACAACACAAGGGCTGAGATTCACAAAAATGAGGCAAAGAGCAAAATAGGTGATTCCTAACACTTACGGTGACCAAGTTCTAGAAAATTATCTTACAAGTTCACAAAACAAGTTCTAGGATTCACAACACAAGGACTGAGATTCACAAAATAAGGCAAAGAACAAAATAGGTTTGCAAGTACTATATAGTGAAAACGGTCAAACTCAGCATTGTTTGACCACCAGAGTCAAATGGGAAAAATATAAAAGTGATAGGGAGCATATAAAGGATTCGGTACAAGTTAGATAGGGAGCGAATGAAGAAAGGAATGCACTAATTTCAGAAATTTCACTTGATCAATGACTTTGTACTAAGCAATTTTGTATACTTGAAACAAAGAGGTACTCAGAATGATATATTTGCAGAGATTAAAAAGGGATGATCGGTGTAAGCACTGCAGCTCTCAATTATTGTGTGTGTTTTTAGTCTTTGTTTTGGAAATGGACAGAAGCAAGCGATTTGCTTATCGAACAACATCCATTAGGGATCAAGAAATTGCACCGAGTCCTCTACCACGGTGATCTAACAATGAAAACAATGTGGAAGTGCAGATTGAATTGAAACGATAGTATCGATTAAATATCTTTGGATGTGGAAAAGACTGCCAGAAGTTCAACAACTAACTTTGTAAGATGCATTTGGAATGTTAAGCTTATGGCAATATCAGCCTACTTATCCTCGAACTCATACGCCACAATTTTCAAGCAAGTAAACGGGGACATTTAACACAAGTAGCAAACATCATACTACATAATCGTAACTAGAAGTCCAAAGCAGCAAGTTATCGATAACAAATACGGTGACTCAAAGCATTAGCACTTATAAAAGAGGTCAACCAAATACCTGGTCCTTCTCCAAGAGCGATTGTTGCAGTGTCTCAAGAGCATGTTCTTTGGGTTCCAAAGAATGACGCAGCTCTTCGATATTATCTCAAGCCTGTCGATTAACAGATCTTATTCAAACTAACAGCCAAATTCTGTTATTTAATGATATATTTCTCCTATTATGAGAAAAAGAAATGATTGCACAACTGAAATTATGCTTAGGAAATCGGAAATAAATCAATTAAAAACATTAAACCCTCTAAACACAATAAGAAGCGGGAGAAACAAGTTTTCCGTTGACTAAGATCAATAACTAATATAACCAAAATGGATAAACAAAACGCGTACATACATACCAGGATGTCGAGCTTGCCAAATTTGGCCTTAATGAAATCAAAGAAGAGAAGCAACGTGAGTCGGATCAAATTGATCGAAAAAAACTAAGATCATTTGTGACATTTTTTCGATTTTAGAACTTCATAAATTATCATGGTTTTACACAGTTACAAGTTTTCTAATTGATCAAATTGATCGAAAAAAACTCTGGAATAGATCAAACTGATTGGAAAATCGCTACAATTGATCGGAAAATCGCTGCAATCTACGAACAATTGCTTCAATTGATTAGGTTATGGAGATTGATTTGGGAAAGATGGCTGAGAGGAGTTTTGATGATGAAGAAAGAAGGTTGTTTGTATAGGGTTGGGCGTGTGTTTGTTCTAAGCCCAGTAGCGCGCAATATATCACAGTCCACTCAACATGTATCATTTTGGTGAGACCGGCCGCCTCGCCATAATGAGGTGCCTCACCGGATCCGGCCTCTATATATATATATATATATATATATATATATATATATATATATATATATATATATATATATATATATATATATATATATATATATATAGAAATTGCATCAAGTGAGTCTAGGTATCTTAGGTGAGTCTAGCATTTTAATCTCATCCATTAGATCTACTCCTAATCAACGGTTGAGATTAAATCTCGTAAATTATAACAAACCTATAAAAGCTAAGAATTCAAACCTCCCCCTCATAATTCAGTTTCACTTTCTCTCTCCTCCGTCTCTTTCCCTCGCTTTCTCTATCTCTCTCTCTAAGTCAAAATAACCCCTCGAATCAAGCAAACAAACCCTAGGTTCTTTTTTACTCGCTTTTATCAATTCATTCACAAATCAATCAAATTAAATGCATTTTCCAGGTTCTCGTTGCTACAATGGATGCAGATTCTACCGACATTAACATGCAAAACGGGTAATTTTCGTAATCCTTTCGTTTTCGAGTTTTCCTTTTCGCGATTTCATCCGGATTCTATGTCGCGATCATTCGCTATTGTAATTTCATTATTCCGTTGCTTTTCAATTTTTTAGGTTAATCGATTTTATGTTTGCTTCAATTTTAATGTAGTCCGTTCACTTCTACTTCAATTTTACGGTGTCCTTTCCTTTGATTATTCTCGTATTTGCTTTTCTCTTAAATATTAGGTGAAATATCCTTGTATTTGTTGTTTTTTCTATCGAATTTTCATATTTGCGTTCTCTCTCGTCGCTTACAATCGCAGATTTGCTTTATCGTCACATTAGTCAATTTTGATTATATTTGTCTTTATTCTGTTGCTTTTCAGTTTTTTAGGTTAATCGATTTATGTTTGCTTCAATTTTAATGAAATCCGTTCACTTCTACTTCAATTTACGGTCTCCTTTCCTTTGATTATACTCGTAGTTGCTTTTGTCTTAAATATTAGGTCAAATATCCTTGTATTTGTTGATTTTCTCGTTCAAATTCGGTCAAATTTCATTATATTTGACCTCTTTTCCTGTCTTGTATATTCCTGTCCCCCTGTCTGTATATTCCTGTTCTACTGTCAATGCTTACAGGCTCAGCTTGTTACAATATCAATGTTACTGTAAGACAATCACATATATTCATTTTCCATTGCACATATAACACATGTTGTAACACTTCTGGACGTCCTCTTGTTCTGCTATTACTTCAATGTACTTTAGTTTCTTGTTCTAAATTGTAGTCCAGCCTCTTCGCATATTCCTGTTCTCCCGTCCATCCTTATGTCACTACATTGTCATAGTACTAGTATTACTGTAAGAATGTTACTCTTTGTAATACCACCGTTGTATTTCAGTTCACTAATACTCGTATTTTCCTTTTTGTATTACAGACTCAAGTACTGTCACTCAACCCCATTCTACGCCAATTGTCCAAGAGCAACCCAATCCTCAACCAAATTATCAGCTTGTTCTGTCTCACACGCCTAATGGAAGTGAGCGTTAGATGCGTGTGGTTGAGCACAAGTTTAGACCTATCATTGGTACAGTTTTCGCCTCCCTTGAGGCTGGAATCAAGTTCTACGAGGTTTATGCTCGGGCATGTGGATTTACCCCTCGGAAGCACAGTACGAAAACACTACGAGGTGGTGTTGCACACCAAAAATTCGTAGTCTGCAACCATCAAGGGTTCAGGGAATATAAACCAAAAACAGTCACGTAACCAAGGATGATGAGAATATGGGTGATGGTTCGTCCACAGCTATTACGATTACGGCGAGTTAAAATCACAAGAATTGGATTCCGAGCGTACGTCAGATTTGCCCTTCTACATGGCCTTGATGGCCCAGCTATGATTGACGAGTTTTTCAAGTCCACAATCATCGTCTCACCTCTGTCTCGTGTGAGAGATCTCGATAAGATTTCACGATCCCTTTATATGTTCCAGAAGACGCTTATCTTGGACAACTGCAAGTTGAATATTGGCGCTGGATTGACCTTTAGACAGGTTAAGGAACTTGTCAATGGGTATGAAAATATTGGTGCTACATTGATAGATTTTATGAACTTTCAAAGAGATATCAAGTGCTACATTGGGTTAAGAGATGCTGACCTTTTCATCGATCGACTCGAGAAACTCAAAGCGACCCAACCCCAGTTCTACTTCGCCTATGATGTTGATCCGCAAACCGTTTAACAAAGTTCTTTTGGGCTGATGCTACATGTATTAGAAACTACTCATTCTTTGGGGAAGCTGGGAGCTTCGACCCTACTTACGGAACCAACAAGTATGATATGATTTTTACACCATTCACAGGTGTTAATCACCACAGAAAGTCGGTGTTGTTTGCCGGTTGTCTCCTGTTACATGAGGATGACATCTTCTTCCAATGGACCTTTCAGCATTTCTTGACTGCCATGGGACAAAAAGAGCCGCAGTTCATGATCACGGATCAATGCCCTGCCATAAAGAAGGTAATAGTGTGACAATGTTACTGTAACAGACTTACTTAAATTTATTGTACCACAACTTTCTTACTCCAACTACCACTGTTTAATCTCTTCCTCTTTTACAACGTTATTCAATAACAAAGTTACTGTAACTAAATTACTAACATATAATTTACTCACTTGCTCTTTCCCTATCACTGGTCAATATCACGTTCTGACTTGCTGTTTCATTATGACTGGCATACAACAGGCTTTCCCTTCTGTTTTCAAGACAGCTAGGCATCGTTATTGTATGTGGCATATTACACAAAAGATCACGGACAAAGTTGGTTTAGCACTCTGCAGAGATACAGACTTCCTTGCTCGCTTCAACGCTGTTGTTTGGGACCCTGATATGGAGTCGTCGGAGTTCGAAGAGAAGTGGCAGAAGGTCATTTCAGATTTCCAGCTGGAAGATAATGATTGGTTGACTACAATGTTCGACTTACGACAGACACCATTGGATTCCTGCCTACCATCGTGACCTTGCCTTGGGCTGCATATTAAGAACAACACAGCGATCAGAAAGTACAAATTCGTTTTTCAAGCGCTATGAGAATCACTTTGGTACACTGGTCGAATTTTGGATGAGGTAAACAACTCTTTTTCATTCCTTACAGTACCCGGGAACAGTGTATGTTACAGTACCATTGTTTCATTGTTACATAAATAATTTGTTGCCGAATCCTTGTTGCATTAAAACCAGGTTCCAAACTGCTATGGACCAGTAGCGCTATACATAAAGGTGCGATGATTATAACAGCGACCACTCATTCCCTGAGCTTAAGACAGAATTACCTATAGAAAAGCATGGCACTATTATATACAGACATGCTGTGTTCAAGGTGTTTCAAGAAGAAGTAATGGCTGCCGATTCATGTGGTGTTGATGACTTTGAGAAGGAGGAGCATGTGCGCATAATTCATGTAATCGATGCTGAGACAGACAGAATTTTCAAGGTGAGGTTCGACCTTAGAAGCACATATGCAGTATGCGAGTGTAAACTGTTCAAAAGAATTGGATTACTCTGCAGGCATATTGTGTGGGTGTACAAGGACAAAGGAATTGGGCGAATAACAAGCAAGTACATTGTAGATCGTTGGCTAAATAACACACACGCAGCGAACAGGTTTGATTCGAAAACATTATTACAGTGACAGTTTTGACTTGTTACAGTAATTGTTTTACAGTAACATTGTAACCATAATTTCTTATAGTAACATTGTCACCATGATAAACAGTAACCTGTTGTTTTACTTCCAGGCTTGATTCGAATGGGAATGTCATTGAGGATTCATATATGGCTACGTCTGATAACAGTCATTTGTGCAACGTATGGTCAGAGTTCCGTCAGATAGTTGGTGTTCTCAAAACTTTACCTGTTGAACACACGGAAGAGTTAACATCCCTCCTAGTTGAGTTCCGGCAGAAGTTATGTATTGAACCACTTACAAAAGACCAAGAGATGGAGATTCTGTTGGGCTGCAGCTCGTCGTCTGAAGTCACTATCCACCCTCCGGAACAAGCACGCAACAAGGGCAGCGGAAAAAGATTGAAGTCAGCTAAACAACAGGCCATTGAAAAAGCAGCCAAGCCAAAGAGGCTATGTGCATACTGCAAAGAAAGAGTTACCCACGACAGGAGAACATGCCCTCTTCGCATAGTTTGATGAAGTCGCTTGAGAAAGCAACTAAAAAAAAAAAGTTTGATATCTTTGTTATGATGTTACAAAGTAACATTGTGACCTTATCAATAATTAGTAGGATTTTGTGTTCTTTGTGACAATAATATGTCACAAGTAAAATTAAAAAGTAGAATTGTGTGTTCTTTGTGACAATAACATGTCACAAGTAAAAAGTCATTCGATTTTCCTACATCATAGTTAACATTTTATACAGCACTTACAACATTTTATACAGCAATAAATATTGTTTTAGGACCATTTTCCGTCCCGTTTTAGGAGCATATTTCCTAAGTTTTATAGTAACAGTGTTATACAATTTGTTTTGTAAATATCCCCTTTGTTTAAGGATTTCGCGGTGCCGCCTAATCCAACCCTAAACCCTTTTCCGTCCCGATTTCGGAGCGTTTTTCCCCAAATTTAAATCCCATCCACGACAGGGTATCACCCGTCCTTCCCTGGGGTTTAGTTTTGGTTTTACTGTAACAGTGCTGTAATACGAATAACCTTTGTTTAAGGAAAAGGGTTTAGGATTGGATTAGGCGGCTCCGCGAAGCGGTGCCGCCTAATCCAACACTAAACCCTTTTCCGCCCCATTTTAGGAGCGTTTTTCCCCAAATTTTAATCCCGTCCACAACAGGGTATCCCCCGTCCTTCCCTTGGGTTTAGTTTTACTGTAACAGTGTTGTACTACGAACAACCTTTGTTTAAGGAAAAGGGTTTAGGGTTGGATTAGGCGGCTCCGCGAAGCGGTGCCGCCTAATCCAACCCTAAACCCTTTTCCGTCCCGTTTTAGGAGCGTATTTTGACAATTTTAAACATAGTTACATAATCATTGTTCAATTTAATATACCACAATTCTAATAGTAAATTGGACAATTAACTGAATTAAGATGTCATTCATTAAAAACAAGTGTTACAAACACTGATTAAAAACGAAATACTTCCAAACTTGAAGAATGAGTTAACTTAAATATAAGTCATCACAAGTAAGCATAAATCGTAATGATTAAGGAAATATTAAATCCTTTACTCCGTTCTTAGTCGTTTGTTCAAAGGAGGTGAATGAACGCTGCTTTCGCCTTCTAGCAACTCCTTTTTCAGAATATTCCTGTAACCTTCCATCTCTTCAATAGCTTTGACAACAAGAGGCCACTTCATGTTAATCGAAGGGTTGACTTTAGCATATGACTCCCTAAGAGCTGTAACACTAAGGAGAAACTGACGGTCTAAATTAGTTTCAGTGTATTTCTTCACCTTATTTTCTTCTAGCAGTTTCCCAATACACTTGTTTTCCGCCATCAGAAACTTGAGATGAGCTTCAGCATTGTTCAAGTCTTTTTCAAGCACTTGTACTCGTTCTAGCATTTCTATTACCTTACTATCAGATGATATAACCTGCTCAAGTAATGAATCTCTATGCCTTGTCATTTCTTCCAGTTCAAACTTGGTGTCTTCCAGTTTCCTTTGAATTCGTTCCATTTTTCTCTTGCTGAAACAAAAAAAAAAAAAAAACCTATTAAAACAGAAAAATAAACTGTTTTCCCTAAATTAGAGAAAACAAAATCTATTTATAAACAAACATAAACTTAACGCTGTTAGTTTTAGTAATGACATTAGAGCAAGGTAGTCATATAATAGATGAAATTTTAGCAACAGTTGTAATATTAAACCATCCATAATCTTTATAGATATTTAATATTACAAAAGATTAAAAAAAAATTAGAAATGAAAAACCTTTGAATTTGTCTTGGCTTATTTTTTTTGTTTAGAAAATGAAGTGTAAATGTTGAATGAAAATGAGATTATTTATAGATAATTGAAAAAAACAAAACAGTTTTTTTTTTTTAAAAATAAAAATAATAACTGCCTTGAAAAATGTCACTTTGAAGAAAGTGAAAAACTGTTTTAGAAAGATAACTGCTGCAGATTGTAGAATTCAAAGCGTCAAAAACGTGTGTTACAGTAACATAATTGTATTTTTTAAAAATGAGATTATTTATAGATAATTGAGAAAAACAAAACAGTTATTTTTTTTAAAAAAAAAAAATTAACTGCTTTAAAAACCACTTTTATTAACTGCTTTGAAAACTGTTTTTAAAAGATGATTGATGTTAACCACGTGCTTGTTCCCCATAATTAAGTCCAGTTATAAATCGCATGAGTGGAGAATTCAAAGCGTCAAAATCTTTTATTATAATTTTCATTTATTACTATCACAGTGTTACAGTAACATTATTTTCATTTTGTCTCGACTTTTTTTGTTTAAAAAAACACTTACATTTTAAAAACTGTTTTCAAAATTAAATGCTTTAAAAAACAGTTAATTTTTGAATTCGAAAAGACAAAATAAGACATGAAATTTATCGAAACCATGTTTCGTTTTCCCTATGAAGTGCAGTTATAACAGCTGCAAGAGTGAAGAATTCAAAACGTCAAATTATGTTTTCTTTTTTTACTTTTGCAACTGTCACCCTGTTACAGTAACATTGTTAATGAATTCTGCATATAATAAGTTACTGTTACAGTAACAAACTTATTAGTAATATATTCCAAAATATGTTCCACTGTCTATGACAGCCACTATTACGTTGTTAAAGTAACATTGTTTTAGAGTACATCACTTGATTTTCACTTTAAAACGAAGTACAGGCATTTCGGTGTTGAGTGGCTTCGGTTCATTCTCAATCGGTGGTTGTTTGTCTGACAATTCATGTTCCGTTGCCTTCCCTTTGAGCATTCTAGCGGCTTCCCTCCTTGCAGCTATATCAGGCCAGATTGTTTTCTTTGATTTTTTGAAGATTTCAACATCGTCCAACAATTCAGCCCGTATTTTGTTGATGTCAGCCATGAGCAAACATGCAGCAATTTGGGAAGCACATGCCCGCCGATAAAATGTGTTGTTGAGCAAAGAAGACTTGTTTGAATATCCCAAAAAATTGGAGACGGCTGTCATAGTGATACAGGCTGACTCTTCAAATACGGAAGCCCGTTTCTGCCATTTAAACTTCACATTTACCACAGGATAGCGGAGCATTTCAGTTACCCTCACGTCGCCCTTTGTGTCCAAGTAGTCACTCATGCAACCGACCTGTCAGAAACAGAACATTAATTTCCTTTTACTATCAATTAAGAAATCTGTATAATCAACAATGTTACAGTATAGGTGTAACAGTAACACTGAAACAACATAAAAATGTTACAGTATAGGTATTACTGTAACACTGAAACTGAAACTGAAACTGTAAACATACAATTTGACAACTCAGGGGACTTACTGCTGCCGTTGCGATGTCGTAAGTGAATGAAGACTCCCAGTTAGCATACGATTGACTGTCGATCACACTAATCTCTTTGTTGAGGAAATTAATACACACACAGAAGTAGTGATAGCCATCCAAACAAGGTATAAAAATAAGTTCGGCATCAAGTCTGTAATTTGCCTTGCTCGCGTTGATGAAATTATCCCAAATTTCAAACAACTCGTTCTTTATATCAGACTGTTCACTATCCTCTTGCATCACAGCCAGTAGAGCATGCTGTAGTTTTTAAAAAAAAAAATGTAAGGGTTAGATTTCCCTTGTAAAAGAATCATATGTTATTGAACAGAAGCAGACATTTAACACCGATGCAACTTACCATGTGACCTAGTCCTAAGGTAAAGTATGGTTGGCCATGCTGCCCTTGTGCCTCTTTTGCTGTTCTCAACATAATTCAAGAGTAGAGACCAGCATTCAAACACCATCCAATTTGTGTAACTCCTAGGACGTAGTGAGAGTATATCAGCTCTTGTCAACCTCCTGTTGTCTCCAAACGCAGCCAGGATCTCACTATTACAGAACCATAAGAGTCAGATTACTCAAAATTTTTCGCAGAAACAGTGTAACATAAACAGTGTTTCAAAAACACTTTTACAGAAACAGTGTAACAGTAACACTTTTACAGTAGCAACAAGTATTTTACCCTTTGTGGAAGTCGATATCATCCATAAACGCATAATCAAGAACGTGCCTTCTAAGATTAGTTGTACTGGACAGCAGTTTCGGATTTGCTCTCATAAATTCAGAGACTAGGAATATTTCACCCTCAATTTCACCGTGACCTAGAGAACATCCCATTGCATCATCATTATGAAATTTAAATATTATCTCCTCATCTTCACCAATTGCTCTAGGAGAACGCTTGTAAGCAACCGACTTCACCCACGGCTTTTTGGGCTCTTCCTCCTTTTGTTTTTCCTGTGGCTCCTTTGTTTTTTCCTCTTCCTTTTTTTCCTTCCTCTCTTCCAGCCTTCTTTTTTACAGCAGCTTTTTCTTCAGTTGTTCCCTTTCATTCCTGAATTTTGATATCCTCCCTTGCACCTCTTTTCGTACTTGATTCAAATCGCTAAGAACAAGTATTGCACATATTTCAGCACGGTACAACATTCTTTTCTGTTCATCCCCCAGCTCACAGTCAAAAACATTCCCCATGTAGAAAGCCATGTGCATCATCATGAAAACTCCACAATCCACATTTTTTGCAATGCTCTGCCATTTAAATTTCACATTCCGCAGTGGGAAACTTTCCACTTTGGAGCCTTTTGCAATTTGCATGTCTGACAACATTTTCCCCATGATATTTGCCTGCACAAAAAGTAATATTGTTACTGTATTGATGCGATCCCGCTAAGTGTTCACAAATTAAGATGTGGTCGTTGGGTCACGGTCGAATCAAAACACAATTTATCGCTCCACAAACAACTCTACAATTAGTAAAGAGGCAAGTAAAGGTCGGATCCCAAGGGACGGGTATTGAAATGAGATTTATATTGCAACTAGTGGTGTCTAAGGGGTGTCACAAATTGGGTTGATGTAGAAGGTCACTAAACTAAAATAGCAATGAAAATAAACAAGCAAAATGAATTAAAGGGGTGTAAACAATTGATTAAAGGCACTAGGGTGTCATGGAATCATAGGGGAATCATGGGATATGATCATACAAACATGTTCTCAAATTATAAGCAAGCAATTATTGTTGTGATGGATTGAGTTGGGTTATATCTTACAATCCTAGGAAAGTTTGGGTCCCGGAGCCGAATCGATTAGATTGTACAACACCTACAAGTCGACTTAATCTTCCCTACTCAACAACATGCATGGTCTAATGAGACTCGAGTTGGGTTATGTCTTACAAGTCTCATTGAAAAGATAGGAGATGATAGTAAATGCAAGGATTCATAGGCTTAGCATTTCATCAAATATAACATGTGCATGAGTTGAGATCAAAACAAGCAAGTAAATAAAACATGAAAGCATATTAATTTAAGCATGAATCATTCCCCATGTTGGTTTCCCCTAATCACCCATTAACCCTAGCTAAGAGACTACTCACTCATTATCATGTTGATCATGCTAGCAAGGTTGTCAATCATACCAACAATATGAAACATGATGAATAAATGAAAGTAATTAACAATAATTAAAAAGGGATTAAGAGATTATACCTACTAATGGTTCCAATAATAAAGCAAAGATAAAAGAAGTACTTGAATGCTTGATTGAGAGGTTGTCAATCTCCCAACAATAACCCAAATAATCTTCAATTACCCAAAATAAAGGATGAACAAAAGAGAGATTAAAGAACTAAAACTTGGATTAAAACTTGATTAATACTTGATTACAATATTAAAGAGAGATTTGATTGATATTAACTATACTAATTATTGATAAGAAGAACATGCTCCTCTAATTAGACTAATGGGGTATTTATAGTGGAAATTAGGGAGGATGCATTAGGGTTAACTAAGGGCTAAACTAGTAATTACACTTTTTAAGTTGAGCAAGGAGGACCCGGTATTTTTCGAGAGAAGGGCTTCTTTCTTCGTAGCTTGGAGAAGACAATCCGTCTTTGTCTTGGCCGAATCCGGCGGAATAGGGTCGGGACGGGCGGATTCTGGCGTTGGAATCCGAGCGGATTCAGGGGAATCCGGTCGGATTGTGGAGGTGGAATCCGAGCGGAATAAGGCAAAGCCGCTCGGATTGTGCTGCTGCGGGACGGACGGATTGGTGACAATCCGCTTGGATTGTCAGTCAGCAACAAATCTTCTTCTTTTCTTCCCTTTTCTTCATAAATTCCTTGGGGATTTCCTTGGGGACTCAAGGATCCTTTCTCAACTTTGCTCTTCTACTATAATATGTACAAAGGCCTTCTAATCTTGTCTCTCCTTGATGCTTGGTCATTGAATTCGATCAATTTAGTCTCGTTTTGCCATGAAAATGCAAGATTCTTACTCCTTTCCTACCAAGGGATCAAAATCACAAAGAATATGCAAAACAAAGAACTAAAGATAAGAAATGACCCAAATAAGCACTAAAAAGCATGGGAACAAGGCTAATTCGGGGGCTAAATATGCGCCAATTATGGTCACATCAAATATCCCCAAACCGAACCTTTGCTCGTCCCGAGTAAAGAGGTGACAAAGACTAGGACCAATACTAACCTATCCTAATAATATAGCCGATATGAGACAATTAGCGGGTCTCACTCCGCCCCTTCAACTCACAACAAGACAACCATGAGGTAGGATGCCTTCTTGCAAGGCAAGGTGGGTCTTGCCAAAATGGCGACACATCCAAACATTAAGCACATAAAATCACATAAAGGATGCATCTACAAAAAGAATAGCCACTCCCTCATCAAGTGGCGGAGGCACTAAAGAGGAACAAATTTAAGATCATGTAATCCTTCACAAATACTAGTTCAACAAATTACTAAGTCTAAGAGGATGGAACTAAATCACCTCCAAATGGTGTTAAACTAGACTACTTTCGTCCTCAATTTCCAAATGCTTTCGTCAAGAGCGATAGGATGGTGGTGGAATGATGATCCCTATGATGCTAGTAGCATATGACATGACAAGTCTCGAATTCTCTACAAAAGTAAAGGTCATGGATCGTCCCAAACTCGACCAAGTGGTTTGACAACGGGTGGATATGACTAGTATTCAAAATTGTCCTCATTTCACTTTCACATTTCAAAAATTTAAGATGGGGTTTGTCCCTTCCGGGCTAGTGTCCTTTGCTTTCGCCAATCGCTTATTAGGCAACCGGTTAACCTCTAGACAATAGCTTTTCGGGGTGATAGTCACTCTGTCTCTGGGCGGCCGAATTCACAACCGTATGGGGGCCCAATTCAATGGATCCCGCACCAAAGCACATCGAAGTGGTACGCCTCCATCAAAACAACTTAAATTTCTCAACAATTCATAACATTTGAGGTTTCCTTGGCATTACATTACTTCCACATGACAAAATTTCTTTGAAATGAGCACTTCAAGCTTATTGATAGAAAATATTTTTGGGTTGCCTTACCACAAGGTCAAACAAGGTCACCTAGACAAGTTAACCAAGTCCACATCACATCACGGGGTTGGATAGGTGACTCACATGCAAACCCTTGACTAGGCCTTGGGTCATGGGTCAAAAGATACTAGTATGACACTATCTAGGGTGTTTTACAACCATTCTAGTAGGCAAAGTCTTAAGTTGAACAAGTATTTGTAATGGCTTAGTTGCTCTTGTCAAATTTCCTAAAAAGGCATTTTTCAAAACATTTCTAACATGCAACTACATGCCATGATGCAACTAATATAAACATCCTAATGCAAGTGATTCTATCAACTAATATGACATATAAACTAAATGCAAGTCCTAAATTCACATTATTATACCGCATCAATCAAAATAAAGCCACATAGTCATTAACATAAAGAGGAAAAAGGAGATTGGAAAGATCATACCATGCGGTCTTCAATATCCTCATGTCTCGGATGTGGCGTAGTCAATCAATGTGAACAAGGATAGAACAAACACAATATATACAAGACATTATATACAAGACTACAAAAGGAAATAAACATGTTTTTGGGTTTTCAATTTTCAAATTTTTATGATTTTTGAAATTTTTCAATTTTTTTGATTTTTGAATAAGAGTTAAATGTTAGAATTCCCATCCCCACACTAATATGGGCATTGTCCTCAATGGCCAAAATGATGGAAATTATGCAAAGATGATGCATGATTTCTATACTAAATGCAATCTACACTAAGCTATACTACATGATGCATGGTTTTTGTTATGACGGAGAGGATAATTTAGATTACCTCCCGTTGTGTATGCATTAACTTCCCCAAACCGAGTGAGACACTATTTCTAATGTCCAAGGATGGGTGTAGTTCATGCACACACTATGTTATGCATGAAACAAATTTGTCATTTTGGATTTTGAAAATGGGAACAATAGAATGAGAACACCTCAATGGTACCGAGGTGTGAGCCCTCTAATGGGGCTAGGACTACTCCAACAATGATCAAAATTATATAAAATACAAGGAGAGAAATAGACAAACCATGAGAGGTTAGGAGTCTCCAAGGCGTGCTAATCTTCCATCATGCTATCACCATCACTTCCCTCATTAGAAGTGGTCACATTGCCACTTCCCTTGTCATTTGCTTCTTCACTTTCTTCCTCATCTTCCTCATCATCATCTTCACCATCCTTTTCTTCTTCACTTGCTTCTTCCTCAATATTATCATCAACTTCTTCATTATTACCAACAACCTCATTGTCACCCAAAACGACCCTAGATGCACCCGGAAATAAGACTTCTCTATCCGCCCAACTAGGCAAAGGACAAGATGGATCAAGTAGTCCTTGCCTAGCTAAGTGTAGGAGGGGTGAATATTGAGCCAAGTAGGCATTTTTCCAATCTTCATAGGCTTGCTTGTGCATTGCTTGCATGAGAAGAGCCACATAGTCTTTCCCAATTTCAACTCCTTCCGGTTTGAACTCTTCATACTTAAAGGGGTAAGGTGGTATAACAATGGAAGAGGAGGGCATTTCAAGATCACCCTTTTGTTGTTGAATGATATACTCGGCCTCTTTGGAAAGGGGAAGTAGATAATTGGTCTGGTGGACGCTTAGACGACAAATCTTCGAAGGCAAGGTGAACGATCTAGCTTCACTAGTGAGCCATCCATACTTAGTGTCAAGGGGGTTATGGGCAACCCACTTGAACTTGTGAATCATAGTATGCATATCAACAAGATGGCCACCCTCCTTTACTTTGTACTTGTTATCCTTATTGAAGTTAGGATCAAAGTGCTTGGCTAGGATAGTGACTAGGCCGCCATTGACAATAACGGTCGTGCCCTTCTTCCCACAATCAATGTTGAGCCATCTATCTACCAAGAGCCTCAAAGAATTGTAAGGCTTGGTGTGTACTCTTCCGATATTCAAAGCCGATTCAAGGAGAATAAAATCAAGTCTTGTGAAATGGTTGGTATCTTTCCTAGCAATTATGGTGTTACCCACGACCTTGTGCCATACTCTTATGCCCGGATGGTGGACCAAAAGAGCACGACTCGCATGAAAATCCTCAAATTTCTTCCCGGAGATTGCCTCCCAAAGAGGTTCGGGGTTATACTTTCCATAACTCTTAAAATAACTCGGTTCATCACTAAGACCCAAAATTTCACCCAATTCCCTAAAGGTAATGCGTCTACTAACATTAGCTAGACGAAACTCGAGATTCTCCCTATTCTCAACTTTGGTGACTTTCAAGGAACTTAAAAATTTCAAGGTAAGGGAGGGGTATGTCAATTCCCTTGTTTCAAACAATTTCTTCAACACCATGGCATTGAAAAAGGCTCTAGTTTGCTCAAGAACACCCAATTTTTCTAAGGTATCTTCACATATGAATTAGGTGGATTGTAATGACTTCATAGCAAACTTGACAAAGGTATTTCTATGGGTATCGGAAATAAAAGTTACCTCCGGATAATGCAAAAGTTGATCAATTACCGGAGTAGAAGGTGTTGTTGCTCCCATAGAAGGTTGTTGTTGTTGTTGCACTTCCAAGTTTGGTGTTGCTACCACCATAGCCAATGCTTTCTTTGTTTGAAGAGCCTTTTGCCTTTGTGAGAGTGCCTTAGCCTTTGGTGCCTTTGTTGCCTTTGTTGCTCCCTTAGTCCTTGCCATTGATGAACTAACCAAGAAAAGAATGAAAAATCTTCAATTTGTAGTATGCCCAAATCGATTTGAAGGTGAAAGGCTTTGCCTTTATGAAATCAAAAATCGACTCAAAGGTTGAAGATTTTGTTCTTGGTTTTGATTTTTGTTGAAGAAGGAGTGATTGATTTGTTGTTGGAGGGATGGTTTGATTTGTATTTGGTGAATGTTGTTGAGGGTTTTTGTTTTTGTGATGGAGAGGATGAGGGTTTTGATGTTGTGGGTAGTGTTTATGAATGAATGAATGAATGAAGGTGGGATGGGTTTTAAAGAGACCGAAATTTTCGAATCTGCAGGGGCAATCCGTGCGGATTCTGCCCAATCTGTGCGGATTCTGCTCTTTCTGGACTTTGCAAAATTCGCCTAAAGACGGGCGGATTCAGAAGAAGACGCTCGGATTTGCTGAACACGGGACGGGCGGATTTGCTTAAAGACGAACGGATTTCAGTCCAGAAAATTTTGCTTGTTTTCCTCAGCTGCAAAGACGGACGTCTTTCTTACAAGACGGGCGGATTCTACAAGACGGGCGGATTGCTTCTCAGGACGCCCGGATTCAGTCACAATCAAGAATTTTTCAAAATTCAGCTCAGTTCAGGACGGGCGTCTTTTCTGCAGTACGCTCAGATTACTGAAGACGGACGGATTCTGAGGAATCCGCTCGGATTCTTCCCCTGTGTACACGGGTTCAGTTCCATCCGTGCACAATGCATTTCCCTTACCATTCTTCCATTCTTTCTTCAAGTCTTGTGTTTGTCATTGTGAGGGCACTACTAAGGCATGGATAGCCTAGGCAATTGACATCCCCACACTAAGCTAAAAGCACTACACATCAATTGAAATCGTTAGTCCCTCCCTCACTTCTCTCAAACATGACAATTATTTTGATCAAAGTAAATAAAAATCCAAAGATGACAAAAATGCAATACAAGAATTGAAATGTAAGTTAGGGAGTTAGAAATATTTACAAGTGGTGGTTTAGGGAGGACTCCACCAAACTCTCATTCTTGATGAGATGTCAAGGGGGCATGTCCAAGGTGTTGTTGATGTTGCTCAACACCTTGAAGAAGTAATCAAAAGCTTGTTCATTATCATGGTAGAGGTTCTCAATAGACCTTGGCCCTTGTTGTTGGTCTTGATCGATGGCATTACCAATGTGGGGATTAAAAATCCCTTCAAATTCGTCGTCCCAAAGACCACAAACTTCATTAAGTTGATCATTGAAAATCTCTTACTTAGATGGAGACAACTCTCCCAATTTCTTCTCTTGGCCAATGAGGCCATCCTCTTCTTCCTTGGTTGATTTTGATGAGCTTTGCAAGCTCTCATTGTCACAATTCACTTGATCTTTGAATGGACCATCTTCAATTTTCTTCTTCCATTGGAGTTCCTATTTCTTCCTTTCATCCTTTCGGCTATAATGATCAATCATGAAACATGGTTCATGCAAACGAGGAGCTCTCATAGTCTTGTCAAGATTAAAAGTTATGCTTTCATCTCCCACTTCTAGAGTGAGCTCACCATGTTTCACATCAATCACCGCACCCACAGTGTGTAGGAAAGGTCTTCCTAGGATGATTGGAATGTTGGAATCTTCCTCCATATCAACAATGACAAAGTCCACCGGGATGAAAAACTTCCCAATTCGCACGGGGACATCTTCCCATATCCCTAACGGTGTCTTCGTCGATCTATCGGCCATTTGGAGTGTGATGTTGGTGCATTTAAGCTCTCCCATTCCCAACCTTTTACTCACCGAGTACGGCATGACACTCACACTAGCCCCTAGATCACATAAGGCTTTGTTGATCGTTGTGTCGCCAATGGTACACGGTATTGAGAAGCTTCCCGGATCCTTTAATTTTGGAGGTGAACTCCCTTGAAGTATTGCACTACTCACCTTAGTGAAGGCGATAGTCTCAAGCTTCAGGATCGACTTCGTCTTTGTGAGGATATCTTTCATGTATTTCGCATAGGCCGAGACGTGATTGATTAATTCCGTGAAAGGAATTGAGACTTCCAAATTCTTCACAATTTCCATGAATTTTCCAAGTTGATCATCAAATTTGGGCTTGGCTTGACGACTTGGAAAAGGGAGTCTAATCACAATGGGCTCCTTCTCCTTGGCCTTGTCTTCATTTTTCTTTGAACTTTCTTCTTTTGACGATTCTCCATCTTTGGAGTTTTGCACAATTTCTTCCTTTTCGCTAGCTTCCACAACTTCATCCTCAACTTTCTTCTTCGGTGCTTCATATCTTGTACCACTTCTCAAGTGAATGGCACTAACCGTTTCATGTCTAGGGGGATTACTTTGAGGTGGTAATTGCCCCTTTTGTCTTTGTGAGCATGAAGATGCTAGTTGAGTCAATTGTGTTTCCAACATCTTGGTGTGAGCTAGAATGTTGTTGATGGTGGTTTCCTTTGCTTGGCTATCTTTTTGCATTTGAGTGAAAAATTCTTGTTGATTCTTTTGCATTTGGAGGACCGCTTTTTGGACATCAAAACCTTGGTCATTTTGGTGATTGTATGGATTTTGATTTTGGTAACCTTGGTTTTGATTGTAAAAGGGTCTTTGATTTTGGTTTCTCATGGGTGGTGGAGTGTATGTTGTTTGAGAGTTTTGAACATTTTGCCTTTTGTATGAGAGATTTGGATGGAATTTGGTGTTTTCATTGTAAAAGTTGGAATAAGGGGTACCACTCTTGTATGCTTGGAAAACATTCACTTGTTCATTTGTTCCCCTACATTCACCTTGGTCATGTCCCAAAGTTCCACAATTCTCACATATCTCACTTGGGATTGATGAGGATGCCGTCATGGCATTAACATGATGCTTTGATGATTTTGAGTTTTCCTCAAGTCTAGCCATAGCTTGTTCAAACTTCAAGTTGATTGTGTCAATGTGAGCACTAAGTTGAGCACCCAATTGAGTAACGGAGTCCACTTCATGCTTTCCTCCTCTAGTAGCCTTGCGAGGTCTACTATATTGTGAGTTATGGACCGCCATTTCCTCAATCTTGTTCCATGTTTGATTGTCATCAACTTCGGTGAACATTCCATCTGATCCCATATTGAGAATGTTCCTAGAATCTTCATATAAACCATTCCAAAATTGTTGCACCAAAAACCATTCGCTAAGTCCATGGTGAGGACATGAGCGACAAATTCCCTTGAACCGCTCCCAAGCTTCATACAAAGACTCTTCATCCCTTTGCTTAAAACCCGTAATTTGAGCTCTTAGCATGTTAGTCTTTTCCGGTGGGTAGAATTTTTGTAGAAAGCTAGAGCCAACTTCTTCCAAGAATCTATTCCAAGGGTGGCCTTATCAAGGCCCTTCAACCATTACTTGGCGGTGCCGATTAAGGAAAAAGGAAATAAGACCCATCTAATTTGGTCTTGAGTCACGCCCGTTTGAGAGATAGCATCACAATAGTCGCAAAAGGTTTCCATATGAGAATGAGGGTCCTCACTAGGCATCCCCCCAAATTGGCTCCTCTCAACTAATTGGATGAAGGCGGACTTGGCAATAATATTTCCGGTTAGATGTTGCGGTGTAGGAGTACCATTTGGTAGATTCTCCTCGGTGGGTACGGAGTGTGACGAGAATTTAGGCATTGTAGGTGGATTTTGTGGGGTATTGTGTAATGGGTTTTCTTCTCCTTCTATTGCGAAAGGATTGACAAACTCACTAGTGGGTTGAACAACTTCACTAATACCTCTTAAATTCCTCCTAACAAGTCTCCTATTGTTCGTCAAGGTTCTTTCGATTTCACGGTCAAAAGGTAACAAATCACCTTGTAACCTTCTAGACATGCAAAATATCAAACAACTCGAAAACAATTAGAACAAACCTTGAGGAGTTTTACTTCCTCAAGGCGAAGAAAGACACAACTAATAACAATAAAAAGAAATCTAAATCAAACAAACACCGTCCCCGGCAACGGCGCCATTTTTTATGCTATCCCGCTAAGTGTTCACAAATTAAGATGTGGTCGTTGGGTCAATGTCGAATCAAAACACAATTTATAGCTCCACAAACAACTCTACAATTAGTAAAGAGGCAAGTAAAGGTCGGATCCCAAGAGACGGGTATTGAAATGAGATTTCTATTGCAACTAGTGGTGTCTAAGGGGTGTCATAAATTGGGTTGATGTAGAAGGTCACTAAACTAAAATAGCAATGAAAATAAACAAGCAAAATGAATTAAAGGGGTGTAAACAATTGATTAAAGGCACTAGGGTGTCATGGGATCATAGGGGAATCATGGGATATGATCATACAAACATGTTCTCAAATTATAAGTAAGCAATTATTGTTGTGATGGATTGAGTTGGGTTATATCTTACAATCCTAGGAAAGTTTGGGTCCCGGAGCCGAATCGATTAGATTGTACAACACCTACAAGTCGACTTAATCTTCCCTACTCAACAACATGCATGGTCTAATGAGACTCGAGTTGGGTTATGTCTTACAAGTCTCATTGAAAAGATAGGAGATGATAGTAAATGCAAGGATTCATATGCTTAGCATTTCATCAAATATAACATGTGCATGAGTTGAGATCAAAACAAGCAAGCAAATAAAACATGAAAGCATATTAATTTAAGCATGAATCATTCCCCATGTTGGTTTCCCCTAATCACCCATTAACCCTAGCTAAGAGACTACTCACTCATTATCATGTTGATCATGCTAGCAAGGTTGTCAATCATACCAACAATATGAAACATGATGAATAAATGAAAGTAATTAACAATAATTAAAAAGGGATTAAGAGATTATACCTACTAATGGTTCCAATAATAAAGCAAAGATAAAAGAAGTACTTGAATGCTTGATTGAGAGGTTGTCAATCTCCCAACAATAACCCAAATAATCTTCAATTACCCAAAATAAAGGATGAACAAAAGAGAGATTAAAGAACTAAAACTTGGATTAAAACTTGATTAATACTTGATTACAATATTAAAGAGAGATTTGATTGATATTAACTATACTAATTATTGATAAGAAGAACATGCTCCTCTAATTAGACTAATGGGGTATTTATAGTGGAAATTAGGTAGGATGCATTAGGGTTAACTAAGGGCTAAACTAGTAATTACACTTTTTAAGTTGAGCAAGGAGGACCCGGTATTTTTCGAGAGAAGGGCTTCTTTCTTCGTAGCTTGGAGAAGACAATCCGTCTTTGTCTTTGGAATCCGGGCGGAATAGGGTCGGGACGGGCGGATTCGGCGTTGATTCCGAGCGGATTCAGGGAATCCGGTAGGATTGTGGAGGTGGAATCCGAGCGAGAATAAGGCAAAGCCGCTCGGATTATCTTCTTTGCATGGGACGGACGGATTGGTGACAATCCGCTCGGATTGTCAGTCAGCAACAAATCTTCTTCTTTTCTTCCCTTTTCTTCATAAATTCCTTGGGGATTTCCTTGGGGACTCAAGGATCCTTTCTAAACTTTGCTCTTCTACTATAATATGTACAAAGGCCTTCTAATCTTGTCTCTACTTGATGCTTGGTCATTGAATTCGATCAATTTAGTCTCGTTTTGCCATGAAAATGCAAGATTCTTACTCCTTTCCTACCAAGGGATCAAAATCTCAAAGAATATGCAAAACAAAGAACTAAAGATAAGAAATGACCCAAATAAGCACTAAAAAGCATGGGAACAAGGCTAATTCGGGGGCTAAATATGCGCCAATTATGGTCACATCATGTATCTATGTTACTGTAACAATGATTTCCAAATTTTTTAATGGAAATTTAAAAGTATAACATTGTTACTGTAAGTAGAGGAACTTACCGCACTTCTTGCCATTTTTGCTTTTCGGGATCTGGCATATAAGGGTTTTTTGTCTAGGTAGTCAACGGTTTGCGACATGAAATTTATGCAAGCACAGAAAAACTGGTCCTCCAGAATGAATGGAATGAATATCTGCAATTAAGCAGATATATATCATTGTTAAACAGAACTTCTATACACTCTACTTATATAAGAATAATTAAAAAAAATTAACAGTAATGTCGTTTACCATATCACAGTTGAAGTTCAGTGGACTCGGGTTGTATTTGATCCAATGTCTGAAGGACAGCAAAACTTCACCTTCTAAATCTCTGTTATGAACGGGTTTTCCAAGAGCCATAGTTGCTAATGCGTCCTACAAAAATAAATATAAATACAAAGTCAATAAACATTATAGAAACAAAAAATCAATTAGAATAAAAATTTATTTATTACAGTAACAAACAGATTGACCCAAGCCCATGAAGATCCTCAATGGTGTATCACTTGCTACCTTTCTGAAGATGAGGTCATTGAGCAACATTGACCAACATTCAGTCACCATTAAATAAATAAGCTCACCAGAGCCAATGAAATTATATCTTCCCTTGGAATGAAGTGATACTTCCCATACGAGACAAGCCTTTCCCTGTTGGACAATGAGATGTAATAGTCATAACACCTTTTAATAGAGTAAAGTTTAACAAGAATAACTATTCAGTTGAAACAGTATTCACTTGCAAAGTAAAACGTTTTGTTTATCACAGTGCAAGAGTAAATAAAGTACTCACGTAGCTGAGAGGTTCTCGTCATCGTCGATAAAACAATAGTCAATTGTTTCTTTCCTAACTTCAAGAATAGGCGCCATTATCTCCTTGTGTTTTATCATAGTCTTGGACACAAGTGTTAGATCCGGAGCTGGTAGGCCACATTCGATTGTGCAGCCGTAGCAAGGATCCATCACGCGCATCCAGTCTTCAGTTGTTTCGACATGTAACAAATAGTGGTCGCCAGTATCTTCGTCGTAATCGGCATACAGGATCTCATCACTGCAATCATCGATAATATCAACTTCATCATCGCCGTCATCTTTCGCTACCCGATCGCAGATCGACTAGTTATTGGTTCTTCGCCGCCAATCGTTGTCTCATCACCGGCCTCACCGGGTTTTTCTCTTTCTCGCCTTTTTCATCATTCCCATCGGCGTCTTCATTACCAGTTGCTTCATCCTCCTTACTGTTATCTTCGTTTTTATCGCCAAAGACGCTTGTCTTCATCTTTATCATCATCGTTCTCTTCATCTGGTTTTTCATTGCCATCACCCTCTTCTTCATCTTTATCGTCATCTTCCTTTTCATTTCCCTCACTCCTGGCCTAATGCATCATCATCGGCCTCTTCCTTGTTATCTGTGGCACAAGTAATTGAATTGAATATAAATTACTAATGTTTTTCGGACCAACAATGCCTCATAGTTATACTAACGGTGTTGTTATCAGAATTTGCTACTTCAATTACCTTGAAGATCCTTCTTGTTTTGCCTCGTCGTTGGGTTCTCTCTTGACTTGGCCCGATGCATCATCTTGGCCTCTTCCTTGTCATCGTAGTAGAGATAATTGAATATATATATCATCAGTAACCTTTCGATAAAACTACGACACGATACAAATTCTATCGTAATGATGTTACTGAAGAAGAGTGTTAATGATGTTACATCGCCTAATAAAACGAGTGCAAATAGATTTCTCTATTACCTTCAGAGATCCTTCTTTGTTTGCCTCATTGGGTCGGGTTGTCTTCAGGCTTGCCTGATTCATCAACTTCCGCCTCTTCCTCGTCATCTATGTCACAGGTAATTGGATTCAATATATATTAACAATTTTTATTTGAACCAAAAAACGCACAATAGATACACTGTAAATTTCTGTTAAAATTACGTCACAGTAACATTGTTACAGTTACATCCTCTGACACAACGAGTTTAAATAGATTCCTCAATTACCTTCAGGAGATGCCTCTTCACCTGCCTCACTAGTTGGGTTATCTTCAGGCTGGCTTGATGCATCACCTTCGGCCTCTTCCTTGTCATCTGTGTAGCAGATAATGAATATATATATTATTAAATTGTTTGTTAAAAAAGCACCCAAGAATGTAAAGCCTATAACAAAGATTACACTATTACCTTCACAGATCCATCTTCCGGCTCGCTAGTTGTTTTGTCACCCCGCTTCTCGATGCATCATATTCATCAGCATCATCGTTTTCATCTAAAAGGAAAGTAATTGAATATTAGTAATTATTTGTAAAATGAAAACTCTATAACAGTGATGATATAACAGTGTTAGTGCAAGTGATTAGATTATTGTAGTAGTGTTACTATATTACCTTCATCAGATGCATCTTTATCATCCTCGCCACTCCCCTCTTTGTCGTCTTCATTTTCTTCGTCTTTATCATCCTCCTCCTCTTCATCTCCGTCATCCTCTTCACCTTTGCCAGATTCATCCTCTTCATCTGCATCATCGTCTTCATCTGCATCGTCTTGTTCCTCTGCATTTGTTGGAGCTTGTGTCCTCCACAAATTAGTGTGATAACATTTGTAAATCTCTTACAGGTTCACAAGGGTATACTTCGTATATTTAATCAGTTGATTAACGTTTACCTAATAACGGTTGGCTTGCTAGAAATTTTGACGTTATTATCATACAGATGGCGGTGATCAACTGGTCCCTAAAGGTCACACCTATAGGATGTGTTTGAGAAATGTGGTTATAGAAATATAATCACATTGATGCCCAAAATGACTAAAAAGTTAGTCAATGTGTTGATGAGATAATTATTTAATAAAATTAAATAATATTAAGTTGAGACAATTAATTAATCACAATTCGTAAATTAAATATAATAAGTTATGTTTAGTTAAATATATTTAATGTTAGCTTGGACGAATTAATCTCTTAATTCGTAATTAAATATAATCAGTTATGTTTAATATCAACAAGATGAATGTGTCATAGTGGTAATAGTGAGGGTACACAAACCAAGAGGTCATGGGTTCGATCCTCACTAGATGACAATTCAACATATTTTATATATTTTTGGAAAGACCAAAAATAAGGAGAATAATCTCCTTATTTGAATCTGTTAGGGGCGAAAATTAGGAGAGATTTATTCTTTCCTAATTGACTCCTAATTTCGGCTACTATAAGAAAGAAAGGGTGAGAATTCTTCTACCCTAATTCTTTTCTTTGACCTTGCCTCTCTCTCTCATCGAAAAACACAAAAACAACTAAATTTTACAGAAAATTTTAGATCGATTTCTAGCATAATCAAAGGGCATATCTCATATCGTCTTGGGTGCAACTAATAGGCGAATATCAATTTTGATATTGTTCTTAGGCCAATTTTGCTAGGACCGAAGGTTAATTCTAAATCCTTTATACTTTGTTTATGTATTTTGTTTATGACCATTGATCATCATTGTTAAACTCGTTATAATCCTTCTAGTTTAAGGGAAGTATACAGATTATTTCCCACAAGTGGTATCAGAGCATTAGGCCACGATTTTATTTTTGATGATTTTCATAAAATATGTATGTAAACAATGGGGATTTCGAGAAAAAAATTTTTAGGTTTTCGGTTTGAAATTTTTTTTTGTGCCGAGAGAATTTTTTTCGACTGTTTTTCCTTTGTTGATGATTTATTTCCATTTGATTCATATGAATTATTGTTTTAATATGTTAAGATGATAATAAAATGAATTTGTAGATACCTTGATTTAATTCGGATTAAATTAAATTGTTAATGGAATAATCATGTCGATGAGACAAGAACTTGTTTTTGCTATATAGTTTTAGCATATAAGATTAATCATGTTCATTAATTCACTTACTAAATCACGTTCTATATGGCAACTGTAAACATTTTCTTCATCGGTTTTGTTTTAGGGCAATTCTTGCCACAAGTTTTTTTGTGACGGCTGTTTTATTTTTTTTTGCCGTTGTTTTTTTTTCTTGTTCGGTACTGTTCACCGTGAACAGTGTTCATAAAAAAAAAAAAAAAAAAAACCTGTTTTTTTTGGGTTATTTTTCTTTTTTGCCGAATCTAAAAGAAAAAGAAAAGGAAAGTTTTTTCTTTCCTTGTTTTTGCCTTATTTCCGAAAAAAAAAAAATTATTGGCTGTGTTTTTTTTTTTGTCAGCCGTGAGTTGAGTTTACAAATAAAAAAAATTTGTTTTCCTTTTTGCCGAGACCCAATAGGAAGAAAAATTGGATTTTTTTTTTTTTTTTTATTTTGGCCAATTAGTTATTGTGAATCGGTTCACAATTTAAAGATACCGAGTTATTTTAAAGCAGTTTAAAATTTTGACGGATAGAATTCATATTACAAGTTTAATATGGATTAAGAATGAAATTAATGTGATTAAATTGCGGAATTGTCACTTAATTTAATTTAAATAGGTGGTTTGGATAAATTAATCAACATAATTAAAGAATTGTGTAATGTATGTTTAACTTATTTTAGTTGATGCTTTTAATTTTGTTGAATGAATCGAATGAATGAATTTTATTTACGTATTTAATTTTGCAATCGGTTGTAATTTGTAATACTTAGTGTGGCCTTAGTCAAATTATGTTTTCGTAATGAAGGAAACATGATTTTTATGTAATTATGAGATCTCGAATCTTCTTTATTTTAGTTTTGGGTTTTGAAATGAGAATGTAATAAATAGGTCAATTATGTAATATTATTTATTGTAATTTCAAAGAAGACTAAAGATGAAGATTCAAGCTCACTCCCGCTACATGGATCAAGATGGAACATCAAGACAAGCTTCTCGGGTCCAAGGATGGATTCCAAACTTGTATTTATTGTTCATTTTGATAGGATAGGCCACACTAGGACCTTTACTGTTTTTTTACGTTTTTCATTATTATTGCGTTTCATTCACATGTTAGTAATTGCATCATTTTCCGCCTAAAACCGAACCATCTACTACTAAAATGCATGAAACTTGACTCATATAGGTTGTATGTTAGTTTTCATGGACATGCAGATGTCACAGACTTTAAGCCATCACTTTAGTTTAATCATTCTCGCATGCTAGATTATAGTTCACTTGAAATGAATTTAAATAAAGTTGATGGGATCTTCCTCTAAAACGGAAATTGAGATTAGTCTTTATAAGGGCAAACATCTATGAATCCCTTCTTCGTCGGTAGGCCTAATATGACCCCTTCTACGTTGGGTAAGTAGTTGTGTTGACTTAGTTTACCTCAACATCATAGTCCGAAGAGTTTCTCGTGATTATGATGGACTAAAGATAGTATTTACAGAAATTTATCGACCAAGAATTCTAACGGTAGAATAAGCTAAAAGGTTAGCTTATCAATTTACAGAGAATTGAGTCTTGGGGTCATTTATATAATTCTTGAGGGAGGTCAATTGTATAAATGTTTTTGAGTCTTTGCGTTATGACATTAGTTCATTAGACTTAAAATAAAAACGATGCACATGCTTATTATTTTATTCTTCTTTCGCAGTGTAGAACACGTTTATTATCAATAATACTGTTACAACAAATAGCTGGAAATAATGCAATCTCAATACCTAGTGCCACACTAGATCGTTCGTCCTGGCTTAAAATGTTCATGGACCAAATGAATCAGTCCACTCGACTGAAGAATGATGGGTCCAATTTTGCGGACTAGGAGGCGACACTACGGAATGCGCCATGGCGACGGTAAGCTCGGTATTTAATCGAGCCAATACCGGTCAACCCAGGCCCAAATGCAGGAGTCAACGAGTCACTCGCTTATAGTGATTTCGTTATGGAAGCGGGTGCGATAAATAACGTACTCATCTTTGCAATGGAAACCAATTTGCAGAGACGCTTCATTGCCCAAGGTGCAAACAAGATTTTCACCACGCTCACTAACGAGTTCTCAAAGGCACCGAGAATCGTTACATATGAGCATACCGCCGCTTCTTTGATGCGAAACTCCGAAGGGCCAACCGGTTAGCCCACACATTCTTAACATGATTGAGAATGTCGAGAAACCTGGAGGCACTTGAATTGTAAAATCAGTGAGAGCATTGTCATTGACCGAATGCTTCATTCTCTTCACGATGGTTTTGCCCTTTTCAGGGCGAACTAATATATGAATGACTTGAAAATGAGTCCTCATGAGCTACACTCCCTTCTCGTACAGACCGAGAAGGATATGAAATTGAGTGGGAGCATGAAGCTGGATGTTCTCACGATTTACAACAAAGGTAAAGGTAAGGGCAAGGCTCATGGCGACCTAGCTGTAGGTAAGCCAAAGTTTAAGAAGTCAGGAAACGGTAAGAGTGTGCCTGGTGAGACTAGTGGCTCACAGGGCAAGACAAAGAGAAAGGGCGGTGACATAGAGTGCCACCATTGTCACAAGACTGGACATTGGAGGAGGAACTGTCCCGTCTACCGTGAGGACATCAAGGCAGGCGCGTCGTTCTGTTGGTATGTGATCTTATATTCATATGATTGAGATTAACCATGCAAGTTTCGGAACTTGGGTACTAGATACTGGTTGTGGTTCTCATCTGTGTAATCATTTGCAAGGCCTAAAGAACATCATACCTCTCGAAAAAGGTGATGTGGACCTGCGAGTCAGGAATGGAGCACGAGTTCTTCGCCTCGAAGGGAACATATGTAATCCAACTCCCTAGTGGTTTTGAGTTATCTTTAAATAACTGTTACTATGTACCCAGTTTATCTAAGAATATTATTTCTGTTTCCGTACTTGCTAAAGACGGTTTTACATTTTCAATAAAGGATAATAGTTGTATTTTCTCTTTCAATGAAATGATTTATGGCAAAGCAGTTTCCATGAATGGAATTTATATCTTAGATCAAACCACGGAAGTATTACACATGAATAATAAGAAATTAAAGGTTGGTGAAAAAGATCAAACATATCTATGGCATTGTCGAATGGGACACATAAATGAGAAACGCGTGAAGAAACTCGTCGATAATGGGACTATTCCCGCATTCGGATTTTCTACATATGGCACGTGTGAATCATGTCTCATTGGCAAGATGACTCGAATTTCCTTCAAAGGTGTTGGAATGCACGCTAGTGACCTATTAGGACTCATACATACGGACGTATGTGGACCTATGTCAATTACCGCTAGAGATGGCTATAGATATTTTATCACTTTCACGGACGATTTGAGTAGATACGGATATGTCTACTTAATGAAGCATAAAAGTGAGTCCTTTGAGAAATTCAAGGAATACCAGAATAGGGTACAGAACCAACTGGGTAGAAAAATTAAAGCACTCCGTTCAGATCGGGGTGGCGAATATCTTTCAAATGAGTTTGATCAACACCTGAAAGACTGTGGAATCATTTTGCAGTTAACTCCACCTGGAACACCTCAATTGAATGGTGTGTCCGAACGGAGAAATCGAAACTTACTTGATATGGTTCAATCCATGATGAGTCACACGTTAGTGCCTGATTTATTATGGGGTTATGCTCTTTTGTCAGCCGCTCTTATACTTAACCGAAGTCCGTCTAAAGCTGTCGACAAGACTCCATATGAAATGTGGAAGGAAACGGTCCCTAACTTGTCCTTTATTCGGGTTTGGGGCTGCAAGGCTTATGTCAAGTGGAGACACGAGGATAAGCTCGGCCCGCGATCGGTCAAGACATACTTTATAGGTTATCCAAAAGGAACATTTGGTCATTACTTCTATTCGCCTACAGAACATCGAGTTTTTGTTGAGGCTAGTGCAACGTTCTTAGAGAAATAATTTCTCGAGAACAAGTCGAGTAATAGAACCTTCGAGCTGTCGGAGATTCCAGAACCAACAACCGAGGAACAGATGGAGGAAGTTGTACCTCCAACTGATGATACGGTTAATATTCCTGAGGAACCTAGGAGGTCGGGTAGAGACTCTCATCCTCCGGACAGATACATTGGTATGGTCGAGGAGAATGATGTTTTACTTCTAGAAAGTAATGAACCCGCAACCTATAAAGGTGCTATGGCCTGTTCCGACTAAAAGCTATGGCTCGAAGCCATGCAATCCAAGATGGACTCCATGTATGAGAATAACGTATGAGATCTAGTTGATTTACCTAATAAGGTAAAACCTCTACAGTGCAAATGGCTTTACAAAATAAAGTATTCTGTAGACGCGCAACCAGATATCTATAAGGCACGACTTGTGGCAAAAGGTTTCACTCAAGTGCAAGGACTGCATTATGATGAAATTTTTGCACATGTAGTCATGCTACGTTCCATTCGGATAATCTTAGCGATTGCCGCATTTCATGATTATGAGATTTGGCAAATGGATGTGAAAACCGCCTTCTTAAACGGCTATTTGGAGGAAGAGTTGTACATGGTGCAACCCGAAGGTTTTATAGATCCTGAACATCCTAAGAAAGTATGCAAGCTTAAGCGTTCCATTTATGGACTTAAGCAAGCTTCTCGGATTTGGAACCATCGTTTCGACCAAGTGATAAAAGAGTATGGCTTCATTCGATCGGTCGAAGAACCATGCTTATATATCAAGTCGAGTGGGAGCAAGATAGTATTCTTGATATTGTATGTCGATGACATACTCTTGATTGGGAATGACATTCCTCTCCTATCTTCGGTTAAAGGATGGTTGAAGAACCATTTCCAGATGAAAGATCTGGGTGAGGCACAACGCATTTTGGGAATCCGTATCTACAGAGATAGATCACGACGGACGTTATCACTTAGTCAGGAGTCTTATTTGGATAAGGTTCTTGAGAGGTTCAGCATGACCAACTCCAAGAAGGGGAACCTTCCCATGACGACTGGGCTGCAGTTGAGCAAGTCTCAGTCACCCACGACGCCTGAAGGGATTGAGCGCATGAGTCGTGTTCCTTATGCATCTGCAATAGGATCGATCATGTATGCCATGATATGCACACGTCCAGACGTGGCATATGCATTGAGTATGACGAGTCGGTACCAAAAGACTCCAGGTGAAACACACTGGATAGCAGTCAAAAATATCCTCAAGTACCTACGGAGGACTAAGGATTGGGTATTGACTTATGGAGGCGATACTAAGCTATGCGCAACTGGTTCCGCAGATTCTAGCTTCCAAACGGATCAAGATGATTCAAAATCTCAGTCCGAGTTCGTCTTCACTCTTAATGGTGTTGCGGTCAGCTGGAAGAGTTCCAAACAGAGTGTTGTATCAGATTCTACTACTGAATCCGAGTACTATGCCGCTTCGGAGGCAGCAAAGGAAGCGATATGGATGCGTCAATTCTTACAAGGGCTTTCGGTAGTTCCTAGGTCGAATGACCCGATCACCATCTATTGTGACAATAGAGGTGCCATCTTCCAGGCTAAGGAGCCAAAGTCTAGCAACAAATCTAGACATATACTTCGGAAAGCTCACCTGATCCGTGATTACGTGGAGCAAGAATAGATAGTGATTGACAAGATTGCGACGGATGATAACATCGCGGATCCTCTCACCAAACCGTTGAATTATGATAAGCATGTAGGGCATGTTAACTCCATAGGAATTAAACATGTTCCGGAGTTGTAGTACTTGATTATGGATTTGATACATTATCTTTTTCATATACTATTTATAACTTCATCTTTTTATATATATAATATTTTTTTTTTCATGTGGATTGTACTGAGAACATTGAACGCCACAAAGTGAACTGAATTACATTATATTTGTTTTGGTCCGTAATCGCCAATGTGAGCTGATAACTCCGGCTATTATATTGTGCAGTCGATTGATGGTGGGTTCAACGAGCCATAAGTTAAACGGTTGACTAATCGATCACAGATACGAGATTATGACGATACCTCGTAGGACAACTTTTTGTGACAACGTAATGGAGTCCTAAATGTTTAATAACATTCGGTGTCATGTCGTGGATAGGACATCCGTTGTGTTCCTAGAGTCGATTCTTTTGACTATCAACTGTCTCTTGAGATTAAGGCAGTTTTTGGGTGACTTTGGTTTCTTTCTCACGGTCTACCGTAACTGGGGCTAAGTAAATTTTTTCTGGGTCATTTTATACTGTGCTTACATCTGCAGGATTCGAGTTGAGGAAAATATCCAACCCTTATCAGGTATAGTTATTTCTCAGGGCCACTCGAGGAGTTGTAACTGAAATGCATGGCCATGCTCGAATGTTGATTCGTTTATCAGTTAAGTTACTCTCTAGTCGTGGAAACCACTCTTGATATTGATCGCTTGTAAATTACAACCTTTGTGAATTCGGATTTGCAAATTGTTTTACATTGAGTGGGAGAAATTTTATAGGATATGAGAATCGGTTATCGCACATACACTTGTGAGGACAAGTGGGAGTTTGTTGGAGCTTGTGTCCTCCACAAATTAGTGTGATAACATTTGTAAATCTCTTACAGGTTCACAAGGGTATACTTCGTAAATTTAATCAGTTGATTAACGTTTACCTAATAACGGTTGGCTTGCTAGAAAGTTTGACGTTATTATCGTACAGATGGCGGTGATCAACTGGTCCCTAAAGGTCACACCTATAGGATGTGTTTGAGAAATGTGGTTATAAAAATATAATCACACTGATGCCCAAAATCACTAAAAAGTTAGTCAATGTGTTGATGAGATAATTATTTAATAAAATTAAATAATATTAAGTTGAGACGAATTAACTGTCAATTCGTAAATTAAATATAATAAGTTATATTTAGTTAAATATATTTAATCTTAGCTTGGACGAATTAATCTGTTAATTCGTAATTAAATATAATCAGTTATGTTTAATATCAACAAGATGAATGTGTCATAGTGGTAATAGTGAGGGTACACAATCCAAGAGGTCATGGGCTCGATCCTCACTACATGACAATTAAACATATTTTATATATTTTTGGAAAGACCAAAAATAAGGAGAATAATCTCCTTATTTCGGTCAGTTAGGCCGAAAATTAGGAGAGATTTATTCTTTCCTAATTGACTCCTAATTTCTGCTACTATAAGAAAGAAAGGGTGAGAATTCTTCTACCCTAATTCTTTTCTTTGACCTTGCCTCCTCTCTCATCAGAAAAACACAAAAACAACTAAATTTTACAGAAAATTTTAGATCGATTTCTAGCATAATCAAAGGGCATATCTCATATCGTCTAGGGTGCAACTAATAGGCGAATATCAATTTTGATATTGTTCTTAGGCCAATTTTGCTAGGACCGAAGGTTAATTCTAAGTCCTTTATACTTTGTTTATGTATTTTGTTTATGACCATTGATCATCATTGTTAAACTCGTTATAATCCTTCTAGTTTAAGGAAAGTATACAAATTATTTCCCACAGCATTATCCTCTTCATCTGCATCAGAAGTAAGTAATTGAATATTAAATTACTAACTATTAATATATATAACATATTACAGTAACAGTGTTATTGTAAAACTCTAACTAAAAGTAATAACAGTAACATTGTTAGTCGATCTATTACCTTCACCAGATTGGCTTTCAACATCCTCTACATCCTCCTCTTTGCCCTCTTTGTCTTCTTCCTCTTCATCCTCCGTTTCCTTTTCATCCTGTTCATCGTCTTCCTCCTCATTGGCACTTTCTTCATCGTTATCTATGTCCGTGACACCCTCTTGAAGCCTCTTGTTTTTAAGACGACTCTCAACATCGCCGCCATCGTCATCCCCGTCCTCATCATCATCCTCCCCATCATCAGTCTCGTCATCATCGTTGCCATCATCAATCCCGTACTCATCATCACTTTCCACTCCACACTCCATCTCATCTTGCCTGTCCTCACCACCCGCCTCCTCATCTTCCGTGCCCTCGTCATGAACCTCCCCATCCTCTTCATCATCTTTTTCATGATGTTGCTCACTTAAACTGCTCAATACCTCCTTTACCAGGGATTCTGACTTAACTGTCCTACAACTTTTCTCTGTTGGAAATGGTTCCAACTTCCTACTGACTTTGGACCTTGTATATACCGAGAAGTCATTCGCCCTCCTCTTCAACGATTCAGCCTTTCGCACAACATCTTCGGCATATTTAAGGCATTCAGGCTTTAGTGGTGATTTCTGTTTCTACTTCGATTCGAAAACCTTCAGTCGCTGAGCAAATCTCTCGTGAACAAGGTTGGAATCCCTTCTATACATCAGCAACATCAGGTCGGTCTCCTAAGTCAATAAACCAGATAGAAAGAAACAAATTAGATACCAGATTTGGGAGTTGTAACAATTGCACACAATTAAATTTATAAAAACAACTCACATCAACAGCTTTTTCCTTCAACTCGGCATCTGTTTCAATGCCAGGAAGCTTCTCCATCAAGATGTACTCCTTTCCCTCACTATTCTTAAGAAAAACTGCCTCGTCATCCTCACCCTCATCAGATTCTGCCCATCCTATTTACAGAAACATATTAGTAATTAGTAATCAATATTAATAATTAACAATATAGTAAGGTAATAGTAATGTTATTACAGTAAAGCTATTACAGTAACGATATTACAGTGACCATATTACAGTGACCATATTACACTGACAGTGCCACATTACCTTCAGTTGGGGATCCCTTGCCAAGACAAATAGGATAGACAGTTTCTGATATCTTATCAGCTCCTAGACAGCCAATCTTTCCTTCGTCTTTGACTCTTTTTGAAAGACTTTCATCTGTCCAATGCTGTATCAGAGGTAAGTCAGTTGGTTGTACCTCGCCATTGAACTCAAACCGGTGAATGTAGGCCAACAGTAGCACCACAATACACCCACAAAGACACTTAACCGTTCCTGTCTTCAACCCCTTGACACCCTCAGCTACCTTCTCAAAGACATACTTTGACCAATTAAAACCTTTTATTTTTTCAACATTGTCCACAGCCTTCAACAGCCTGAAATCAACAGAATAATTTGGAATCGGCGCTAAAAAAGTTGAGAGCGCATAAAGAACGAACACCTGCTTAAACTCATCACCGCAGGCGCCCTTTTTATTCTTAAACCAACTAGCCACCAAATCTAGCTTGATGTTCTGTGCTGTAGAGATGTTGAACTTCCTTCTCCATTTGTTTTTTAACTCAGTGTCCTCAGCCTGGGATCCGCGACCAGTCGCGGTCAGCACCACATTATTACCCTTCACCGGCAGTAAAAATAGGTCATGAACATCATACAGTGACAGCACAAACTCCTCTGTTTCAGTAACATGAACCTTGAAACTGTCGTAATCAAAAGCCTCAACAAGCAAGTCTGTTAGCCCGGAAGGGACTACTGATATATTCGTGTTCAATAATCCTCCAAAACCAATTTCTTTAATGGCTTTATTTTGCTTTACGGAAAACTTGCTCATAACATCGACCAACGACTGGGCCCTGCACTTAGTTGGGTATTTATCCGGCCTGTAATAAGGAAATGTAAATTAGCACCACAACTTAAACAGTGTGACACTATTTTATGCCAACAAACCAGCAGTAAGAAAGCAACAAAACAAGGATACAGTAAAGGTGTTACTGTAACACTGAAACATTAAACAACTCAACACGACAAACAAATAAATCAGTAGAAAGGAGAACGGTAACACACATTAATTGCTCATTTATTACAAATTATTAACCCTAATTTTGAAGAGAAAAACTAGAACGCAGAAAATCAATTACTCACTTCGAGCAAAACAGTTAGTCTAAATTTATTGCAGGGGTCAAGATGTTCCAAGTAGTGTCAAAACTCAAGGCTTTAAAACAGCCCCTCAAATCTTTGAACAAAAACAAGTTCTCTGACATTGAAAAGAGTGCTGAGATTGCTAAACTCTTGCTTGATGACCTTCAGTCTCAGATGCATAATAACCCTCATGAGCAACAAATCCTTAATGCTGAACGGGAAGCTGCTGCTTCTTATAGATATCTGAGTCAAGCTGCTGCTAGCTTTTTACACCAGAAAGCCAAAGTGGAATGGAATCTGGGGGGTGATGAGAACTCCAGGTTCTTTCATAGTAAAATTGAAGCTCATCAGATCCATAATAAGGTCTTTCAAATAGCTGATGCTTCTGGTATCATGCATCAGGATGCTCATGCTATTGAGCAAGCCTTCTTGGACTATTACTCTCATCTTCTGGGCTCCTCTAGTGCCTCTGCAAAAGTTCACAAGCCTACTGTCAGAACTGGCACTTGCATCACTGAGGCTCATACCAATACCCTGCTGCAGCCTGTTACTAATGCTGAAATTAAGGCTTGCATTTTCTCTATTCCTGCTGCTAAAAGTCCAGGACCTGATGGTTACACTAGTCAGTTTTTCAAAGATTCTTGGGAGATTATTGGTGATGATGTGTGCTCTGCTATCCATGATTTTTTCCTCACTGGTAAGATGCTTAAGCAGCTTAACACTACTAGCATTACTTTGATCCCTAAAGTTGCTAACCCTAAGAGTGTCCTAGAATTCAGACCCATAGCTTGCTGTAACACCCTCTATAAGTGTATTGCCAAGCTTCTTTGCAACAGACTGAGTAAAATTCTACCTGACATTGTGAATGTAAGTCAAGGAGGGTTTGTGAAGGGTAGGAACATTGTGGAAAATGTTCTCATCTGCCAAGACATTGTGAGATTATATAAGAGAAAGGCTGCTTCTCCTCGTTGTCTTCTCAAGATTGACTTGAAGAAAGCCTATGATAGTGTTGAATGGGATTTCTTGCATCAAATGCTTAAGGCTTTAAATTTCCCAAAGAAATTTATCACTTGGATTATGGTATGTGTAACTTCTCCTTCATATTCTTTATCTTTAAATGGTAATTCTTTTGGTTTCTTCCATGGCAAGAGAGGGCTTAGATAAGGGGATCCTCTTTCCCCCCTACTTTTCACCATCTGCATGGAATATTTATCCAGAATTCTTAGTGTGGTTGGGCACCAGGACAACTTCAGATTCCACCCTATGTGCTCTCACTTGAAATTGAACCACCTGCTCTTTGCTGATGACTTGCTTTTGTTCTGCAAAGGCAATGACACTTCTATCATGTGGATTCTTAGAGCTTTCTCCACGTTTTCAGCTGCTTCTGGCTTGCATCTTAACAAGGACAAAACTGAAATATATTTTAATGGTGTCAGGCCTCAGATCAAAGCTGACATTCTCCAAATATCAGGGTTTAAGGAAGGTGCTCTTCCATTCAAATACTTAGGAATTCCTATCTCTTCCAAGAACTTAACTAAGAATGAAGGGAGGAAATTACTTGATAGGATCACTGCTAGGATTAGGTCTTGGGGGGCTAAGCATTTATCCTATGCTGGCAGGCTTACCTTAGTCACTTCTGTCCTCCACGCCTTGCATTCTTATTGGGCCTCTATTTTCCTTATTCCTAATTGTATCATGAATAGAATTGATAGCATTTGCAGGAATTATCTTTGGGGGGGTACTGACTTCTATATGCATCCCCCTGCTGTCAATTGGGATCAATGTTGTTCCCCTAAAGAAGAAGGTGGTTTAGGTATTAAAAATGCCAAAGTTTGGAACATGGCCATGCTTGGCAAGTATGTCTGGTGGGTTGCATCCAAGAAAGACCATTTATGGGTTAAATGGATTAATCATGTCTACTTGAAGGGTACTCACTGGACTCACTATTCTCCTCCACAAGATTGTAGTTGGTCCTGGAAAAAAATTGCTCATATCATGGCTAAGATGAAGAATGCTTATTCCGCTGATTTATGGTTGGCTTCTGCTGATGCTTACACTATCAGAGGTGGATACAATTGGCTGAGACAGAGTAACCCTTGTATTTCTTGGTGGAAGATATGTTGGAATGGTATGAATGTTCCTAGAACTTCCTTCATCTACTGGGCAGCTAACCTGGGCAGATTGCTTACTAGGGATAGACTGGCTTGTATGGGAGGAGGTCATGATATGTTGTGTTACCTTTGTCAGAATGCTACTGAAAGTCACTCTCATCTGTTTTTTGATTGCCCTTTTAGTAGCCAATGTGTGCTTCTATTACAAGCTAAGCTCCAGGTGAACTTCAACCCTACTGCTATTACTCTATGGAACAGAAGGGGAAGAAGGATTAGCATTCTCAGAAGAAGGATCATTTGTGCTTGTCATGTTCATCTAATCTATCTGATTTGGCAAGTACGTAACAAAACCAGGCTTATGCAGCATGTGATTCATCCTAAAGTGGTTGCCTCTCAAGCAGTTCAGGGAGTTTTGTCTCGTTTTTGGGACAGGAATGTATCAGCTATTCCCAGTGCTGATGATGTTTGGATTAGAAGTTTGAATTAGGAGTTGTTCATTGAGTTAAATTGTGTCATTTTGTGATCATGGGCAGTCTGTTGCCATGACTTAGTTGTCCTCTGTTTTTTGACTTCAAACTTGGATGATGTAATTTTTTGTTGATATATATATACTTACACTTTCCCAAAAAAAAAAAATTAATTAATTTCCTTCTACGATCAATTAAAAAACAAGTATAATCGACAATGTTACAGTACATCTGTTATAGTAGCACTGAAACAGCATAAAAATGTTACAGTATAGGTGTTCTTTGTAACATCAAATCGAAATGAAACTTTAAACATACAAGTTTTGGCCACTAGAAAGACACATACTTTTTTAAGACTTCTTCTTTTTCAGCCTTCACCACCGTCTTGGCTGGTCTCTTCTCTGTTTTAGCCCTTTTCGACGTTGTGGAGCTGACGCTCGAGTCATCCAAAACCTCATAATCTCTATCACTTTCTTCTTCAGATGACATGGGCTTATCTCTAGGTCTCTTTTTTGTTACTCGATCTTGGTTTCTTTGTTTTTCGCCACCTTTTTTGCACTGCGTTTGCACGGTTTCTTTTTACGAGACACCTTCACGCTCTCTTTCATGCTTACTACCTTTTCTGGTATTGGCTTTTTTGCCGCTGAAACTTTCTTTTTTGCTACAACCTTCTCCGCCGTCTTTTGTTTGGGCACCTTTTTTGCCACCTATTCTGTCACCAACTCTGCAGATTTGGCCATTGTTGCCTTTGGTCCGACCCTTTGTTCTGATAACTTTTTGGGCACCTCTTCTTTTGGCTCCTTTGCAACCAATTTTGATTGCTTAGTCGCCGCTTTGACGTTGGCACGATTCTTTGCCTTTTGAGGAGGTGCACTTGCTTGGTTCTCAATGGGCACCGATTGCTCCTTCGACAACACTGGCACATCATGCGACGACTTTTTTTTTTCACGCCTTCTTCCTCGGCACATTGGTTTCTTTTTTACTTTCTTTGGATCGAACCTTCGCGACTGCCGCTTTGGTATTCTTCTTTGGTGGCTTAAGCACCTTTTCGTAGGCACCTTACTTTCCTTCACTTTGGCACCTTTTTTGAAGGAGCGGTGTTGCACAGCGTAGACTCTCTGTAGGCACCTTCGTCGCCTTTTCAGCTGTAGGATTTGACAGCTTTTCGGTCTGCATCTTCTTAGTCGGCTTTGGCACGTTCTCTGTCGGCACCTGTTGGGTTCCTTATGTTGATGATAACATGCCCATTTGATTTGTGTCATCTTAGTTTACCTTTTCAGGATTAATGATGTAATCAAGCTTGGATTAAGAAGTGTTGAAGTTGTTACTAATCCCATTGTAATTAGTCGTGTGTCATCTAATGTACAAGTGAGAAAGTTAAGTATAGCAGAGTAATAGAAACAGTCCAGATGACTGTTGCTTTAACACGCATACAGCTGAGTGGACTTTGCCACAACTCGTAGAAACTTGAAGCTTCTTTTTTCTTTCAAATGCTTTCACGTGACTTATATTTTCAAAGATAAAAATCTGATTTTATTAAGGAGGTAGTATTCTTTAAAGAGTGGTTTGAATTATTCAAAATGTTTCCTCTTTATGCAAATTCAATCCTTTGGTTTTTAAGAAAACAAAAATTGCTTTTTGCCATTTTGGTGCTAACTTGTCATCATGTGACTTGTCTCACATCCTTTGTTTTTCTGAAAAAGCATGAGCATTTAAGGTTGTCTTTCAAACCTTCTTTCTCTATTCTTACCTTTGCAAAAGACTCCTTTTTGGTGCAAGTTATTAGGTGGTTGCAAATGGTCTTCACATGTGAGGTCTTTGACCCTTCAAAACCCTAGCAACCCCTTCACTCACCTCCTCTATATAAACCGTGCATCCTCCTCATTAAATCCTTAAGACTTTCTGAATTAATTCTTTCATGTTTTGCAAAGTGTTTTTAAAAGATTAAAATCGTGTCTCTTGCAAAATCGTTTTAAAGTCTTCAAGTGTCTTTCAGTTTCTACAGTCGTGGCCATTGTTGCTTCTCTATACTAAACTCTCTTGCTTAAAAGTGTTGATCTTGTAAAAGTTGTCCACCTCTATTCTTTGTTAAGAATGTGCTAGTGGAAACTTGATCCTTTACATTTTAAGTGTGTTAGAAGAGTTTAGGACGGAGTAGTCTTTTACTCTTGACAACCGGAGTAGGTTGTGAGTTGGCAACCGGAGTAGGTTGTGAGTATTGAGTTCTAGGGCGGAGTAGTCCTTTAACTCTTGGCAATCGGAGTAGATTGCGAGTTAGCTTGTCATAGAACGGAGTAGTTCTTGTACTAGCTTTGCAACCGGAGTAGGTTGGCGTCTTTTATTACAAGGGTCTTTTAGTTGTCGGAGTAGATCACTAAAGGAAAGTAATAAAAAGGTAGATTGGACGTAGGCACTTTAGTATTTGCCGAACCAATTCAAAAACTCGTGTTCATTGTTTATCTCTTTAATTCCGCTGCTTTCTTTCTTTGTTTGTTTGTTTTGTTTCGCTTAAACTTAGAAGCAACAGTTCATCATCTTTATCGCATTTGGTCTCGGTCATACTTCACAAATCGAGACAAATAGATACAAATAACGATTGTTGCTTTCATACTTCAAACAAACATTCATCGTGATACTTGTTCAATCTTTCAATATTATTCTAAGTATCCTCTAAATCTCTTTTGTTCACTTAACTTACTTTAATCCAATAAAGTTGAAGTTAAAATTTTTAAAAAAGAGTACCTAATTCACCCCCTCCCCCTCTTAGGTACTTGAATCCATAAACTCAACAATTGGTATCAGAGCCTCGTGCTCTTGATCGAGGCTAACCGCCTTAGAGTTTGATTCGTGGGTAATGGATTCCGAGAAACACTCCAAGATCCCGGTCTTTACCGGTTCGAATTTTGGATGGTGGAAACTCAAAATGGAACATTACATCAAAAGTATCGATTATCAATGTTGGAACATCATCCAAAATGGACCTCTTGCCATTGAGGAAACCGATATTCTTAACGGTTTCACCAAGACAAAAGAGGAAAGAAATTACAATGAGAACGACTTCAAGCTTGCCGAAAAGAATTCCAAAGCAATGTCGATTCTTCAACGTTGTGTTGGTGAGGGGGAAGTTAGTCGAATCTCCGGGTGTCCTACGGCAAAATCTATTTGGGATTCCCTTGTACTTGCTTATGAAGGGACGTCCCAAGTAAGAAAACACCGTATTGATCTTCTCATGCAACAATATAAAATGTTTAGAATGTCAAAGGACGAGTCTTTAAATAATTTTTCTTCTCGTTTTTCTTGTATTATTAATGAGCTTCAAAGTCTAGGAAGGAATTTCGAGTCCGAGGACATCATTCGAAAAATCCTTCGTAGTCTAACCCCTAAATGGCAACCTAAAGTCACCGCCATAGAGGAAGCTAAAGACTTGTCAACCCTATCTCTTCATGAACTAATGGGATCACTAATGGCTCACGAGTTCAATCTCGATAAGCATTCTAGTGAGTCATCAAAGGGAAAGAGTCTCGCCCTCACATCTTCTCCAAGTGATGAAGAAGATGAGGAGGAAGACGAGTTTGCTATGTTCACAAGGAACTTAGCCGGGTTGGTCAATGGCCAAGGTAACAAAAAGTTCACTAATAATTACTCTAAAAAACGCTTTCCTAAGAGACGACCTACTTCCACCATGGGATGCTTTAAATGTGGTGATAAAACTCATCAAATTAAAGAATGTCCCAAGTGGGAAGAAATCAAATCTAAGGAAAGAAGAGAAAAGGTTAAAAAGGACTACAAACATAGAGTCATGAGTGCTATATGGGGAATGTCCGACTCCGAGGAAGATGAGGAACTCATCGAGGAGGAACTTGAGGCTAAAATGTGTGTTGCAAATCATGGTAAAGAAAAAGTCTCAAAAACCTCAAAACTTGAACACTTAAGATGCCTCATGGCTAACCCCGACGATTCCGACTCCGATTCCGACAACGAGGTAAACAATCTAAAGGCCAAGGCTAGAACTTACTCCAAAGAGAAAGTATGTAAGCTTCTTGATCAACTTCTTGATAAGTGTCGGTCTCAAACTAACAAGCTTGATATAATGCAAAATGAGATTGAGGAAATTGCTCAAGAGAATTTTAATCTGAAAAATGAACTAAAAGCAACAGACTGCGTTACTGTCACTTCTGAGGCATATAATGAGGTCAAAAGAGTCAACAAGTTAAACAAGCATTTGACTAAAGAACTAGAGCGTCTTAGGTTGACCCCCACGGATGTCTCTGACCTTGAAAATGTCAACACAACTTTGGTGATGCAAGTTTCCCAACTAACCAAGGAACGTGATGACGTTTTGAAGGACAAAGATGGTCTTGAAAATGAGATCTATGACCTTGTAGTTGAAGTTGTTGACTTAAGAGAAACAGTCTCTAAGACTGTTGCTTCTGACCACGAGTTAGACAAGTTTAAAAGAAAAAGTGAATGGTTGGAAAATGAAAATGAGTGTCTTAAAAGTGAGGTTGTTTGTCTCAAGAATGAAATAGAAGATCTCCATGATAGGCTTACTTTCTTTCAAAAAGGTATGCCCGAATGTAGCACTTCTAGGTCTTCACCTCACCATAGATCCGATGAAGTCGTTGATCTAAGCAAGAGACTTGACGAGATGACATCTAAATATGAAGAGTCTAAAGAAAGAATCATTTATCCTGTGTCTAAACTCAACAATCACACCCACGACTTCATTGTTGAGAAAAGATTGTCCATAGAAAGTGCTAACAATGATGAACTTAAAAGAGAAAAAGAAAAGAACTTGCATCTTCTCTCACGTGTCCATGACTTGACCAATGAACTTGTCAATGCTAAGAACATCACTGAAAAATGGGAAGGAAGTCAAACCGTGTTAAACTTCCTCACGAATCAAACCGAGAAATGTGAGAAATCAGCTGGTTTGGGGTTCAAATGGAACAGTCAGATCGATTTGTTGCATCCGAAGCCTAAAAACGATTTTAGAGGAAGGAAGTATGTAGGTCTTCCCGAATACATCATTTGCAATTATTGTGGTGACAATGGTCATGTTTTTAATGGTTGCACAAAACGATTTGATGACATTGATAAGAACACCAAAACATTAAAAGAAATGGACATTAAGAAAGACACCACAAGTTATGTTGATCACAAAAAGGGACCCAAATTCATTTGGGTTCCTAAACTCAAAAACTAATCTTGTGTAGGGCTTGGTGAGAGGCGGCCGCAATTGGTACTTGGATAGTGGATGCTCTCGTCACATGACGGGTGATAGAAGCCAATTCCTCTCACTTAAAGCGTATGATGGTGGCACGGTAAGGTTTGGTGACAACAAGAAAGGTGAAGTAATCGGTATTGGAAAAGTTGGTAAGTCATCCTTACTTTGTGTCGACAATGTGCGGCTTGTCAAAGGTTTGAAACATAATCTCCTTAGTATTTCTCAACTTTGTGATAAGGGTAATGTTGTTGAATTTCATGCTAATATGTGTAGAATTTTTGATGCCACTACTAATGAACTAATACTCGAAGGAAGACGTGTCAAAGATGTTTACTTAACTAATTTGAACTCTCTATCCGGTCACACCATGTCTTGCATGAGTGTAATGAACAATGATCCTTGGTTATGGCATAAAAGGTTTGGTCATGTTAGCACAAAAACTCTTAATACCCTTAAAAGACTTGATTTGGTTGAAGGCATTCCTAATATAAAATTTGAAATTGATAAAGTATGTGATGAATGTGCTAGGGGTAAACATGTTAAAAGTTCCTTCAAATCCAAAAGAATTATGAGCACATCTCAACCTTTGCAACTTTTACATATCGACTTGTGTGGACCAATGAGAACTAGAAGTAGAGGTGGTAGTCGTTACGTGTGTGTCATTGTTGATGATTACTCTAGGTTTGTTTGGGCACTCTTCCTAAGCTCTAAGGATGAGACATTTGATGAGTTTCTAATTTGGTTAAAGAAAATTCAAAATAAACTTGGTTTAAAACTTGTTTCAATGAGAACCGATCATGGAACCGAATTCAAAAACTCATCATTTGGTGCTTATTGTGATGACAATGGTGTAGACCATAACTTCTCGGCTCCTAGAACCCCACAACAAAATGGTGTGGTTGAAAGGATGAATAGAACCCTTGAAGGAATGGCTAGAACAATGTTATTAACTAGTAAGTTGCCTAAGAACTTTTGGGCCGAAGCGGTAAATACCGCTTGCTACATTTATAATCGTGTCATGATAAGGAGTATCTTAAATAAAACTCCCTATGAATCATTACGTGGAAGAAAGCCCAATATTTCATACTTTAGATGTTTTGGAAGCAAATGTTTTGTTCACAACAATGGTAAAAACAACTTGGGTAAGTTCGATCCACGTAGTGATGAAGGAGTATTTATTGGGTACTCCAATCATAGCAAGGCCTATAAAGTTTACAATAAACGAACCTTGTTAATTGAAGAAAGCATTCATGTCATTTTTGATGAATCTAGTGTGCTTGGACAGGTACAAAACATGGATGATGATGATGAGGATGAGGATGATGAATTTGAGATTGGTCTTGTTCGAAAAGACTTCATGTTCACGGATGAAGAAGCTCCCAAAGATCGAATTGCAATGCATACGTAGACTGCCGCCATCAAAGGAGAGCAAAGAACTCGGGGGGAACACGTAGTACTTCCGATTCCTCTCTGGAAGCAACAGACAAACGATTGTTGCTTCTACCTCCGAATCAAGAAAACCAAAAAAAGTGAGGATGAAGAACCTTCCAGGCCAATGGAAACAATCCGTGGATCTGATGCGGTGAGGGGGAACAAGAAACCTTTGTTCCAAAGAAGTGGAAACATCAAAGCTCTCATCCACTCACTAATCTCACAAGTGATCTCAACTCGGGAATTCGAACAAGATCATCCGTCAACAAACTCGCTCACCTCAATGAGTATTGTGCCCATAATGCATTCCTTTCTCAAATTGAGCCTTCAAATGTGATCGCCTTGATCGATGCAGATTGGGTGCTTGCCATGCAAGATGAGCTCAATCAATTCAAAAGAAATGAGGTATGGCACTTAGTCCCTAGACCGCCTAATCGTACCGTCATTGGTACTAGGTGGGTCTTTCGCAACAAGCTTGATGACTCGGGAGAAATCGTAAGGAACAAGGCTAGACTAGTGGTGCAAGGTTATAACCAACAAGAGGGTATTGATTACGATGAAACCTATGCACCGGTAGCTAGACTTGAGGCCATACGATTGCTTATAGCTTTTGCGGCTCACAAAGGCATTAAACTCTTCCAAATGGATGTCAAAACCGCTTTCTTAAATGGATATTTGGAAGAAGATGTCTTTGTAGAGCAACCACCGGGTTTTGAGAACAATGACTTGCCTAACCATGTTTTCAAATTAGACAAAGCTCTTTATGGTTTAAAACAAGCACCAAGATGTTGGTATGATAGATTGTCTAAATTTCTTATTGAAAATGGTTTTAAAAGAGGCTCCGTTGACAAAACATTGTTCTTGAAGCAACAATGATTTAATGTTGGTTGTACAAGTATATGTTGATGACATTATATTTGGTGCAACAAATGAACTCCTTTACTTATATTTTTCGGAACTAATGAAATCGGAGTTTGAAATGAGCATGATGGGTGAGCTAGGATTCTTCCTTGGGCTCCAAATTAAGCAATCAAAGGATGGAATCATGATCCATCAACAAAAGTACATCAAAGAAATGCTTAAGAAATTTGGGATGACTAATGGTAAGCCTCATGATACACCTATGGTAGCCGGGTCCAAATTGGACAAGGATGAACTCGGTAAGAATGTTAGTGATAAGATGTATAGAGGTATGATAGGCTCACTTCTCTACTTGACCGCAAGTCGTCCCGACATTCTCTTTAGTGTATGCTTATGTGCTTTATTCCAAGCAAATCCGAAAGAATCACATTTCAAAGCCGTTAAACGAATTCTTCGGTATTTGATTGGAACACAAAATCTTTACCTATGGTACCCCTTATATTGTCCTTTTGATCTTATAGGCTTTTCGGATGCGGACTATGCGGGGTGCACGGTGGATAGAAAGAGTACCTCCGGAATTGCAACGTTCTTGGGTCCTTGCTTGACTTCTTGGGCCTCAAAGAAACAAAACACGGTAGCTCTTTCTACGGCCGAAAGTGAGTATGTTAGTGCGGCACATTGTTGTTCTCAACTCCTTTGGGTAAAACAACAACTCTTGGATTTTGGTATTATTTTTGACTCCATTCCTTTAATGTGCGATAACACAAGTGCAATAAATATTTCCAAAAATCCTATTCAACACTCCAAAACCAAGCATATTGATATTCGTCACCATTTTATTCGTGATCATGTGGAAAAAGGACATATTAAACTTATCTTTTGCAAGACCGAAAATCAAATTGCCGATATTTTTACTAAACCACTTGCAAGAGAACATTTTGAGAAATTTAGATTAGAAATTGGGTTAATTAATAGCATGTGATTTTTGTGTGAATTTTACACAATTCCTTAATTGATTAAATTAAATTTGGATATATGTTATTAAGTGTTCTAAGTGCATTGAATTCATGATTAGACCAAAAATTGACACCGTATTTGTGAGTCGGTAATCACTCAACCTCATATCTAAATTTACGTTTATTATATGCTACCTTGCGTTTTTATTTCGAGTAATTCAATTTGTCTAGTTGGGCCAACCACCTCACTTACCACATTAAATGGGCCATTAATTTCTTCAATCCACTACCTACACCTACCCGTCCAAACCGCCTAAACCCACTAACTCTTCTTCTCCCAAATCCAACTCCCTCATATCTCACCTATCCTAACCCACCATGGTAAAAACATCATTTAACACACCCATTAAACCCACAAAAATTACCTCCCCTGTCACATCAAAACCACCTATATCACCAACTCCAACTATGACCCCAGTCAAAACATCCTACGCCTTTCCTCCACAAACTTCAAACACCACACCTTCGACAAACCCAGATCCACCTAGCCCTCAACCATCACCAAAAACCCTCCGACCCTCCATCATCCGACGACATACCCATCGCCACAATGGTAGGACGACGCACGCGAGGTGTTCGAAAGAAGAGCTCCACTGTTCCGAGCTCCTCCTCCTCGAACCGGTGACGGTATTGGTTGAAGATGTTGAAGATGAAACCGAATTTGATTTGAATGAAAACCCATCAAAGTCCGGTGAGTCCGACCCGACTCCGCGAAAAAGAACAACAAGAGAAAAGAAAAAGCCTCCTCCTCTCAATTACCCCCAATTTCAGAAACTTTCGAGCAAAGCAATGTTGATAACCCGATTGTTGATACCCCAATTGAAAATCCAAATGAACCCCCTCAGAAAAAATCGAAACCTTCAAAGAAAAAGCTTGTCTACCTTGCTCCCTCAGATCCGGTGTCCCTTATCTCGAAGTGGGACTTGGCCGTGGTTTGGGATCACCTTGAGAGTATTGATCTCCCTACTTCAATTTACAATCAAACGTGGTTTGACCCGCCTGCCTTTCACTCAGTCCGAGATATGGTTTTAGCTCAAGGTTGGGAAAAACTGTTGGAAATGCGAGAGCCGGTGTTTGTTAGTGAGGTGATTCAATTCTTTGCTACGGTACGGGTTGATAAACTACGGTGAAACTCTTACGGCCAAGGTGAACGGTAAGCCCCTTAAACTGTCTCAATCTGATTTCGCTACCGCCCTTGGTATTCCCGTTGGAGGTTATGACAAACTCCCCTCCGAAACTTGGGTGGCTTTGTCTTATGCCTCACCTCTTAGCATTGCTCAAACCGTGTGTCCCAAAACTGTCTCCCCCGGACCCGTGAGCAACACCCAAATCCCACCTCCTCTTCGAATCATTTTTAACATGTTGTGTCGCTCAATTTATCCTTCGGGTGATAGAGGAAAACTCACCATTGCCATCCAATATTTAATCTATCATATTGCTACCCATAAGAAGGTGAACCTAGTTGGTTTGATGTTTAAAAGATTTCACCTCATTTCGACCAAGCTTCGTCGACCTTCTTCTAGTATAATTTACCTCCCCTATGGCATGTGGTTATCGGTTGTGCTCAAGGCACAAGGGGGTGTTGGTAAACACTAGCTTGGGTTCGTTGGATATGTGTGATGTGATGAGTGATGGGCAAATGGGAAAGATGTTGATCAAAATTGAGAATGATGAGCTGATTTCTGTGAAAATTAAAAAGGACCCGGAAGTTGGGTCATCAAGTCAAGTGAATGCGGGTGGTATGCGGGAAGTACTCAATGCCGTGGCAGAGTTAGGTGCGTGGCTTAAGGAAGATGCTCGTAAGAAGGACTTGGCCATCACGGCCCTTGCCTCCACAATGGATCTCATCCGTGGAGAGGTGGACATCATTTCCACCCTTGTGTCAACAAAAGAAGTCGGTGATGATCATGTGGATGATGACCCGTTGGGTAGTGGCTCGGATGGTGAACAAGCCTCCTCCCCTTAGCCTTCCTCCTTCCTCTCGGCCCTTTTAACCTTTTACCTGTATCCCTTCATTTTGTTCCACCCTTGGTTGTGCCTTTCTAAGACTATGTTTTATTGCTTGTTATTTTGAACAATTGGTGGTGTACTTTAAACTCTATTTAGCTTTGTTGAACTTTGATTAACTTATGCTTAATCCTTGTTGATGTTGACCTTGTTACCTTGTCACACTTATATGTGTCTTTTTGTGTTTTCTTATGCCTATTTGCACTCTAATGCTTTCGACATCTCTATCCATTTGATGATGTCAAGAGGGGGAAAAGGTAAACTCATGCTCTTAATCTCCTTGCTATTGATTAAACCAATGTCTTGTCTAACCTTCTTAAGCTTGATTCTTGTTTGAGGCAATGTAAAATTGTCTTGATAGTTTGATTCTAGTTTTTGCCCTTGGTAAGGTAATATTGTCCCTTCTCTATCATTTGATCTTACTTGTTAAAAATCTTGAATCAAGGTGTTTACATTGCTTATACATTCGTTTGGGGCTTGTCATCATCAAAGGGGGAATTTGTTGGGTTCCTTATGTTGATGATAACATGCCCATTTGATTTGTGTCATCTTAGTTTACCTTTTCAGGATTAATGATGTAATCAAGCTTGGATTAAGAAGTGTTGAAGTTGTTACTAATCCCATTGTAATTAGTCGTGTGTCATCTAATGTACAAGTGAGAAAGTTAAGTATAGCAGAGTAATAGAAACAGTCCAGATGACTGTTGCTTTAACACGCATACAGCTGAGTGGACTTTGCCACAACTCGTAGAAACTTGAAGCTTCTTTTTTCTTTCAAATGCTTTCACGTGACTTATATTTTCAAAGATAAAAATCTGATTTTATTAAGGAGGTAGTATTCTTTAAAGAGTGGTTTGAATTATTCAAAATGTTTCCTCTTTATGCAAATTCAATCCTTTGGTTTTTAAGAAAACAAAAATTGCTTTTTGCCATTTTGGTGCTAACTTGTCATCATGTGACTTGTCTCACATCCTTTGTTTTTCTGAAAAAGCATGAGCATTTAAGGTTGTCTTTCAAACCTTCTTTCTCTATTCTTACCTTTGCAAAAGACTCCTTTTTGGTGCAAGTTATTAGGTGGTTGCAAATGGTCTTCACATGTGAGGTCTTTGACCCTTCAAAACCCTAGCAACCCCTTCACTCACCTCCTCTATATAAACCGTGCATCCTCCTCATTAAATCCTTAAGACTTTCTGAATTAATTCTTTCATGTTTTGCAAAGTGTTTTTAAAAGATTAAAATCGTGTCTCTTGCAAAATCGTTTTAAAGTCTTCAAGTGTCTTTCGTTTCTGATCGTGGCCACTGTTGTTGCTTCTCTATACTAAACTCTCTTGCTTAAAAGTGTTGATCTTGTAAAAGTTGTCCACCTCTATTCTTTGTTAAGAATGTGCTAGTGGAAACTTGATCCTTTACATTTTAAGTGTGTTAGAAGAGTTTAGGACGGAGTAGTCTTTTACTCTTGACAACCGGAGTAGGTTGTGAGTTGGCAACCGGAGTAGGTTGTGAGTATTGAGTTCTAGGGCGGAGTAGTCCTTTAACTCTTGGCAATCGGAGTAGATTGCGAGTTAGCTTGTCATAGAACGGAGTAGTTCTTGTACTAGCTTTGCAACCGGAGTAGGTTGGCGTCTTTTATTACAAGGGTCTTTTAGTTGTCGGAGTAGATCACTAAAGGAAAGTAATAAAAAGGTAGATTGGACGTAGGCACTTTAGTATTTGCCGAACCAATTCAAAAACTGGTGTTCATTGTTTATCTCTTTAATTCGCATTGCTTTCTTTCTTTGTTTGTTTGTTTTGTTTCGCTTAAACTTAGAAGCAACAGTTCATCATCTTTGTCGCATTTGGTCTGCAGTCATACTTCACAAACCGAGACAAATAGATCTGATCGAACGATTGTTGCTTTCATACTTCAAACAAACATTCATCGTGATACTTGTTCAATCTTTCAATATTATTCTAAGTATCCTCTAAATCTCTTTTGTTCACTTAACTTACTTTAATCCAATAAAGTTGAAGTTAAAATTTTTAAAAAAAGAGTACCTAATTCACCCCCTCCCCCTCTTAGGTACTTGAATCCATAAACTCAACAGCACCTTTTTGCTCTGTGTCTTCTCTGATGCGGCCACTTTAGCCTTCTTAGTGGGAGCTTATTTCTCAGGTACCTCTTCTTTCCTGACATTGTTATTTTCAAAAATTAAAATCAGAAGTTTACAATAACAATATAACAGACAACTATTAAATTGAAAAGGAATGATGGTAGTCAAGTCGTTGAAGAAATGACAAATGGAATACGAATAATGGCGGTCGAATAATTTTTAAAAGATCAATTGATTCTGTGTCGGGCCGCTTTTTTGCTCATTTGTCTTTTCCGAAGCTTACACTTTAGCCTTCTTATCGATTTGCAGATTTCTCAATTACCACGCCGCTTTCCCGACATTGTTTATCAAAAAACCAAAAAGAATAATATTAAAACTAAAACAATTACAAACTAACTAAAGCGAGAATGATGGTGGACGAGTCGACAAAGAATGTGGAATGGAACAAGAATGATAGTATCCTCGGAGAATGAGACAGTTACGATTGTCAAACAATTGTTTTGATATAAAACTACGTAACAACATTACAAAAGCAATTTCTTTGCTCTTGAAAAGGATAGGGGATACACTTTTACTCGATAGTGTTACAAAGAACATTATTAATGTAGATCTGTTGAGAAATATTATTAATTTCAGGAAAAGGGACATTTCATGCAAATCAGCTCAACACGACGAAGAGTTATAGGGACATCTTGATCGGCATGAGATGCTTCGACGTTTTTGTCTTTGACGGTTTGGAAGGCTTACGTGTCGGCGCTTTTTGCTCATTGTCTTTTCCGATGCTTCCACTTTAGCCTTCTTGCGGCAGATTTTTCAGGTACTACCTCTTTTAGGAGATTGTTTATCAAAAACCAAAACAGAATAACATTAAAACTAAAACAATTACAGCTATTAAACTGAAGAGGAATGATGGTGGACGAGTCTGAGAAAGAATGTGGAATGGAATAAGAATGATAGTATCCTCACAGAATGAGACAGTGTTACAGTATTGTCAAACAAATGTTTTGATATAAAACTACAGTAACACTGTTACAGAAGCAATTGCTGCACTTTAAAACGATACGGGATACACTTTTACTATGACAGTTTTACAGTAATATTGTTACTGTATATTTATTCAGAAATATTATTAATTTCAGGAAAATGAACATTCCCTGCAAATCACAAATAACTCAACACGATGAAAAAATAAATCAATCGAAAGCAGAACGGTAACACACATTAATTGCTCATTTATTACAAATCATTAACCCTAATTTTGAAGCGAAAAAATAGAACGCAGAAAATCAATTACTCACTTCGAGCAAAACAGTTAGCCTAAATCAATTACAACAGCAACATTAACAACAAGAACTGTAATAACCTAACTTTTTTTACTGAAAACTCAATTTCTTTCTTCGATCAATTAATAAACGCTTCAAATCACTATAATCGAGACTAACAACAACAACAACAACAGTAATAACCTAATTTTTTACTGAAAACTCAATTTCTTTCTTCGATCAATTAATAAACGCTTCAAATCACTATAATCGAGACTAACAACAACAACAATAACAACAACAACAGTAATTACCTAATTTTTTACTGAAAACTCAATTTCTTTCTTCGATCAATTAATAAACACTTCAAATCACTATAATCGAGACTAACAACAACAACAATAACAACAACAACAACAATAATAACATGAAGGCTAGAATTAGAGGAAGAGGGAGGGAGAATTTGAGTGCTAATGATGTATCTTGGCTATGCCATAAGAAATTTATGTAATTAAGGATTTGCACTTCATGTAAATCCTATATTTTTTATATATATACTCACATTTTATCAAAAAAAAAAAACAACAATAATAACCTAATTTTTCGTGGAAAAATCAATTTCCTGCTTTGAGCAAAATATTAACCCTAAATCGATGATTATTTGAAGAAAAAAAAGTATAATCAACACTAAAAACAACAACAATAACAACAATAATAGCAACAGCAGCAACATGCAGTGGCGAAATAAGTTTAAAAACAATATAATGAAATAGAGCAATTTTATACCTCTTCGTCATCTTCGAAACGATTGTTCTGAGTAAATATAATAATGATCTTCACTTGATTAGTGCGATTTTGCTTGATGTAATAAAATTTAGGAAAAAATTTAGGGTTTAGTGAATTAAGCGCCGAGAGAAAGAGAGAGAAGCGGTTTTTAGAGGGAGAGAGAGGCGTTTTAGAGAGAGAAAAGGAAGTGAAAATTTATGAGGAATAATGAATGTGTCGTTCTTATTATATCAGCGCGCCTACTTTTTCTTTCTTTTTTTTTTAAATTAAAACACGTGTCATAATCAGGACGGTTGGATCAAAGTATCCAACGGTTCTTATTGATATGCTAGACTCATCTAAGATGATAGACTCATGGGATGCTCACTCTATATATATATATATATATATATATATATATATATATATATATATATAGATTTGGGATCCGGTGAGAACCAGTTACATAGTGAGAACCTTGAGAACTCCACCTTAATGATTTTTTTTCTAAAAAATAACGACATATTTGGATTCAGCATAGAATTTTATGTCTATATAACATATTTCTTGGTCCAAAAAGTATAAATTATTGACCGGAATCGAGATGAGAAATATTTTATTAATTTTGATGCACCTAGTACTGATTTTTCATGTATCTAACCATTTTCACGCACCTAGAACTCGTTTTCGTGCACTTAGAGCCTGATATTTTCATGCACTTGGGAATCATTTTCATGCATGTAACAATTTTCATGCACCTAGTATTGGTTTTTGTGCATCTATATCCATTTTAGTATACCTAATTGTATTTTTGTACATTAAGTTTATATTTGTTAATAAAATTAAAATTTGTTATTTAGATATACTAAAAATGTGTTAGAATATGCTAAACTAAGGGTAAATGATCCATCAAAACTTTCGAACAAGATATATATATATATATATATATATATATATATATATATATATATATATATATATAGAGAGAGAGAGAGAGAGAGAGAGAGAGAGAGAGAGAGAGGTAGGATCCGGTGAGAACGATCACTCGGTAAGAACGGTGAGAATGAACATTAACCATAGGATTATACAAATTAAAGGCTCTGATTTCATTGAAAAAAAATAACCAAACCAATCGTGTCTTTCGTTTTCACTCAGCACACCCATCTGTCATTCCCAATTCTCATCCACCACCACACATCCTCTATCGTCGCCGCCGCCGGTAATCACCAGCAACATCGGAAAACCACAGCAGACGTCGTCGTAACTGTGGCGACACCATTCAGCATCACCAACCCCCGACATTTCGTGTTTCGTGACCCCTAGATCTCGATTCTCCTTCCTCTGATTACGACTACCACCTCCTCGACCACCTTATCGCCACCATTCTACCCGCTAACGATGCATTGGAAGCGATATTTACGGATAAATCAGGTTGTCGAAGTGGTTGTAGTGTCGGATATCACCATCTCCGACAAAGCATAATTGGAATTCATTGATTATGCTCGAGATAGAGACGGTAGAGTTGTGCGTGGTATGTATATGGTTTCATAGTGCGCCGGTGCCATCTGGTGTGCTGGTGATGTCGTGGCAGGGGTGACGCCAGTATAGTGGTGATTGATCGATTTTTGGAAATTAGTGTATCTGGGTTCTATATTAATGTACCTCAAACCAATTTTTATGTACCTAGAAGTTAATTTTGTGTATCTATATTAGATACATTAAAACAATTTTTAGATACATCAAAAATTGGTGTAGATGCATTGAAATTGACGGGAAATCGACGAAGGGGAGGAGGTAAGATAGTTGTTGCCAATGACTTGTCTTACACTTATCGCCACACCACCATCATCAGAAGTGTCGCACTTGCACACACCACCACCAACAACTACCAGGAAACCACCCCCTAAGCCATCGTCAACAACAAACCACAATATCAGATCTGAAGTACGAAGGAGTATGCGACAATGGTTCAAAGCGCGAGGATGGAGTTGTGAGAGGTCAGAGAGATTAGTCGATGTTTTTCCTCGCCGGCGGTGGTGATTAGACTAAGAGTGAGTGACTATGGAGTATGTAAGTGAAAATGCGATTTGATATCTGAGGCCGTGGGGATTTGAGGTCGGTCGTCGCTAAAATCTATGGGGTCGTTTCAGGTGTTCCGACAACTTCACTCGCCGGCCGGCAGTGAGGGTCGTGGTGGAGTTACCGTCAGTTAGGATGGTGGTGTTGAGGTGTGAGAGGGGACGGGTGGTGGGAGTGTGGTTAGAGGTGTTGGATATTTTTTTTTTATTTAAATATAGACGAAGGTTGATTATAATCGTTTGTTTAGTTATCGTTCTCACCGTTTGCACCGAGTGATCGTTCTCACCGGATCCTATATATATATATATATATATATATATATATATATATATATATATATATATATATATATATATATATATATATATATATATATATATATATATATATATATATATATATATATATATATATATATATATATATATATAAGGTCGGGATCCGGTGAGAACCACTAACATAATGAGAACCACTTAATTTGCAACTAATAGATCAGCCAAACCCAAACCCCGTCATTTTACATTTTTCATTCCCCTAATTTATTCTCTCTCTCTTCAAACCTCACTGTACATATTTTATTCTATGCTCGAACATCAATTCCCGATTTCGCGTTGCAATGAATCTTTCCCTTTCTCTCTTCGATCACATTCCAGACTTTGTGGATTCAACTTCATCATGCTTTCTTCATCAACGGAAGCTGTATTTGGATTCGCCGAGGTAAATACTTGAAATTGATTTTTATTTTAGTGAAATAAGGGTTTATATTTTCATGTCTTTTTAATTTTACGATTCATCAATTAAATTAGTCGAATTAGGATTTATATTCATCAATTTAATTTGTAATTCTTTTTCATTGATGATAATTATCTTTTATATTCATCAATTTAGATGACGATAATTCATCGCCGTCCTCTTATGGTTGTCGAATTTTGGGGTTATGACTGAATTCTAGTATTAGATCATATCCCGAACTTAAAACTGGCTATTGTGAAGAAATTTTCTACCTTGGTTTCCTCCTGTAGTATGTGATTTGGAGATTAGAAATTGTTATTACACCGTCAAACTGAGAGTTTCCAAACACAAACAGGCCTGAAAACCCTTCATACAGCCTTGGGATTCTCGAGCTTCAGCGGCTATAGCTCGGACGAGTCCAAGTTACGACGAGAAGAAGAATAGATTGGACTAAGCACAATTTTTTGTTCATTGTTGATACTCGTATTAGAAATGTTTTACTATGTTTTTATTTTGTGTGAATGAACTAGATAGTTGGATGTTTTCCTTTTATAATGAAAGTATCCTGTAATTTAGAGCAACTAATATGAAATCTGACAAATGGTTTTGAGTTTTACAATTTTAGTTAATTTGCTGTCTTTATTTGCTTGAAATGATGCGTACCTGACTTCAGCCTTATAAATTAAACCTTAAAATGAGGAAACTAGTCTATCTTAAAATTTAAATGAGACAGTTTTACAATATGAAATCATCCTAATTCCGGAATATAACAAATCTCTTAGGTAGTTATATGTCATGTACGATATACAACAATCTCAAAATATATCTGTCATACACAGTCGTACAAGGTCCTAAACAAGACCAATTGTATATATTTTTGTCTTATCTCTTCGATATAGCTGCGAGATTGAACCACCTGATGACACTCTACCATTGCCCGTGTTGTAATGATATCGTTTTAATTCTCTTTCAACTTGACAGAATACCTTGTTGGACAAAACCTTATTTCTATATACTGTGGATTAGCCTATGTATTCTCTTATGATACATTAGCTAGCCCATGGGAATGATTGGCGTCTTATGAGTTACTATGACAGTGGCTATTGTTAGAACTACCACCTACGTTAAGTAGTTTAATCCTTTGTTTGCTTAAGTAGTTTTATTGCTTGTTTGATTATCTTCTCCGTAATTTCAAGTTTTCACTGAAATTTTAATCAAGGGTTACCTTGTGCCCTTCTTTTGAAAGTTTATGTATCCTTAATTTGAGTCTGAAACTCTAAATATCGGTTGTAAGCTAATCAAACGCGTATCGAATCCTACTATATATCTCACAAGTTCTGTAAGGGACTGCTATTTGTTGTAGAACTTGCTGAAATGGATGGCGTATACCGAGGGTGTCAGTACCATGTCAGTATGTCTTTGTCGCATGTTCTCTACATTATGAATCTTTACGCTTTACTTATTTTGAAAGTCAATTAGCTCAAATGGGAGAGCATTGTGCAACGCACAAGATGTGAGTTCGACTCCCATATTGGCTATGAATGAAATACCAAATCTTTCTTTTATTCTAAGAATGAAATAGTGTCATTGGTAATCCTATTTCCACTTTTTATCATGGATCTAAAGACAAAAATGATGAGGAAATTGGACACTAATTTCATGCATATACAAAGTTGTTTAATGCACATAGGTTGCTTTTTCATGTATCTAATAGGCTATATGGGATTCGAACCCATACCTTTGTGCAAAATTTGCACATTGCTCTACCATTGAGCTAATAGTCTTTAAAGTACACTAAATAAATGTGAGTTACTCTACCAAATACATTAAATTGTTTGATAAGAATAGAATAACATGCTCACAAGATAAACAAAACAACTTAACAAGTGACAACTTACAACAAAGGCTTTCTTGCAATTGTTCCATAAGATCTTCAAATTTACTCTGCAACTGAAGCTGCATATCCCAATAAACAAGAGAGTTTACACAACTGGTGAAAAACTAGAAAACATTAGGTACCATTGGAGACATACTATGATATCACCTTCTCACTCTCAAGTTGAGATATTCTATTTTTCAAGCAATTCATCATCAAAGATGGACTTCTTCAAATCAGCATTCTCACACATGTATAATTTGAAATTCTGCACAAACTAAAGCAGATTAGACAGAATTGGAGCAAATAACAGGACTAAGATAATGCAAATAAAAGAAAATGATTAGAATAATGACTTATTATCCTATTCTATCAGCATATTTATGAAGATTGGCAAGAATAATGAAATCAGAGTAAAAACGTACAAATAACTGGTTAAGCGCGAGGGAATGACTCCCAAGAAGTTCTTCAGTGACTGATAATATGCTTCTAGATAGAATACTAAAGTTTGGGGCTTCATCCAGTGTTTGTTGGACCTCCGGTAGAAGCTCTGACACCAACTCATAAAATCCTTCCTGGAGGACATCAACACAATGCAAAACCTATTTTATTTAGGAACTTACTCATTACCAAACAGCTCTAAGGACAACATTAATGTAATACTCGCTCTAATCCAATCCAATGGCAAAATTTATTGTATGGAGGTCAAACATAGATACACTGAAATGTTTCTCACATATTAGTGAGATATGTAATAGATACACTAAAATGCCTTGAAAGGCCGGTAAATACATTAAATCTCTTTCACGGTCATTTCCCTTATTTCATGTACACAGAACCTTATTTCACGCACATATAATTTAAACTAATGTCCTTACTTAACATTAATCAGTATCATAATATAACCAACTGATGCAACTGAAGAACCTTTTAATGCACATAGAACCTTATTTCATGCATATGGAACCTTATTTCATGCATATGGAACCTTATTTTATGCACATATAATTTTATTTCATACCCATTTAACACTTATTTCATGCACATAGAACCTTATTTCATGCATATATAATCTTATTTCATGCATATATAATCTTATTTCATGTCCATTTAACACTTATTTCATGCACGTAGAAGCTTATTTCAAGCACATGGAACCTTATTTAATGCATATAGAACCCTATTTCATGCACATAAATAATCAAAAAGAGATCGTAAATTGATAAGGAGTTTTATACCAAAAACAGTGGTAGGTATGTACCATTTTCGCCAAGCTTCAAATGACCAGGCCACCAGGATGTTTGCAGAACGTGTTCCCATTGATAGAAGAAGAATATGCGGATGATTATGCTCTTGAACCTATCAAATCATGGGAAATACCAAAAACTAATTATAACCTTCGGACTAACAAACATTGAGATCGTGCATTGCTTAAAATGCTAACACGACATATAAAAGCTCGAGCCATATGGGAAAACGAAGGTCAATAAATATCTGAATGTATATAAGCTCCGACACTAAAACATGGCTGAGTTAAGTTAACCGCGACCGCATATTGCGCCAATATTGGCCGCACATATACAGACATGATTGAGATAAGACCACAATGGCTAATACCGAGGTGAAGTCTTAAGCTGAGATTTACATCAGTTGGACAGTAGCCCAGATCAAGTGATCATCCTTCAGTTCCAGAGTGTTTCTTAGGTAAAAAAATATGAAAATCAAGAGATCATACCAAGTTGACCATCCATACGAGTATCACATATGCACATGCTAAGACTCTTAAAACATTCTATTTGCAATCGGCAACACTTTTATTTTTTACAAATAAAATATTTGCAGCTTCGAGATTGATTAAATTGAAATTTAAGTGTCTTGAAATGCCTGAGTAGCATAACGCGAAACAGAGGTAGTATCACCGACTAAATCTAATTAAACACGATTCTTACAGCATTACATAACCATGGTAGCAAAATTACAAACCCAGCCTACTAATAAAGTCATTTTATATTCAACAATCGCAAGCAAAAGTAATCAATAACTAGTAGCGGTGAAACTAGTATTTGTACTTATACGTCCAAATTTTCCTGGAAAACAATCTATTACTCCCTCTGTCTCAAAAATTTCACAGAGGTTGAACAATAAAACTACGAAACTAAGAATTAGCCATATAAGAACAATGAATTAGCTTAATTAGGGAAATTTCTGGAAATCAGTCCCTAATTTCAGGATTTCAACCAATTTATGTAATTTTTCAACTTCCCCAACCCTAATTTCTCGATTTCCCCAATCTAATTCAGGAAAACCCTAATTTCACATACATAATTCATGACTACGACTTTAACACATTAATCAAGGCAAATTCAACTAATTTAATCGATCAACAAATGAAAAAAACTTAAAAGAGAAAAAGAAAAACCCTAATTTCGCAAAAAATAATCATAAATATCGAAAGCTTACCTCATCAAATTACCAAGATCAATTGCTGGAAGAAGCGTCGAAGATTTTGATCGTCGAAGAGTTTGATCGGAGTGGTTGTGACGATCGTCGAACGTAGAGAAAGAAGGAGTTGTCAAAGAGAGGGAAAAAAATATGAGAGAGAAAGGAAATTTGGGAAAATGAATTGAGTTTTGAGGATTTGGGGTACGACGGTTTACAATAATTAGAATCTGTTTAATCATTCTTCATCTAACTGTCAAATTTCAGTTTGATCTAAGGGCTGTGATTGGTTCTCATGGTTCTCATTATCTCGTTGGTTCTCATAGGATCCCAAATCTATCTATCTATCTATCTATCTATCTATATATATATATATATATATATATATATATATAGAGGAAGGATCAACTAAGGTCCATTATATATTTGAGTCCATAAGGTCTTTTGTGAGCCATTGGATGGAGGGAGATGGAGGGATGAGATGAACCCACCAAAAGTCATTATACAAGCAAATTAACACACTTTACTAATCCACCCTAATTAACCACTAATTTACTATATATTTGTTTTCTACCCACCTATTTCTCTCTCATCTCACACATTTCACTCTTCTCTTCTCTCAAAAAAAAAACCCAAAAAATCCAAATAAATAAAAAACCCAAAAAATCCAAATAAATAAAAAAAACCCAAAAAATCCAAATAAATAAAAAAAACCCAAAAATTCCAAATAAATAAAAAAAACCCAAAAAATCCAAATAAATAAAATTCATTTCTCTCTTCCTCATTCACCACCACCCAGTACCACTATCCCACCCGACACCACCCACCGCCCACATCCACCGCCACCTCCACCACCGCCGTTGGTAATTATATAAACTCGTTTTTTTTTTTTTTTTTTTTTTTCCAGATTTTGCGTCTCGGTTTATTTTCGTCACTTTTTTTTTTTTTTTTTTTTTTTTTTCGATTTTGTGTTAAATTAGTTGTTTGGGGTCGGTTTATTCTATTTCTTAATTTTTGTTAGTTTTTGTTGTTATTTATTCTTTTCAAATCTATTCTTATTATACGTTTTTTAAATAAAAATTTCGGGTTTTAAATATCGTTTTTTTTGGTGATGTACTTTTTTTCAACTAAGATCTACTAAAATATTGACTAAAATTATACAAATAAGGACTAAAGCTATACAAAAATTAACTAAAGTTATACAAAAATGAACCAAAGTCATACAAAAATAGACCAAAGTTATACAAAAAAAGACTAAAGTTATACAAAAATTGGACTAAAGTTATACAAAAAATTGGACTAAAGTTATACAAAAATTGGACTAAAGTTATACAAAAATGAACCAAAGTTATTCAAAAATCGACCAGAGTTATACAAAAATGCACCAAAGTTATACAAAAATTGGACTAAAGTCATACAACAATGGACTAAAGTTATACAAAAAATTGGACTAAAGTTATACAAAAATGAACCAAAGTTATACAAAAATGAACCAAAGTTATACAAAAATGGACTGAAGTTATACAAAAATGCACGTGAGTTATACAAAAAATTGGACTAAAGTTATACAAAAAATGAACCAAAGTTATACAAAAATGAACCAAAGTTATACAAAAATGCACCAGAGTTATACAAAAATGCACCAGAGTTATACAAAAGTTAGTCCATTTTTGTATAACTTTGGTGCATTTTTGTATAACTCTGGTGCATTTTTGTATAACTCTGGTGCATTTTTGTATAACTCTGGTTCATTTTTGTATAACTTTGGTTCATTTTTGTATAACTTTAGTCCAATTTTTTGTATAACTCTGCTGCATTTTTGTATAACTCTGGTCCATTTTTGTATAACTTTGGTTCATTTTTGTATAACTTTGGTTCATTTTTGTATAACTTTAGTCCAATTTTTTGTATAACTTTTGTCCATTGTTGTATGACTTTAGTCCAATTTTTGTATAACTTTGGTGCATTTTTGTATAACTTTAGTCCATTGTTGTATCACTTTAGTCCAATTTTTGTATAACTTTAGTCTTTTTTTGTATAACTTTGGTCTATTTTTGTATAACTCCAGTCTTTTTTTGTATAACTTTAGCCCATATTTGTATAACTTTAGTCCATTTTTGTACAACTTTGGTCCATTTTTGTATAACTTTGGTTCATTTTTGTATAACTTTGGTTCATTTTTGTATAACTCTGGTTCATTTTTGTATAACTTTAGTCCAATTTTTTGTATAACTTAAGTCCAATTTTTGTATAACTTTAGTCTTTTTTTGTATAACTTTGGTCATAAAATGTATAACTTTAGTCATAAAATGTATAACTTTAGTCATAAAATGTATAACTTTAGTCGTAAATAGTAAAAAAATCAAACAATAAATATGAAAAATATGAAAAAAAAAAAAAATAATAACAAAAACCAAAAAAACTCATAATAACAAAAACAAAAAACCAAATAACAATAATAAAACCAAAAAACCAACAACCCAACCAAACCCGAAATCTAAAATAAACCAAATAACAATAAAAAAAACCAAATTTAAATATCGTGTGTATAACTCTAATGCACGCAGTGTATAACTTTAATAGACAAGATGTATAACTTTAGTCCAAAAAATCAAATAACAATAACAAAACCAAATAACAATAACAAAATAAAAAAAAATAACAAAAACAAAAAACAAAAAACAAAAACAAAACAAAAAAGTAAATGTGCAAAATAACAACAAACAAAAAAAGAATGAGAAATGAAAAAAGCGTCCTACTGGAAATTGTACATCTTTATCTCAGCCAACAACAACGACCACCATTTTTTTGTTGTACACAATGACCACCATTTTTTTGTTAAATGAGAAAATCATCATCACCACCATTTTTTTAAAAAAATAAAAGAAAAAGCAAGGTGGAGAGCAACATCAAATAAGAACAAAGAACCACATAAATAAAATCACCTCAGCCAACAACAACCAACAACAACAAGAACCATATAAATTTTTCAGATCTGAAAAATAAAAAGAGAAAGGAGAGGATAGGGATGCGGCTGCTTGTCGTCTGTCGCGGTGTGGTGGGGTGGTGCCGTGGTGGTGTGGTGTAGTGTGGTGGAGGAGGGGCTGTTTTTGGTTTTTTTTGTTGTTGTTTTAGTTTGGTGCGGTGTGGTGCGGTGTGGTGGAGTGTGGTGGAGTCGGGATTGGTTGGTGGTGTTGGCGGGTCTGGTGGTGTGTGGCGGGTTGTGGGTCGGGTGTGGTGTGTGGTGGGGCGGTGGTGGGTCGGGTGTGGTGTTTGGAGGAGGGGTTATTTTGGTTTTTTTTTTTGTTGTTTTAGTTTGGGTTTTTTTTATCAACTGGTTTTTTTTTTTGTTTAGAGAGGGTGGGAAGAAAATGAGAGAGAAAGAGTGAATGTGAGAAATGAGAGAGGATGAGTGAATGAGGAAGTGAGTTGGGAGATTAGAATGGTGGTAGAGTTGTACACAATTAGCCAGAGTTATACACAATTAGGGAAGGAGATTAGGGAGGGAGATTTGTAGCCCTCCATTGAGATGTAATCTCATCCCTCCATCCCTTCCATCCAAAGGCCCTTATAAGGACTTAGGGCCTTATATGATAGGAGGACCTTATAAGAACCCTTCTCTATATATATATATATATATATATATATATATATATAATATTTAGGATCCGGTGAGAACGATCACTCAGTTAGAACGGTGAGAACGACTCTCATCCAATGGTTGATATTAAATCCACAAATTTAATTAATCAAACTTTAGACCCCCTGCTTCCCCCCAATTATTTTTGTTAAATACAACTTCAATCACACATATTGACAATCCCATTTCCTCTTAATTGGCCACTGTTAACGACAACAACTAAGAACACATACTACCATCTCTTTCTTCATAATTAAGCAACAACCCAAGTTCACCATTGTTAACCACAAAAGCTTAAACCCCTACTGACCATCATCGCCCATCATCGATGGTCGCGGGACCTCAATCGACGCCGACAAGTACTCGTTCCGTCTCCCAGCAATTACCTCAATCGACGCCGGCGAACAGATGTGTCCCTGTCTCTTTTTCTATTATCAAGTTTTCTCTGTCGCCGTTCACTTTTGCTCCGTCGTCGTTCTCTGCTTTCTCATTGCAACCATCATCACTGTCAAAAGTCCGATCAAATCTACAATCGACCTCTCCTCAATCCACGACTATAAATAATCAACGACGATGATCTGTCGCTGAACACTCTTCTTCTTCGTCGTTGTGGATGCGCCGACGTCAGGCCGGAACTGAGGGACGACCTCGTCAATTAAATAGAATCCGAGATCGTGGAATGGGTTCAGACGAGGGTAAGGCATGGTTTGTCGACGCCGGAACTAGTCGTAGGTGGTGGTGAGGTGGTAGTCATATTATGGTGGTGATTTATTTGATATTTGGTAATTAGGTTTTGTAATTTGGGTTTTTTTATTGAATTGGGATTTTTTAATTTGGTCTGCTTTTTTGTATATTCTAATATCGTTTTGTTGTAAACGTGTATCTAGAATAATATTTTACGTATCTAGAATAATAATTTATGTATCTAAATAGTTGGTACTTTTTATGTCATATGTGAGCGAAAATGTATGAATGGAAAGAAAATGTATCTACGCTGTTATAAAATGTATCTACAATTCATGTAAAAAACGTATCTATGTTAATAAATAATTTATTTGAAATTTGGTTAAAGCAAAAAAAAGTGTATCTAGACTGTAAAAAATGTATCTACAATTACATAAGAATGTATCTATGAAAAATTAAAGTGTATCTCAAATTTGGTTAAACAAAAAGAAATGTATCTAACATATATTTGAATGTATCTACTTCATTCTCATCGTTATTTGACAGTGTAAATTTTTTTAACCAAATTTCAAATACATTTTTAGTCATTATAGATACACTTTTTACATTAATTTCTAGGTACATTTTATACAGTGTAGATACATTTTTTTTCCATCCTAGGTACATTTTTTTCGGACTTATAATAGAGAAAAAGCAAATTACTTAGATACGCAAAATAGTAATTTAGATACACAAACATTTAATCTAGATACGTATATAACATGACTTGGCTACACAAAAGTGAGTCCGATTGAGGAGAGCCTCCTGATTACATAATAGGTGTAATATAGGACATTATGTTGGCTTCTACTTGATCAATAAAATTTCTAACTAAAGAAACACTATTAAAAAAAAAAAAAAGATGGTTTGATAAATAAAGAGAGGCGAACAGAAGTGTAAAGACGAGACTAGTAGCAAACTCATAAAGTATTACTTTAGTAGATACCATTTTAATTCACATCAAACTTACTCTCATTTACCATTTCTACTTTAAACAAGGGATAAAAAAATCAACCTAATAAGGGGGATATTTCCAAACGTCATACAGTTGGTGGGCAAGGGAGAAAAAACAAAATACATAGACCAAAAAGTTACTGAGTATAAGCATTGAATAGCTAAATAATCCCATTAAGAGGGCGATGAGTTGTCAGATTCAATGTTGGTTATGGTTGTCGGAGCTCCAACGTCGGCGTCAGTAGATGATTAATAGGGCTGACTACTGCACAAAGTCTAGGCTAATCGCCGATCTTTGTTGTTGATACCACGGCGTCTTCAATGGCGGCATGAGGTTTTAGCTGGGATTTGTGAAAATGGGGTTTATTATTTGTGTGATGTAAAAGGCAAGATGGAAGGAGGTTGTTGGTGGTCGGAAAGACACGCCATAGAGGGTCAGCGCAGTGGTGATGGTGGTGGCGACGACGACGAGACCTCGATGGTGGATTTGGGTTGTCCAGGGTGCCTCGTGTTATCGACAGCGTCATGTGAGGTGGTCTATGACATCGTCAGTGATTTATGGGTGGATGGTTACGCCGCCGGCGTAGGTTATGGTGGCTGCCGCCGATGATGGTTGTCTGTGGTCGTCATAGTAGGCGGTGTTAGTTGAATAGTTGTGAATTGTGATTGTGAGGGTGGAGATGAGAGATACCAGATGTGAGGTGATTTGTGTATTTGATTGTATGATCCCAGCCTTTTAATTACTCTTATCCAATGGAGGAGGGTTGTTCTCACCGTTCTCATCGAGTGATCCTTCTCACCGGATCTTAACTATATATATATATATATATATATATATATATATATATATATATATATATATATATATATATATATATATATATATATAGAGAGAGAGAGAGAGAGAGAGAGAGGTAAGATCCGGTGAGTCCACCTATATTTTTGAGTCCCATGAGTCCACTTATATCACACATTGTACACAAGAGTATCACTTCATTACTAGACTTATTCTATCTTTCTTCCTGAAACCAACATCCTACAATCACATCTTTATCAATGGTGACCGAAAACAAGTATTGTCACCATACCATGCCACCATTACAAACACCTAACCCCTGCCCTGAGATCTTCCGCACAGACTGTCACTACTTCAGGCCATTTGCTTTTCGTCATCAATAAATCCTTATTGAATGCATATGGTTATTGTGTAACAACGGAGATTCTGTTAATTTTTACAGTAGATCGGTTTCCGTCAAGATTTCGTATGGGATGGACTCCCGCTTTCGAACTTGAAATTTCTCAACCTTGGCTGAAATTGGTTTTTCGATGGAACTAGTTGTCAATAATATTAGTAAATATGACTAATAAACAAATTCCGGCAAGTGATAGACGAAAGGTGAATGCAAGTCTGATGAAGAAGAAGCTAAGCCAGAAGAAGAAACAAATTAATAGGAATAGTTTTTATTTAATTAATGGATTAATTGCTGTCTAAATGCATCTAAGACCATTCATTGCTTAGCAACACACGTGTAAGCATCTAACAATGGTACTGGACATCCAGTACTTTGTAAGTACCAGAGAGAATCCAGACACCTCCGTGGGAATGTAAAAGTTGACTGTTGGGGCCACAAAATTAGCACATTACTTGCTAGAAGTGCACAAGGGACCTCTCTATTGGCAATATTCTCACACCAAATGTTGTTTGTTATACAGTCCAAACTCAGGGGGTCGATCAAAAGTCTCGAGATAATGTTGGCTTTTGTACCCACCTGATGATTCCTACCACGAATTCTTGCTTAAATCACATTAAATGGCATGACTAAATCTCTCTGCTATCCACAAACCTCTAGATTTAAGTTCGTAGATAACCTACCAAATTTGCAAACCTCTAGTTTCAGTTGCAAATTTTATTTGACACTCCTGAAATGGACGTACTCAATTACTAAAATGATTAATTCTCCAGGGTAATAGTCAACCGACCTGACAATGAAGATGTTGAAAGGCGGAGTGAAAGGCGGAATTAGGTTCAGTGGTGTGATATTGTATAGTATAAATCGTGATATTGTTTAGTACAACCAGTGATATTATTTATCGTAAGGTGTGATATTGTTTTGTATAACTTGTGATACTCCTTTAATGGACTCACAGACTCAGATACAATATCACAGGTTATACTAAACAATATCACACGTTAAATTTTTTTTTTCAAAAAAAAAAATTATTACTTTTTTTTTTGTAAAAAAAACGTGATATTTTTGTGTGCTACGTGTGATACATAAGTGGACTCACGGGACTCAAAAAGATAGGGTGGACTCATGTGATCCTAATTTTATATATATATATATATATATATATATTCTCGTGAGTTTGGTTCTTACGGTGAGTTTATGCTCACAAATTTAGACCATTGAAAGAAGTGAAAACAACGGCTTAGATTAAATAACAAAAAAAATAAAGGTCAGCTATTAAAAAACGCATTCGTCCTCTTTTTCCGTCTATTCCTTTATAATCAACTCTCTGCAGACTTCATTCAGTCATTCTACCGTATTTCAAAGAAAAAATCACAAATTTGTGTGGAAAATCATGTAATGGATCTCATGAATTCTATCAGTAGTTTCAACAATTCTAAACTGTTGTTATTTTGACGGGGTATAATCAATCCCTCTCAAATAATGGAGGACGGTCTTATGTGGTATATTGTTGGAAAATATAGGGGCTTTTTTGCCTTTGAAGTTGTAGGCACGGAAAATTTATTAATGTGCCGAATAAATAAAATAAATTAATTATTTAGAGTTAATACTAAATTTTAACTTAATTTAATTAATTTGTCCCGGTTAAATGAAATGTGGGTCGATTCGGATTACAAAAAGAGTTATTCGGATCACTAAACCCAGAAAGAATCAAATTTGGGCCAAGGTTGCTTATAAACCCACAAATGGGCCTGTGACCATCAAAGTCCAATAAGGGGAATTGAAATTCTATAAATAGAGCTTTCCTCATTCATTCAAAGGGTTGGAAATTCATAATTGCAAAGGAGCTGGAGAGAACAAGGTACAAATTCCTACAAATCCTCTCTGTCAAAATCATTGCAAGCAGTCAACAAGCACATCGAATCGTGCCGCCTGCGTTGAAGATTCAATCACAAGTTCAAACCTTCAAGAGAGATTCAAGTCATCGCGACCCTCTCAAGAAATCAAATTTACATCGCGCGTAGAGCAATTAAATTTGTCTACACGCGTACCCCTCACGTGTACCCCGTACACGTGTCCCTTACAGCATATTAGAATCAGAGGATACATTAGAGATTGTACACGTACTTTTGATATTTATTAATAAAATATAATTGTTTCCTTGTTTTGTATTTCAGTTATCGCAATACAAAATTTGCTGTTACAAATTTTGGTGAACCCGACGTGAAAATCTCTACCTCTCATCTCTCTCTTTGTTTTATTCAAGTCTACCAAAACAAGAAGATGTCTACCAAGCAAAGCACCTCCTCCAGTCCATCCAAGAAGACCTACGCAGATATCCCGCAGGGTACCCCCATGCCTGCTACCTCCCCTGCTACGCAGTCAGTTGGCATCTCCACAAGAAGAATGGCGAAGAAGGTCTGTCAATCAATGCCGCCGCGCCACGCCCGCACACGTCCCAACTAGGCCGCGCAAGTTCTCTGTCGCCTCCATAGCTGCTGCCGCTACAGCACTCTTGGCTGCCTCATCTCCTTCACGCGAGGAGGGTAGAAGTGTTAAGGCTGACAAAAAGGCTTCTCCCTGCAAATCCAAGGCGTCGCCAAAGAAGAAAGAAACATCAACTCCTAGCGTCGCCGGTCATGGTGATAAGTGGTGATACTCTTGAGGATCGAATGCAGAAAATGAATGAACTCCTTGAGAAGATGATGAAGGAGAATGAAGAAAAGAACAAAAAAATTGATGAGCTCCAAAAAGAGGTGGTAGCACTCCGTGACAGGAAGGCCGAGAGCGAGCATGGTGACACCGATAGGGATGTTGATAGCGATAGAGAAGTTGGCGAAGATAGGGAAAAGCCAAAGAATGAGATCAAGAACTTCACCGAAGAGAAGCTGCAGGAGTTAATAGCCAAGACGATCAAGTGTCAGTTGGATGATAGCTCGACAAGTAGTGGACGCTACATCAAGCCTTACACTAAGAGGATTGACGATCTGCGCAGATGCCATCGGCTATCGGCCTCCAAAATTTCAACAGTTCGACGGGAAGGGGAACCCAAAGCAACACATCGCCCACTTCGTCGAGACATGCAACAATCTTTGGAACAGAAGGTGATCGTTTGGTGAAGCGGTTCATTCGTTCGCTCAAAGGGATCGCGTTCGACCGTGGTACACGATCCGGACTCGAGTCAATTGACACTGGGTCACATGGAAGATGAATTCCTCAACAGATTCTACTGACACCAGACGTGTCGTCGCATGATGAGCGAATTGACAAAGACATCTCAATGGCAAGATGAGCCTGTCGTCGATTACATCAACAGTTGGCGTGCGCTGAGTCTGGAATGCAAGGATCGCTTAAGTGAAGCGTCGCAGATTGAAATGTGCGTCAACGGGATGAAATGGGACATTCTTTACATCCTGAAAGGGATCATCCCAAAGAGCTTCCAAGACCTGGCTACCCGCGCCCATGACATGGAGATCACAATCAAAGAACATGGTAGTGCTCGACCAAGTTCTTCTAAGGTGCCAAGTGAAAAGAAGGAGTTCAAGAAAAGCGATAAGAACTCCAAATCGTCGACAAAGGAAACAATGGTCGTCGAAACCAAAGATGCACTGTCAAAATCTCGTCAAAGCCTAAGTATGAAAAGAAGAAAGAGTCATTCTCTTACAACTACCAACGAGACAAGCCTACATTGAAAGAGTTGCAGGCTAAGAAATACCCATTCCCGATTCCGACTTGTCCGGAATGCTCGATGACCTCTTAGAGAAGAAGGTTATACAATTGCCCGAGTCGAAGCGCCCCGAGCAAGCAAACAAGACAAACGATCCCACATTCTGTCGTTATCACAGTGGTGAGTCACCCTATTGAAAAGTGTATAACACTCAAGGAGAAGATCATGCAGCTCTCCAAGGAGGGGAAGATCATTCTTGACTTGGATGACACAAGAACTACAAATCAAACTACGTAGTCTTGGAGCAACCTGACGAGCCAACTATACAACAAGGACAATGTGTGTATATGTTGCAGTTCGGGAGTTTTGAGCACGTGGCATTACAGATCCAAGGGTCATTGTCGTCACTACCTCCAACGTCATTGGAAGAAATACTACCTCCTCAGGATAAGAACGAGGAAAAGAAGCATGAAGATGACGATGAGGGTTGGACTTTGGTTACGCGCAAGAAGTCAAAGAAACAAACAAGCAAGGCGGACAGCGCAACCTGTTCACCGTCGAAGAAAACAATCAAAGAAGACGAAACCTCGCAAGACGAAGGGAAAGAAAAAGTCCAAAATAGTTGTCAAACCACATGTCTTGCCAATTGATTTCTTTGGAACAAGAACCACCAAGTCCCGTCACCTTAGAAAAATTCTTCCCGCGAGATTTCATGAACAAGGTTACTGCGTGCACCATCTCGCCATCGAAGGTGGCGACGATGAAAAGAAGAATGAGGAAAGGGGCCTAGATGATGCGGTATCACCACAACGGTCTCATTCTGAAAAAGAGAACGAAATAGTGGCTGCTCTCGATGCCCTTCCTACAAACATGGGGTGGAAACAAATCTTTCATCTACCTAAAGATAAGCGTAAGTTGATAATTCAAGGACTTGAGAAGCCGTAATTGTACGCAGCAAGATGAAGGAAAAATGCGAGCCTCCCGAGCAATCAACTGGATGTGTCTCCCGCAATGCACTTTGAGTTTCTCAGATGAGGATTTACTTCTTGGATCCAAGCCTCACAACAGGCCACTTTATGTGTCGGGGTACATCCGGGGGCAAAAGGTCAAGCGCATCTTAATAGATGGAGGCTCAGGAGTCAATCTCATGCCAAAATCCACCATGAATGAATTAGGGATCACAATGGATGAACTCTCGAGAAGTCGAACAATGATTCATGGTTTCAACTTGAATGGGGAGCGTGCGGTTGCCATGATCCGTGTGAACCTTACCATGGGTGATCTTTCGTCCGACACATTGTTCCATGTCATGGATGGCAAGACATCGTTCAAACTATTGCTAGGACGACCTTGGAAGCACGAAAACGGAGTTGTCGCCTCAACCCTCCATCAATGCTTGAAATATTATCGTGGTGGCGAAAGGAAAATAGACGGAGATGCCAAACCTTTCTCTAAGGTCGACTCTTTCTTCGCTGATGCAAAATTCTTTGAAGAGAATGGTACTTCCAGTGAGTTCATGCCAACCACCATCTCTTCAACAGGAAAAGGGGGTAAGCGGGAAAAGAACATCATCAAAGAAGATAGTGCTGCAAATCCTGCTAAAGAAAATGATGTTAAGAAAGATGTAGACAAGGCCAGCAAAACAGCTACTCCTGCCGCATCACCCAAGAAGCAAGAGACGACGCAGAAAACTACACCACCAGTACTACGCTACATCCCGAAGTCTCGCCGCAAAAATGGGGAGAGTCCTTTTGCAGAGTGTCTAACATCAAAGATAGAGCCTAAGGATAAAAAGTCAAGTCTGGTGTTCAAGCAGGAATGGGTGGCCAAAGTCGTTACACCTCTACCACGTTCATCTCAAACGAAGATTGTGAGACCTCCTCCCAATGGTTTCGTCTGTTCATCCAGTCAATCGTCAAGTGAGGGAAACAAGGGGATATTTGATTCCAATGTTTACAAGCTACTGGCAAAGGCTGGATATGACTTTACAAATCCGACTCCTCTCGGCAAAGTTATAGAAGTTGAGCCGTACGGTCTGAACAAAGCGCAACATGAAGTGTTCAAGCAAGATGGGAGCTTCATGGTGACCAGGGCCGGGCTCGGATATGAGTCTCCTGTGCCTGTGAAGATTGGTGCTCGTAGAAAAGGGGCTACTGCGTCTTCTCAGCACATCACAGTAGAAGAGGTCGAAGAAAATGAAGGAGAGGAAAAGATGCATCCATCTTCAGTCTTCGATCGAATAAGTCCACTGCGCAGAGAAGTGTCACCCTTCTATATTCACAAGGTTAGGGAGACCAAGTGCTTCAACCAAACACATTTCTGTATTTGCTAGGCTTGGCAATCAAGGAGAAAGTAAAGTCAAAGTGTCAACACCTTTGTTGCGCATAAACAAGAAGGGCGCAATACATGAACGCTTGGGCGGTCCATCAAAAACAGTCTTCAGTCGACTAGGGGCTCCCAAGAAGAATAGTGGCAAGGGTCGTCCTCTCTCAACTTTTGCAACACAAAATGAAGAAGAAGTAAGGGTAAGCGATGATTTGAGAAGCGCAATACCATCTCGCATGAAGCGTATGCAAGTAGTGGATATCATCCAACATGAGCCACTCAAAGCAAGGAGGCGCGTACTAGTTCCCACAGGCCAGTCAAAAAATGTTGAGCCTATTCCTTCCTCTTCACGTCCCTCTGATGTAAAGAAGCCAAGAGATTTAGAAGTTACAACGTCGTCATATCATATCACACTAGAAGAGATACCTGACGAGAATGAAGAAGTTGAGGCCGATGAGGCCCCTGAAACACTTGAAGACGGGGGGCAATCGACTGTAGATGAACTCAAGGAACTCAACTTGGGAACTATTGAAGATCCTCGGCCCATTTATGTCAGTGCTCTACTGACTAAGGAAGAAGAAGAGGAGTACTACAAGTTGTTGGTCGAGTACAAAGATGTCTTCGCTTGGAGCTATAAAGAGATGCCTGGACTCAGCCCAAAAATTGCAGTTCATCGTCTAGCAATCAAGAAAGGCACCAGTCCCAAAAAGCAACCTCAACGTCGTTTGGTAGGAGCTTGTACCCGAAATTGAAAAGGAAGTCAATAAACTCATTGAAGCAGGTTTCATTCGAGAAGTCAAATATTCTACTTGGATAGCAAACATTGTCCCAGTCAGAAAGAAGAATGGACAACTGCGCATATGTGTCGACTTCAGAGACCTTAATGATGCATGCCCAAAGGATGACTTCCCTTTGCCAGTTACAGAGTTGATGATTGACGCAACCACTGGTCATGAAGCCCTCTCATTCATGGATTGTACTGCTGGTTACAATCAAATTCATATGGCACCTGAAGATCAAGAAGCAACAGGTTTTCGAACCCCAAAAGGGATCTTCTGCTACACGGTCATGCCGTTTGGATTAAAGAACGCTGGCGCTACGTACCAACGCGCAATGCAAAAGATCTTTGATGATATGCTGCATAAAATAATAGAGTGTTATGTTGATGACGTGGTTGTCAAATCAAAGAAAAGAAAAGACCATATCAAAGACCTTCGAACCGTCTTTGAAAGACTTAGAAAATGTCAACTCAAGATGAATCCACTCAAGTGTGCGTTCGGTGTCACATCTGGGAAGTTCTTGGGGTTTGTGGTTAGGCATAGAGGCATTGAAATTGACCAAACAAAAATTAAAGCCATCAACGAAATGCCGGAACCAAAGACGTTAAAAGAGTTGCGCGGATTGCAAGGACGTTTGGCATACATTCGAAGGTTCATATCTAACCTAGCAGGACGTTGCCAACCATTCAGCCATCTCATGAAAAAGGATGCTCCATTCCAATGGGATGAAAAATGCAAAAATGCTTTTGATAGCATCAAGAAGTACTTGGCCAGTGCACCAGTGCTGGGGGCACCAATTCCAGGAAAGCCACTTGTCCTCTACATCGCAGCACAAGAACGCTCACTGGGGGCAATGTGTGCTCAAGAAATTGAAGACCGTAAAGAGAGAGCACTCTATTACTTGAGTCGTACCTTGGTTGGAGCCGAGTTGAATTACTTGCCCATAGAGAAGATATGTCTTGCTTTGGTGTTCGCCATCCAGAAGTTGAGACACTACATGCAGGCGCATACCATACACGTGGTCTCAAAAGCTGATCCAATCAAGTACATACTCTCAAGACCAGTCTTGTCTGGAAGACTTGCGAAATGGGCAATGTTACTTAAGCAGTATGACTTGGTGTTCGTGCCTCAAAAGGCTGTCAAAGGCCAAGCTATCGCCGACTTCTTTGCTGATCATCCGAGTGCCCCAGAGTGGGAAATTTCAGATGACCTCCCAGGAGAAGAAATTTTCTATGTGGACGTCCTACCTCCATGGCAAATGTACTTTGACGGTGCTGCAAGGAAGGACGGAGCTGGAGCCGGAGTTGTATTCGTAACTCCACAAAATCATCTCATGCCATATTCCTTTACGCTCACTCAGTTGTGCTCAAATAATATGGCAGAATACCAAGCTCTCATACTCGGCCTCCAAATGGCGATCGAAATAGGTGTTAGAGATATGGACATCTACGACGACTCGAAGCTGGTGGTCAACCAAGTCCTTGGTGAATATGAAGTAAAAAAGGAAGATTTGATTCCCTACCATCAACGGGCATCACAACTGTTGAATCAACTTGAGGACATCCATGTTGGTCATGTGCCAAGGAGTGCCAATAAGTTGGCTGACGCGCTTGCTAATCTTGCAGCCACTTTGGCATGGGGCGCGAAGAGTCTATGCAAGTCCCAGTCTGCAATCGTTGGGTAGTATCATCGCTTGAAGAAGAGGAAAATGTAGACACAACCAACATGATATGCGTCTACACAGTTGATGAAGATGACTGGCGTCAACCTATCATTGATTTTTTGGACCACCAAAAACTACCCGATGATCCCAGACACAAGGTAGAAATACGTCGACGTGCTCCAAAGTTCATTCACTATAAAGGGACACTCTGAGACGTTCTTTCTCAGGCCAATGGTTGAGGTGTCTAAGCAAGGACGAAGCTACTGAAGCAATGCATGAAGCTCATTCTGGCATTTGTGGTGCTCATCAATCTGGGCCTAAACTTCATGATCGCGTAAAGAGAATGGGGTATTACTGGCCAACCATGGTGCAAGATTGTATGGACTTTGCAAAAAAATGTGAACCCTGTCAGTTCTACGCAAACTTCATACACCAACCGCCGGAGCCGTTGCATCCTCTTTGTTTCTTCATGGCCCTTTGAAGCTTGGGGACTTGATGTTGTGGGACCTCTTACTTCAAAGGCCTCAAATGGACACGAGTATATCCTCGCTGCCACTGACTACTTCTCAAAATGGGTAGAAGCCATCACACTACGGGAAGTGAAGAAAGAAAATGTTGTGGATTTCATTAGAACCCAAATCATCTACAGATATGGTGTACCTCAACGTATCACAACTGACAATGGGAAACAATTTTTCAACCATCTGATGACAAGTCTGGGAGAAAAATTCAAGTTCAAACAATACAAGTCATCCATGTACAATGCCTCTGCAAATGGTTTGGCTGAAGCCTTTAATAAAACTCTTTGCAATTTGTTGAGAAAAGTAGTAGCAAAGTCAAAGCGAGATTGGCATGAAAGAATTGGTGAGGCGTTGTGGGCATATCGTACCACATACAAAACACCTACTCGGTGCAACCCCGCACGCGTTGGTGTATGGAGTGGAGGCCGTGTTGCCTTTGGAGTTGCAGATCCCTTCCTTACGCATTGCTATTCAGGAGGGACTCACAGATGATGAGAATGACAAATTGCGATTAGCAGAGTTGGAAGCTCTCGATGAAAAGAGATTAGAGGCTCAACAAAAGCTCCAGTGCTATCAAGCAAGGTTGTCACGCGCATTCAACAAAAAGGTGCGCCCTCGTTCTTTCCAAGTAGGAGACCTCGTCCTTGCAGTACGAAGACCAATCATCACCTCTCACAAGCCAGTTGGCAAGTTCACCTCTAAGTGGGATGGTCCATACGTGGTACAGGAGGTCTATACAAATGGTGCTTACAAAATCGTGGATGAAGACGGCGTTCGAGTAGGCCCAATCAATGGGAAGTTTTTGAAGCGTTACTATTCTTAAATCCCAACAGTGAAGGCTCCTAAGCAAGAGCGTAAACTGCAAGTCCAAACTCCTAAGCAAGAGGTTAAACTGTATACAAAAAAAAAAAAAAAAAAACAAAAAAAAAAAAAAAAAAAAAAAAAAATAAAAAAAAAAAAAAAAAAAATATACTCCTTTCTTCCTTTATGAACTACGTCGGCTTGATCTTGTGAAATACACTTTGTGCTTCACAAGTACGTAGGCAACTTGGGTGAACATGTAGCTCAAGTGCAGCCACACCTTCAAACAAAAAAAAATCCCTCTCTTGAACTACGTTGGCTTGATCTTGCAAGTTGTCATCTTGGTAGCTTTGCGAGTACGTAGGCAGTTTGAGCAAACACTTTGTTCAAGTGCAGCCATACCAAAAAAAAAACCAAAAAAAATTACAGCAAAATAATTACTCCTGGCCCGCAAGAGTTTAAACTGTGTACGGCTAAAATTACAGTCAATCATCAAGCAAGGTTGTAAAAGCAAGGCCATGTTAATCGATGATGAGTTCCGCTTGAGCTGAGTCTTTACACTATTTGCTTCACGGTTAGCCTTGAATAGATCTTTAAAAAAGAGGGTTACATCGCATACAGGTAATGAAATGGTGTAGCAATCTGGCACATAAAGGCTTGGAACTTCCTTACAATCGACGAGCGGGTTCATTGCATGGTTACTCCAAAGGGAACCCAAGATGACCCTCCAGGAGTAGCTCGTACTCTCTTGGAGTCTACGAGTCAAGTCCATTTCGAGTTGCAGCCCTGCAAAAAAAAAAAAAAAAAAAAAAAAAAAAAAATTGTCTTTTGCAAGTAGGAGGGACACCAGGTCAAGAAGTTTATTCATCCGGCAGGTCTCATACGGAGATGGTAATGAAATAATAGTCTTCATAAAGAGGTTCATTGCATGGTTCTTCAAAACTGTGTCGCGATGACCCGAATGGGTTCACCCTGACACAACCTGTCGTGATGACCCAAAATGGGTTCACCCTAACAGGCAATAAGTCTTCAAAACTGTGTCGCGATGACCCGAATGGGTTCACCCTGACACAACCTGTCGCGATGACCCAAAAATGGGTTCACCCTAACAGGCAATAAGTCTTCAAAACTGTGTCGCGATGACCCGAAGGGGTTCACCCTAACACAACCTGTCGCGATGACCCAAAATGGGTTCACCCTAACAAGTAATAAGTCTTCATCGTGTCGCGATGACCCAAAAATAGGTTCACCCTGATGATACGTGCCTAATGTACGGTCTTTTTGGCCTATTTCAGCACGTATTTCCATGCATTTATGTACTGTTTTTATAGTATTTTGCCCCGAATTGGCTACTTTGGTGTATTTTGTCCTTTTTGTAGGGATAATCGCGAAAGAAGCGAAACCACGCTCCATTTCGTCCTTTTTGCATGCATTTAGAGGAGACGGGATTGTCCCAGAGTAAGATGCTGCACTTGAAGTGTCGTTGCACGCATTACGAAGCATTTGGGTGAAGACGTGAGCTGAATTGAAGACCCAAGTGGTCTATCGAGTTAACAGGTGGTCTATCGAGCAGTTATAGGACGATCGAGTGGTCCCTAAGCTGCCCAAGTCCTCGATCGAGTTACTCCTTACTCGATCGAGTAAGCCGCTTTGATCAAGTCCTCGATCGAGAACCCCGTTGGTCGATCGAGGGACTTCTCGAAGAACGTGGTCGATCGAGTGGGTTTGCCTACTCGATCGAGAAGATTTCGTCTGTGGGCTTTAATTAGTCCGTGTTTTAGTATTTTCCGCATAAACACTTAGGCTTTTCGGCTATATAACCTATGTTTAACTAGGTTATTAGTCATCCTTTTACTATCTTTTACACTCTTATCATCTGTTTTACTCTCTTTTTCCTTCACGTTGGCCTCTTGTTACTTTTCAACGTTGGATTGCCTTTTCGGATTTCGTTCTTTACGCCGGAATTTCTCGGATTGTAATTCTCTTTCCCTTTTTAATAATAATTAACCTTCTTTTGTTGTCTTAATTCCTGTTTTATGTTATTGTTTTCATTCCTTCTTGCCCTAATCATTATCATTGCTTTTTATTATTATTTCGCTATGTTTTCTCTTTGGAAATTTACATCTTTGTTAGATTAGTTATGAATATGAGTAGCTAATTCCCCTTCATGTTGGGATTAGGGGATCTGCGGTAGAATAATGACGGCGTAGTAAATGAATTAGACGAACCGATTTAAGAGACTCTGTCACTATAGCAATATAAGCGTAATCACCGACCTAGTTGAGTGCACGCTTCTATGTCACCTATTAAATTGGCTACAATTAACCCTGGATCGAAAGATTGGATTAAATAGGCCTGCTATAAATGATAGACTACCCTAATGAGGACGAAAGTTAAGTTAGTGGTATTTTAGGGTGGGAAGTGGACCGAAAGGACCTTCTAATATCCGTCTCACATTAGTTTGTCCGAGTCATTTCTTTGCTAAGTTGTTGTACTACCGTAGTGAACCGAATTCCCGACATGTCCCTCTCTATTTGATAGTTTAAAAATCATTTTCTTGCCTTACTGCTCTTTCCTTATTTCTCTTCCTTCAACTCCGTAGTTAGAAACCAAAAATTAATCAAACCCAATTGTTACCATAGGATTAGAAATAGATAGCTGTAGTTGCATTCCTCCCTGTGGATTCGATACTCGACTGCCTCTACTACATATTTAGTTGAGACCGTTAGGTTTTATTTTTTTGACAGTACGCGACGGACGTGTCAAATTTTGGCGCCGTTGCCGGGGAGGCAATTGTTCCAATTACTAGCTGTTTTATTTTTAATTCTCCTTTTTAGTTTAAGGAACATCGTTCCTTAAACTATTCTCATATCTTGTCTTTAGTTTCGTCTTATGCGCAGGTCGCAGGGTGGTCCACTACTACCTTTTGATCCCGAGATTGAGAGATCTCTACGCGTAAAAAGGAGACTATTATTCGAGCAACAGGCTGAGGAAGAGTCTAGTTCTCGCAGTAGCTTTTACGAGAACGAGCTTTTCGTGGCCAATCCACCATCTTCTCCAGTTTCCAATTCATCAGCTGAATCTACCACTTTCCCAGAATTTCCCGAAATGGCCGAGGAAGCTACCATTGCTAGTCACTCCGAGCCCACCGCTGACAATCTTTATAAAGGGTTCGAACTGCCTGGGGATGCTAGGAAGTTCGAGCCTAAGCCTTCTTACATTAGCATGGTCGAGAAAAATCAGTTCGGGGGAGCTGCGAAGGAAGACGCGGCTCAGCATATGGAGACCTTCATAGATTACTGCTGCTCCATACCACCTCCCACTGGCGTGACAGCTGATCAGATCAAAGAAACTATGTTTATCTTCTCACTCCGCGATGCTGCGAGGGAGTGGTACAGGGATTTGGACAAAGCTGCTCACGGCATAACAGATTGGAATTCGCTAGCATTGGCGTTTTATAAGAAATATTTCTCTGCTTCGAGAACCATAGCCATCAGAGCTCAGATAACCAGTTTCAAGCAGGGACCCGACGAGAACTTCCATGAGGCATGGCTTCGCTTTAAGAAACTAGTGCGTACCATACCACACCACGGTTTCGAGAAATGGAGTTTATGCAACCATTTTTACAATGGTTTATATGACGATCAGAGGGCTATATTAGATGCAGCGGCCAACGGTCGATTTTCTGACAACTTGGGGCCGACGAAGGGATGGAAAATAATAGATGATTTAGCCACTCATAGGGCTGAATACGGGAATTCAAGGGGAAACCAAAGGAGAGCTGCTGAGTCCTCTTCAGTGGCTGCGTTAGAGGCCCTTACTGCTAGGTTCGACAAGTACGAACTAGGGGGAGCTCTAAAGCCAGGGATGTACCAGGTTAATGCCATGACAGACGGTCCTTTCGTGCATACGAGATGTGGGGTAGACGGACATGTCGCTGATTATTGTCCTAGTCCTTATGAGCAATGTGCTGCCTTTCAACACTACAGGCAAAACAACACTCATTATGAGCCGAATATCCACCCCAATTTGAGGTGGAGCAACCAGAACAACGTACTCAATCCCACCGCTCCTCCAAATCAGCAGCAGCCCTATATCCCTCCACACCAGAAGCAACAAGGATATCAGAAGCCTCCGTCTTTCAACCCTCCTAACCAAGGTGCCTCGTCATCTAGTGGGATGAGCGAGATCGGTGAGTTGAAGTCCATGATGCAGTCCATTGCAAAGCAATTACACAGTGAAGGACACGGCATTCAAGGCACTTGAGACTCAAGTTGCCCAATTGGCTGAAAATCAATCCTCGAGAAAACCCGGTCATTTGCCAACTCAAAATGACAAGAATCCAAATGAGACGGTGCATTTGATAGAGTTGAGAAGCGGTCTCTCTTACGAAGGACCAGAAATGAAGAAATCAGACTCGGGGGAAGTCATTCGATGATGAACAGTGTTTGCATTGAGAAAAGGACCTACGACCACGGGAATTACTCGATCGATCAAGTCAGTGCTGAAACAGATTCGATCGAGTGGAATTGGTAAGGAAGCTGGTCGATCGAGTGAGCACGATTGCTCGATCGAATGGAAAGGAAGACGAGGTTGGTCGATCGAGTGGGGATGTTGCTCGATCGACCACGATTCTTTGAAGAAGGAGCTCGATCGAGTGAACACACTGCTCGATCGAGTGATATTAATGACGGGAAGCTTATTCGAGAGCCTGCTAGTGCTCGTTTAAGCGATGAATTACCAGAAAGACCTCGTTCGAGAGGTAAGAAGCGTCCGAAGGATACTGAACTCGCTCCGGAAGATACTTTGGAAGCGAGGAACAAGGGACTTGAAATCCCAATCACGGTTCCCTTCCCGAGGCGGCTGCAGAATACCAAGATTAATCAACAGTTCAGCAAATTTGTTGAGCTTTTGAAGAGTTTGGAAGTTTAAGTGCCGTTCTTTGAATTGCTTATGAAGGTACCCTCTTATTTACGATTTATGAAAGATATTTTAGCACGTAAGAGGACCATTAATGATAATGAGACTGTCGCTTTGATCGAGATGGGGTCACTGTCTCAAAATAAGTTACCTCTTAAGCAATCGAGACAGGGTAGTTTTTCGATCCCTGTCACATAGGTATGAGTTTGATTGATAATGCACTATGCGATTTAGGCGCTAGCGTAAGTGTACTACCTCTGTCTCTAGCTAAGAGACTTGGTGTGACAAAGCTGAGTTGCACCAATATAAGCTGTCCGGATGGCCGACCGTAGTTTATCACGGCCACTAGGAGTAGTGAGAGGACGTACTGTTAGGATCGGGAAGTTCTTTATTCCGTTGACTTTGTCGTCCTAGATATCCCGAAGATGTGCACACCCCTATCATTTTAGGGAGACCATTTTTGTCCACTTTGCCCGAGCGGTGATAGATGTCGGGGAAGACTTTGACCTTCCAGGTAGGGGATGAGGAGTTAACTTTTCGTCAGTCCCAATTCCGGAGGGCTCCCATGCAAGCTCAGCCTTGCAATGCCCTCTCTTCTGTTGACCCTATTATTGACACTCCGGATGAAAGTTTGGAGAATATTGCTATTATTGCTAACCCTCCGCCTCGGTCGAGAGCAACAAGGAGGAAAATTGTCTCGTTGTCCTTGCTTTGCAGTACAGATGAAGGCAAGAAAGGAGCGATCAAAGGACGGTGGAACCATTGTCATTCAAACTGGAGCCAAGAAAGCCAAGGAAGGCGACGGAGCGACGAGAACAAAAGATTCGAACCTACATAGATTCGAACTATGTTCCTCCTCCTCTTAGAAATTCAAGTTCATGGAAGTCAAAAAGGACAATCGATCGCGAAGTGCGTCCTCGATCGACGCCCACGAAGGGGCTCTTGACGGTGATGGGAATTAAACGGGAAATGCCCCGTGTAACAAAGTGTAATAGACAAGTTTTGAATTTCCTTTGAATTGGTTTAATTACGTTTTTAATTAGGACAATTAGCTTAGACATTCTTTTTAGCGTAGAATAAGACTATAGACTGTGTTCTTTGCATTTTTGGTATTTTTGGGATGTGTTTGGATTTGTTTTACGCAGGTTTGGGGAAATGCACGCATTTCGAGGAAGTACAGATGGAAATTCAAAGGAATTCACACGAGGAAGTCCTCGATCGAGTACTTTTGTACTCGATCGAATGGAAATTGGTTCGATCGAGTCCATTGTCTACTCGATCGAGGAAGGCTAAAGTGAAATTGGTCGATCGAGGGGACTCATTGTTCGATCGAGCAAGGGGACATCAAAAGGTCCTCGATCGAGAGGTTAAAATCACTCGATCGAGTGACATGAACAGGGACACGGGAGTTTTTCTTTCTTAAACTCTTTATTTCCCTAATCTTTTTCATTTAACCCCTAATTCCGTCTAACCTCTCCCTTTTGTGCGATTGATTTTCCCCAAATCCCCATCTCTTGCCCAAAAATCACCTAATCAAACACCTACATTCTATTGCTAGCTACATAATCTTCAATACCCCCTTATTTTCCCCCTCTTCTATGCTCATTTTCTCGGTTTTCTAAGGGAATTAGGGTTTGCGGTTTTCCAATTGAAAATCCGCCTTTGTTGCGTGTTGTTTGGAGTTTAATTGCTAATTTGTAGGTCAATCATCATCAAGTAAGTGTTCATTCAACCTCTTTGCATTTTATCTTCAATTATTTCGAATTTTTATGAGGTGATTTAAGTTAGGGCTCGAAAATTCCATGTATAGTCGACTTGTTTCGATTTTATTGTGTTTATTTGCCCTTGATTAGCTTAATTGATGATGTTTTAGCAACTCCTCGCTGTTCTTGCATGATAAATTCGAATCTTGCGCGATTTTCGCGATTAGGGTTCTTGTGAGTCGGAAATTTGTTGTCGACGGTTGCTTTGCTTTGTAATTGCGGTTGTCGCCTTCTTATTCGTTGTTAACCGCATTTGTTAATCTTTGTCCCGTCCCCTATCGCCTCTATATCTTTGTGAATTCTTTGGGAATCTTGCACTTTGTGAGTGATTATTTTCGCTGCAAGGAGTGATACATGCCCCCATTTTAGGTTTTTCATGATGTATTAGCCCCTTTGTAGTCATTTGTTTTATCATATCATCACCATTTGCATGCCGTTTTTCGAAAATTTTTGAGGAATTGTTGGGTCTTGTATCTTTGTACGTCGATTGTTTCGACTAATAGGGCTTTTCTTTTCTTTGTCACATCTTTGGTTAACGCTTCATTTTAACCACGGTTAGCAGCATCGTCTCTTATTCATGCCCTTTGACACCTTGCAGGATGGACGCGAGTTCCCTGTCTTCTACTAGCACGTCCTCCAGCTCTTCTGTGAGCGAGCAAGTGGCCCCTGCTGTTGCCACTAGCTCGCCTTGGTTACCACTGCAAAGACGGTTCTACTTGTCTCAGTGCGAGGGCGATCTCTGGCGCACCGGCTCGGCGGGAGCTCGGTTGAGCTTCACCACCATCACTCCCAGGCCTTTCTCTTTCTTTGGCTTGCGGCTTGAGACCCGTTTTCCGCGGCTCGGTATGGTGCCACCGAGGACCCACCGGCGGGCTAGCCGGCTAGCCCTCACTTCCCGGCCGTCCGAGGTCATTTTGTTACGGGAGAGGGCGCTATCGCGCCTGTACCGAAGATGCCCACGGTACGTTTCACTTCGGAGGCTCACCGGACACGGTTAGTTTCTTTACTTCGTTGCCCCCTCTCCTCTACCCGTTTCCTTGCGCGGACTGACCTAGAGACCTTAGGCATTTACGAGGAGGTCTGTAGTTTGTTGAACGGGACGGGTATGTCGGGTTTGATTACCATGCAGGAGGCTACCATTCGTACCCTTACGTACGAGTTCTTTAGCTCCTATTCCTTTGACACCGACTCTTACGCCGCCGACCACTCCGGTTCCTGTATTTACTTTCGACTCAACGAGTCACATCACTGGACTTTGGCTCAGTTTGGGCAGGTTTTAGGCCTAGTTAGTGACGGCCTCACTGCCCCGCCTCGAGACCTTCTTCAGCCACTCTGGGCTGCTCTGTCTCACACTCCCTTCCACTCACGGAAGGGAGCTCACATTCACTTACCTGCGCCCCGTTACTACTTGCGTACGTTAGAGAGACCATCTTTGGGCGCCCTGAGTCCAACAACGTGACCAACACTGAGCTAGCGATTCTCGCGGGGTACCTCAACATTGACTATGGTACCCCGTTTGTTCTCAACATTGCCTATCTGGTAGCTCAGCATTGGAACGGGATTGGGACTCGGGTCAAGACCGCTGTTGTCTGTGGCGGGCTTGTTACTAGGATCGCCCGCCACCTTTACCCTACTGACCCTTCACTCACCTTTTTGATGAGGTGGCTTACCTTGACCTCGATGCCATGGCTGTCTTGACCTGGTTCCCAAAGGCGAAGGGGAGCGCGAGGACGTGGAAGATTTGTGGTTCCACGTCTGCTACCTTGCCGTGCTCTACCCTTCCGCCACTTTTACCGCTCCCTACTGCTGCTGAGGGAGCGAGGCCACCTCCACCTACCTACCACCTTACCTTCACCCCTCCCTCTTCTTCCACTAAGAAGAGGAAGCGGGAGGCCGGAGCGTCTTCTAGCTCCCAGGCTCCGACTCAGGCTCAGGCTGGACCGACACCCACGCCTCAGCCTACACCTTCACTCACTCCACCCCCACTTGACCCTCCTTCTGGTTCGGCTTTTCCGGCCAATTTTGTCTGCCCTCCTGCTTTAGAGGCGCCCGAGGATATGTGCAGGTACCTTACTGAGATGAGGCGGGATATGGCTTTAGCTGTATTCCCGCTTTACGAGTTCCATATCCGAGCCCGGCGACCGATTCCAGAGGGGTGGCCGCATCCTTCCTTCTACCGATACCCAGCGGACGGGTACCCTCCGTCTTCTTCGACTCGAGAGGAGGAGCCGGAGGAGACAATGAGTAGCACGAGAGGTGCGGCTACGGGGCGGAGCGATCGGATCGGCGAGAGCTGCCAGAGAGGAGCAGAGTGACCCTCCGTTCGTACCCGATCCGGAGGACCTGGTTGGAGGTGACGACTGAGTCTCCCCCTTGTTTGTTGCTGGTTTGGGGAGACTGTTTTGTTGAGTCGGAGTCCCTGAGAGACGGCGGTGCCGACGACGAGTAGCTACTGGTCTACTCACTTCCCCAGTTTTCTGGCTGGTTTGGGGAAGTTCGTGTTTTGTATGTTTTCTTACTCTTTTTATTTCGTCTCCTTTATTTTTATTTTATTGGTTGTATACTCCCATCCCCCATTTTTTCTTTGGTGTATCTTTGGAGGACAACGAGGGCGTTGTCCGTTTTGGTTTGGGGAGGGTATTGCATCCTTTTGAGTCTGCATCTGCATTTGTTTTGCATTCACGTTTCATTTCTCAGTTTGCATTTGTTGTTTATTTTCAAAAAATCAAAAATCAAAAATAAAAAAATAGAAAAATTCAAAAATTCAAAAAATTTCACGTTTATTTTTGCATTTAGGTTGAGTCGGAACGGTAGATTCCCGTGATGAAATTGCACTATAGCTTGTCATATTACTTGAGCCTTGCACTTTAATTGATGGTTTTTAGCTTTGTCATACGCATAATCTACGAATTTCTGTTCAAATATAAGCCGATTGATTTGTTTAGACTTGACCTATAAACTGGCAAACTACTTAAAAATTCTGAGTTTTAGAGCCATAACTGGTGACATTCATGACCAGTTCATTAGGAATTTTGAGAGTAGTACTCCTTGCATAGCATGTTCGTCCATTTTGCACATTTATGACATTCAATTTCTTGTCAAATGCACATATTCGGGTCCGCGGTTGGTGTCACATGCAGGGAGGGTCTTGCAAATTCCCCCTTTCTTTATATCTTACACCCATTTAGCCCCACATTGACCAAAACTTGCCTTTTTGACCCATTAGCTACATTCCAAACTAAGCCTGCCTAGTCAAGCTAGTTAGTCTGTTCTTTTGTGGTATGTTTTCCATTGCAGTTTGGTCCGTAATTCCCGTTGGAGTTGGTGTTTGTATTAAGGAAGGAGGAAGTGAAAAGAAAAAAAAGTAATGAAAAAAAAAAAAGGAAAAAAAAACGTGAAGTAAGAAAAAAAAAAGAAAAAGAAAAAATATGAAAAAATGTGAAAATTCACGTGTACAGTGAACAAAAGAAAAGAAAGAAAAGTTGTGTAAGATGTAGTCCCCTCTTGTCAGAGTTGAGAAGATGTTTGAAGATGTACAATCGACAAGAGGGTTGGTTGCTTCAGATTGATTAGTCGATTCAGACGTTGTGTTTAAAAAAGGGAACTTTGTGACCGTCTGACTCCTCCTTTTTACCCCATATTTTTTGAGGAGATTGTGCTTCCCGATCTAGTGAGTTTTGTGCCAAGTGAAGGGCACTGTGTTAGTCTTTCATCAGTTTGAGATCCGGATGGTTTATTATGGTCTGTTAGGAACTAGCTTGACGCTTTTACCTCCACATTTCCATAACTTGTTTTGCCTTTTCTCACCCGAACCTCACTATTCCCATATTATTTGCAAACCCTAAATTTGTGACGGACATTATTGGTTGGAGTGTGTGCATTAGTACTTGAATTGTCTTTCATTTTTGTTGCATGCATGCTATGTAGGTCGTAATTAGGTGAGTGATTTGTTTTTTCTCTCTTTTACATATAACATTTGCCCTTTGCTTCATGAGAGAAGAGTGACCGCGTGAGAGTCCGGTTTTATTGGTCTTGCAAGGTCGATAGGTCACTTTATTTCTCGAACGACTTATAAATTCGTTTGCGTATTGATTTGTCTAGCTTTAATCTGTTGATTTTTGTTGCATTAAAGTGGTTCAAGTAGACAAGTTAGGCTAGCTCTGAGTTATCATTTCCGTTCCATTAGTTTAGTTTTGAGTTTACTCGAGGGCGAGTAAAGGTTTGGTTTGGGGAGATTTGATACGTGCCTAATGTACGGTCTTTTTGGCCTATTTCAGCACGTATTTCCATGCATTTATGTCTTTGTTTTTATAGTATTTTGCCCCGAATTGGCTACTTTGGTGTATTTTGTCCTTTTTGTAGGGATAATCGCGAAAGAAGCGAAACCACGCTCCATTTCGTCCTTTTTGCATGCATTTAGAGGAGACGGGATTGTCCCAGTAAGATCTGCACTTGAAGTGTCGTTGCACGCATTACGAAGCATTTGGGTGAAGACGTGAGCTGAATTGAAGACCCAAGTGGTCTATCGAGTTAACAGGTGGTCTATCGAGCAGTTATAGGACGATCGAGTGGTCCCTAAGCTGCCCAAGTCCTCGATCGAGTTACTCCTTACTCGATCGAGTAAGTCGCTTTTGATCAAGTCCTCGATCGAGAACCCGTTGGTCGATCGAGGGACTTCTATTTGAAGAACGTGGTCGATCGAGTGGGTTTGCCTACTCGATCGAGAAGATTTCGTCTGTGGGCTTTAATTAGTCCGTGTTTTAGTATTTTCCGCATAAACACTTAGGCTTTTCGGCTATATAACCTATGTTTAACTAGGTTATTAGTCATCCTTTTACTATCTTTTACACTCTTATCATCTGTTTTACTCTCTTTTTCCTTCACGTTGGCCTCTTGTTACTTTTCAACGTTGGATTGCCTTTTCGGATTTCGTTCTTTACGCCGGAATTTCTCGGATTGTAATTCTCTTTCCCTTTTTAATAATAATTAACCTTCTTTTGTTGTCTTAATTCCTGTTTTATGTTATTGTTTTCATTCCTTCTTGCCCTAATCATTATCATTGCTTTTTATTATTATTTCGCTATGTTTTTCTTTGAAATTTACATCTTTGTTAGATTAGTTATGAATATGAGTAGCTAATTCCCCTTCATGTTGGGATTAGGGGATCTGCGGTAGAATAATGACGGCGTAGTAAATGAATTAGACGAACCGATTTAAGAGACTCTGTCACTATAGCAATATAAGCGTAATCACCGACCTAGTTGAGTGCACGCTTCTATGTCACCTATTAAATCGGCTACAATTAACCCTGGATCGAAAGATTGGATTAAATAGGCCGCTATATAAACGATGACTCGCCCTAATGAGGACGAAAGTTAAGTTAGTGGTATTTTAGGGTGGGAAGTGGACCGAAAGGACCTTCTAATATCCGTCTCACATTAGTTTGTCCGAGTCATTTTTGCTAAGTTGTTGTACTACCGTAGTGAACCAAATTCGACATGTCCCTCTCTATTTGATAGTTTAAAAATCATTTTCTTGCCTTACTGCTCTTTCCTTATTTCTCTTCCTTCAACTCCGTAGTTAGAAACCAAAAATTAATCAAACCCAATTGTTACCATAGGATTAGAAATAGATAGCTGTAGTTGCATTCCTCCCTGTGGATTCGATACTCGACTGCCTCTACTACATATTTAGTTGAGACCGTTAGGTTTTATTTTTGACAGGTACGCGACAGACGTGTCACCTGACAAGTAATAAGTCTTCACGTCACAATGACCCAAACGGGTTCACCCTGACAACTCAGTTGAAAATTGAAGTAACTCGTCTCGAATATGAATTAATTGCTGATTGAAATAATGACTTGTACTCCGTAATGCTTTGTAATAATCCAAATGGTACATACTTGGCTAAAAATAAAAACATCATTCCTGCAAGTTGCCAACAAACAAATGTACAAACAAGAAATAAAGGAGGCCTGAATACTACCTTACAAAGACTTTCTAAGTGATGTAAATGATATGCTCGGATCTGCTGTACAAGGGTAGCGAATAGATAGCAAATGAAAAAGCTGCAGAAGTCAATGACTAGTATTTAATTTGTCTAATTGACATGGTGTGGTATCCCTGCAACTAGATTACCACTTTAACTACAAAGCTATTCAGATGTTCCCTGCAACTAGATTACCACTTTAATGAGCATTATGAATTCAGAATTCATTATCGGACACACAAGCAAACCTTGTTGTGTGTTAGAAGATATGACAAATTGATGAGTGCTCTTATATTACAACGGTAATATTGAAATTTAACACAAGAAAGAATATAATTCTTTCTACGCCTAAAGCTCTTTGACCGGATGCGTTAAGCTGCGAACGAAGTCGAGATTTCGGGTAAACGAGAAAGATACTTACTTGTTGTATGCTAAGATCTTTGAACGAATCACGAGAAACCGGGGCGCGTCGGTGTTTGATGGCATTGAAATGAGAACAAAAGACAAAGACTTAACATCATGTATAGTTGTATACCCGAAATCAAAGAAGTTCATGCCTGACTTTCGATATTCGTTAGGCTACAAAGTTCGGGAACATGAAGAATTACTTGGCTGCATTCATTTTTTTTGAAAAAAAAAAGAAAGTGACAAGCATCAGCGAAGTAACTGTTAGATGAGTAAATTCAGCCAATCGGCAACGAGGTCAAGTTTGAAATTAATACTATGGTCGGAGCGTTCGATAAGTCACAAGTCAGGCCACCTTACCATGGTAAAATCGTGTTCATATATGAATGGCTAAAGGCAGAGATAAAATCAAAGTCTGTAGAATCTATTAATTCATGGTATAGTGTCAAGTATACAGATACGATATTCGGCAAATTATGGATCATAGAAGAAACATTCAGCATGTTTTTCTTGTTTGAGACGGTCTTTGCTGAGGTCGTTGGGGGGTCAAACGATAACGAAAATCCGAGTTATTCGATGTTTCGGAATCGTGGGACTGCAAATTTTGTGAATATGGGAAACTTTAAGGTCAAAGATCATTCTCCATGATGTAAAATTGGTCGACAACAGGGGCTGTCCACGCGCTCTGTTTTTCACGAAATCAGGGGACGATGTGGTGCGTATTTCAAAACAGATGGAAGAGTGACCTTTAATGAAATCATGTTCAGAGAGGAAATAAAAAAAACAGCAAAACCAAGAGCAGGGAAGAAGAAAAGGCAATAAAAACTTACCGAAAGCAGTCGGATTTGTCACACGATGAAGATGAACACGGAGGATTTAATGCAAGACGATGTTCGATAACAATGGAACTGTGTCATATATATAAAGAAAGGCAAAGAAGTTAAGAGTATGGTGTCATGTGCTGCTAGAAAATTTAGCGATGGGCAAAGAATAACATGCTCTATTTGATAAAAGTTCAAATCTTTAAGCTTAGAAGAAGGATGGTTTTATACCAATGATACAAGAAAAAGAAGAAGGAATAAACAAACATCAAGCATACCTGTGTTCTTCTAAATTTTGAGCAGAGAAAACGAAGTTGCTTTGGTAAGCATGGAGACTTGTTTGTCGTTGTATATATAGAATTGGGTTTCTTCTCTAACCCTACTTAGCTTGCTGACAAAGGAGTAATTAAAAAAAAGAGGCCGACACTTGATCCGTGTTTCCTAAATACGGAGTAGTTCACAACTACACATGGAATTTGACGTATATTTGGCTACTAGAATGGATTTTGAGCCTATAATTACTATTTAGGCTGGAGTTGTTAAGTTGTAAGTTGACAACGATGTTCAAATTGTTAAACAAAAAAAAAAAAATCCATCCGTCAAGTCAGATAATAATTGTGACTCTGAAATGACGGGTTAACTTTACAGTAAATTTTGATTGTCGGTGATTTCCAAGTCATACAAATTAAAATGAAGCTACTACCCTTACGATAAGTTCGGGTACGCCATTCGACTTCCAAGTCAAGAAAAAAAATTCAAATGAGCTCTCTCTCACGACTGGAAGTCAAATAATGACAGGGTAACGTCGAAAGAATTCTATAAGCGACTACCCTTACGACGAGTGTGGGTGTGACTCGACTTCCAAATCGAACACAAATTCACCCGCCAAGTTAGATAATGACAGGGTGACATTACAAGATAAAAGGTTATCCTTACGACAAGTTAGGGTGCTCAATATCGACTTCCAAGTCAAGCCAAGTGGAGGAGCCCTTCGTGATAAGTTAGGGCGCTCATCATTGACTTCCAAGTCAAAGCAAAATGTATCGAGACCTCGCCACGTCAAGACACCAAAAAAGGCGCACATGACAAGGTCCCGAGGGGGCAATTTGTAGGCACGGAAAATTTATTAATGTGCCGAATAAATAAAATAAATTAATTATTTAGAGTTAATACTAAATTTTAACTTAATTTAATTAATTTGTCCCGATTAAATGAAATGTGGGTCGATTCGGATTACAAAAGGAGTTATTCGGATCACTAAACCCAGAAAGAATCAAATTTGGGCCAAGGTTGCTTATAAACCCACAAATGGGCCTGTGACCATCAAAGTCCAATAAGGGGAATTGAAATTCTATAAATAGAGCTTTCCTCATTCATTCAAAGGGTTGGAAATTCATAATTGCAAAGGAGCTGGAGAGAACAAGGTACAAATTCCTACAAATCCTCTCTGTCAAAATCATTGCAAGCAGTCAACAAGCACATCGAATCGTGCCGCCTGCGTTGAAGATTCAATCACAAGTTCAAACCTTCAAGAGAGATTCAAGTCATCGCGACCCTCTCAAGAAATCAAATTTACATCGCGCGTAGAGCAATTAAATTTGTCTACACGCGTACCCCTCACGTGTACCCCGTACACGTGTCCCTTACAGCATATTAGAATCAGAGGATACATTAGAGATTGTACACGTACTTTTGATATTTATTAATAAAATATAATTGTTTCCTTGTTTTGTATTTCAGTTATCGCAATACAAAATTTGTTGTTACAAATTTTAATGCCCCCTCGAGACTGGTTGTAGAGACTTTCATGTCGGTTGCAACTTGGTCTCGAATCTGCTACTGAATTTGACCCTTGGAGAATGGAGATGAAGAGCGAAAATGGTCCCACCGAGCGTGCCAATTTGTAAACCATAAAAATTTGAACCTGCGATAATCATTAAAGAGGAACAAATAATATGGAAACAAGAATTTATTTTATTATCGAAAGATTTATGGTTACAATTTCCGTAACTCTCTTGATTCCATCTCTAAGGAAATTAGGGTTTTGATAGTGACTACGGGGTCTTATCGACTTAATTCCGTAGGGAGATGATAGGGTCGTTTTGTGACTTATTCCATCTACCTACAATTTGGTAGTAGGAAGACGGGGTCTTTTGACTTAATCCATCTACTCTCTGTTCCCCTTCAAACCCTAGAGATTGTAGCTGTATTTATAGTTGTAGTTGGCTTAGAGAGCAAGATAAAGATTTCTAAAATATCTAAGATATTATCACAATATTTATTGATAATTATCTCTAAATACTAAAGATTTTGTTAAAATAAATAAATAGATACCAAAATATAAAATTTCGGTGTCTACAGTGTTATTGTGCTGTTATTCTGGTGGTATTGCTATTCTGGTGTTATTGTGATGTTATTCTGGTGGCATTTTGATTTTTTTTTTCTTTTTTTTTACCGTGTTATTGTGTTGTTATTATGGTGTTATTGTAGTGTTATCCGTGTGTTATTGGAGTATTATTCTGGTGTTATTGTTGTGTTATTGTAATGTTATTGTTATCTTCTGCAATTTCAATTTTCAATAACAACACTAGTGACTGAATTAGGACCTTCAACATATTATTTATACAATTCAAACATATCATACACTAATGACTGAATCAATCTCCATTGAACACCACTTCCAATTTCCAAAGAATTATTTACCGTTGGTCACTAAATTAAATTTGCTAGGGGAGATTTCGTATGATAACTGCTCTGTTTAAAAGGGGTTAACAAACACTACATGAAAGGTGTCCCTTCTGCTTTGATTTGAAATGATTCAATTGTTCCCAAATTAGCGAAACTAGAATAAGATGGTTAATTTTAGAGGAGGATGTCTTGAATACTCAACGGTGTAATTCTAATCTTTATCCAAGATATCCAAATCAGATCCAGCATAATTTTGACAGTCTACTAAGAGAATTCAAGCTATCCAAATCATCTCCTTACCCTTGCGGATGTTGACATCATCGAAACACCATCTCCTCTATCGACCAACAATAACAGCATCACCAATTCACTCATCAACATCCTTCATTCCAAGCCCGAATAAACAACTAAATCAAACTTTTGTCGTGAATCGTCGCTCTTCCTGATTTTTTCCCTATTAAGTTTACGTTGTAGCGGCCTTCAGGTCAAATAAAACTTATTAGAAATTGAATTTGTTTTCGTCATTTCGCTTATAATAAAAAATGGAACCAACAATTCCCCTGATTTCAAATTATGAATGGACCCAGAAATGTGAAGGCACAAGTGGTTCCTGAGGATGAAATTCCCACATTGTTGAAGATTCTTCTGCGCTATATTATGAAGCCATGCTTGCTTCTTCAGTTTGATTGCTTTGATTAACGTTGTTCATTGAGTCAAAATTCTATAAGATTTAAGATAATATTGTTAAACAAATAAAAATAAGAATCGGAATATTTACATGTATGTAAGTCCCTAACATTAAAGATACGAATAAGATATGTCCTTTGTTGTACAGACCGCAAATGGAGAAGAAATTAAACTGTGCTTCGCAATTGCGAACCAACCTAGCAACAACTACTATCTTCCCATCATTCTCAGCAGCGACACAGCAGAATTCATACAGATCTTCAAAGAATTGTGCTTCAGCAATACCAATCACATCCAACTGTCCATGAAAAGCGATAAAAGTAAATTAGCTTTAACAGAGTACAATTGAACACAACAGCAGATAAATCCTCTGGTTGTACAGACCGCAAAGTATAAGAGGGAATTAGCAAAATATGACAGTACCTGATTGTATTCTTCGATACCGAATTTGTCCTTAAAAGAGGCAAGATATGGCAAAGCCTAGCAAGGAAATTTTGCCCCGTCATGTGTGACTAATGAATCTTTTGCGTACCGGTTGTCTTTGCTCGAGCATGTAATAACTAACGTGAATATCCCTGATTTTTTAGACGAATTGCCACCAGCTCCTCGTCGCGAAAACGAAATCGAAACCAAGCCGCCATGGCTGCTAACCATCACCGCTTAAACAACCAACGCAGTAGCCCATATGTGATATATGTTATTTGAAAGATGCAGAAACAGAGGGAGAATAGAAATACCAGTTGAATTATAAGCGATCAGAAAGTAAAACCCATAAGTAGTGCCGTGGTAGAAGCCACTGCCTTGAAAACTATTTCTCCGGTACGACCGTGGTGGCGATCAGCTAGTGCCGATAGTTCCCCAAGGTTAACACTATAGTCCCCACGCAGTTCTGCCCACTCAGAACTGTGAGACTTGGAACGATAAAATAAGCAATACCCAGAAATTATGAGAGAGCAGAGAAGAGGAAGAGAAGAGAAGAGTTTGATTTTCTGTGTATAAAATGCTGTGAAGAGGCTCGAATTTATAGCAAAAAAAAGGTCAGTTACAAGAGCCAAAACCGACTACTGAAACCCTGCCACAATCCGAGTTAGTGGGAGTAAGACTCTCCCGACTAACAGTAAGTTTGACTGACTTATTCAACTCAACACACAAAAAACACAGTCCAAAACGAAACTCGAATCCGACCCAAAAAGATAGGCACAGCCCGCCGCAGGCGATTGCCAAATCCCAAATCCCGAATCACGAATACGGATCCGGGCCGGGCTCAGGCACGGGCACGGCACGCGTGTGCGAGCTGAATTAAGCACCTCGCAAGGCTTCCACAAAAGTCTCCCTTGATCCACTAGTGATATGGTAAGGAGGGTGGGTACATATAAACCCATAAAACTTCCTTTTCCTCACCAATGTAGGACAATTGGAAATACTTCAAAGGCAAAAAAGCCCCTATATTTTCCAACAATCCCCCACTAGGGGGGCCAGAGACAGAGAAAGAAATTTCTGGGTAAAGGAAGGATTTGATACTTAGGTATCAATATCTTTCGATTTGAATTGACACTTTAGTGAAATGAGGAAACAACTTACTTACAGCGAGAGAATATCTTGCGATTTGAATTCCTAGTTAAGCTTCGGTCGATACCCCCCACAACATATATCATACCTTCAGATTAAGATCGTTCCGCGAAAGTGCAACGCGCTCTTTTAGAGCAATGCGTTTTACTTGGTATTGACAGACGTGTTCACAGGACTTCTCATAGTCTTGTGATCATCACACCTGCATAGGTGGCTCAAGTGCTTCTCAACAGCACTTCTCACATGAGTCATTAAGGACCTAAGTCCAACCCGGTGTATGATCCATCAAGTGCGTCTCAAAAGCACCACCATTAAGGCTATGAATCATACAACGCCATAGGAATAGAAGCTTTAAACCTAGTCAAGTCTCACTCTTGACTTAAGGACTTAAGCCCCATTCCCCTCGACGTATCAACGACTAGTCTCCTAGCCAGCCCTTTAGTAAAGGGATCAACAAGATTGTTTTCGGACTTCACAGTCCAAAGCAATCACTCCATTATCTTGGAGTTGTCTAACTACAGCGTGCCTTATTCGAATGTGTCTCTTTTTTGAATTGTAGACACTATTCTTTGCAACACCAATAGCAGCCTGCGACTCACAGTGCAGGGAGACCGGTGTTAGCCGTCCGCACCATACTGGTATATCAGCTAAAAGGTTTCTCAAACATTCAGCCTCTTGTCCTGCCAACTAAAGAGCTATGAACTCAGATTCCATAGTAGAGCGTGCGATACAAGTCTGTTTAGAAGACTTTCACGATATAGCACCTCCACCCATGGTAAAGACATAACCACTAGTAGAACAGATCTCATCGTTACCTGCAACCCAGTTCGCATCACAATATCCCTCTAACACAGTAGGAAATTTACTATAATGCAAACATAAGTCAACTTTTCCTTTTAGGTATTTTAGTAAACGACGAAGAGCATTACAGTGTTCATTACTAGGGTTATGTGTATAACGACTCAGTCTACTAACTGCATAAGCAATATCTGGTCGAGTACAATTCATTAAAAACATCACACTACCTAGGATTTTAACATACTCTTCTTGGGAAACACTCTTGCCCAAGTTTTTACACAATGGTACACTAGGATCATAGGGTGTTCTAGCAGGCACATCATCAAAGTAGTTAAACTTTCTCAACACTTTTTCAACATAATGAGATTGACTTAGACAGATTTCATTGGGGTTTCGGATGACCTTAACTCCTAGGAGAACATCAGCTTCTCCTAAGTCCTTCATCTCAAATTGTGATGACAAAAATTCTTTGGTTCTAATTATCACCTCCAAATTATTACCAAGGATTAACATGTCATCAACATATAGGCATATAATTACACAATCAGATTCCATCATTTTTGAATAAAAACATGAATCAAAATTGTTAACCACATAGCCATTACTTATCAAAGTGTTGATAAATTTCTCATACCACTGTTTAGGTGCTTCTTTCAGTCCATAAAGAGACTTGTTCAGTTTACACACTTTACTCTCTTGACCCTCAATCAAAAAACCTTCAGGTTGAGACATATAGATCTCTTCCTTTAATTCACCATTCAAAAAAGCAGTTTTAACATCCATCTGATGTATAACAAGGTTATGAATAGCAGCTAAGGCGACAAGAGTCCTAATAGTCGAAATTTTGGTCACAGGAGAGTAAGTATCAAAATAATCAATACCCTTCTTTTGTGTAAAGCCTCTAACTACAAGTCTAGCTTTGAACCTCTCTATTGTACCGTCAGGTCTCATTTTCTTTTTAAAGATCCATTTACTCGTAATGGGTTTACTACCTTTAGGTAAATATGTCAACTCCCAAGTCTGGTTTGACACAATAGAGTCAAGTTCACTTTTAATAGCATCTTTCCAAAAATTAGCATCAATGGATTTCATTGCCTCACTATAGGTTTTTGGGTCATCTTCTATTAAAAAAGTTGAAACAAACTCATCACTAGCACAAACAGTGTATCCAAGTTCAGATAACATAGTTGTATCATAATCATCACCAAAGTTCTTTGGGCATCTAGGTCTTTTACTTCTTCTAGGTTCAACAGAAACATCAATAGAAGTGCTAGTACTAGCATGTGAAGACAAATCAAGAGATGCAACAGATAAACTAGGAGATGTTACAACAGTTTTCTGAAAAGGAAAAACATGCTCAAAAAATTCGGCATCTCTAGCCTCAGACATAGAACGGTCACTCAAAGACAAAAATCTATAAGCAGAGCTATTTTGAGCATAACCTATAAACACACAATCATAGGTCTTAGGTCCAACGGTAGGTCTCCTAAAATCAGGTAAACCCACTTTAGCTAAACACCCCAACACCCTAAGGAAGCTCAGGTTAGGAGGATAGCCCTTCCAAATCTCGTAGGGTGTCTTGTCAATTTTCTTATGAGGTACACGGTTAAGAATGTGACAAGCTGAAAGAATTGCTTCCCCCCCCCCCCCCCCATGTCGTCAAAAAGGCCAGAACTTAAAAGCATAGCATTCATCATCTCTTTTAAGGTTCTATTTTTACGTTCAGCTACACCATTGGATTGGGGTAAGTAAGGTGGACTAGTCTCATGTATTAAACCGTTTGCAGCACAAAAGTCAGCTAGATAACTGAATTTATACTCACCACCTCTATCAGACCAAACCCTTTTAATTTTCCTGTCAAGTTGGTTCTCAACTTCATTCTTAAAGTTTATAAAAGTTTGTTCTGCTTCATCTTTAGTCTTAAGCAAAAACGACACGGGTGTATCTAGAACAGTCATCTATAAACGTAACATAATAATTCTTGCCACCTCTACTTGCAACATTTTTGAAGTCAGCTAGGTCGGTGTGAATTAACTCAAGAAGACTCGTGTTCCTAGTAGTCACAGGTTTACTAGGCTTCTTTGTAAACTTAGCCTCAACACAGCTAGCACATTTAGAGAATTCTTGACTCGTCAAACTCGGGAATTAAACTCATAGTTCTAAGTTTTTTAATGTAATCCACATTCATGATACGTGCATTTTATATGATCCTTTTAGGCCTTTTTATGCACGTATTTCTATGTTATTATCGTAGTTTATGCTACGAAATGCCCCGAATATGCTACTTTGGTTTGTTCTGTCTTATTTGCAGGAATGAACCAGAAAGTAATGAAATCAAGCCTTTTACCGTCCGTTTAGCATGCATTTGAAGGAAGAGTGAATTTGGAGCAAGAATGTAGCTATTTTGGGATGCGCAAAGAAGAAAGATAGCTAGGCGAGCAAGGGAAGAACTTTAAATTGCTAGTGCCTTCTTTGGAGAGCCATATCTCGAGTTCTACAACTGATATTTAGGTGATTCTAATTGGAGATGAAAGTTTGTCCTCTTAGCTTTCCAACGCCACCGGAATCGCCCTGTTTGACCAAGTAACGAAGAAATGGCAGCCGTTTGAAGTTCAGTGCGCAAAGCAGGAAAAGTACTCGATCGAGTAGATAAATCGCTCGATCAAGTACTAGCTACAGCGAGAAGGTTATTGTCGAGTATAATTAGATTTATCTTATGCTTATCTTATTTTTAGTTAATAATAATAATACTACTTAGTATAAATAAGAGTAGTTTAGACCTAATAGAAAATCATTCATTCCCTGGAGTCAGTAGAGGGGATGGACGACGCTTCTTCTTTTCTCTCTATTTTCGGATCAATTATTGTATTGGTATTATTTATTCCTCTTTAATCTTTTAATCATCTTTATTGCTTGAATTCCTTCTTCCCTTATTTATTATCATAATTGCTTTTATTCAATCCTTATCAGTTTATCATTATGTTCAGTTTCAATTATTTATTTGTTGTTGTTGTTAATTCGATGGTAGTGAATAGCTAATTTTCTTATGCTAAGACTATAGGGGATCCGTAATATGAAGGGAGAGTAATCGATTTATTGGGTTAATCTTTGGTATTGTCTTTGTTGGTTAAATCTTTGCAGTTAATTGTATCTGTCCGATTGAGTCGACGCAATTAGACCTTTAATTCTTAGTGATCCTTGACCTGGACCGAAAGGTTGGAAAAGGTAGACTAGTAGCGAACAATAGGGTATTGCAGTGAGGGCGAAAGTTAAGCTGTTTACACTTTACGGTGAATTAAGGACCGAAAGGTGACGTTCACTACCCCTTAGACCGTATTTGCATTGACCTGAGACCGAGATTACTTAACTGAATGATTATGGTGAACCGTCTGTCTTAGCTGTTCCTCTTTATCTGTTTGCTTCCTTCTTTTTTATTTCCCTCTCCCTTATTCTCTTTAGTTTAGAATATCACTTTTCAAACCCCCACATTGTGACCCGTTACTCATAGACTAAAATTAGACAGATAAATCTCAATTTTGCCTCCCTGTGGAGATCGACCCTACTTGCCGCTGACTTCTGTTAGTAGTACTTAGGTTTATTTTTGATACTGCGACGACCGGTATCAAATTTTGGCGCCGTTGCCGGGGAGGCAACGTAGTTTTATTTGTTTTTATTTAGTTTATTTCTTGTCTCAAGGAGCTTCGGTTGCTTGAGACCGTTATTATGTCTTTCGTTCTTCTCTTTCCACAGGAAGAGAACGAAATTTTTGGTACTTATTTAGCCAGGTTTTTGGAGTGGCTCGAGCCCAGACGAGATGCATTTTCTGAACTCCAATTGTGCTGGACTATCTTCCGGGGTATGAATGACTCTACGCGAGCATACCTAGAATCTATTGGTAAGTGGGATTTCGAAGGAATCCCCGTAAATGAGGTATTAAATTTCTTTGATTGGTTTGCTGCTGAATCTCTTAAACCCAACTTTTCTCTTCATGTTGACTCAAATGAGGGGGTAGGTGAGACCTTAGAAACCAATCTAGGAAGTGCTGACGGAGACATAGAGGAGACCACTAGCGTGGTTGACAATCCTTTGTATAAGGATAGTTTAGAACCCCTTTATGTTTCTTGCACTGATAGTGAGGGTGATTTGAAGGCCCTCTTTGAGAATCTCCATCTTGACGAGTCTAGCGATAAGGAGAGCGAGGAGGTAGATTTAAACAGTCTTGTGGTCAAATGGGATACTTACGATGATATAGTAGATGAACCTATTATAGAGGACCCAATTGACCCAATTGACTTTATCGTCCCTTACATTTGGGATGAATACCCACCTTCTCCTTTAGCAGTCCAGATTCCTCCACCTCACAGTTTTCACCCGTCTGAGCATCCAAATTCTATTCGCGTTGTTTTTGAGTCCAATGCTCCTGAGCTGCTTTATTTTCCACCTGCGGTTATTTTGAGTTTATATTCCGCCCTTATTTGGAGGGCGAATTATCTTGTGAATGATTTTGGAAGTGTCATAGGAAATTCGTTAGGCTTAAACGATCTTGCATTTCAATTTCCTATGCTATTACTATATTATAGTACTACTTACAGTTTTGTGTAGCACATGCGCAGCTATTTGTGAGTTGGTGCGAGCTTTGAGTCGCTTTGATTGGGTTCAATTAGAGTAGTTGGTGAAAAAGAGGTCGAGTGGGACACATCTGAAACTAGCGCTACCTGGGAGGCAACCCGGAGATTTATTTTTAGTTGTTTTTCAAACATTGCATTTTATTTCAGTTGTGTGTAATAATTGGTCTTCGTACCATAGACTATTTCAGCTAAGCTTGTTCTGTTAGTTTGCGGACAATTTTCTGCGTTTTGCGCAGAATACACTGGAGATTACTCGATCGAGTACTTTTTGTACTCGATCGAGAGCTTTTTCTTTTGATTTTACTCGATCGAGTGAACTTTCTACTCGATCGAGTACCTGCAAAAAAAAAAAAAAAAAAAAAAAAAAAAAAATTTTTTTTTTTTTTACTCGATCGACCACTATTCCACTCGATCGACCACTATTCCTCTCGATCGATTTGTTTTGGACGGCCATTGCTTGGATTAGCTTCTTGTGACGATGTTTCGGAGCTATTAGTGACCTCCCATGTTCTTTGTTTGGTTTGGGAGGCCCTTTATTCGCGCAATCTTGTGAGTTTTCCGCATTTACTCTCTTTCTCTTTTAGTTTGCATTTCCTTTCCATGTTTTGGTACAATGAGGGCATTGTACGGTTTGGTTTGGGGAGGTTATGCATCCATATCTGTGTCTGCATCTTGTTTTTATTGCATTTCTGTTATCACATTTAATTTATGTCTGCATTGTTGTTTATTTCCATAAAAATTCAAAAATTCCCTAAAAATTAAAAAATTCAAAAAATTCAAAAAATATTCACGTTTATTTTTGCATATAGGCTGAGTCGGAAAGGTAGATTTCCGTGATGAAATTGCACTTTAACTTGTCTTTTTACTTGAGCCTTGCACTTTATTGTGATTATTAGTGAGTCTTGCGCATATCTACGAGTTTTTGTTCAAATATAGCTGACCGTGTAGACTTGACCTGATAAATTGGCAACCTACTCTACAATTTCTGAGTTTTAGAGCCTTATAACTGGTGACATTCATGACCGGTTCATGTAGGAATTGAGAGTAGTACTCCTTGCATAGCATGTTCATTATTTTTGCACTTTTATGACATTCGATTTCTTGTCAAATGCATACATTCGGGTTTGTGGTCGGTGTCACATGCAGGGAGGTGCTTATAAATTTTCCCCTTTTCTTATATTTTTCACCCATTTAGCTCCATTTAAGCCAAATCTTGCCTTTTTGACCCATTAGCTACATCCAAATCGAGCCCGCCTAGTCAAGCTAGTTTAGTTTGTCTTTTGTGGTATATTTTATCGTCTGCAGTTTGGCCGTGTGAATTTCATTGGAGTTGGTGGAAATAAAGGAAGGAGAAAAGAAAGAAAAAGAAAGAAAAAAGAAAAAAAAGAATTGGAAAAGAAAAAAAAAAAAGAGAAATTTACGTGAAGAAGAAAAAAAAAACAAAAAATATGAAACAAAATCAAAATCACGTATGCAGGAAACCAGGAAAGAATGAAAAAATCAAAAATTTGTTGTCTGGTTGTATTTTGAGACCGTACGTATTCATTTTTATCTTGTGACGGTCTCACTCCTCCGTTTTATTCATATCTTTTTGAGGAGATTGTGTATTGGGTAGTGAGTTTTGTGCCAATGAAGGGCACTTGTGTTTATTTTTTAGTCGATTGAGATTCGGACGGTCTTATATGGTTCGTTTAGGAACTAGCTTGACGCTTTTACCTCCACATTTCCATAACTTGTTTTGCCTTTTCTCACCTGAACCTCACTTTCCCATATCATTTGTAAGCCCTCAGCTGTGACGGACATTGTTGGTTGGAATGTATGTGTAGTACTTGAATCGTCTATCATCTTTGTTGCATGCATGTTATGTAGGTCGCAGTCTAGGTGAGTGACTGTTTTCTCTTTCTCTATTATACATATACTTTCACCCTTTGCTTCATGAGAGAAGAGTGACCACGTGAGAGTCCGATTTTGTTGGTCTTGCAAGGTCGATAGGTCAGCTTTATTTATGGACATCTTATAATTCGTTTGCGTATTGACCATTGTAGTCAGAATCGTTGATTTTAGCTTGCATTAAACTGGCTCAAGTAGGCAAGTTAAGCTAGCTCTGAGTTATCATTTCCGTTCCATTAGTTGCATTTTAGTTTACTCGAGGACGAGTAAAGGTTTGGTTTGGGGAGATTTGATACGTGCATTTTATATAGTCCTTTTAGGCCTTTTTATGCACGTATTTCTATGTTATTATCGTAGTTTATGCTACGAAATGCCCCGAATATGCTACTTTGGTTTGTTCTGTCTTATTTGCAGGAATGAATCAGAAAGTAATGAAATCAAGCCTTTTACCGTCCGTTTAGCATGCATTTGAAGGAAGAGTGAATTTGGAGCAAGAATGTAGCTATTTTGGGATGCGCAAAGAAGAAAGATAGCTAGGCGAGCAAGGGAAGAACTTCAAATTGCTAGTGCCTTCTTTGGAGAGCCATATCTCGAGTTCTACAACTGATATTTAGGTGATTCTAATTGGAGATGAAAGTTTGTCCTCTTAGCTTTCCAACGCCACCGGAATCGCCCTGTTTGACCAAGTAACGAAGAAATGGCAGCCGTTTGAAGTTCAGTGCGCAAAGCAGGAAAAGTACTCGATCGAGTAGATAAATCGCTCGATCGAGTACTAGCTACAGCGAGAAGGTTATTGTCGAGTATAATTAGATTTATCTTATGCTTATCTTATTTTTAGTTAATAATAATAATACTACTTAGTATAAATAAGAGTAGTTTAGACCTAATAGAAAATCATTCATTCCCTGGAGTCAGTAGAGGGGATGGACGACGCTTCTTCTTTTCTCTCTATTTTCGGATCAATTATTGTATTGGTATTATTTATTCCTCTTTAATCTTTTAATCATCTTTATTGCTTGAATTCCTTCTTCCCTTATTTATTATCATAATTGCTTTTATTCAATCCTTATCAGTTTATCATTATGTTCAGTTTCAATTATTTATTTGTTGTTGTTGTTAATTCGATGGTAGTGAATAGCTAATTTTCTTATGCTAAGACTATAGGGGATCCGTAATATGAAGGGAGAGTAATCGATTTATTGGGTTAATGCTGGTATTGTCTTTGTTGGTTAAATGCTGCAGTTAATTGTATCTGTCTGATTGAGTCGACGCAATTAGACCTTTAATTCTTAGTGATCCTTGACCTGGACCGAAAGGTTGGAAAAGGTAGACTAGTAGCGAACAATAGGGTATTGCAGTGAGGGCGAAAGTTAAGCTGTTTACACTTTAGGGTGAATTAAGGACCGAAAGGTGACGTTCACTACCCCTTAGACCGTATTTGCATTGACCTGAGACCGAGATTACTTAACTGAATGATTATGGTGAACCGTCTGTCTTAGCTGTTCCTCTTTATCTGTTTGCTTCCTTCTTTTTTATTTCCCTCTCCCTTATTCTCTTTAGTTTAGAATATCACTTTTCAAACCCCCACATTGTGACCCGTTACTCATAGACTAAAATTAGACAGATAAATCTCAATTTTGCCTCCCTGTGGAGATCGACCCTACTTGCCGCTGACTTCTGTTAGTAGTACTTAGGTTTATTTTTGATACTGCGACGACCGGTATCAATTCACATGACCTAACCTACGATGCCAAACATCAATAGACTCAGCGATATAAGTAGAAGAAGATGCAATATTATTAATAGCAGAATCAGTGTTCAATACAAAACGACCCCCAGAAAGATAACCCTTGCCCACAAATTCCCCATTACGCGACATTACCACCTTGTCAGCCTCAAAAACAAGTTTCAAACCAGCTTTGTTTAACAAGGCACCAGACACAAGGTTTTGACGCAATGAGGGTACAAATAAAACATTACGGAGAGCAAGTGTTTTCCCTGAGGTGAGTTTGAGAAAGATCTTGCCTTTGCCTGTGATCTTTGCAGATGAAGAGTTACCCATGTAGACGCATTCCCCATCAGCAACTTCCTCGAACTCAGCAAATAAACCCCTATCAGCACAGAGGTGTCTCGAAGCTCTAGTATCTAAGACCCATTCAGCAACATTACCCACCAGATTAGCTTCCACAACCACAGCTGCAATAAGATCATCAGTCACAGCAACATTGGCCTCAACAGATTTCTTCTCAGAGCATTGGTAGGCTTTGTGACCAGGTTTTCCACAAACATAGCAGACAATAGGACCCTTAGCAGCTTTCTGAATCTTAGGAACCGGTTTGGTATGCTTCCCTGGACCATTCTTAGCAGGACCCTGGTTCTTACCCTGACCAACCTTGGCCTTACCCTTACCCTTAAATTTCTCAGCATAAGACTGACGTGGGCGTGTCGTTGTACACCCAATCAAAACACATTTATAATACTCAACAAACTACTAGTTAGCGGTAAGTCGAGGTCGATCCATGGGACGGTGTGCTTTGGGTTCTAAGTCTATCTATCTCAATTTATGCTAGTGACACAATTGATGGGGTTTGTAGTTGTGTTTAGACTAATGCAAACAATAAGGTAAAACAAGCAATAAAGGGAAATATGTAAACAAATGATTAAAAGTGCTAGGATATTATGGGGTCATAGGGGATTCATGGTGTTGATCATACAAACATGTTTACAAAGTTGCAAGCAATTAATGTTGTAGAGGAACCGAGTTGGTTTATGTCTTACGGTTCATAGGAAGAGTTGGGTCCCGGAGCCGAATCGATTAGATTGTACAACACCTACAAGTCGACTTACTTTCCTCCTATTCAACTTCTATGCATGGTCTAACAAGACTCGAGTTGGTTTATATCTTACAAGTCAAGTTGAGTAGATAAGAGATGGTTGTAAATGCAAGGATTCATAGGCTTGGCATTTCATCAAACATAACATGTGCATAAAGTTGACATCACAACAAGCAAGCAATTTGATTATGTGAACATATTAGATTAAGCATTAATCAATCCCATGTTTGTTTCCCCTAATTACCCACTAATCCTAGTTTAGTAACTACTCACTCATTATCATGGGAAACATGTCATTAATGGTGTCAATCATCACAACAAGTATAAACATGATAATAGAATGAAGAAAAGAACAATAAAGATTAAAGAGTAAATGAATTATACCAAACTTGAGATGATCCAAATAATAAAGCAAAGAATAATAGAAGAAACTTGATGATTGATGGAAGGGTTGTCAATCCTCCAATAATAACCCAATAATCTTAAATTACCCAATAATAAACTTGAATAATAAACTTGAACAATAATTGAGGAGAGATTAATGTGTAATTTGTGGAAAGATTAAAGAGTAATCTATTCTAATCTACTCCTAATCTAATCTAAAGAAAAATTTTCTACTCTAAAAACTTGATGGTTTGATTATTACAAAATGGGGTATATATAGTGGGGATTAGGTGTAAGAATTAGGGTTAACTAAGGGCTAAATTAGTAATTACACTTTTGAGTTTAGAGCAGGGAAACGTCGGTATTTTTGGAAGGATGGGCATCTTTCTTGAAGCTTGAAGAAATGAATTTTGACTGCCTTGGAATCCGTGCGTCTTAGGCACGGGACGGGCGGATTCAGTGGTCTGGGCCCGGGCGTCTTTGAGAGAAGACGTGCGGATTCTGGAGATTCTGCCCGGGCGTCTTTGGGGGAAGACGGCCAGATTCTCTTCAAGTGAATTTTCTTGTTTTTCCCAGCCAGAATACGGGCGTCTTGTGGGGAAGACGGGCGTCTTGGGGAAGACGGGCGTCTTGAGGGGAAGACGGGCGTCTTGGCGAACAGCTTCTTTGTTTGAGCTCGGATTGTAAAACGGACGTCATTTTCTCATCCGGACTCCTATTTGAGTGATTCAAAAGCCTAGATCACTTGTTTTTTCGACGTCGTTCCATCTAGCATATTTTCAGAGCCAAAGGAGAAACCCGTGGTTCGGTTTTCGAGCGATTTCTTCTTGTAATGCCTTTCGTCTCGTCATTCTTACTTTTAACCCTTTGATCCTTCTATATACATTTTATTCCTACGTCTTTGTTCATCATTCTTGCCTCCTCTTTATACTAGTCCATCTAATATCATCAATAAGCTTCCAAATATGCACGAAAGACGGAAATTTCATTCTTATTATCTCCTTTTCTACAAAACATATGAAATGCGATAGAAAAGCAAATAGGAAGGTTTTGACGGATAAAATGGCCATGAAATGCTATATTAGTATGCAAAATAGGCTCAATTAGGGGACTAAATGTGCGCAAATAATGTTCACATCAAAGACGGACCACTAGACTCAACCAGATTAGCTTTAACAGCAGCAACAGCAGGAGCAGTCACAGATTGACTAGTAGGAAGGTCTTTAAGGCGATTAGCCTCCTCGGTCCTCATATGTCCTATAAGTTCCTTAAGGGACAGGTCTTTCTTTTTGTGCTTAAGTTGGTTTCGGTAATCAGACCAGGAGGGAGGGAATTTCTCCAGCAGAACATTAGCTACAAAGAAATCATCAAGTTTCATGCCCTCATTCACAACATCAGCACATAAGTTTTCATAGACATGGACTTGATCCATGATAGGTTTCCCGTCAGCCATTTGAAATCCCAACCATTTTCCCACAACATATTTCTTTTTCCCCGCATCATCAGCCCCATACTTAGTTTCTAATGCCTCCCAAATAAACTTAGCGGACTTATTCACAGCAAATAAGTCGAACAGGGTGTTTGTCATATTATTCAGAATGTGCCACCTAGCAGTTTTGTTGTCCTTCACAAATTTTGCAATATCCTCTTCATTGGACTTAACATCTTTAGCAGCAGGAGGGGTCGTCTCAACATCAGTAGGGGTGATAGGCTTAGGTGGGTCATTAAATAAAATATAATCAATTTCTAACTGCTCAAAATACCTCAATAATTTCTGGGACCAACGCTTATAATTGTGACCATCCAACGACTCTAGTTTCGCCATATCAGGAACAATTTTCGAAATCACAGATATGTTGCAGCAACAAATAGTTTTCAAATTGTTATTCGAAAGATGCAGAAACAGAAGGAGAATAGACATACCAGATGAATTATAAGCGATCAGAATGTAAAACCCGTAAGTAGTGCCGTGGTAGAAGCTACTTCCTTGAAAACTATTTCTCCGGTACGACCGTGGTGGCGATCAACTAGTGCCGGTAGTTCCCCAAGGTTAACACTACAGTCCCCACACAGTTCCGCCCACTCAGAACTGTGAGACTTGGAACGATAAAATAAGCAATACCCAGAAATTATGAGAGAGCAGAGAAGATGAAGAGAAGAGAAGAGTTTGATTTTCTGTGTATAAAATGCTGTGAAGAGGCTCGAATTTATAGCAAAAAAAGGTCAGTTATAGAAGCCAAAACCGACTCCTGAAACCCTGCCACAATCCGAGTTAGTGGGAGTAAGACTCTCCCCACTAACAGTCAGTTTGACTGACTTATTCAACTCAGCACACAAAAAACACAGTCCAAAACAAAACTCGGATCCGGCCCAAAAAGATAGGCACAGCCCGCCGCAAGCGATTGCCAAATCCCGAATCCCGGATCACGAATCCGGATCCGGGCCGGGCTCGGGCACGGGTGCGAGCTGAATTAAGCACCTCGTAAGGCTTCCACAAAAGCCTCCCTTGACCCACTAGTGATATGGTAAGGAGGGTGGGTACATATAAACCCATAAAACTTCCTTTTCCTCACCAATGTGAGACAATTCGAAACACTTCTGTAATCCATAAAAATTTACGAACCTGCAATAATAAATAAAGAGGTACAAAAAAAAATATGGAAAACAAGAGTTTATTATTGAAAGATTGAGGGTTACAACTTTCGGAAATCTCTTGATTCCATTCTAAGGGTAGGGTTTTGATAGTGCTACGAGGGTCTTATCGACTTAATCTCGTAGGGAGAAAGATGGGGTCGTTTTGTGACTTATTCCATCCTACCTACGATTTGGTAGTAGGAAGATGGAGTCGTTTATTTGACTTAATCCATCTGTTCTCTCCTCTAAACCCTAAATATGGAGTTGTATTTATAGTAGAGTGGCTTGGAGGGCAAGACGACATATTCTAGAATATTCTAAGATATTATCACAATATTTTTTGATAATTATCTTCTAAAATACTAAAGATATTATAAAATAAATAGATACCAAAATATAAAATTTTGGTGTCTACAAATGCCCCCTCGAGACTGGTTGGAGAGACTTTGATGTCGGTTGCAACTTAGTCTCGAATTTGCTACTGAATTTGACCCTTGAGAATGGAGATGAAGAGCGAAAATGGTCCCACCGAGCGTGCCAATTTGTAATCCATAAAAATTTACGAACCTGCAATAATAAATAAAGAGGTACAAAAAAAATATGGAAAACAAGAGTTTATTATTGAAAGATTGAGGGTTACAACTTTCGGAAATCTCTTGATTCCATTCTAAGGGTAGGGTTTTGATAGTGCTACGAGGGTCTTATCGACTTAATCTCGTAGGGAGAAAGATGGGGTCGTTTTGTGACTTATTCCATCCTACCTACGATTTGGTAGTAGGAAGATGGAGTCGTTTATTTGACTTAATTCATCTGTTCTCTCCTCTAAACCCTAAATATGGAGTTGTATTTATAGTAGAGTGGCTTGGAGGGCAAGACGACATATTCTAGAATATTCTAAGATATTATCACAATATTTTTTGATAATTATCTTCTAAAATACTAAAGATATTATAAAATAAATAGATACCAAAATATAAAATTTTGGTGTCTACAAACACGTGGTAAAAAATAGAGTAAAAAATCAAAGTGATACCGGAATAACATCACAATAACAACAGAATAACAATACTACCAGAATAACAGCACAATAACACGTGGCAAAAAAAAAGGAAAAAAAATCAAAGTAGTAAAAAAAAAATCAAAGTGACACCGGAATAACATCACAGTAACACCAGAATAACAATAACATCAGAATAACAGCACAATAACATGTGGTAAAAAAAGAGTAAAAAAAACAAAGTAGTAAAAAAAATCTAAGTGACACCGGAATAACATCACAATAACACCAGAATAACAATAAAAGCACAATAACAGCACAATAACACGTGGTAAAAAATAAAGAGAGAAAAAAAAAATCAAAGTTGTAAAAAAAATCAAAGTAAAAAAAAGCATAATAACAGCATAATAACACGAGGTAAAAAAAAAGAGTAAAAAAAATTAAAGTAAAAAAAAATCAGAGTAACACCAGAAAAACAAGTGGTACAAAAAGAAAAAGAAAAAAGGTAACATAATGAGAAAATTGAGAAAAATATAAGAATTTAAGAATAACACTACAATAAGAGTGTGAACACAAACTCACCATAAGAAACCAAACTCACAAGATCCTCTCTCTCTCTCTCTATATATATATATATATATATATATATCCTCCCAATGATTAAAATTGCATTCATTATCAGAAAGGATTCCTTCATAAAAACTTCGACTTTTATAAGTCTCCATAGGATATTGATTATTCGTTAAATAACGGTTATATAATAACCAGGGATTATCTTCCCATTTCTTATCAGAATTTTGGAGTATAAATATTTAATTCGGATCTTTTTACTGTACCAACATAGTATAAGAACGAGGACGCACACCCAAGTGCTCATTATAAGTGATTGGGATATTACCACGAAATCGTTTAATCCGAATCGGTAATCATGTACGGAGATGACAAAAAACGCCTAGCGCCTATCCACGGCATAACGGCAAAACGGTGTCTCTCCTTCCGCAGTTATCAATTCAGTTTGAACAAAATGTGTACCCTCACTAAACCTTCTTATTTTATGTTGATAGGTAATAAAACCATCTTAAAATAATAACACATCCATGGTTCAATATATAACTTAATCAAGTGTCGTCATAATTCAACAAAGGATTTAGCCTATTAGGCTCATCCTTAGAGTAAAATAAATTTAAAACAAGAAAAATAAAAAACAAGAAAACTTACAAGTTTAGATTGTGCTCAGTATAGAAGACTAACGGTTGACGAGATTTTATTAATAAAAAAGAAGATTTACAAGGGGGAGAGAAAGAGAGTTAAGAGAGAGGGGTAGGAGAAGCCTGCCTCGAACTAAAACATTTGCCCGTTTATATAGGCAAAATAAAAACTATTCACAACTATTACAAAACACTTTATTAGTGTTTAAAAACTATTGCAAAATTAGTGCGGGAACTGTTATTAGTGCCCATTATTGCCCATGTTGCTTATTATTGTCCATTCTATCATGCGTCATTGCATGCGTGTCTTCTGAGTGGTTTTTATTCCACTATTTTCCCTTTGTCTTTTGATTTGGCATCTTTGGCCCTTTTCTCGATTATTTCTTCTTCTATTAATAATTGGACTTGTTTCGCTTCCATTTCTTGAGCATCTTGAAGAAGTTCAAATTTATTCTTGCTATTGGATCTTTGTTGATTTTGTCATTGATACATCGCTTGTCCGGGATTTATTATCCTCTTGCATTTGTCTTTGAGCTAAAGCCTTTTCGCAATTTAGCATAATAACCGAGAATTTCAGACTTGGTTTTATTTTTTGCCGAAATAATTCTTGTAGTTGGTATTCTTCAATTCGCCAGATTCTTCCGCATTGAAGATGATTATACTATCAATTTTGTCTTGAATTAAATTAATTGTGTAAATACACTTTAACTCATTTGTTTCTTTATCTTGTCGCATCATTGCGTCCCAAAAGCGAGAATAAGATTCTCGTTTTAAACAAAATAATTTGAGATCATTATATCCTGTTTTGGGGATAAATTTCCAAATCCAGGGAATAGAAAATTCAATAAAGAAGTTTAATTGAATAATTCCGGGAATATCATCACGATCAGTTTTGGAAGCAAATCTTTCCATTCGTCATAAAGACTTTTAAACATTTGTGGCAGAATGTCTTCATTAGTTCCATAAAATTGCCACCATTTGATTAACCAATTTGGTAAATTTTGGTCAAAAACTTCTGGGTAAATTTTTATTAGCCATGTGTGGCTCTTCGTAGGATTTTCATATAAGAAGACTTTATCAAAAGCCTGGACATAATCCCAGTAATTGTATTCAACTTTGATATTATTTTTGTTTATCAAAGTTTTAGAAGTAGATGGAGCTATTCCCCATTCTTCAATGGATATTATCCTTTTGATATTAATTTTTGAAAATCTCCAGAAATTTCCTGGATCCTCCCAATGGTTAAAATTGCATTCATTTTCAGAAAGGATTCCTTCATAAAAACTTCGACTTTTATAAGTCTCCATAGGATATTGATTATTTGTTAAATAACGGTTATATAATAACCAGGGATTATCTTCCCATTTCTTGTCAGAATTTTGGAGTATAATAATCTCCTTTCTTTCTTGGTGATTTCACCATTTTCTCTTTTTCATCAAGAGATTCTTTCATAATTTTTTTGAAAGATGGAGAACTTATATTAAGTTCTTTTTGTTTCCATATTTGAAATTCTTCAAATTCTTCATTTGTGATATTATCACATAATTTTTTGGCTATTAGCCTTTTTTCACCATATTGTGCCAAAATATTATTTGGTCTTATATAACCAGATGATGATCCTGGTCCTGGGTTATTCCCAGTTTTGATAATTTCGGATGATTGTCCTGGGTTATTCCTATATCCAATAATTGAGGATGATTGTCCTGTGTTATGGGTATTCCCATATCTGATAACTGAGGATGATTGTCTTCCTCTCCCTCTATTAGAAGGATGCATAAAGCGGCCACGGCCACGGCCTCGACCAAAATCCATTCCTGAAACAAATAACAAACTCTTATAGAGTCAAATACTCCCTTGTTAAGAAATCAGGGAGATGATTATCAGATCCTTTTTTATAATGGATTCCAAAATCAAAAGGGGCTAAATGTGCTTGCCACCTTGCAAACATTTGTTTGGAAACATCATGTTTAAAATCTTTTTGAAACATAAATTTTGTAGAGCTACAATCAGTTCTTATTGTAAATTTCTGGTTATATAAATCATTTTGAAATTTTAAAACACATCTGACTATGGCTAAAACTTCTTTAGCAACAGTTGCATAATTTGATTGTGCATAATTTCATTTTCCTGAATAAAAACGGACTAAAAATTCATGTTTACTATTGGGATCTATTTGTTTAAGGATCCCTCCATAACCAATATCTGAAGCATCAGTTTCAATTATCTTTTCCCAATGAGGGTTTGCCAGACTAAGACATGGTAAAGATATAACTTTACTTTTAATTTTCCTGACGGCTTTAGTGTGATCATTGGACCAGGCACAGGGATTCTTTTTCAACCTGTCATATAAAATAGCTGTGTCTTTTGCCAAATCATCATAATAAGGTGAAATATAATTCAAACTTCCTAAGAATCTTTGAAGTTGAGTTTTGTCAATGATTTCATCTGGGAATTTAGACCCAAATTCAATACTTCTATTAATAGGAATAATTTGGCCTTTCTCAATATTATGACCTAAAAATCTGACTTTAGGTCTGAAATAGAGACATTTTAGTTTTAGAAATTACTAAACCATTAGATATGACAATTTTTTTGAAAATATCTAGATGTTTAAAATGTTCTTCTATATTCATAGAGAAGATGAGAATGTCATCAATATAAACTATGATAAAATGACTATAATTGTTAAAAATATCATTCATAATTTTCTGAAATTCTGATGGAGCATTTTTTAAACCAAAAGGCATAACATGCCATTCATATTGTCCAAAAGGAACATTAAAAGCAGTTTTGTATCATCTGTCTTTGGGTCAATTTGAATCGCCAATAACCTTGATTTTAAATCAAATTTAGAGAATATGAGAGCTTTATACAAACGATCTAATAAATCTTTTTTATTAGGTATTGGATATCTAATCCATTTTAAAACTTTATTTAAAGGTTTATAATTAATAACTAATCTAGGAACTCCTCGTTCCTTTTCAAAGATTTTTGTTAACATAAAAGCTGTGCAAGACCATGGTGATTTGGATGGTCCAATAAGCTTTTTCTCTAAAAGAGAACTTATTTCTTTTTTGCAAAATTCTAAATATTCTGAATTCATTTGACAAGGCCTAGCCTTGGTAGGAACATTATCTTCCTCGAAATCTTCTTCATAAGGAAGATTTACTATATGCTTTTTTCTGTTCCAAAAAGCATTAGGATGGTCATTGCAAATAGATAAAGAAAATTGGTTTTCAATATCAATAATTTTTTGTTTTAATCTAGGATTATTAAGTTTTTGATCTATAGTCAAAATGTTAACTTCATGTTTTAAAAAACTTAATTGATTTTCTTTTAAAGAAATTTTATCATAAATCTCATTTATAGCTTTCATAAAGGGTTTCATGATGAAACGGAAAGTAATAGTTTTTCCTTGATAATTTGCAGTTAAATTCTTATTATCTGCAGTAAAAGGATAAATTTTTGTTATAAAAGGTGTTCCAAGAATAATAGGAACCGAGAGTTTATTTTTGACTAAAAGAAAGCTTAAAGGTATGCAGGTGTTATTAACACATATATCAGCTTTTGGGAGTTTAAAATCAATATCTAATTTATCTCCTCCTGCTTGAGATAAACTATGAGTAGTTTTGACAAAATACCTGGAGTCAATTTCTCCTTCTTGTATAACATTTAAATCTGCTCCAGTATCAATTAAAGCAATAAATTCTTTAGAAAATTGATTATTAATTCTAAGAAGAATCTTAACATACCATTTTTGTCCAGCAACCATATTTATGGTTTGGAGAAATTTTTTATTTTTCTCAAGTTTTGGGAGAGTATCAACAAGTTGCATAGCTTGATCCTTACCATCAGGGTTAAGAATAGGAATCTCATGGTTATCAACTTTTTTGCCATTAGATTCTTGATCATTATTTAGCAAATCATTTTGAAAAATAAAAAGTTGTTCAAGATTAGAAATTCTTGTATCACTTCTTTGTTCTTCAATTTTTAGAAGTTTAATCTCAGATTTTAAATTATCCATCTCTTTCAAAATATCTTGTAAAGAAGAAGGATTAGAAGTTGTGTTTTTATTTTGAAGACGTTTATAAACTTCATTTAAAGAATAGGGTTTTTCTTCTGTAAAACTCTGTTTTTCATAATCAAAATTATTATGAGAAGTGCTAGGTATATTTTCAATAATTTGTGATCTTAAATCAGCACTTGGGATGGCCTTTAAAACATCTAACCAATCATTATTGGTGAGAACCTGTAATTTGACATCTTGAAAATTAGATAAAAGATTAAAGAATTCATCTTTTTCGGGATTAATACAAGCTTTTCCCTGTCCACAAGGTTCACATTCAGAATTAGTAGTTGTAGAACTACTGTCTGTGTAAAAAGAATCATTATTAAGGATTTTTAAATTATTACTAGAATTACTAGAATTATCGACATAGTTTTCGTTTTCACTCTGTAGATCTGGTTCATTAAGAAATAATTTTGAAATCTTGTCTTTAAGATCATCATCTATATCAAGATTATTAATTTGTTTTTGGGTCCAGCAATTGTTTGCCATATGACCCTTTTTATTGCATTTAAAACACCTTATTTCTTTTGAAGGTATATAACCCTTTTTCCTATAATGCTTTTTATGGAATTTTCCGATTTTTTCGATAAGTTTTTTCTTCAAGTTTTGCTTTAGAATATCTTTTCTTTTTATATCTAGGAGAATAGATTCTATCATTACTTTTGTTTTGTTTTCTACGAGAAGTAGAAGGCATATCCATACCAAATTGTTCACAAAATTCACCTAATTGGTTTCTTTCAATAATGTTCGATGTTTGATTTCTTTGGTTTAATTTAATCTCATTACAAAGGTTTATTCCTTCAATTTGTACAAGCTTTAATAAGGTGACCATAATTATATTTTTCGTAATTAATAGAAGGATTTTCTCCACGAAGAATTTTTCTAATTCTTTCAGCAAATAAGTGTGGTAGACCATCAATAAATTTACCTTTCCAATGAGAGCTATTGCATTCCGGTAAAAGCATGACTCTGCTAAGGAAGGTGTCTTTGTACCACCTAAAATCAGTTAAAGTTTTACATCTAAAATTTTGTAAAAGAGTTCTTGTGGAATCATAATTATTCCCCAATTGACCAGTAAAATGATCAAGTATATTAACAAGTAAAGTGTAAACCCAGTTTAAGTGGGCACTTCATCTTTAATTTCTGTATTAGTAATAATAGCTGTTTTTTGTTCATTAGTGAGGTAATTATCCCACCATCCTTTAAGTTGACCAGTGAATCCTGATGCTATCATTTTAGCAACAGTGGAATCACTATTATTAGCATTTTTACAAACTTGAGAATACATAAGCATTCTATGGCAATGGTTATGAATTTGTTTTTCAGCAAAATAATCTATATTCCATTCATAGATATGAGATCCACTATAACTATGTCCAATAATCTCAGCATTTTCTTCCTGTCCAATATCAACAGGTGAAGGTCTTCTATTATAATATAGAGTATTAATAGGTTTTTGACCCCATTTATTTTTTGAAACAACATTCAAATCATCTTTGAAATTCGGATTGATTTCTTCATTTAAAGTTTGCAACTTTAAATTTGCAACCTTATCACCAACCGACTTATAAGTTGTTCGTTTTTAATGTCGATAAAAATTTAAAATTCTTTATTTCAGGAGGATTTTTGATAATAGGAGTTATTTCTTTCGAAGAAGAAGAAGGGTCTTCAGTCTTGGTGTTTTGAATGACTTGATTAAGAAGATTTATGACTTTATTAGCCTTATGGTGTAAATCTGTAACATGTTCACCAAGAATTTTTAAAGATAGATTAGCATAATTATTTTGTTCACTTAAATAATTTAAATGTTTAGTAGTCGTGGTAATAATTCCGTCTTCATAAATTTTTGAAAGGGGCATGTAAGAACACCCATCTAATTTAAATTTCTTAAGAGGAGGATAAACTCCCTTAACTTCATTACCATTGAGAAGTTCAAAATTTCTTTCAAGAATAGTTAAATGATTATATAAATAAGTTGAACAATACCAAGGGACAAAATAAATAACTGCATTTACTGATTTGCAGTATTCATAAAACTCATCTTGCAAGATGTCTTGTTGTTTTTCATCAAAATTATGAAAAAACCAATTTCTAAATTTCCCCCAAATAGGAGATTGAAATTCATTACTAATTAATTTTCTGGTTATTGAACCAGGAGAAAAATCTAGTAAGGCCTTCTTAATCATCAGTATAACTCATTTGGGACAATGTGTCCGCCTCTTTTTTAGAATGTCGTCTTAAAATTTTATCAGAATGCATTCTTAAAACATCTTCATCTGTTTCAATAAAATCTTCATCTCTTAATTGAGAAGTTGAACACCTAGATGTGCTAGGTATATCTAAATCTTGATCCGAAATTTGAAATAAAAGTCCTATTAGAAAAAGATCTAGTCATTTTTGAAGTACTACTTCTTGGTCGAATATGTTTATTACCAAAATTTAAAGTAACAGCTCCTTCAGGAGTTTGCTGTACATCAAGTAAATTAGTCTCCATAATCGGTTGAGGAGGCATAGCCTGAGTAATCGTCCAATTTTCAGGAAAAGATATTTCTTCCCATTTAATAGTCTTTCTAGTAGTTATATTAGATCTGTTACAATTGGTTTCAATAATAATAGTCTCATTTATAGCTTTATCAGCTAATCTACAGTGAGGATTTAAAGTATATAAAGGTTTATAATAAATCCTGTAGCATATACAAATTAATTCAGATCCTTTAGCATAATTGTAACCATGAGTTTTAACATTCAAAGTTAAAGCATCTAATATATTAGCATCTGTTAAAGATAATTGTAAATTTGGGTAAACGTCAAAATATCTTGGACCATGAGCCGATCGATTTAACAACTCCAATAATTGACTTTTGCCAATTCAAATTTTCGCCATCTCTTAAGGCTGCAATAAAACTTTCTGGTAATCCTTTCAGAGTTAAAGGTTTAAAAGCCACTTGAACTAAACCAATATGAATAAATTGATGTTTAGATTTTCTAAATGGTTCCAAGTCATTATTATTTAAAAGTTGGAGATACATTTCTTCATTATTTAGAGAAATAGATTCCTCTGTGGTTTTAACTCTGTGTTTTAACCCAATATATTCAAAAAACCCATAATTGTAAATAGTTCTTTTGCTAACTTCTGGAATTGTCCATTTGTTTAGCAAATCTAAATTCTGAGGATATTCAACTTCTTCAGTCATACTGTTTTTTACAGTAGACTTACCCGTATTAAATACGTTTAAACTCATAAGATGAGAAAGTGTTGAATTATGACTTAACTATCATAAATTATATATACTTCCATGGCTCTGATACCATATTTAAGTCATCATATATATATATATATATATATATAGAAATAGAAATAGGATCCTATAAGTCCACCATTTTAGGTTGAGTACATGAGTTCTCATCTAAGCCATTGAATTTTAAAAAATGGATGGTTGAGATTAAAAGATAAAAGACACACAATTCACACTACCTATGCATAATTAATTGTTTGTCTCTTTTACACCAATTTCCCATACACTAATTAATTATTTCTCTTATAATTTCATTTACCTCTCATTTTTATTTCATTTTCAAAACACATCAAAAAAATTATTTCCGCATAAAATGAAAGCCACTTCTTAAAAAGCTCCGTAAATCTTCATTCGGACTCCGATTGGGGCGAAATAAAAGCCTAAATTTATTATTTTTTCGAGCCCGTCATAATGGTGATATTTTTATATACCATTGAGTTTTCAAAATATTCAGTATTGATCGATTGTGCTCGAAATATAATGGTTTGTGTTTGTTTCTTATTAATTTTTGTTGGATTTTGTTGAAATCGTTGTTAGATATTTAAAATGGTTTGATAATGTTAAATATAGTGATTTGTATGATTGTTTTTTTGATGAATTATATCTACATTTTTTAGTTATTAATTGCAATTTTTTTATGAAGATGGAGATGATGATGATGATGATGATGATGATGATGATGATGATGATGATAAGTCGTTGGCGATATTGATTGATGATGAAGATGTTGATATGTCTTTGGTGTTATAGATTGATCGGTTGCTTGGAATATAATGGTTTGTGTTTGTTTCTTATTAATTTTTGTTGGATTTTGTTGAAATCGTTGCTTAGGTATTTAAAATGGCTTGATAATTTTAAATATAGTGATTTGTATGATTTTTTTTTTGATGAATTATATCTAAATTTTTTAATTATTAATTGTAGTTTTTTTATGAAGATGGAGATGATGATGATGATGATCATGAAGATGATGATGATGATGATGATGATGATAAGTCGGTTCGCGATATTGATTGATGATGAAGATATTGATATGTATAGATTGACGATGAAGATGTGAGATTTAGATTGATTCATTTAGATTGATGATTGTTGATGAATGTTGTAACTTCAATTATATAGTGTTTAACTTTATTCTTGTAAGGGTGTAACTTCAAGTAGTGTGTAACTTCAGTTGCATTTCATGTAATTTCAGTTTTGTAAGGGTGTAACTTTAGTACTTTACGAGTGTAACTTTAATTTTGTAAATATACAAGTTTGAATATTACTAATTTGAATATTTGTAATTTTAGCACAAGTTTTGTAACTTTAGTGATTCATGACTGTAACTTTAGTGCTTTATGAGTATAACTTTAATTTTTCACGAGTGTAACATTAATCTTTTACGGTCATTTTGTATATAAAATTTTGAATTTATTAATTTGAATTTTTGTAATTTTAGCACAAGTTTATGTAACTTTATTGATTTACGAGTGTAACTTTAGTGTTTTGCGAGTGTAACTTTTATCCTTGATGGGTGTAACTTTAGTCCTTTAGTAATTTTGTATATGTAAAATTTGAATTTGTGTAACTTCATCACATGTCTATCTAATTTGAATTGTTGAAGGTGTAACTTTAATATGTGGCGTGTATAACTTTAACAAAGCAAGTGTGTAACTTTAGTTCGTTCCACCACCCTCGCCTCTTCATTCAGAATCCAATCTAATTAATTATATGAGTAATTTAATTAATTAAGTTCAAGTAAAATAGTGTAACTTCAAGTGGGCATGGTGTAATTTCAAGCAAATGGCAAATGAGATAATTTCAAGCAAATAGGGTGTAACTTTCTAGTAATTAGCCGTACTCAAAATTTTGAAAACTCAATGGTATTCAAAAATATTACCATTGCGTCGGGCTCAAAAAAATAATAAATATAGGATTTTTTTTCGCCTTAATCGGAGTCCGTATGAAGATTTACGGAGTCTTTTACGAACCCGCTTTTATTTTACGCGGGTATGAAATTTCGTTATAATATTTTGGTAATTGAAATATAGATGATAGTATATTAATTTAATAAATTAGTTGATAGGAAAGAGAAAATAATTGATTAGAAAAATTGGTAATTCAAATTATGGGAGGCAAAACATTAATTGCATGTTGGGTGAGTGTTTTTTTGTTTTAATTCCAACCATTCATCTTGTAAGATCAAATGGTAGAGATATGGACTTATGGACTCAACCAAATTTGTGGACTCATCTGAACTTAACTCTCTCTCTCTATATATATATATATAGAGAGAGAGAGAGAGAGAGAGAGAGTCGGGATCCGGTGAGAACTCCTAAATATTTGAGGATTGAGTAACGAATAAAGTATCACACCATATACAAAACAATATCGCGAGGAAAATTGACAAACAAAACCACCTAAAACTCAAAAAATCAATCGTCATTTCTCTCTCTAAAAATTTTACCAAAATCAATCATACATCTCAAATGAAAACTATCACAAAATCCTCTCTAAAATCTCGCCGAAAATCCGCAAAATCTTAAAATTCAAAGACGATTTCAACTTCATTTCAACATTATAGATGTATTCGTTCACTAGATTGAATAATCTCACCATAATTCTCTCCAAAATCGTTGAGGTACATTTGTTTCTCATCTTTATCCATTTCTGCGATTTTTTTCAACTTTTGTAGCAATAAATTGATTATACATTTTGATTTTATTCGAAATTATTATATGTATGTTGAATTAGATGAATTTAATAAGATTAAATCAACAAAATCGAACTAATTATCGAGCTATTTAGGGTTCTTTCGTGTTCTTGCTGTAAATTTCTAAATATCTTACTTATAAATGATTTTAAACGTTTTTCGTTCATAATATCGACACATTGAATCAATTACTATCATCAATTGAAGTTTTAGTTGTTTATAAGATGTCTTTTTTGTTTTAATCGCTAAAATTAGGGTTTAATATTGATCGATTGTGAAAATTAGGGTTCAACTTTGTTTAATTGTGAAAATTAGGGTTTCATGTTGTTTTAATCGCGAAAGTTAGGGTTTAACATTGTTTAATTGTGCAAAATTACGGTTTCATATGATAGAATTGAAGTAATCGTTTGTGTTCAGTAAAATGAGTAATGTCGAATTACATGTTGGCTATGATAACGGAAAACGTGTGATACTGTTGTTTGTATGATATGATCTTGAATGTGAATATTCGTGGTACTCTATTTTCATACATTTTGGCAAGGTTGACTACTTTATAATTAAGTTGTAAAATGTCATCAAGGCACTAAAATGCTATAGTATGGTGTTTTTCTTTGTAAAATGTTCTTGGTTTGCGGTAAAATAATGTAAAATGTTGTTGTAAATCTTTGTAATATGGTGTGTTTTTTTATATTTGTTGTATTTTCTTTTGTATGAAAGATGATGTTTTGTACATTTTTTTCCTTTTTTTTTTTTGCAGATTTCTTCGCTTTTGGAGGTTACTTAAGAGTATGTGTGCATGTTGGCGAAGTCTATAGTGCATGATCAACTAAACAAATCATGTTTTTTTATTCATTTCTCTTATAAAGACAAATTCTGTATTCTTAGATATTGTTTCAAGCGATTATAAATTTTTTTTTTTTTTTTTTGGAGTTGGAATGTAAAGTAATGGTAACAATATTATAGTTGTATCAGGATTTGCCTCTTTTTTTATGTTATTAAATATAGAATATATGGTTCTTAAAGTATTTCATTTTTTTTTGGTAAACAATATCACACGTTTGTTTTAACAATATCACAAGTTTTAGTAAACAATATCACATTTAATTATAAAAAATATCACAATATCAAATGACTTTGAGAATAATATCACACTATTAGTTTAACAATATCACAAGATGTGGTAAACAATATCACACTTCCAAGCTTAACAATATCACAAGATGTGGTAAAGAATATCATAAAACAATGTCACCATTATTGTGTTAATAATATCAAATAATTTAGTTCTTTCAAAAAAAATATCAAATGATATGGTAAACAATATCAAGTTATGTTGCTAATAATATCACACTATGCTATTAACAATATCATATATTTATCTTTATTTGCTATTTTACAAACAGTTATAAGAAACAATATATATCTTCATAAGTATCACGTCATATTGTTCTAGAAGCATTACCGAACAATATCAAACTTCACACATCCCGGTATCACACTTTATCCAAAACAATATCACATTCACAAGGAATCTTGAAACACTCAAACTTTTTTCTATTCAGAAACAATATCACAGCATATAAGATAAAATATCATTGCTGATTCTAAACAGTATCACAAAATTACAACGAAAATAATATTAATTTATAACGACTACAACAGATTACTATCCTTCCAAAATTACATCAATCAGTGCATATTCAATTAAAGTCTGTCAACACAATCTGAGTACACAGATTAGTTCCTTTCTCTTCTTCTACCTTTACCAATTTCTTTTTATTATCCTTTTTTGCATCTTTTTCCAGCACAATCTTCAACTTCTTGCTTGACGTTTGTTCAACCTCATCTTGTTTTAAACACCAGTACAACCGTTTTATATAACCATTTCATGACCATGACTAAACTTAATGCAGCCACCTGATTATCTACTCAACTTTCAGGAACTCAATTACATCAAACCATTAGTACGACACCAATGAAGAATATCATGAAACTTCATATCCCCTTGGAAAGTAACACTGATCCTTAGCTTCATTTCTGACTTGGTTTTATCAATTAGCTTCTCTGGACGCATCATGAGACTTCATATCCTCTTCAAAGTGGATCTGCCATTCCCAGTAAGCAAACATGTGAGAGAGATATACAAGGATGCAAAATAAAGCTCGTCCAGAGGAATGAACCATACTGTACTGTGGCGTCTACTTCCACTTCATCGATGATTCATCTCAAAGAAAGAAAAGGTGGCCAACACATTTACTCCGCATGATTCTTCACCTTTAAGCCGTTTAAACAACCTGGTTTACGCAACCAACAATCTAGTGGGACAAAGTCCAACCTATTGTACCAATAGAAGAAAGTGGATTAATCAAAACTCGAATCCACCAATGAATTAAGAGCACTCACAGAAAATATGAGCAAGGCCACAACTGAAATTAGACAAATCCGATCTAATTTTTTTCAATACCTGATGAAAACAATGGAATCAGAAGAACCAACAACAATATCTTAAAATTTATGTTGTGCTTGCTGCTCAACAAGATGAAATGGTGATGGTCAAACAAAATACCGCAACTCAATAAACAAGCAGAATGTAAATCAGAAACATATGATGACAACTCAACATCAAATCTATACCAAAACCAAACACTACAAGAAAACCTGAAACAGGCGACCGAAATTTGGCGACTGAAAGAAGTAGTCGCCAAATTGGCGACTGATTTTCAAATTGACGACTGAAATTAGTCGCTAATATGGCGACTGACTTTTTCAAAAAAGGAATCAAACGTGGCGACCGAAATTTTGGATTTGGTTAATTGAATTATGGGTAGTCGCCAATTTGGCGATGAATTTCGATCGCCAAATTGACAATCGATCGCTAAAATTTTTAGTACAAACCAGCTGTCATTTTAAAAGGGAATCTACGTGGCGATCGACTTTTTGAATTTGCGCGTGAAATTAGGGTAATCGCCAAATTTGGCGGTCGATTTTCGATCGCCAAATTTAGAAATTCAGTCGCCAATTTTTTTATTACTTTCCGCCCCCTCTCTCCTACTTTACTCTTTGCAAAATAAAAAAAAAGGGGGACGAGCGAGCGATTTGGCGAACGACGACACCAACCAACAACACCACACAACCACCCTTCCACCGCCATTTCCACCGCCACATCCACCCTCTTTAATTAGGTTAGTTGTTTTTGTTTAATTTCAGTTTATTTAGTTTAATTTGTTAGATTAATTTATAGTTAGTTTGATTAATTTGTTGTTAGTTGGTTAGATTTATTTGTAGTTAGTATGTTTGATTAATTTGTAGTTAGATTTAGTTTAATTTGTAGTTAGATTTAGTTTAATTTGTGTTTGAATTAAAAGGGAATGAATAAGGGGGTTTTTGTCTAGGTTTAGGGTTATGGGTGGGGGTGGTTCGGTGGGTGGCGGTCGGTCGTGATGGTCGGCCGTGGTGGGCGTGGTTGGGGTGGGTCGTGGGGTGGTGTTTGGTGTTGGTAGCTAAGTGAAACCGTCTCATTATCATTAGTATTAAGCTAAGTGGAACCGTCTTAATTAATATTATTATTATTATTATTACTAAGTTAAGTGAAACCGTCGTATTATTATTAATATTAAGCTAAGTGAAACCGTCTTTTGCATTAATGGAATTAGCTAAGTGGAACCGTCTTTTGGATTAAGAGAAATTAGCTATTAGCTAAGTAGAACCTTCTTTAGGACTTGATTTTGATAAATTTAGTTTGATAATTCATGTTATTGATGAATTGAGGTAGAATAACCTTGTTATTTTTGTTTTTCTTTTCTCTTTTCAGGGTTGTCACGCTAGGCACCAGGCACGCACCGTCTGTGTAGTATTTGTTGCTTCTTGTTTTATTTTCATTTTTGCTTTTACTTGATTAGGTAACCTCCTTTTACCAGTTACCTTTTAAATTTACTAATTTTAGTTCAAATTATGTTACGGACTTTAGGATAGAAGCCTTTATTATGTGGTTGAATTGGGCTATTGATTGACTTAATTAATTTAGTACTTGATTGTGTTGTTGTTTGATTTGATGTTGACTTAGTACCAGTTCAAGAATTACTCATTAGGAGTAATTCTTGAATAGTCCCCATTTTTGGGATTTGTCTTTGTGCGTTTCAAGTCATTTAGGTAGTAAACACGTACTTGTGATTTATTAATGAGGAATGAGTTTGGTGGCGATCCCTTTAATGTTCTCCGAATACATGTATATGTGTATTTGGAGAATCAAGGGAATTTCTTTTGCCGAATTTTTTCCTCATTAATAAATTACAAGTGTGTTTGCTAGTGACTTGAAACGTACATTGACGGGTTTAGGTTGGAGTTATAAGGACCCCATTCGAAGATGGATTACTTATTGACAATATTTATATATTGTTTTCATATGTTTATTGTATAATGTGGAGTATAATGTTTAAATTTTGTATGTAATATTATTGTTATTTTTTAAAAATGTTTAAATTACTTTGGGGTCTTCTTTAGATTAAAATGAAGAGATTGGAACGTTCATGGATGTATGAAGGAAGATTAGACCATTCCAATAAGAAAAGACGTCCTACCGCTAGATTTATAAAGGGTGTTAGCGAGTTTATTGAATTTGCTAAAGAACAAGATGAATATGACTTGGTAGACAAAAAACTTAGGTGCCCTTGTGCCAAATGCAAAAACCTGAAATACCAGCTTGACATTGTAGTAGAAGAACATCTCATTATAAACGGGTTTAAACCAAATTATTACAATTGGATTTCACATGGACAAGCATATTCTCCAATTCATGAACAAACTCACACCCAACAAATACAAAATGATGAGAACCCATATAGAGAGATGGTTGTTGATGCTATGGATTCCACTATTTTTAATAGTGATGACTATACAACTATTTCTGAAGAACAACCGCCACACCCACAAGCAAAAGCCTTTCTTGACATGTTAAAAGCCTCAGAAAAACCCTTGTATGAAGGAAGCAGAATGACATTGTTATAAGCCGCTTCTAGGCTAATTACCTTGAAATGTGAGTTCAATATGCCATTTGTTGCTGTTGATGGCATTGCCTCGTTACTTGAGGAATCTTTCCCCGATGATAATATCATGACCCGAAGTTTCTATACTACCAAAAAAGTAGTTAAAGGTCTTTAGTTACCGCATGAAAAGATTGATGCATGTCCTGAAGGATGTATGCTATTTTGGAAAGATGATGCCTTGCTTGACAAATGTAAAGATTGTGGGGCGGATAGATATGAGACAAGTGAAGGAGATACAGTTTTGGTGTTGAAAAAAGGCAACGGTAGTAAGAGGGCCAAAAAGAGTAAGAAACCAATAGCATGTAACCAATTGTTTTACTTTCCTCTCGCACCAAGACTTCAAAGAATCTATGCCACCAAAAACATTGCCGAACAAATGAGATGGCACAAAGAAAACACACGTGCTCCGGGGAAGATGAGTCATCCTAGTGATGGGGAAGAATGGAAACGATTTGATCAGATGTATCCTGATTTTGCCAAGGAACCCCGCAATGTACGACTTGGCTTGTGTACGGATGGATTTGATCCTTTCGGTAATTTTGGGAGGAAGTATTCTTGTTGGCCCGTTATGGTCACACCATACAATTTACCACCTTGGTTATGTATGAAAAGACCATTTATCTTCTTGTCACTTATTGTTCCCGGACCAAAAAGCCCGAAACGTAATTTGGATGTTTATTTACAACCATTGGTGGAGGAGTTGAAATATTTGTGGGAAGTTGGCGTGGAAACTTATGATGTGTCTAAAAAACAAAATTTTCAACTTAAAGCTTCCCTTTTGTGGACAATAAATGATTTTCCCGCCTATGGTATGCTATCTGGGTGGTCTACACAAGGACAAAAAGCATGTCCTTGTTGCATGGAGGAAAGTAAAGCATTTTGGCTTCCCAATAGCAAGAAAATAAGCTGGTTTGATTGTCATAGATGCTTCTTACGAGAGGGAAATCCACATAGGAAGAACAAGAAAGCTTTCACAAAAGGTAAAGAGGTGCTTGATGCCCCTCCGAAACGAGTGCCTGGGGATGAGATATGGAAGACGGTATGTGATTTACCATCCCCTATTGATGGTACCGAGGAAGAATTTAAAGAATTGAAAAAGCAGAAAAACGGTTGGTTTAAAAGAAGAATTCTTTGGGACCTTCCTTATTGGAAGACAATGTTGATAAGACATAATTTTGATGTAATGCACATAGAAAATAATTTCTTTGAGCAACTAATTGACATGATCATGGATGTAGAAGGTGAAAAATGTGATAGCATTGCTTCTAGAAAAGATTTGCAGAAATTTTGTCATCGTCCCAAATTACACATTCGCGGCGACGGGTCTAAGCCAACATCCATTTTCACTCTCGACAAAGCTAAGAGAAAAGTATTGTGTGAGTGGTTACAAAATTTGAAGTTTCCTGATGGGTATGCATCAGATTTTAGTCGATGTGTTGATCTTAAGAAGCTGAAGTTGCAAGGCTTGAAAAGTCATGATTGTCATGTATTCATGGAGCGATTATTACCCGTTGCTTTGAAACACCTCGTGTCGACAAACGTTTGGAATGCAGTTGTTGAGATTAGTCAATTCTTCCGAGATTTATGTGCCTCTTCAATATGTGTTGATGACATGATTCGTCTAGAAGAGCAAATACCACAGATATTGTGTAAGCTTGAAATGATCTTTCCTCCTGCATTTTTTAACTCCATGGAGCATCTACCGGTTCATTTGCCATATGAAGCCAAAGTTGGAGGACCCGTCCAATATAGGTGGATGTATCCATTTGAAAGGTAATTAAGATAATCTAGCTACTTTTAAATTAAAATTAATAATAATAACTAATCTATTTATTATATGTTAACTTTATTATTAATAAAATTCATCATTAACTTTTATAGGTTTCTTAATCATTTGAAGAAAAAAATTGGTAATAAAGCTAGGGTGGAAGGTTCTATATGCAATGCTTATTTAACGGAAGAGATTGCAAACTTTTGTTCTCTTTACTTTGAAAAACATATAGAAACCAAAGCAAAAAACTTGAATGTTGAGAAACCGGATGAAGTAGACGGAAGTTTACCCGAATTTTTTCAAACTCAAGATGATGAAGGGTGTTCATCAAAGGGGCAAACAAGATATTTGGATGATAAGGAGTATAATCGTGCCCACCTTTACGTGCTATCTAATTGTGACCTCTTGGAGCCAAACAAAACACAGTTTGTTAATGATTTCATTCAGAGGAATCCTAATATAAGTAAGGATGATGTTTGGGATAAACATGAGGACCAATTTCCATCATGGTTTCAGAAACATGTAATTGAGTTGAATATTCAAGATGATTTGATAAGAAGTTTGGCTTTTGGTCCTTCAAAAATGGTAAGAACGTGGAATCGATACTCGGTTAATGGGTTTAATTTTCAAACATTCAACCACGGTAAAGGTAAGGCTAGGTGCAATTGGGGGGTTACTATTTCTTCTCTTGATGACAACGAATACTATGGTATAGTTGAAGATATCTTTGAAATTAGTTATAGTGGACGTGACCGAGCTTATAAAACTGTCTTATTCAAGGTTGACTGGAAGGATAATTTTGTGGCTGGAATGAGAGTACATGAACAATACAAGCTTGTAGAAGTGAATCGTACTAGAACATACTCTAAGTATGATCCATTTATACTTGCACATCAGGCTCATCAAGTGTATTTTGCTACTTATCCAAGCACAACAAATGATAGAAATCAAAATGCGTGGTGTGCAATCTTTAAGACAAAGGCACGGTCACAAGTTGATACAACTTTTTTCCAAGAAGAAAACGTTTCAAATGAAACGCTTTTGTCTCCACCCGATGAAATCAACTATGAGCATGAGAATAAAGATGGTGAAGACATGGAAGAGGAAGAATATTATAATGTGGAAGAGAGACTGCCGGGGGAGGATGAAGCGGAGGAGGAGGAGGAGGAGAGAAGGGAAGAAGAGGAGGAGAGGAGGGAGGAAGATGAGGTGAGGAGGAGATGGGAGGAGGATAAAAGGAGGAAGGACGAGGGGTTTGGAGATGAAGATGATTATGATGATGATGATGACGATGATGAGGATGAGGAAGAGGATGAGGATGATGATTAAATTGGTATAATTTTGTATTCCTCAAGAGTAAATTATTAAAATTTAGAAGTCTGTATAATTTTCATTTATCATTATTTGTGTTAATTTTTATTTGTATTCTGAGATGGCTGGAGCGGGTCGAGGTAGGAAGCGTGGAGGCGGCTCGGGAGGAGGACAGAGTACGCGTCCGGAGCAGGAGGAGGAGTTTGTGCAAGAGGATCCGATGCGAGACAGAGACGGTGACGGTGAGGAGGCGACGCTACCGACGAGCCAAAGACGGTGCCGATACGGTACACTTCGGATCATCGGATGATTCTTGAGCTTAAGCGGGATTATGGTAAGTTTTATTCTTTATTAGTCTACTATTTTTATTTCTTTTTTTTTTTGTAATTTTACATGTTCAAAATAAATGCAGGTTTATGGACGATTGCGTGATACGAGGTGTCACGAAAAGCACGAAGACTAATTTCGTGGGTCCAATTCCTACATCGTGGACACAAGCTTCTCATGCACAAAGAGAGGCGTGGTTCAATAACTTTCGGGTATATATTTTCCGTAATTCTTTGTTTTAGAAACCAAATAATTAATTTTGATAAATTTTTTAAGAACCAAGGTTATACTTTTATTTTATACTAATATGAAATTTTGTCGCTTTTTTTTGTAGTTATCATTTGCTTGGTCACCGTCTCAAGAACAGAATGTCCGTATCAGGTACAATGACGTCGGTACTCGACGATATCGGGACGTGATTTGGAAGGTAGTTAGGCGCCCAAAGGAACCATACCACGTGAAAGGTATTTAATTAACTTGTTTTGTTATTTGTATTAATTAGCTTATACTCTCTTATATTATAAATAATATCAGTAACTTATTAGTTATGATTTCATATGTGTAATTGCAGGTGACAAGTATGAAGGCTTAATAAAGCATACCAAAAGTGAAGCTTTTCAGAAGAAGTCTAAGCAAGCATCCCTCAACAAAAGAGGAGGAAAGGAAGACGCCGTGAACGAGCCTACTCATTACGCGGGTTCACGATCGTTCTGGAATCGTATGTTGGGTGTAAGTACTTTGTCTATTATTTCACACTTTTTTTTTGTTTTCAATGCAACATGTTTATTTTATGTTAGATTTTTTGTTGATTTTATAACATGTATGTTTTTTTTTCATTCAGAGAGAAAAGAAGAAGTCACAGCCGATTGCGACGATACCGGAACTGTTTCTGGACACGCATTCCAGAGTTGACCACAAAGGGGTTAGAACTTGGACTAAGCCAAAAGACAAGCAATTATATGTAAGTTTTACGTAACACTTAATTTTTGTTAATTTATTCTTTTTTAAAATGTCGTATATAAGGTGGTTACCATATTAACTTACAACCATTTGTTTAATATTGTAGGAAGCATTTGAATGAGAAAAAGCCGCCAATCCAGAAAGACCGGACAATGACATATGGTATGAGTTGGTGGATGGCTTCAAGAAAAGGCACGTGTATGGTACCGGAAGTTCAACACCGGCTTTCTATGAGAAAACGCGTAGAAGATCGACTTCAACAATTCCCAGCAACACGTATCAACCGGGAATTATTAGTCAACTTCAAAGTCAAATAAGAAAGCGTGATGAACGTGATGCCAAACGTGATGAAGAACTTGCCAAACGTGATGAAGAATTCCGCCAAATGAAAGAAAGAATGGAAATGTTTGAGACTTGGTGGCAAGGTTGTAACCCCGGACCTAGACCCAACTACGATCCAAATGATCCGCATGGACCACATGGGGGGAGTGGAGCCGGTGTTGGCTTCCAAGTAAGATGATTTTAGCACGTAAGCTTGTAAAACTTGAACTTTCGACTTGAACATTAGAATAGCTTAGCTTGTAAAACTTTCATTTTCAATATATGAAATGAAGTTTGAGAAAATGGGAGGTGTTGGGTTGAAATGTATGGTGTTGTGTGTGTTGAAATTTGGGATGTATGGTGTCGTGGAACATCGGTTTGTATGCAGGTTGTAAATATTTGGCTAGCAATGAAAACGAAAAAAACCACCAAAATATACAGTGGCTTTGGCGACTGAATTGAGATTTGGCGACTGAAATTCAGTCGCCAATTTGGCGACTGATTCAAGGTATCACGTCATATTGTTCTAGAAGCATTACCGAACAATATCAAACTTCACACATCCCGGTATCACACTTTATCCAAAACAATATCACATTCACAAGGAATCTTGAAACACTCAAACTTTTTTCTATTCAGAAACAATATCACAGCATATAAGATAAAATATCATTGCTGATTCTAAACAGTATCACAAAATTACAACGAAAATAATATTAATTTATAACGACTACAACAGATTACTATCCTTCCAAAATTACATCAATCAGTGCATATTCAATTAAAGTTCTGTCAACACAATCTGAGTACACAGATTAGTTCCTTTCTCTTCTTCTACCTTTACCAATTTCTTTTTATTATCCTTTTTTGCATCTTTTTCCAGCACAATCTTCAACTTCTTGCTTGACGTTTGTTCAACCTTATCTTGTTTTAAACACCAGTACAACCATTTTATATAACCATTTCATGACCATGACTAAACTTAATGCAGCCACCTGACTATCTACTCGACTTTCAGGAACTCAATTACATCAAACCATTAGTACGACACCAATGAAGAATATCATGAAACTTCATATCCCCTTGGAAAGTAACACTGATCCTTAGCTTCATTTCTGACTTGGTTTTATCAATTAGCTTCTCTGGACGCATCATGAGACTTCATATCTTCTTCAAAGTGGATCTGCCATTCCCAGTAAGCAAACATGTGAGAGAGATATACAAGGATGCAAAATAAAGCTCGTCCAGAGGAATGAACCATACTGTACTGTGGCGTCTACTTCCACTTCATCGATGATTCATCTCAAAGAAAGAAAAGGTGGCCAACACATTTACTCCGCATGATTCTTCACCTTTAAGCCGTTTAAACAACCTTGTTTACGCAACCAACAATCTAGTGGGACAAAGTCCAACCTATTGTACCAATAGAAGAAAGTGGATTAATCAAAACTCGAATCCACCAATGAATTAAGAGCACTCACAGAAAATATGAGCAAGGCCACAACTGAAATTAGACAAATCCGATCTAATTTTTTTCAATACCTGATGAAAACAATGGAATCAGAAGAACCAACAACAATATCTTAAAATTTATGTTGTGCTTGCTGCTCAACAAGATGAAATGGTGATGGTCAAACAAAATACCGCAACTCAATAAACAAGCAGAATGTAAATCAGAAACATATGATGACAACTCAACATCAAATCTATACCAAAACCAAATAAACATACATCAAACTTGCAGATTCATTTGGCAGGTAAATTAAGCCTTAAGCCCAAAGCTTCTTTGGCCAATTTGGACCAAGTAATATCTCTGTCCAATAGGCCGCTCAAAGCTAAACAACTTTCACGATCTGACAAAAAATAGCACATAAAAATACAATGTAAACAAACAAGTAGTAATTGATTTATGACAATCAAAGTAAAAGGGATGTAATAAAACAATATCACACAGTCTGCTAAACAATATCACATAGTCTTCTAAACAATATCACACTGGATACTTTAGCAGCAAATACGTGATATTTATAAGATGTCAAACAATTTAGAACCTAAATCGGCGAAATGTATACTACTACTAGCTAACAGTAAAGAGTAATAATGTAAAACAGATGTAAATCAATCTGACACAAATTTTAAAAAATTTGAAACAAGATACTACACATGTAAATTAGGTTTACATGACAACAAAACTCGAACAATGTGAAAAAATTTAAAATCGCAATCAAATAACAAGACTATGAATCAATCTCATCAAAATTATAAATCGAGAACAAAAAAATCATAACAACAGGTGAGTTTAACATAGATCAGGAAAAATTATTGAATATATAACAAATTCGTAACTTGTTCGAATTAAATTAACCTAGATATATGAGAAAGAAGACCAATAAATCATATGAAATCCTCACAAATTAAACCTAATTTAGGAAAAAGAGATACAAAGCATTGAAATCACGATGAGTAGCTAAAAAATCATAACAAACGTGGTAAGATGACTAGTAATTGCAAATATATGTAGCGAAACAACAATCACATGAAAATAAAACTGAAATTAAAAACTAAAGATAAAGTAGATGTACCTGACATTACAATTTCGATTGAAAGAGTATGATCGTTGATAAGAAATAGAAGAATAACAAATGATTGAGTTGAGATTGAATTCGAAACAAAAAAATCACGAAAACAGGAAAATTAGGGATTCATCGAAGAAGATGGAAGGTAGAGAGAGAAAGACTTTGGGTGAGAATGAAAGAATTAGGTTTGTTTCGATGAAATAAGTTGTATATATGTGCGTCCGCAAAATTACCATATTACCCTTACTTATGCGCACTATATAATGGACGTTGGATCTCTTAGATCTGACAGCTAGTATTAATCTTCAATCCTCAAATATATGAGTCATACTCACCTGATCCCATTCCTATATATACATACATACATATATATATATATATATATATATATATATATATATATATATAGAGGCGGGATCCGGTGAGGATGGCTAAATATTTGAGGATTGAGGACGGAATGAAATAACACGGACTCTTCAATACAATAGCACTCGCGGATAAGATTAAAAAAAACAAACTCGGCCTTAATCAAAACAAACTTCTCGCGTAACATTTCTTTTTCTTTTCCCTACTTTCTCTCTCTAAGAGCTGAAGTAAAAAACGAAGGAAATGAGGGATTACATTGGCGAATCACTCAAAATTACGAAGCTATACTAATCATTGTTCGTTATAATCGCGTTTGGATGAGAATTCAGGTACAATTTTGCCTTAATGCTATTGAATTTTTGAATTTAGGTATATTTTGGAGAAATGATTGTTAAAATCGATTAATTATGCAGTACGTTTTTTATTATTACTTATATTTCTATGAATAATGTTTTGAATCTTCGATATAATCGAGTTTTCATCTGAATGCATATTATTTTGTTAAAATTTGAACTATTAAAGCTAGGGTTTTAATAAAATTGTGCAATTCACTTTTCAGATTTTGATGCATTTTTGCGCAGTCTAATATATTTTCGCTGTAATGACATTCGAACATCTAAAATTACGTATATTTAGGGGAAATTATGGCGGAAGCGATTAGTTCTCATATATTTTCATATAAATTTTCATTTATTTTCATTCTACTATGATTTTTTTATTCAAATTTGTAGAATTTGGTTTAGTTTATTTAATGATGATAGGAGTAATTTGGTGCATTTAAGATTAATAAGCATAAAAGAAGACTAATATGTTATCATTTGCAGCAACGATTTGCAAAAATGTTAATTGTTAGAAAATTTGAAATTAAACAGACAACAGAGAAGATGATACAATGGCTCCCACTCTCATATGTCACACTCTTTATTTTGCTTAATCATACACTAGTTTTGAAGCAATTAAACTCATCAGCATGCTACAATCCTTGCTACTGCTAGCGCTATTGCCATTTATATTCTTAAGCGCTACAGTCATATCCAATGACCACATGTTGTCGAGTATTTGCCTGGTTATCAAGATCGTCTTCCACTTAACCTTCAAATTGGATATGTAAGAGTAAGAGATTTAGTACAGTTGTAGTTCTATTACTTTGTGGAATCAGAGAAGCATGTTACAACTGACCAGCTTATGCTTTTGCTCACTGGTGGCCATGGTTGCTCGACTTTTAATTGCATCGTCTTCGAAATTGTTCTTCTCTTCTCTCTCTTGTCTATTTCATCTTGTTGCTCTACTTGCATTAACCTACTTTAAGTTTCTAAGAAATAATGGTTATCTTCGTTTCTTTTATTTGGCATTGTGAAAAAGAATTGTCACTTTCATTGCTTTTTTGGAAAACTGGTTATTTTTCCTACGAAATTTAGTCACACTTGAATTGGATTTCATTAGGTAGCTAGCATTATATTTATGGATTCTCAGTCGGAACGGGCTTCTCCTATGCCACCACTTTTGACGGATACTATAGCAACAAACAAGCCTGCTCAATACATTGGTGAGTTATAAACTTACAATACGGCGACTTTATCAATTCTAGTGTGTTACTGGATTATCATATTTCTACTAAACTAAACTAGCTCATTAGCTCAATTGGTAGAGCATTTGTGCAATTGCGCAAAGGATGTAGGTTCAATTCCTACATGGGCTAACTACTATCAATATAATATGTTTTAACAAGTACTACATAGAAAAATTAGTGTTATTACATAGAGTAACAAGTATTACTTTATATATATTCGTCTATGTGGGGCTCGAACCCACATCATGTGCACTAGCACATTGCTCTACCTTTTGAGCTAATAGACGAGAAAATGTCAAAATCGGATTTCATATTAGACAAGAATCAACATTTATCCACAGTACACAATTTTTTAACCAGTTCAATTTTGACCATTTCAGCTCTACTAGAGAAATTCTAGTAAAGTCAGGTTAGTCCTTATCTCCATTTTGTTTTCCAATATAGGTACTCCAAGTATTGAAAGCATGTTTAAGAAAATCTAATCTCAAGTCTAGAAAAGAATTTAGCTCTTCCAAACATCACCATTCACATTTATACCTATAGCATTAGAGTAACACACCAATCGCATTAGAGTAACACAATTGTCCCTTAAAATAACACAAGTAGACCATTATAGTAACACACCTATTGCATTAGAATAACACAACTGTGCCAGAAAGTAACTGTAGATACCCGTATCCGTCGATATTGGAATTTATAGAGAACCCGACAAACACCCGATGATGATAGGACACATGTATTTATTAGTTGTCATTGTCATTATTTGGGTTCGTTTTACGATGTAGAATGAGCGTTGTCGACGGAGTATTTTATTAATTTAAATTAAAGCTTTTTTAAGGTGAATTCATTTTATTTTATTTTGAATTTATTTTCTCAAGTTTATTTTATTGAAAATAAAATAAATAATTGATTTGAGAAATCATTTTATGATTGTTTTTTATTTGAAAAATCATTTTTTTTAATGTGTTAATCGATTTGAAAAATCAAATTTGAAAATCGAAAACTCGTTTTAACCACACGTTTTGGAGCTCGATTATAGCTCGATTTTTGAGCCCGTTTTCTTTACGAGTTGGCACGAATCTCGAGTACAATAACCAACCTAGGCCTCTACCCGTCCAACCCCAGATCGAACCCCATACCCACGTCCCAAATCTCGCCCCAATCACGACCAAAACAGCCCGCAACACAAGCAGCCCCCCCCCCCTGTTTTGCGTGCTCAAACCCGAGCCCAAAACCCGCTCCAAACACCATTTAAACCCGTGCCCATTAACCCTACACCATACCCTAGTATCCTACCCATATTACCTAGCTTAACCACCAAGCAAACCCCCCATACAAACCCTAAAAACCTCACGATATAGCTGACGGACAGCAGCTATGCGAAACAGGCCCGACTGCTTGTTGCCCTACTTCTACCCTTCGAAACTCCTTATAAATAACCCCCCTTCACCATACATTCATTCCTCTAAGTTCTTCATACATACTACCGTCACTTACAAGCTTTAAACTCCAGAAACAAACCCTAATTCCCTCTCAAAAACCCTCGCCAAAACCGACTTACAAACTGAGAATCAGTTTGTGTGTCCTCTTTGAAACCGTTCGTTCAACCATCAAACCTCCATTAAAATTCGAGTTTCTTGTTCCAAATTAACCATACAACATCCACCTGCATCTTAGATAAAGATATACGAGCCAAATTGCCCTTGAGAGTACACGAATCCCCTCGAAAAACAGAGTGTTATACACACTGTTTTCGCGGCTTTTCCTGTCTGTCCAGTTCTGTTTGTGCTCGTTTTTCGTGCCCAATATCTCAAAACGAGCAGGGATTGTTTTAAGATCTCTGTTCTAATCACTTTCTAGTTTTCAAAACATCTTTTAAATCTAATTTTCACCGTGAAACGAGTGAGAAATTGCAGTTTGAAAGTTGCTGTCCAGATTTGCAAAAAAACGTGTTGTTTGCTTTGTTCCTTCGTCGACGACGGCCTCTCGAGATAAAATCTACGATCGATTACGACCCAAGACGGTGTCAACGATACATGTAGGTTGAGGGTGCATCAAATCCTCCTCTTCTCCCTTTTATTTCGTTTTTTTTATGTTTGTTTTTTATTGTTTCGTTTTATTTTGTTTATCGTTTGTTATCGTTAACTATGAAACTAGTTTAGTCCGAGTATGAGTTAAAGTACCACCACGAACACCCGCGTTGACTTGAGATGGGAAAGAAATCCGCCACATCGGTCGGTCGTACACCCCGTCTCATTTACATATCCTCGTGTTCAAGGTAGGGCATTAATAAAACGATTTCTAACTTCGTTACTCGCTTTTGATCCCTCGTTTGTTTCGACCAATTCGACATACCCTAGGACCCGTTGCATGTTAGTTCGACCTCTGATTGTTGACATATGACTTATTTAGACGACATTAGATCAAATTAATAACCTAATTAGACACGTTAGGTGGCTTCGACATAAGCATTAAAATCGATCAACAATTCTCTAATCTAATTGAATGCATCTCTCTTTTCACATGGTTTCTCGCTAGTATAAGAGTGCGTGATTAGAACCTTCTTATTAACACTCGATGAGTTAAATTAATTAGCGAACTTTACCTAATTCGACCCCTTAGGCCGTGTAGAGCACTCGGTTTTAGGCGAAGCTTTCTGACCTATTTTATCATCGTTTTCTAATGTGCATCCCGCATCGCTTTGCAAATCTATCTAACCTAGGAACTAGGGTGGACGTGGCTTTAGGCCGTGAGGGTGGCCGTGCCTCTTCTTGTTTCGTTTGTTTTATATCATTTGTTCCTTGTCGTTTCGTAGCTTGTAATTTATAGTTTGTTCATCGAGTTGTAACTTTCAAGTTTGTTTTACTTTTATCGAGTCAAAACTTCTTCAAAAACCTTAGTCTTATTTGGTTAGATGGTTGTGCCCCAATGCATGTAAGAGCGTAGTAAATCGCATGTTGTTTAAAGCAACATGGCCCGATTTATGCTAATGCATGCTTTGGTGTGTGGTCCTATGTCTAATTCGATAAGATTAAGTGAAAGCACGCATCACGAGGAGTGATCCAAGGCCGTGAGTCATGTAAGCCGTGGGCCACCTCCTTGTGCACGTTTCTCTAGGCCGAATTGGCCGTGTAATGTGTCATGTACGGTTTTGTGTATAGCGTTGTATTTTAGATCGAGTTGTATCTTTAATTTATCGTTGCGTCGGCATGAAATGCCTGGGTTGTAATAGGATAGATCCCAACGGCTCCCCCATTCCCCCTAAGCCTTGTTTGCTTTGTTTTGTATGTTTTTAGATCAATCAACCCACATGCTAAATTACAACTTTGACAAAGTTAGTTTAGTTGCATCTAAATCAACATAGAAACTTCACATGTTAGGGTTTTAAAACGATGTTTGCATATCATATATCGTAGTAGCTATGACCTTGTTTGAAATCCGATACTTGACTTAGTAGAGGCCGTTATTGACGGGCGGGGTTAGGTGTCCTTATGGGCTTCCTAACACGTACCCTCGCCCCTTACTCAAGATCTATGGTTTGTGGATCCGTCTAAATACCATTGGATTACGAGAGTCATTCAAATCGAGTGATATAGGGTACAAGTCTTTATCTTTAATCACTCGTAGTCGATTGGCTTTATGCTTTTCGATGAAAGGTGTAAAGTTGACTTGAACGGTTCCAAGTTCCCAAAAAACTTGGTGGCGACTCTAATTTGTCTTAATTCGATTCGAAAGAACCTCGAGTCGATTATGCCTAGTGTGGATCCCGCGGACGCATTCCGCGGGCGTTGTCCACGTTTCGCGACTGGGACAAGAGGACTAGTTACACTTTGTTTCTAGGGTCTTTTCCTCCGAGGTGAAACTTGAAAAGAAAGTATTGGAAAGTAAAACATTACTCATAGTGCTACGATTCATGCTTAAACCCTTAAGGACTTTCCCGGGCCGTCCCAGCGTTTCTTTGTGATGCGTGGGGGGCGACGTCCCACTATGCCAGGAACTTGCACATTGCTTACTTCCGCTCCTCCTCGTCGTGGTTCTTGATGGTGGGGATGCTCTTCTAGGTACTCTACCTAAAGGCCCTTGCTCTATAAGACCCAAAAAGGATGGAGGGCATAGACCTTCTTGTAGAAGACTTGCCGAGACTTAGAGATGTCTAGGAGCATACATCCTTATAACATGTGAATGACAATGTGCGAAATGAATTTCCCGAGTCTTTTCAAATTTTCCATATAAATTTCAAAACCGAACTTTTGAACAACTTACTTTCAAAATAGCATGGTTTTAAAAACGCGGAATGCTGCCCAAGTAGGACTAGATTTTTCGGCCCAAAATGAGCTTTTATAGCCGGCATGCTGCCCATTTTAAATCTCATCATTCGTTTTTTAAATTCAATCCAAAATATTTCTCGAACTTTAACCAAGCATGAAATGCGTCAAGTCGTGTCCGAGTCCTGACCGTGTTTGGCTAGGCATGTTTCGTTCTAAGAGTCTAGAACACGACCTTGTTGGGTCACCCAAGCTCACCTCTTGGGCTTCGAGTCATGTGGGTCGACCATTTGGTCTAGGATAGTCCACAGAAACGTCCAAGCTAGGCCATTTAGGGCGTTTCACTCGAACCTATGGGCTATGTTAGTCCAATCACGGGTTTAGTCACTCCGAGTCCGGTTTAGAACCGAATTATGATGATTCGGGTCTTGTCGTTTTGTCGAGTCCAAATGAATCAAGGTCTAAATCCAACCGTAAGTCGAACCTTTTGGTTAATCAGTCTCCAGTCGAGTTTTTGTTTGAGTCAAGGTGGTGTCGTGTCCTTAAGTGTGCAGGGGCTCTTACATTCGAATATTGACTCAGTTCGGGGTTTTCTTGTAGAAAGGCCGCCAAAAACCCGACGTCAAGCAATGGAAGATGCCGTTAACAAACTTACCGAGGCCGTGAACCTCATGATGACCCGAATGGATGCAATCGAATCTAAGCTGGGTGAAGATTCCTCTTCATCTACCCCACCGCTGACTGATCTGGAGAAACGGTTCAAGTTCATTGAAGACCGTCTGAAGCTCTCCCAGGGGAAGAACATCCACTATGAAAATGCTAGGGCCTATGCCCCAGTTCAGGATAAGTTGCCCACGAACATGGTACTCACTAACATCCCAAAGTTCAAGGGCACCGAAGATCCAGTCCACCATGTTAAGGCCTATAAAGGGTACTTAGCACTGAAGGGAGTACCTGCTGACATGCTCTCTGAAATTTTTGCCCAATCTCTGGATGAACACCCGAAGGCGTGGTTCTATAATCTTGACCTTAAGAACTTCCCCACTTTCGAAGATATTACGGTGGAGTTCTGTAAGCACTATGCTGACAATGTCGAGATTCAAACCAACATAAGGACTTTGAAGGTAATGACACAGAAGGAAAAAGAGGGCTTTTCTTGAATTCCTCGCAAGATGGCGCTACGAAAGCGTGAAACTAGCCAAGAAGCCTGATGAAGTTGAAATGGTAGATAAGTTCGTAAAGAATTTACGACCTGTTTACCGTAATGCTCTGAAATACCAGAATTTTGGTTCTTTCAAAGAATTGATAAGAATCGGGATAAAGGTAGAGGATGACGTCCAAATGGCAGAAGCTGAGAAGCCAAAAGGATACCAAGAGGCCTCGTCATCTAAAGCAAAAGCACCAGCAACGGCCCACTTTGTTGAAACTGTCAATCTCTTAGATGGACAGTCAAAAAGGCCTCCGCGCCAAGCTCCGAGGGCATTCACCGATATCGGATGCACTTATACATACGCTCTCTAAAGGCTCATAGCCCAAGGAAAGCTGAAGCCTATTGGTCCAACTCCGGACCCTCCTGCTGAACAACAAGGCAAATGGTACAAACCGAATGCCTACTGTGCCTTTCATCAAGGAAAGGGACACGATACTGAAAGGTGCTTTAGACTAAAGCACGAAATTCAAGACATGATTGAGAGTGGAACACTCCCAATCCCAACTGTTAAACCCAATAACATCACCAATCCATTCGGCGATCACACTAACTTTGTTTCTGTCGAAGACAGTGTCGAATATTCTCATCTTATCCGCCCATGTCACTGGAAAGGAGTGTTTGTGGATTGCTTTGAATTCTTGTCGAACTCGAAAAATGAAATTCAAGTCGGGAGTCTTGCTCTAGAATGTTCTCCTCTCATTAACGAAGTTAATAAAAGACTATTTGATTCACCAACCTTCATCACTGGCGTAGATCCTCAGAGGACGGTATGGAGGCAGACCATCATAGGGATCGAGGACCAGAGCCGAGCATCTAAGCTGACAGATGAACAAGGGAAAGCTCAAGACCATATTTGAAAATTATGAGTCGGGATCTGTTTTCTTATCTTAGTCGAGTCGAGTCTAGGACTTTCTTTTCTTGAATTTGAGTCGTTTTTTTTTCCGCGATGACCTAGGGTGTGTCCTAGGAGCCGTTCCTTCGAGTCTGTTAAGCATGTGTCATTCCAATAAAAGTTGCAGTTCGTTTCCAAATATGTCTTGTTTTCAATCCTCAATCATTCCGAAACATGATAAAATGCACAACACACTCAAAGGCATCCCTGGGGTAGAAATATGCCCCGTTTCAAAACGTAAGGTACAATAGGATTCCGTGTTTGATTCCTTTACCTATTCCATGTCTGGCGGTAGAAAACCTCCATTAGAACCAGTGCTTAACACAAGCCTTTAGATGATTCTATGATGAACCCGGACTAGCTCCTTGTTTCCCCTATCGATGAAGGAAGGCAAGCCTTTTCCCCATAAAATCATCCCATCTCGAAGAGAGAAGAGACCAACCCATTTTAACAAGGAATTGTTAGTTCTAACCCAATTTAGTTGGCGAAGCCCAGTTTTCAATGTGAATTCAATGGTAACAAGCAGTATGGGTGGAAGATCATTTTCAGGAAGAAAAAGAAAAAAGAGACGAAAAAAGAAAGAAGAAAAAGAAAAGTGATGAAAGAAAAAGAAAAAAAGAAAAAAAGAAAAAAAGAAAAAAAAAAGATGTTGAAGTTATTGCAAAAGGTTTTTGGTTGAATGTCGAAGTTACGGAAGCCAGAAGTCAAGTCAAGTACCCATAGTTGAAGTTCAATGGGCGAAGCCCAAAAGCTTAAGTAGTAACCTCTTTAACCCTAAGTCCTTCCTGAGACAGTTACAAGGGGATAGTCGGGAATTTTGAGAATCATTCCGCTTGTGTTGTTATACCTAGCCTTTAGGGTCCAGACATGAAGATTTGAACCCACATTGTTTTCCAACCCATTTACACTCGGATTTCGTCAAAACCGAGACACCTTTTCCAACCACGATGTAAGCCATAACCCGTTAGCCTTAGCACCACAAAGCGAACCTTCAGAATGATGGTTTACCTTACGAACCTATTTTTACCAAGCTCCACATCCCAAAGAATCAAAACCTTTTGTACCAACCCTAGACACGGGATACAACGGTACCTTACAGGCTAGAATGGGATACGACATGATACCTTAGGTGAAACCTTTGAGTGTGTACACACAATCAAAATGCCATGTTTATGCACCATGATCGAACTACGTCGGATTTGATTTTGCTCCACGCGAATACGTAGGCAGTCCTTCAAAATAAGGGATTCAATCCACTCATCAACCAAATTGTCATCTTGTCGGTTTCTTACGGGTCTTAACCAAGTCCAAATGAAGCCACCTTTGTTTGAGTTGGTCTTAGTACTCGATGCAAGCTAGGATAAGGATATAGGTTCAGACGAATAGTATCAAGTCTCAGAATGAGCTTTATCGAACGGTGTAGGCAAAGATGCTGAGTCATATAGATGTGGGTTTGTGTTGGGAACAGAAAATATGTAAAAGCCCGCTAAAAAGAAAGAAGGCGGTGGCATGAAATGATGAAACTCGCTGAAAAGAAAGGAGGCGAGGAGAAGAGTGACAGAATGTTCCCAACAAAAGTCATGTGTGATGTCTAAGTGTTCTCATAAAATCAGTCTGTGTTTAGTGTCTGGGCGAAGCCAACGTTGTTGCTCCATGAGTTTAATCCACCTTGTCAATGCCAAGTGATCTTGATTCCCATGTGCCCTTGGGACCACGCCCATGCCATACGATATCTCTGTCTCAAGTCCGGCGACCTAGAGATTCCCATTTGCCATCTTTTGGTGCACCGGATTGGCCAATTTACATTTCTACCCCCAACAAGTCAATAATTGAATTAAAACCCGTGCACACTTACGGTTTTATTTTCCTTTTTGTTTTACGGTAGCGGGCTACGCCCACGTTGTTTACGACTCTTACAGAGTGTCTGTGTCATGTTTCATGCTCGCCCGTCAAGGTTCGATTTCAATATGCCAAATATTTCAGAATTCCGAAATTTCAAAAACTTTTTGCGAATTATGGATAGATGATCCAAGTAGTGGTACATTTCATGTCAAGGTTCAAATCTCAAAGTTCAAAATCAACATGATTCGTTTCAAATTCAAATTTCGGGTCGATGGCCCAACATCCAAGGGATTCATTTCAAATTCAAAATTTGGGTTGATGGCCCAATTATTCAAAATTTTCAACTTGTTCAAATTTCGGGTCGATGACCCAGTCATTCAAAATTTAATTTTAGGTCGACGACCCAGCATTCCAACACTTCAACTTCAAACCTCGGGTCGATGGCCCAATATTCTAAGTGATTCAAAATTCGGGTCGATGGCCCAATTATTCAAGATTTTCAACGTGTTCAATCTTCGGGTCAATGACCCAATCTTTTAAATGATTCAATTTCAAGATCGATGACCCAAATGTGCTTATGTGATGATTATTGCTTGTAAATTTTCTGTGTTTCAAATATAGCAGGATATGCTTCAACTGGGGGCTCTAAAGTCTTCGACTTTAGAGCCATTATCAGAATCAGGGGCTCGAAGCCGTAGGCTTCAGAGACCATTATCAAGATGTAAAGGATGACATCCACCAAGAATTCAATTCGATACCAGAGTATGAAATGGAAGAATTCCGTAGCTGAAAGCAAATGATGAAAGTGGCGGCAACCTCCTCGGAAAGTCCCGTCCCATTTTGGCACTTGCCAGCAGATGATAAATTTTGGGTAAATGTCAGCAAATTTTTGGACAAATGCCAGCAGATGATAAACTTTGGGCATGTGTCAGCAGTTGCCGAACTACGACGCGGGTTTGATTCCGTCAGAAACGGATACGTAGGCGCCCGAGGATAAGGCTCAACCCACCATATATGCAATTTATGGGTCGACGACCAATGATTATAATTTGACGCAACAGAAGCAAGAGTTAATCCCCGACGAAGTTTCAGGTATGATCTCTTCTTATGGCTGGCGAGCTTATATACGCAAGTCTAATGGACTATAAACGACCCGCAGAATCCTCAGGTCGAGAGGGACCTGGGGTATACTTTGACTTTCGCCTTGTCCAAGCCTCAGTCAAAGTGGGGGCTCTGTAGATACCCGTATCCGTCGATATTGGAATTTATAGAGAACCTGACAAACACCCGATGATGATAGGACACATGTATTGATTAGTTGTCATTGTCATTATTTGGGTTCGTTTTACGATGTAGAATGAGCGTTGTCGACGAAGTATTTTATTAATTTAAATGATATTTAAATTAAAGTTTTTTTAAGGTGAATTCATTTTATTTTATTTTGAATTTATTTTCTCAAGTTTATTTTATTGAAAATAAAATAAATAATTGATTTGAAAAATCATTTTATGAGTGTTTTTGATTTGAAAAATCATTTATTTTAATGTGTTAATCGATTTGAAAAATCGAATTTGAAAATCGAAAACTCGTTTTAACCACACGTTTTGGAGCTCGATTATAGCTCGGTTTTTGAGCCCGTTTTCTTTACGAGTTGGCACGAATCTCGAGTACACTAACCAACCTAGGCCTCTACCCGTCCAACCCCAGTTCGAACCCCATACCCACGTCCCAAATCTCGCCCCAATCACGACCAAAACAGCCCGCAACACAAGCAGCCCCCTCTGTTTTGCGTGCTCAAACCCGAGCCCAAAACCCGCTCCAAACACCATTTAAACCCGTTCCCATTAACCCTATACCATACCCTAGTATCCTACCCATATTACCTAGCTTAACCACCAAGCAAACCCCCCATACAAACCCTAAAAACCTCACGAAATAGCTGATGGACAGCAGCTATGCGAAACAGGCCCGACTGCTTGTTGCCCTACTTCTACCCTTCGAAACTCCTTATAAATACCCCCCCTTTACCATAAATTCATTCCTCTAAGTTCTCCATACATACTACCGTCACTTACAAGCTTTAAACTCCAGAAATAAACCCTAATTCCCTCTCAAAAACCCTCGACGAAACCGACTTACAAACTGAGAATCAGTTTGTGTGTCCTCTTTGAAACCGTTCGTTCAACCATCAAACCTCCATTAAAATTCGAGTTTCTTGTTCCAAATTAACCATACAACATCCACCTGCATCTTAGACAAAGATTTACGAGCCAAATTTCCCTTGAGAGTACACGAATCCCCTCGAAAAATAGCGTGTTATACACTCTGTTTTCGCGGCTTTTCCTGTCTGTCTAGTTCTGTTTGTGCTCGTTTTTCGTGCCCAATAACTTAAAAAGAGCAGGGATTATTTTAAGATCTCTGTTCTCCTCTCTTTCTAGTTTTCAAAACATCTTTTAAATCTAATTTTCACCGTGAAACGAGTGAGAAATTGCAGTTTGAAAGTTGCTGTCCAGATTTGCAAAAAAACGTGTTGTTTGTTTTGTTCCTTCGTCGACGACGGCCTCTCGAGATAAAATCTACGATCGATTATGACCCAAGACGGTGTCAACAATACATGTAAGTTGAGGGTGCATCAAATCCTCCTCTTCTCCCTTTTATTTCGTTTTTTTATGTTTGTTTTTTATTGTTTCGTTTTATTTTGTTTATCGTTTGTTATCGTTAACTATGAAACTAGTTTAGTCCGAGTATGAGTTAAAGTACCACCACGAACACCCGCGTTGACTTGAGATGGGAAAGAAATCCGCCACATCGGTCGGTCGTACACCCCGTCTCATTTACTTATCCTCGTGTTCAAGGTAGGGCATTAATAAAACGATTTCTAACTTCGTTACTCGCTTTTGATCCCTCGTTTGTTTCGACCAATTCGATATACCCTAGGACCCGTTGCATGTTAGTTCGACCTCTGATTGTTAACATATGACTTATTTAGACGACATTAGATCAAATTAATAACCTAATTAGACACGTTAGGTGGTTTCGACATAAGCATTAAAATCGATCAACAATTCTCTAATCTAATTGAATGCATCTCTCTTTTCACATGGTTTCTCGCTAGTATAAGAGTGCGTGATTAGCACCTTCTTATTAACACTCGATGAGTTAAATTAATTAGCGAACTTGACCTAATTCGACCCCTTAGGTCGTGTAGAGCACTCGGTTTTAGGCGAAGCTTTCTGACCTATTTTATCATCGTTTTCTAATGTGCATCCCGCATCGCTTTGCAAATCTATCTAACCTAGGAACTAGGGTGGACGTGGCTTTAGGCCGTGAGGGTGGTCGTGCCTCTTCTTGTTTCGTTTGTTTTATATCATTTGTTCTTTGTCGTTTTGTAGCTTGTAATTTATAGTTTGTTCATCGAGTTGTAACTTTCAAGTTTGTTTTACTTTTATCGAGTCAAAACTTCTTCAAAAACCTTAGTCTTGTTTGGTTAGATGGTTGTGCCCCAATGCATGTAAGAGCGTAGTAAATCGCATGTTGTTTAAAGCAACATGGCCCGATTTATGCTAATGCATGCTTTGGTGTGTGGTCCTATGTCTAATTCGATAAGATTAAGTGAAAGCACGCATCACGAGGAGTGACCCAAGGCCGTGAGTCATGTAAGCCGTGGGCCACCCCCCTTGTGCACGTTTCCCTAGGCCGAATTGGCCGTGTAATGTGTCATGTACGGTTTTGTATATAGCGTTGTATTTTAGATCGAGTTGTATCTTTAATTTATCGTTGGTCGGCATGAAATGCCTGGGTTGTAATAGGATAGATCCCAACGGCTCCCCCATTCCCCCTAAGCCTTGTTTGCTTTGTTTTGTATGTTGTTAGATCAATCAACCCACATGCTAAATTACAACTTTGACAAAGTTAGTTTAGTTGCATCTAAATCAACATAGAAACTTCACATGTTAGGGTTTTAAAACGATGTTTGCATATCATATATCGTAGTAGCTATGACCTTGTTTGAAATCCGATACTTGACTTAGTAGAGGCCGTTATTGACGGGCGGGGTTAGGTGTCCTTATGGGCTTCCTAACACGTACCCTCACCCCTTACTCAAGATCTTTGGTTTGTGGATCCGTCTAAATACCATTGGATTACGAGAGTCATTCAAATCGAGTGATATAGGGTACAAGTCTTTATCTTTAATCACTCGTAGTCGATTGGTTTTATGCTTTTCGATGAAAGGTGTAAAGTTGACTTGAACGGTTCCAAGTTCCCAAAAAACTTGGTGGCGACTCTAATTTGTCTTAATTCGATTCGAAAGAACCTCGAGTCGATTATGCCTAGTGTGGATCCCGCGGACGCAGTTCCCGCGGGCGTTGTCCACAGTAACACAACTATACCGTTATAGTAACACACCTACCATTATAGTAACACACCTATAGCATTACATTAACACACCTACCACATTAGAGTAACACAATTATCCCTTGAAATAACACAACCATACCATTATAGTAATAACATAAAACCTCGGAATCAATAATATAGTGTTACCAAGAGTTGCCTTTTGTATTTTACAATATCACACGGTATTGTAAACAATACCACACTTCATTTGAAACAATATCACCATTCTTCTGGAACAATATCATCACATCACGTTTAGTTATAGACAATACCCTTTGTGTGTATTGTTATACAATATCACATGTACTTATCAACAATATCACGGTTATAAGCATTTTAAAAGGAGTCTCCAATTTTGTGCTACTGTGAAACAATATTACCACCATGTAAATAAAACATCACAAGTCATTAGAAATAATATCACACTATATGTAAAACAATCGCACACTATATACAAAATAATGTTGAAGTAAAAAAAAGGATTTTTAAATTCATATCCACTTTTGTTATATGAGAAACAATATCACAACCATTAAAGTAAAATATCACATGATATTTGAAACAATATCACACTGTATGTAAAACAATATCACACTATATAAAAAACAATATTGAAGTAAAAAGGATTTTTATTTGTTATATGAGAAACAATATCACGACCATTAAAGGAAAATATCACATCATATTTGAAACAATATCACACTGTATGTAAAACAAATATTTAAGTAAAAAGGATTTTTATTTGTTATATGAGAAACAATATCACGGCCATTAAAGTAAAATATCACATGATATTTGAAACAATATCACACTGTATGTAAGACAATATCACACTATATACAAAATAATATTGAAGTAAAAGTGATTTTTATTTGTTATATAAGAAACAATATCACGACCATTAAAGTAAATATCACATGATATTTGAAACAATATCACACTTTACAAAGAATTATAATTGAGCATTAAGTAACGAATGAAATAACTTGACATTGAATATAATTTTTCAATTAAAACCTTAGCTTATCAATACACAAACCCTAAAAATCAAAATTGAAAAGGTGAAAAAACGATTGAAGTGGAGAAAACGCACCTTACATGTCGGTTGTGAGTATAAAGAGGAGATCGATCATATATCGAGTGTACTACAAATTTGCAAAAAGGATCTTTATAAGTCTGGTTCCAAAAATTAGGGGAAACAAAAATTAAAACGTCAAAATAACCATAAACCTATACAAATTTTGTAATCAAGACATAAAATCATAAGAAATGCAGTAGATTACTACAAATTACAAATATAATTAAGAAAAACAACAATTATATGAAAATAAAGTTGAAAATTACAAATAAAAGATATAGTCGACGAAGTACTCACGCCGCGATTAGGATTCAAAGAATATGATCGTTGATGAGAAATTGACGAATGTGAAACCTAGAGTTGAGATTCAACGCGAAACCTAAAGTTGAGATTCATAGTTGAAATTTTAATTGGAATCCGAAAGGAGAGAGAAAGTAGAGAGATCAAACAAATTAGGGAGATTGAAGGAAGAACTGAGAATAAGGAGTATATATGGACGCGCTGAAATTACAATGTTACCCTTAATTATCCGCGTTAAAACAAGGACGTTGGATCTTTAGATCTAATGGCTAAGACTGATCCTCAATCCTCAAATATATGACTCATACTTACATGATCCCATTCCTATATATATATATATATATATATATATATATATATATATATATATATATATATATATATATATATATATATATATATATATATATATATATATATATATATATATATATATATATAGGAGTCCAAATGAGTCCTTCATATCCAGAGAGTCCCTAAGTCCCTCTAAGGGTCATTGGATGACTAAATGGATAGTTGAGATAGATGGAGAGGGGATGGATTAAGGACTACCAAAAAGAAAAGGAAAAAAAATGTGGATGGTTGGATTGAAATGGATGGTTGAGATTGAAAAATAGAAAAAAAAACTTATCACTAATCAATTTTCTATACACTAATTAAATTGTATTTCTTTCTCTAACCCCTAATTAATCAGTTTCGAGTTTCAGATTTTATGAGTGTAAATGTAATGTTGTATGAGTTTTATGAGTGTAACTTTGATTTTTTGAGGCGGTTTTGTATGCAAAAAATTTTACAAGTGTAACTCTAACATTTTACGAGTGTAACTTTGAAGTTTGTTTAGTGTAATTTTTTTCTTTATGACGGAAAATTTGAATTTATATAATTTTAACATTTTACGCGTGTAACTTTCATGTTTTACGAGTGTAAATGTAATATTTTAAGAGTGTAATTTTGAATTTTTTGTGACGAAAAATTTGAATTTATATAATTTTAACATTTTACGAGTGTGACTTTGATGTTTTACGAGTGTAAATGTAATATTTCAAGAGTGTAAATTTGATTTTTTGTGACGGAAATTTTGAATTTATATAATTTTAACATTTTACGAGTGTAAATTTGATGTTTTACGAGTGTAAATGTAATATTTTAAGAGTGTAAATTTGATTTATTAGGCAATTTTCTATATAGAAATTTGAATTTATATAATCTTAACATGTCACGAGTATAGATGTTCATGGCTCATCCCACCCATTAGGCCCGCCCGTCCAGCCCGCTTATTACGTGGGCTTGGACAAGTATTTTTTACCCAAAAAATTAAGAGGGCGGGCCAAGCCAGCCCGCCAAGTTAAATGGACGGGTATGGACAACAAGAAAATCACATGGGCCGGCCCATTAGGCCCGTCTACTATTTAAATCCTATTACTTTTACTCTTAAAAAACACATTTTCAAAGAAAATTTTATCAATTTTATATGGATGTGGAACACTAAAATAATACGTAAACTATAAAGGTTAAAATATAACGAAAATATTTATATATTAAGTACCCTTATATATTTTAATTAATAAAACATCTAAATTGAAGTTTCGTGTTACACCCCATTAGCCCATGGGCCGCCCAACTTTTGACTAAAGGGCGGGTAAGGGCAAGGATAATTGGCCCATAATTAAGGCCCGACCCGCCCACTAAGGTCTTAAAGGGCGAATTTTTCCTTGACAGCCCGACCTATGTCCGGCCCAAGCCCGCATTTAAACAGCTCTAGTCACGAGTGTAAATTTGATGGTTTACGAGTGTAAATGTTATATTTTAAGTGTAAATTTGAAGGTCTACGAGTGTAAATTTGAAGGTTTACGAGTGTAACTTTAATACTTTACAAGTATAACTTTGGTCCTTTGAGTGTAACTTTGGTCCTTTACGAGTGTAACTTTAGTACTTTACGAGTGAAACTTTAGTCGGTCCACCGACAAACACCACCGTCGTCCTCCACCACCAACTCATACCCACAAAAAGATCTATAGTAGATCTGGAAAAAAAACGAGATATTTCACGAGTGTAACTGTAAAGAAATATGAGTATAACTGTAAAAAAATATAAGTGTAAACTTAAAGAAATATGCGTGTAAATTTAAAGAAACACGAGTGAATTGTAAAGAAATATAAGTGTAAATTTAAAGAAATAGGAGTGTAACTGTAAAGAAATATAAGTGTAAATTTAAAGAAAATTGAGTGTAAAATTAAAGAAATACGAGTGTAACTGTAAAAACCAAATCTGAGAACACCACATTTACACTTCAAAATCCGAGTGTAACTTTGATGGAGTAGAAGTGTAACTTTAAAGAAATATGAGGGTAAATTTAAAGAAATACGAGTGTAAATCTGGAAAATATAAAGGATCTCGAAAAAGAACTAAAAACCCAAAAAAAAAAATGAAATATGAACCCAACAAAACCAGATCTGAAACATAAATCTAAAAAATATATATAACAAGACGATTTTTTAAAAGATGAGATTTGAAAAATTATAAAACAGCACGATATTTGAAAAAATGACGAGATTTGTGAAAATATGAAATTAACCAACTCCAATATGGAAAAAAAAAAAGAAAAAAAAAACACAAAATCCGAGATAAATAAATCCAAAACTGAACAAATGCATAAAACAAAATACAAAACTAAAAAAAGGCGAGAGAGAAGAGGGAGGGAGAGGAGACTGTGGCCACCAACCACCACCGCCAGCCCCCTTGTTCGCCTCTTTCTTTCTTCTTTCAACAGATTTGGACTGCCGAGGCCGGGGGTGATTGTGGGTGTGGTTTTTTGTTGCAGCCGAGGCCGAGGTGTGGGTGGTTGTGGGCGTGGGCGTGGTTTGTTGTGGGTGTGGTACGGAGTCTCAGATCTGGAAATGGTGGGGATGGTGAAGACGAGGGAGTGATTGTTGTTGGTGGTGGTGGTTGGCGTAGGGCAGCAGGTAGTGCGTGAGGGAAAGTGGTGGTGGTAGTCGGGGTGGTGGTGGTGTGTGTCGGGTTGTGAGAATGGTGGACAGGTCATGGGTGGTAGAGAGGAGAGGCCGTTGGTGGTAGTGGTGGTGGTTGGGTGGTTATTGTGTGTGTTGAGGAGGTGGTTCTGTGGGTGGTGGCGGTGGGTGTATGAGGATGAGAGGAGTGATTTATTTTTTGGGTTTTTTGATTTTTTTTGGTTTTCAGAGAGATGAGAGGAATGATAATTGTGTGACATGAGAGAGAAGTGAGTGGAAAATAAATGATATATAGTGAATTAGTGTGTGATTAGTGAAGGTAGAGAAGAAAAGTGTTTAATTAGCATGAATCCCCTACTTTTAGCATTAATCCCCTCTTTTTCTTTCAATCTAAGACTTCCATCTCCCTCATCCAAGGGCCACAAAGAGGACCTTATGGACTCAATGATTATATATATATATATATATATATATATATATATATATATATATATATATATATATATATATAGAGAGAGAGAGAGAGAGAGAGAGAGAGAGAGAGAGAGAAAGAGATGGGATCTTGTAAGTGTGGTTTTTTATGGTGAGTTTGTGCTCACATGTTATTCTAGTGTTATTTTTATGTACTTATGCTTATCTTGTTTTCTCATTGTGTTATGTAACACCCCGGGCCCCGACCCAAATCGGTTCGGGAGCGGTTACTTATGATAGCTCACCAGGCTGTGTACATGGCCCACACATTAACACGGGTCCTTTATAGCGCTTTTTGTCCTCACTCATGCACATCCCGGGAACCTTCCAGGACATCATCCATCCTAAGACTACTCCCAGCCAAGCACGCTTAACTGTGGAGTTCTTTTGCATAGATGACCATAAAAGAAAGTGCACTTTGTTGATATGAGTAGTACATCCAATCCTTTTAAGCACTAGTCATTTAAGCCTATCACTGGATCTCTTCAATTAACGTGGAGTGTTACATGTTACCTTTTAATTTTATTTTATTTTTTATGTTTAATACATATTATTCCAGTTTTTTTTTTTTTTGGTTAATACCAGTTATTCAAGTGTTATTTTTTCTTTTTTGTCTTTTTTTGTTATACTACAATAACAGTACAATAACACGTGGTATAGTGTTGTTATTCTGGTGTTATTATACTATTATTCTGGTGTTATTGTAGTGCTACTCTTATATTATTGTGGTGTTACTCTGATGTTATTGTACTATTATTGTGGTGTTATTCTTCTGCTATTCTCACGCTTCTCTAATTTTCTCATTATGCTAATTTTTTTATACAAGCACCCGACAACCATTATTTATGGTTGGTCATAATTTTAATCGTATTTTTTGTCAGTCTTTAACTCCCTTTACTGGTTAGCACATTGTCGATAGCTATAGTCTGACGTACCACTCAGACTATAAATAATTAAATATCAACTCAAGGTCGTCTATCAAAATCAAAGTGTAGTGTTGCTAGCATAGGTGCCGAGGAGATGATGAGGTAGGTGTCAACAAAAGCCAAACCCAAAGTATAAAAACAGAAGTATAAAAACAGATGAAACAATAGTTCCTGCTACACTATTGAACTAGTGGACAAACATTGGTCTGGACCAAAATAAGGGTCATCTCTTTCAACAAACAGTCAAACAACCTCAAACACCAATCCCCCATTCACTCAACATCAGCCTGCATCAACAAATGGTCAAACACGCTCAATTCTTAATCGAGCACTCTGCACCGATCAACCACCATCAGTTTGCAGCCCACCATTCACCCAATCGATCAATCACCATCAGATGCGACACTAGAACTGAGCATCGTCATCAACAAAACTCGACAAGCAGCCCATATTGAACTTGTCGCCATCTCGTGTACTTGCTGCTTCGCGCTCTTTCAGCCGAGCCACCAAGCTACCCGCATGATTAATTCGAGTAAGGGTGACTCGAGTACGGATCCGGAGTTGCAACTGTCACCTGCATTCATCACCAATCCGGGTTATCATCTCCTTCAACATCAGTCACACTAGCAATCAAGCAACAACCATCTCGGTACCGGAGTCAAGCTAGTCACCACGACAGCCAGCAACACACGGCACGACCACCACCATTTTTGAACTCGGAATCAGAACCAAGTCAACCAATCTTATCCTCATGCTTAAACCGAATCCGCGTCCAACCCTCAAAAAACCACCAACAGCATCAGTCGACGCACCACCTTAATCTGATTGAAGGTTATGCTCTAAGCATAGTAGGTTATTAGTATTGGAATTGTTTTTGTGTTGATGATAGAGTGTGGAATCGTGTTACCTTCTCATTAATCAATAAGCATATTTATAATTACAATCATTAGCTATGGGCCTAAACTATATAGACGGCCCTAATACCCCCCCCCCTCTCAAACTGGAGCATGAAGATCAAGAATGCTCAGTTTGCGGAGAAGAATCAAAAATCGAGAAGAAACTAAAGATTTCGTAAATATGTCAGCCAATTGGTTTTCAGTCGAGACATGGTGCGGCCGAATAAGGCCATCGCAAATAGCGTCATGAATGAAGTGACAGTCAATTTCGATATGCTTCGTTCTTTCATGGAAAACGGGATTCTGAGCCAGCTGTATTGCAGATGAGCTGTCAGAGAAAACATTTATAGGAGATGAGAAGGATATACCAAGACTTGTTAATAAGCCTTTTACCCACTTAAGTTCGCATAAAATGGTAGCCATTGCACGATACTCTGCTTCAGCGGAGGAAAGAGAGACCGTATGCTGTTGTTTTGTCTTCCAAGATATCGGTGATTCCCCAAGAAAGACAACCCAGCCAGATACGGACTTGCGTGTTGATAAACAACCGCCCCAATCCGAGTCACACCATCCACTCACTATCGGTTTGCTATCAGCCCGCAACAAAATCCCTTGACCTGGACTCCCTTTTAGATAACGAACTACCCGAAGTGCAGCTTCTAAATGCTCCTTGCGCGGTGCACTCAAAAAACGAGAGAGGACATGCACAACGTAGGAGAGATCCGGTCGCATAACAGCAAGGTAAACTAAACGCCAAGACGGTGATAAGCCTCAATGTCGTCCAACACGGCCCCCTTAGCTGCCCCTAGAGTATGATTGACTTCAAGAGGAGTAGACACGGGCTTAGCACCTAACAAACCAGTCTCGGAAATAATATCAAGGGCGTATTTCCGTTGACTTAAGAAAATACCCTCTGAATTTCGAGCAACCTCAATACCAAGGAAGTACTTCAACACTCCCAAATCTTTCATGTGAAAGCACTTCCCTAGATAATTTTTGAAAGCCGAAATAGCAGCGGAGTCATTACCCGCAATAACCAGGTCATCCACGTAAACCAAGACATGAAGACAGACATTATCACGAACATAGCTAAAAAGAGAGTAATCATAATAGGACTGACTGAACCCGTAATTTCGCAGGGACGCAGCCAACTTAGCAAACCAACATCGAGGGGCTTGCTTAAGCCCATAAAGGGATTTTCTGTGATGACATACCTTGCCTTCGCGACCCTTCCCAAAGCCTGGGGGAAGTTTCATATACACCTCTTCGTCAAGATCACCATGGAGAAAAGCATTGTGCACATCCATTTGATGAAGTTCCCAGTTTTTAATAACTGCAACTGCCAATAAAGAACGAACCGTAACCATTTTAATTACGGGGGCAAAAGTTTCACCGTAATCTATCCCTTCAACCTGATGATTACCAAAAATGACCAAGCGGGCTTTATATCGTTCAATGGTACCGTCAGAGTTATATTTTATTTTATATACCCAACGGCAACCCAGAGCTTTCTTACCATCGGGGAGGTCAGCAAGCTCCCAAGTAGCATTATCCTCAAGAGCGGCAATTTCAGCGCGCATGGCCTTACACCAATCGGGACTAGAAAGAGCAGCGCGAAAATTGGGTGGTTCCACACCCGTAGTAATAGCTGCAAGAAAAGTTCGATGGCGCAAGGAAAAATTATGAGAAGACAAGTAATTAGCCATAGCATAGGGAGTATCTGAGGAACGAGGAGAGTCGGGAGAAGAGTCAGAATCGGAGGACGCAGTGGCGGTGGTACCAACAACATAGCCTCGAAGCCGAGTGGAAGGAATTCTGGGCCGCTTTCCACGACCCATGGCAGCCGTGGTCGAACCCGTACCCGCGGTATCAATCCTAGAACCAGTAGTAGCATTTGGTATAGGATCTGTGGCAGCCGTATCCGACCCAGAAGCAGCAGGGGTCGAACCCGCTGTGTCTAACCCATTCGGGCCATCCGAAGCAGGAGCTTCCTCCAAGTTTACGTCAACATGAGAAAAAGGAGAGGAAGTAGGACCATCAGCTTCAATGTCGACATCAGGGACGAAATTTGGCGAAGAAGGCATAGCATCCGGAAAATAGGGAAATCTATTCTCATAAAAATACACATCCCGACTGACAAATATTTCCCGAGTGGCCAAATCAAGTACCTTCCAACCTTTTTTATTTTGCGGATAGCCAAGAAATAAACATTTACGGCTTCATTTAGCAAACTTATCCCCTTTGGTATTTAAATTATGAGCAAAACATAAGCAACCAAATATCCGAATTTGTTGGTAATTTGGAGCAGGCCCAAATAAAAGTTCATAGGGAGTCTTATTTTGTAACAAAGGGGAGGGTGTACGATTAATTAAATAGGCCGCAGTAAGTATACATTCACCCCAAAAATCGATTGGAAGATGAGCTTGAAACATCAAAGCACGGGCGACATTCAAAATATGTCGATGTTTTCTCTCGACACGGCCATTTTGCTGAGGAGTCCCTACACAAGAAGTGCGAAAAAAAATTCCATTTTGTCGAAAAAAATCAGCCATATTAAAAAATTCCGTCCCATTATCTGATTGAACATGCTTTACGATGACTGAGAACTGAGTTTTAACCATAGCAAAGAAGCTTAAAAACATATCTGTAACCTCTTTTTTGTCAAGAAGCAAATAAACCCATACAGTCCGAGAATAGTCATCAACAATAGTCAAAAAATATCGGGCACCACAGGAAGACGCTGACCTATAGGGACCCCATAAGTCACAATGAATTAATTCAAAAATTGTCGAGGTTCTATTATTATTTGAAGCAAAACTACTACGGCAATGTTTCGCCTCATGGCAGATATCACAAATAATGTCTGAATTGGAACGAGAATCATTAACAAAAGGCAAAAAATTAACTACTTTGGCGGATGGATGGCCAAGACGTCGATGCCACAACTCGAAAGAATCAGCGCTCACCCGGTTTATTGTTGGTTTAACCACCGCTCGCAGCAAATAAAGTCCGTCCTGCTGCTCACCGACTCCAATCCTCGTCCTCAAAGAACGGTCCTAAATATGACAAGAAGTATTAGTAAAACTAACATCACAATCTGTCGCAGCTACCAACTGAGATACCGATAATAGATTACAAGTAAGACTGGGCACATATAAAACATTGCGCAAAACAAGAAACTCATTTAAGCGGACCGTCCCAGCCACATTAGCCGAGACCTTGTGACCATTTGGAAGGGTAACCGGATAGGGAGGGATGGGATGTGGGTCGACCAACCATGAATCATCTCCGGTTACGTGGTGTGAGGCTCCTGTATCAATAATCCAATGAGGAGACATACCACTAAGTCGATCTTGTGTCGGAATAGAAGAGGAGCTGCTATCCCCGAGGAAATTGACACGCCCCCCTGAGAACGAGAAAAGGATGCGCGCTTTGCCTTCATCGCTTCAAGTGTGCGGGGACGATCACTCCACCAATCCTGAAAGTTCCGAGATTTGATAAAACAATTTGGCACGTCGTGACCCGGGGCATCACAGAAGGAGCATCGAATCTTTTGTCGGTCCTTCCTTTCAGCGTCTCTCAACGCACGGCAATCAGGGGCAGTCGGCGTGGTAGTGACCGCAGGTGTTGGTTTTTGAACGACGTGCCAAATTGTTTTATCAAATCTCAGAAGGAGCATCGAATCTTTTGTCGCTCCTTCCTTTCAGCGTCTCTCAACGCACGCCAATCAAGGGCAGTCGGCGTGGTAGTGACCGCAGGTCTTGGTTTTTGAACGGCAAATGCCATAACCTCCGGTACCTCGGGCGTAACAGAGGGCCCAGTTAGAAGCCGTTCTTCCTGCAAGACCGCGTGATACACACGACTCAAAGACGGCAAAGGATCGACGGCTAGCTGATGGTTTCGAATGGGTCCATAAAGTGATTTGTCCAAACCCATGAGAAACTGATGAAGCCGCTCCGTGTCTTGACGGACAAGAGCCGCCTTTGTAACGCCACAGGGACAGCCGGCAGTAGAGCACGAGAAAGGCGGTTCAAGGGTTCTAATGGCATCCCATAAAGTTTTTAAATTTCCATAATAGGTGGTAACTGACATACCTTTCGTCTGACGGCATTCATGTAGTTGAGTTTTGAGGTTATGAATTTTTGCACCATCAACGACGGCAAATTGATCAGAAATTTCGGACCATAGAAGTCGAGCATCTTCGGTATCGGAGACACTGTCCCGAATCGATGGATCAATCGAGTTTAGGATCCATTGGACAACGGTGCAGTGTACAACCTCCCATTGACTGAGCATGAATTCATCCGTGGGTTTGTCAATCGAACCATCACAAAAACCGTATTTGCGTCTTGATTTCAAAGATCGACGCATTGAACGACTCCATTCATCGTAATTGTCGCTACGGAGTTTGATATGAGTTATCGACTGACCCAGACCTTCTTGATTAACAAGTGAAAAAGGTGAAAGGGAATCAATTTTGGTTGGTAGAGGGTTGACGTCATCACCGGCCATGGCGGCCGCTGCGATGATTTTCGTGGTGTTTTTTTTTTTTTTTTTTTTTTAGGGTTGTGAGAGATCGTAACCTAAACCTGATACCATGATAGAGTGCGGAATCGTGTTACCTTCTCATTAATCAATAAGCATATTTATAATTACAATCATTAGCTATGGGCCTAAACTATATAGACGGCCCTAATAGTTGATCAGAGATTCTGATGAGCGATTGTTTGATCCCATGCCTAAATCGAATCAAATTTGTTACAATTAGATATCATATTGATTGGATTCGATAATTAATAAATGTGAATGAGATGTTTTTGTTAAGAAATTGAAAGTAAAATTAGATGTTGTTAGGCCCTGTTCTTTTGGACTGAAACGAATCGATCCGAATCGAATCGAACTTATAGGATCTCGAATCGAATCAACTTATAGGATCGAATGAACTTATAGGATCTGAATCGATCTGAACTTATAGGATCGAATCGAATCGAACTTATAGGATCTGAACTGAACTTATAGGATCTGAACTGAACTGAACTTATAAGATCTGAACTTTTCTGAACTGAACTTATAGGAACCGAACTTAACTTTATTTTATTTTATTTAACTTAACTATTATTATTATTATTATTGTTGTTGTTATTATTATTATTGCCAAGAGAGAACATTGATAAAAAAAGAAAAAGAAAAATTATAGTCTAAAACACAAGGTAAAATAATAACATTTTTCCGCTTTATATGTATTGGTTTGTTCATACATTATACTACGATTACATTACCATAACAAATAAATCACATATTATATCTTTTTTTCTAACCATTTATTTCCATATTATCATAATTCTCAGCACTTTCATCTTCACTATCACTCTCAACAACGGATCCATTGCCTCGCCAAATGTTTTTGACTATGTTGTTTCGTACCTAATACATGGCCTTATTCTGCTTTTTATCAAACATGCCCAAATCTATTGTGACGCTGAAACTATTAATGAGAGGAGTGATTTTTTTAAAAATAATAATGTATGTATCGAATAATTAATGTTAAATGTTTTTGTATCGGTCTTTAAAAATAATACTCCGTATATAGCTTTTCTGAACTAAATTTATAGGATCCAAATTTTTCTGAACTGAACTTATAGGATCTAAACTGAACTGAACTTATAGGATCTGAACTGAACTTATAGGATCTGAACTGAACTGAACTTATAGGATCTGAACAGAACTGAACTTATTGGATCTGAACTGAACTTATAGGATCTGAACTGAACAGAACTGAACTTATAGGATCTGAAGTGAACTGAAATTAAGTGACTTTAAGTCCAAAAGAACAGGGCCTTATTCGCGGAGATAAAGAGAGGTTGAAGAGAGCGGAATAATTGGCCTATTGCGTTTAGAATAATGTGTCTGTTTTATTCTTGGGATGTATCTCATACACCTTTGATCTAAGTCGCTGGTTTTTCTTGATTGAATGGCTGAGATTTGTGAGCACAAACTCACCATAAGAACCATACTTACGAGATCCCGCCTCTCTCTCTCTCTCTCTCTCTCTCTCTATATATATATATATATATATATATATATATATATATATATATATATGACTGGAAATGTTACAGGATAAGTTAGTGGTGTAGTGGTTTAGTTGATGCTTTCTTTACTAAGTGTCTCGTGTTTGAATCCTCTTGTGGGGTTTTTTTTGGGCATAAATTTGCACAAGTTAACCGAATGCTATTTTAATACTTGAAAACATACACTATTATTGAAAGTGTCTTAGAAATATTATTGCATATTAACCGATGGGCAGATGAAAATGAATTAAGAAAAATAATCATTGATTTTTATTGATAAAACATTATTTGTTTAAAGAAGGCAAATGATTTACAAAAAAAATTCATACTTCCTATTTTAAAGGTACAGCCTATGACTATAATGACTATAATGAGTATGTTGAGAATTTGAATACTGTGACCTAAATTGTGGAGTTTGTTGTGATTGGGAGAACGTCGGAGTATTCCGTGAAGCTGTAAAACATGAAGTGAGGTGCGTTGGAGTATTTTGTGTACCACTAAAGCCACTCATAAAGCATGAAGCATCATTATTTGCGACATGTCGAGTTGGGTTCATATTTGGGGGGAGCGTAGTGGTCGTCGGATCATCATCATTTGTCTTTCTCCTCCTCTTTGCATGTTTTACGACACGTCTTCTGTCATTCTCTCGCTTGTCGGGGGAGGGAGGGGGAGGGGGGATCTAATGTCACCTTCTTGTTGAGGTGTGTTTAGGGTAGTCTCCCTAGGTCGTAGTCTCCTCCGACCCCACATTTTTTAGGAAACTCCACCTGCCGCAAATGAATCTATAGTCTGTATCCTAGTATGGGCCTTCAACTCTTTGATTAGTTCATTGGTTTTACTAGTATAAATGGCACAAGACCCTTCACTTTGCACATCCAACCTCTTAATGTAATCATTTTTCACCGTTATGTCAAGAGACCTTTTAACACGTTCTGACTCATCCGGGTTGTAATACCCAACCCAGATGTTTTCGTATCCTCTAACCAAATCCTTGCGCCAGCGATCCAAGATGTATTTATCTGGGATATCTTTTACGTCCAACACGTCAAGACACATCATGATATGGCGACATAAGATCCCTCTAAATTCAAACATCTTACAACCACATTTATACTCACCAGTGATTGTGTCAATACTCACTTCAAAAATTCTTCGATCTTTCTTCCAAACTGCTTCTGTCACCTTGATGTGGCCCTAAACTTCTTTATGAAACCCAAACTATTTGAACATTTTAGACGATGGATAATATCAAGGGATCCCATTTAAGCGAGCTCTTAATGTCTTTGGCGTTATTGACTTTCTCGTCCTCCACCTTTTTCTCTAGAGCATTGTCGTACTGCTTCATGAACTGCATCAGGCCAGTTTCTATGCTGATGTATGTTTTAATAAATCTGTTTGTTTGTTCAGTCCTTTGAGTAGAAGATATACCCGCACAGAAAGTGTCTTTCCAAAAAACAGGCATCCATCGCTGTCTCATATCCCATGCACCCCTTAACCATTTGTTGCATTGCAAGTTAAATTTTTCCATGAAATCGTCCCACATATCTTGCAATTCCTCCTCCGTGATACTTTCGTGCACAATCGTACGCAAATCTCTGACAATCTGAGGAAATTATGGGTGGTGTTTTAAATTCTTATTCGCGTTTTGAAGAATATGCCAAAGGCAAAATCTATGTTTAGTATCCGAGAACACTTTCTTGATTGCCCCTCCATTGCTTTGCATTGATCAGTTAATAAGACGGTCGGAGCTCTCCCCATACATTCCATCCACTTCTCAAACACCTACTCGAATGACTCGGTCATGTACGAGACTTGGCGATAACAAAAGGGATGCAGGACGTGCAATCAAATATGGACTCTATGCTAAGTTATTTGAGAGTAAATCGCGAACCAACGCAAGTAGAAATTAGGAAAATTGAAAGGGGGATTGTTCAACTTGAATCTCTTGGATTTTAATTAATTTTAGTTAATATTTCGTATTTTGTAAGGATTATTATAAGTATGGTTTGTATTATATTTTATTAATCTATGAATCTCCTTTTTAATTACCAAAATACTCCACTGCACATGCATGTCTCTTCAGTTGCAATATGAGGTCATTTTAATTTCGAGTTAACATTCAAATTTAAACTAATAAAAATAGTCAGTAGAGGATAATACACACAATGTAACCAAAATGAAATAATATTAAGATAAACTTAGAAAAAAAAAAGTACAACGTAGTAATATGACTAAAATAAAACATGCATAGAAATTAATTGAATAATCCTTATTAATTAAGGATTGTAAAGCGTTAATATCATCTTCAAATTCTTTTCTAAGTTTGTTACATTTTTCTTAAGTACCCAACACAGATTTGATGAAATCATCCGCTTCCCTTTCCATCTCCTTTATGCCCATTGCATAACAATTATTGCGAGTTTCAATCGCCCCGACAACCATCTTCATCACTTTCAACTCCAATTCACGGAGTATGAAAAGTTATTCTTGAAAGAACCCAACGATTCAATTAACAAATCATTAAGACTTCCCATTTGAAATTTCGAATGTGTGTTTTTAGAGAGAAGATAAAGAGAGAGAAAGTGAATAAGAAAGAAATGGTTAGGTAGGAATGGATTACTTGTTTTAACTCACCCATATTTATAATTAGGATGGTGACCTTTGGTGAACCATAACATCAATAAATTCAATTAAATTATTAAATTAAATTAAATAATATACGACGCCTCGGGATAATAAAAGACAAAATTTTCAAAGATTGTAAAACTAAATTAAATTAAAACTAAATTAATTAAAGATTATCAAATAATTAAATTAATAAAAGATTACAATATTAAGGAAAATAACAAAACTAATTTCTAAGATAAATTGGATTTACACAAAAGCTGATAGATTATTGGTATTGTAGATTGATCATGTTTATCTGAAAGGAAGGGGTTGGAATTCTTATAATCCTCCTGCTGATTCCAACTGGAATTGGCGGAATATATGCAAGGTGAGAGATTGCATGGCATCTGGTTATCTCAATAATGAGTGGATACAAGATCCAAAAGGTTATTAAGTAGCTTTTGGCTACCACTGGTTACATGGCATACACCCACATGTTCAGTGGTATGATAATATTTGGGATGTTTGGGGTGTTCCTAAAAATGCTCTGATTGGTTGGTTGATCAAATATGAGGCTTTAAATACAAGGATGAAGCTGAAGCAAATTGGAATTTGTAGCACTGATATGTGTTTATTGTGTGAGAATGGGCAGGAGACACATGAGCATTTGTTTGTCCAATGTGATTACAGTCAGAGAGTGTTGCAGTATGTTGCTTTATGGTTGCAGGATACTGGGAATCATGGGAGAAGTATAGTGCAGACTTGGGTCAGCTATGTTGCTAAGCTGGCTTGCTGGTATTTGATATGGCTGGAAAGGAATAGATTTAGACATGAGTTGATGCTTTCTCGGCCTGAGAAGATTGGGAAGGAAGTTCAGATGCTGGTTAGGAAGAGAATTCAGCAGCACCTTAAGAAACCAGTTGGTAACATAGACAAAAATTGGTTATCTCAGATTGGCATTCATGTAATCTAGAGTAGTTAATCAAAGTGTAAGGAAACTGTATTGTAATGCATTATTTTATTATGGAATGAAAAAGCTCACATTTTACCAAAAAAAAATTATTTCTAAGATAAAAAGACAATATAGCCTCTAAGGCCCCAATCTCTCTATCTAAGTCCTTCCTGAAATCGCATGTCCTTTGATAGTCACTTAGGAAGGATTGTATGAGATACTCGAGTGATTTGTCGAAATCTTTGACACCTCTTTCATGCCAACAGTTGCGGCTTTCCATAAGGGATTTCATCCTGTAAACATGCTCCAACTCTGTCACACGGAGCTCATCCACCAAAGCTTGTTTCCCTCCGATTGACCTCTTAACGATATCAGCGGCACCGTTTTTCATCTTGACATACACAAAAATAAGGATTAAATTAACTAGTTTTAAATTAAAAAAATTAAAGGATATAATACTTGAATAAAAAGGATAACAAAGAAGAGAAAGTATTAAATTAATAAGGATTAAATTAACAAGAGAAATTAAAATAATAAACTAGAAAAGAAGTAGAGAAATTAAGTCATACTTGAATAAAAAGGATAATAAAGTAATACAGAGAGAGAAGTTGAATAAAATAGAGATGAAAAAGTATTATTGAGAGAAGTTAGAGAGAGAGAGAGAGAGAGAGAGAGAGTGATTATGTTTTAGTTGATATGATCCACACCAAAAAAATGCTTATATATAAAGGTTGTAATATTCACTAATCTGTGACTTTCTTTGTGATTGGTCACTCATTGGATGAACGGCCACGATTTAATGTTGAATATTATCTAATAATTTATTTATAACTGAACGGACACGATTCACTCTTAAGTACCATCACTTTTTATGTTGTTCTAACCTAAAATTGTTCTTTTCCCACCAAATGCAACATTTTCAACCGTTGATTATAAAAATAAAAAAATCGTACAGTCCTATTGATCGTACGTTGCAAAGATTAGTCAATAGCAACGTACGATCGATAGCATCTTAAACCATAAGTGGCATGACATCTTAATCTTAAGTCTTACGTTCCGATCATATATAAACTCATATTGATCAAACGTTGCTAAAATTAGTCTTACACTGTTGATCGGGACAATTAACTAATTATAGCAACATACGATTGATAACATCTTAAACCATAAGTAGAATAACATCTTAACCTTAGGTCTTAAATTTACGTCTTACGTCCTGATAATATATAAACCCGTATTGATCGTACATTGCTATGATTACTCGTATATTGTTGATCGGGACAATTAACTATTTATAACAATGTACAATCAATAACATCTTAAAATAAAGTGGACTAACATCTTAACTTTAAGTCTTAAATTTGAGTCCTACGTTCCGATTTTATATAAACCCGTATTGATCATACATTGCTATAATTAGTCAATAGCAACGTATGATCGATAGCATCTTAAACCATAAGTGGCATGACATCTTAATCTTAAGTCTTTCGTTCCGATCATATTATAAACTCATATTGATCAAATGTTGCTAAAATTAGTCCTACACTGTTGATCGGCACAATTAACTAATTATAACAACATACGATTGATAACATCTTAAACCATAAGTAAAATAACATTATCTTAACCTTAGGTCTTAAATTTACGTCTTACGTCCCGATAATATATAAACCCGTATTGATCGTACATTGCTAAAAAACCCTAAAACCTCAAATAAACCCTATAAACCCCAAACTCCTAAAAAACCCTAGAAACCCTAAACCCCTAAAAAAACCTACAAACCCTAACCCCTAAAAAACCCTTAAAACCCTAAAATTATATTTTAACCAATCCATGATGGGCTAAAACTTGGATGAATATACGATCAACGCAACAAGCTATGTAGTACATTTGTATTATGTTTTCAATAATATAATTTCTTAACTGTTGTTTTTTATTTCTTAACAAATTAAAACTTAAATTTTACGATCAATTTAACTGTAATTTATCATATTTACTAATATATTTACTATATTAATATGTTACTATATTAATTTAACTGTATACTTATATTATGTTTTCAATAATATAATTTATATTTTACTATTTTAACTTAATTAACTATAATTATTCATTTCTTAACTCTAATTTTCCATTTCTTAAGAAAATAAAACTAACATTTTACCATCTAATTTAACTAATATAATTTGTGTTTGAATAAAAATATATTTCGGCAATAACATATCACTTTATTCTACGAAGTTACATAAATTAACTTTAGGGGTTCTAGGGCTTAGGTGGGGTTGCTACAGCCTTAATCACCTCCACTTTGCCCTCCTCTTCCTCCTCCACCCTAACAATGGTGGAATCAACTTTAGGGGTAGCTAACATCTCTATCCCATCGTCAATTTTCTTCCAATACATTTTGTCGAGTTCAAATTTACCCCAATTAAGCATGTTAAATTCCTCCACAAATATATCGATAAGGAAAGTATTTCCATGGTAACCAAAACTAGCTCACGTTAAAGCATTTTGGACGTTGGTGGGACCAACTTCCTTGATTATTTCTCTCATAAACAACTTCCTGCAAACAATTTCTCTTACATGGGCTTTCCTCTCTTCCGACATTTTTGCTATTTGACTTGGGGATACTTAGCTTGATTTAGTAGGCATTTAGTAGGGAAGATGTACTTTGGATGAATTAAAATTTGGAGGGAATGACTATATTTATAATACAATATTTCCCTCCAAAAATAAACAATCAATGCATGGTTTCCCGCCAAATGCAAGTTAGGTGGGGAAAGCCCTAATAATGACCTTTTATCTTCTTAACTACAAGATAATAATAACAAGTTCCTGAAATATTTATTTAAAGTATAGATTATAAGCATATAGTTGTTGTAGCATAGTTTGTAGGAGACATAGATATCTTACCAGCGTCTAAGATTCGAACCTTGCTGCAATAATTTTTAATTATAAGCTTTTTGTGTGTAGTTTTTGGCCCTTAGTCAAAAATTTGTTTGCAACAAGAGTTGAACCCTAGACCTCCAATATAACATGGTAATGTTTTAACCATTGACCCACTAGTGTTCATTATCTAATGTTGAATTAAAGTATCTTATATCTTCGTGCTGTAAATTACTTTTTGTAAAAAAAAAAAATTAAGTATTTAAAAGAAAAAATAGTTGTACTTCATATTATTTTATTATACAAAAAAATATATAATGTAAATAAAGTGCCTTATAAAATGGAAAACAATTTATCAAAAAAATAAAAACCTTGAATAAGAAGAAAATTATTACCATAAATAATTATGTCAAAGAAATACATAATGCAAATATATTCAATAATAAATTAAAAAGTAAAATAGATATTAAAAATAATCAGCGAAAATAATGATACAAAAAAAATTACAAAGATAAATAGACTAAATTTGTAATTAATATCGTATAAACTGAGATACAAATATACAAAATACGAAATGTATTCGCCTCAGTATAAATATACGGTATAAAAAATGTATACAATTAATATCATATAAGCTGAGGTACAAATATACCGTATTTATTAATGTATCTACCTCAGTATAAATATAAGGTATAAAAATGTATACATAAATATTGAAATTAGCAAGAGTATTAATTAATGAAGTATATGTGAATACCAAGAACAATAATTAGGGGTTAATTAATGAAGGAATAAAGGGAATCAATCAATATATATATATATAAAGTAGAAAATTTTCGAGCGATATTAGAGAGTCTAATTTTTTTAGAATTCCTAACAAGAGTAGATTTTCGTCAAAAATTTAATAAAATTATCCCAATAAAAGTAGATTTCTTAATATTTTAATAAAATTATTCTAATATAAGTAGATTAAATTTATTTTAATAAGATTATTCTAATATAAGAAGGTGATACTCAAAATACACTATGTAACTAATTATATGGTATATAAATTAATAACATAAACATTATTTATAAACTATATCTTAAATTTCATTAGTTATACTAACTGAAAAGTTAACTGAAACCTAAACAAGTAGCTTAAAAGATATCTGAAATTAAGAGCTAATAATTTAATTGATTAAGTAAAAAACGTTTGACAAAATAACCGAAAGGTAGCTGTTTTTTTTTTGGTAAAATGATATAAGAGGACATAGTAAGTTCTCTATATATTATAAATTGAATGAATAAAAAAAACAGGTCACTTATTTTTCACATGCTACTCTTATTTTGGTAAATACTTTACCTATCAAATACTTGAAAAAAAATTAAGTTAAGTGAAATTTTGGTCAAAAGCTTATTTCTTTGAAACAAAGACTATGGGATTTTTCATGATCTCCCGACTTTCCTCATATCTAAGTAATTACTTCTTGATTTTTTTTTGCCAATGTACACTTATTTTTGACCCTATTGTTAGGATTTGATCTCAAGTTTATTTTTTTAATTTTATAATCTCCATTATAGTTATTGATCAAAATAAATATTAACAATTAGGCATTGTAACACAAGGTACATATATACTCCAAATAATGAGGAACAGAATAAATAAGTAATTGGTTCAAAATAAATGTTAGCTTTCCACATAAGAATAAAAATTATTATTAGCTCTACAATAAGAAAAAGCAAATTTGATCAAAAAGGAAAATCTATCACAAGTGTCCAATTATATCGCATTGTCTTGGATGTAGCGAATATAAATAAAGTTTTAGATTCAAACTGAATTTTAAATCATGCCAACCATGATGTTATATATGGGTAAAAATAATATCAGAATTATTTGAAAAAATATAGAATAGACGAGTATATGACATTTTAAATGGAACGAAATTATTTTAAGATCTCCCCAAGTTGAAACGGTTATGGTTTTGAAATTTTTTACCTGCGACAAGTAGAGGTGTGTAATTTTTCTATTAAATACGGGTATAAGAAGCCTACATTCGCCATGTCTTACCCCCCATATGACATCTTTGGTTTTAGGCAGTGGCGAACCCAAGACGTTAAGAATGGGAGTGCACAATTACAAAAGACTCAAACTACACAACAAAAATGATTAATAATTAAAATTCATTGTCATTACATAGTAAACATTACCATGTAAAAGGTTTTTTTTTTTTCTTTTTTACAAACTAGTTGTTGCACCGCGCCCGAATCGGGCGCGGTGCCCCAATTTGGTGTAATCGTTGTGGATGTAACTCGGAAGTATTTTGTAGAGAGACGTATATAGGTACTGTGCAAAGGCTTGGTATAAGAAAGTGCATATTTGGTTAATAGAAAATGTAATGAAGTTGCAGTCAAACTGTAGAGTGCTGTTTTAGACTTTTAGGTTAAAGATAGAAAGCAGAAATCAGCATATTTACACTCCGGAGTTTTTTGGGCGGATTTCTACACATATTGTGCTAAAGTAAATGTCCGTCTTGTAGTCCGTAAACGTTTCTGAGCTTGCCTTAACCATGGTTCTTGAACTTGCAGTCTGTGGTGTGATAACATCATGGCTGAATTCTTTCTGTTGTTTGCTTTTCATTTGTGTGCTTCATTGCATTTGGTGTAGGATTATGTGCTCCCTTGATTGGAGGTGATATCTGGTTCAGATGTTTTTGATTTGCTGATGTCATTCCTTGAATTTTTACAGAAATTAGCCTTCGACTTCAGTGGGTGGGGGTTTATTGGCGGAGCTATTTGTTTGCTTATCAGTATCTGTTGTATCTTGTCTGTTGTATTAGTCGGTGCTTGCTGTAATGTGTTCACCACAATTGCATGCTCAAGAAATGCTCGGGTATTAGGGTTAGGAGTAGTACCTTCAATGTCCTTGGTGACTGTTTTGTTGGTTGGCGATGTCGGAAGATCCTGGACTGTTTGCTGGTCTGGTGATCTGGGTAAATTTTGAGGCCATCAACAACTTTCTTTTGAACCCATTGGAGTACATTGTTTATGGAAAGTGATGTGTTGGGGCCAAGTCGAATTGAGAGGGGTGATTTTTGGAGAAGACTTTTGACTGTTTCAACGCTGCGACGTCTCCCTGCACAAGTATCCATAAAACTGTAGTTTTTTACCTTTTTTTTCGTAAAGAAAGATGTAAGCAAATTGTAGAGGCATACCGAATGTTTCATCCTTAATACATCTGGTGCGAGCATGCGAAATATCCTTTCTGCGTCGGAATAGTAGTACCTAGGTGAAGATATGTAGCCTATCTTTGAACAGTTAAAGCAAGTGAATAAATTTCCAGCAGCAGTGGTTGAACGGTTGCCACAGTTCATCTTGGAGTGTGTTTTGTGCCTGCATGGTTTATGAAAGGGATAGGCTCAAGGGAACAGTTAATTGTTATTGTTGGAAATTGGAATTTAGGTAATTATGTGGTGGGACGGAAAGCAAACTTATGTTGTAGAATTACACATCTGACTAATGCCAAGTTCGGTTCGGTTCGGTTCGGTTCGGTTCGGTTCGGTTCGGTCCGGTCCGGTCCAGTCCAGTCCAGTCCAGTCCAGTCCAGTCCAGTTCAGTTCAGTTCAATCCAAAAGAACAGGGCCTAGTGTGTATGAGTCTTGTGAGTTGATGGCAGCTAACGACCAGGTAAAATATTGTAACCAACGATACTAAATATAAGCCAAACGAAATTAAGCATGTGAAAATTTCTCCAAGTGCGGTTAGAGTATAGGAACACTTGTTAATTAGACGTCTGAAAAATCCTACAAGTTTCCTTATACATGAAGTGTATTAATTATTCCTAAAATATTTCAATGTGCAAGTATTGAAACTCATATGGTTATGGTTAAGCAAGGAGTAAGATTGTGAAAGAAAATCAAGTTTAAAGGACATTATTTCCTCAAATTAAATCATCAAAGGAGATTAAAGAGAATCCTTCACCAAACCATGTATTATTGAAAGACGATGGTAAGTGTGATAATACAACAACAACAATATTACCCCAGTGCCTCAATGGTTCCCGCAAATTGCGGGGTAGTAAGTGTGATAATAAATGAAATATTTAGTGAAACTAAATATAGAAGACCTCAAAATAGCAAATTCAAAGAAGTAATCGAAAATTGAAGCCACAATAACGGTTGCCATATTTTTACACGGTATTTCTGGCATGAAACATATAATCAATTGTATGTAAATGTATGGTTTTAAAAGGAAAACAGCAGAAATAACAAAATACTAATTATTTTTAGTAGTCTTTGCAATTGGGATTTCATAATGATATGAGGGAACTTATATAGAGATAGACTTAAAAACAAAATGAAAATATGAAATGTATTAATATTACTTCTTTCCTTTGGGGTGCAGCAATTGTGGTACTTTGGCGGTCTCCTAATAGACCTCTAAGACGTAAAATCTGTACCTGCATTTCGCAAAGTTTTGATAGGTGCCGAGCAGCCTTGGATTATAATGGAAACGGAAAAAGAAATTGTTTTGGCTAATTATTAGTGGCTTATCTGTATATTCTCGTCATGCTTATTGTAAGAGGCTTACCAGTCCTAAGGAGGGCATGGCTCGTCGCCATTAAGTGAATGTAGAATAGCAGTTGACTGGTGGTTGTGATTGAAAACCCTGCGAAGATGCATATTGTAAGTGTTTGGAAAGGGTTTTTGAAAATCATGTGTAATTGTGGAGAATCGGCATACCTTTGTGACTGAGACTTTTAGAGCTGTGAAACCCACAACTTTGGGCAATTCGCGAAAGCTTCTTCATACTTGAAAACATTGGAAAATATCTCAAAAGTTCCGATAATCTAAGTCGCAGTGTATTGGAACATCTGATTAGCTTGTATGCTCGTGCTGGTAAATTAGACTCTGTTATCCAGTCTTGGAACACGCTTAAGTCCAAGTTCAAAGTCATTTACAACCAGAGTTACCTTACAATGCTTCAAGCATTGTCAAGACTGGACGATATTAAAGGCCTAGAAAATTACTTTCGGGAGTGGGAATCAACCTGCAAAAATTATGATGACAGGGTACCAGCTATTCCAATAGGTGCGTACTTGAGACACGACATGCTCGAGGAGGCCAACCTTTTGCTAAACGATGCTAAAAAGAAATCAGGAAATGTATTATGCTTTCCGCATGTCGAATTCATGAATTACTACTTTGGGAAGGGTCAGACGGAGTGCGCATTGGATCATATGGAAGCTGCCATTGTTTCGAAATGGAAACCAATGGCAGAGAAGCTTGATCCTTGCTTCCAGCACTTCAAAGATCAGAAAGATGTTGATGGTCTAGAGAAATTTTGCCTGTTATTAAAGAGAGCTGAGGCCTTGGACACAAAAGCTTATTTATGGCTCCTTCAGACTTGCGTGGATGCTGAGAAAATAGCGCCTGATATGCGTGAAAGGATAGAGGAAGGTGGTATTGATGTTACTCCCGAGCATGAGGAGTTGCTCGAGCGGGTTTGCCCTAATAAATTTTAGAGTCAGGGTTGTCAATCGTTGACAGTTTGAGTAAGAGTACCAAGAATGGTAAGAGTAGTAGTGAAGTTTGTTCAATAAGAACGGTAACAAGCCTAGGATTTGGTTAAGAAGTACTCGTGTCGTGCCGCAACTAATCCTTCTTTTCATAGAGGAACAGATTGCGCATTCGCGACCCACAACTAATAAATTAGATTAAGACAAATCATGGCCAAAAATTTATTATCAGCCTCTACTCAGCAAGACCGCAACACAAACATTTTTTCCAAAATCTACCTTAGATACTCAAATCAATGAAACAAACACCATAAAAAATAACTGCAATATCAAAACGATTAGTTACCTCATCATTTTGTTTCTGTTCACCGCCAATGCAGCATTCCTCTTGTCGTTGATCCATTTCTAGAGCATTACCTTTCTATAACATCATAAACATAAACTCAACTAACGATTTACTTAAGACAGAGGGAACATCACTGCTCTCTTACGCAAGTTACAAACCTCAAATCACAAACCCTAATTCGGCATGGAAAGTAATTCCGATCAGGAAAGTGAATTAAATGGAGTTGATACCTGAAATATGCCGGAAACAAAGGTCATTGTCTTAATCTGCTTTATTAGTTGTTGTAGTGGGAAATAGGAATTGAAGATGTTACCAACCCAGAAAACTATACCAGCTTTTAACCGTTACTCACCAGTTTCAACCACCACTCGACACCACTGGTTTCGCGGTCTCCTGCTACGACCTCTGATTTCATTTTTGTGGAGAGAAACCTGAAAATTTAAGCTGCACATTGTTGGCGAAGGAAGAACGAATTCAGGCATGACAACAACGATAAAGTAAGGGAAATGTATTTTGCTTTCCAAATCTTATTAACAAGCACCCGGTAGAAGAGTTTAACAAGCGATGACAAAGACAACAAACCTGTTTTCACAGTTTAGAAGCCCACAAGGCGCAAAGGTGGGCAAATCCCAGTTGAAAAGTTTGAGGAACGCATCATATGAGAAGAGAACCTGAGGAAACCAGATTCTCAGAAAACGGGATTATTGCATAGATAAATTGACCCTAGCGGACACCAAATAACAGTATTTACCCAAACAGTATTAAACCTAAAGGGCTATAAAGTTTAGTTTTAGGCTTAATCAGAGGTATAAATAGCATCGTTCATCGCAACCTAACAAAAAAGAAGAAGAAAGCACATAATCAAGCATTTTCTTTTGAGCGCCAAATTATTGCATGCAATCAATTTCAAACCAAAATCTAAACCCCAACTCATCTAATTCACAATTGATATTCTACCTCACTAGCTAATATCTAACATAATTATCAACGGATTATTGCATGCAATCAATTTACACACCCCAAAAAAAAAGTAAACCCTAACTTATTTAATTCACAACCAATAGTCCAACTCAGTAGTTAACATTTAACAGCGGGATCAACAACTTAATTAAATTCACACTACCTCGATGATACCAATGTGCCTAGCCGATGAAGTTCGTCATTGAAATGATCTCCATTTATCCTCCATGCAATACACACCTCTCTAAGTAAGATAAGAATCGCCGGAAAATGCAGATAATTACAGAAAAGAATAAGTGGACACAGTAGTATAATTAATTGAGAAACAAAAGAAAAAAATGATCGAATTCGAGTTGTAATGGCCGTTGTTGTTCAAGTCGTAATCACCATTACTGTTGAAAATCACAAGAATCAACAGGAAAACCTACCTGCTACATGTTCGTATCAGTCGGATTCAATTTAATTCCTAGTCGCCATTCTTGTTGATCGTTGTTTTGGCAAGGATTAGGGTTAGGATTAAAAAGAGAGGGTTTCGCCATAGTCGACTGCTTAATATCGATGAAGATGAATGAAGAAAGGAAAGAAGACTATCTCAAAGAAAAATGAGGACGTAAGAAGCAATCGGGAGAGAGAGAGAGATGGAATGGCAAATAGAGGAAAGAAAGAACCGAGAACAAAACAAATAATAGCAAGGGGCAAAATCGGGAAAAATAGGAAGTGGTACTGTGCTAGCTACAGTAACCCAGGTTTGGGTTTTTTTAAAGAGCGTAGATACAGAGTACTACATATTTAATGTTAACCTACGATATCGTGTCCAAAACCGATTTTATACCTTATCATTAATCTAAAATTTTGTATTTTTTCATTAATCTAAAATGAAACGTACTACGCATATACAAAATTAAGATTTCAAATTTGTAATAAATCTGAACTCAAGTCTTTAAAATTCTAATTGAAAACTTCTAAAATAGTGTTTGATAAATCAAAAATTAAGGATATAATTGAACAATAATGTTTTGTAAAACGATCAATTAATATAAAAAAAGTCATTTATAATATTAATATACGAATGATTTTCTTAAATAAAAGGACCGTCTTACACGTGAAACCGTCTCATTCTAGACTTTATGTTATTTGAATTAGCAAAAAAATCAAAATTCACAACACAAAATCATAAATAAATGATGATGAATATATTAAACAAAATGTTAAAAAAATGTTCATAGAACAATTCCATGTAATAGAACTTTATGCTTAATAATCTATTGTACAAAACTAAATGAAAAGAAAAGGTCGATTGAAAAAAAAGGAAAAAAAGAAAAGAAAAAAAAAGAGGTATAAAGTTAAAGAGAGAAAGAATATAACTAAAATAAAATTGAATCGATTGTAAGGGGGATTGAACCTGAGATCTTTTATTTGGCTATGGTTGTCTTATCCACTGAAAATCCACTTCTTCGACACTGATACTATCTTCATAGAAACTATATTCATATTCTATCACGCTTTAGTTTTAAAAACAAAAATATTCCGCCAACCAAGGGTGCGTACGTGGGGTGCTGTGCCTGGTTTTAGGAGTTATTTTTTGTTTTCATTATGCGAGATTTGGTAGAGTATTTTAGTTGGTGTAGACTTTGGAAGCAAGATTCATTATCTTTTAGGTATTTCACACTAAGGGGTCGTTTGGTTGCCCACTAAATTACACAGGAACTTTAATTCATGTGAATTGCAAAATGGGTAGGTTGTTTGGTTATCCCAATTCACATGAATTGGAACTTCCCATGAAATACAATTCCTCCATAATGGAGGAAGTTTCTTAGCTAGATCCCCCTAGGTAAGTGTGAATGCCTACATGAATTACAATGCCTACATGTAACCAAACAACATTTTCTAATTCACATGAATTCTAAAATCATGTGATATGATACTTCCTAGGCATTGTAAGTTCCCGTATGTAACCAAACGACTCCTAAATGTACTTCATCCTCTTCGCAATTATCTTCCGTATTGCTTCTATACAATCCTCAATGCGGAAGTTTGACCATGATTTTCGACATATTAATGGTCAAAGTTATAAAAGTTTGACCTTTAAAAAACAAGGTGGAAGATGTTTAAAAAGGGAAAGGAGTATACATGATGAATTTCTTAATATAACTCATAATGGTATGCTCTACCAATGTGGTATATGGTTATGTTGTTGAGGAACATTAACTCCGTAAGAGAATTATCTAACGGAATATGTCTTATTACCAATCGCCTTGGAAAATTCATAGTAGAAAGAAAGATACTTACGGGTTCCAAAGTCAGCAAAAGTACTGAACCCGAGGATAGTAATGACTTCCTCGGATACAAAGATTTCTTTAGTTCTTAAGCAGAGAAAATATACGTTTAGCCCATGTTACGTAGACGTGACAAACAGATCAAGTCGTGTTGAGTTCAGGTGTGACATTTAAACAGGTCACGAACTCTTCAACCCAAACCTGACCCAATTAAATCTCGTGTCATGTTCGTGTCGATCCAGTTACATTAATGGGTCATCAAACCTTAACCCTAACCCGTTAATATCGTATTGTGTTTTCGTGTCATGTCAATATTTGGAAAGTGTAATTATATTTATGTGAGAATCAAGAAAAGTTGGGATTAATTTAGTAAATAGGTTATTCATGTCGGATTCGTGTGTAGAGTGCTTAATCCAAACCTAACCCAACTAAATCTCGTGTCGCGTTCGTGTCGACCCACTTGCATAAATGGGTCGTAAATGTCAACCAATCCCGTTAATTTTATATCGGATTCATGTCCTGTTTTCGTGTCTCATTGTTTGTCGACTCAAATGTCGCGCCATGACAATAAACAAGAGTTAGGAACAGTCACTAAATCATGTTGAAAATTACCTGCCGAAATCAGTTTTTATTAATGGCCATCTTTATGTAGAAGCGTCAAGAACAACGTCATCCGAGAGATTAAGGTTCTACATCGATGATAGAGACCAAATGTATCAAGGCCACAAGAAGGACATTGTTTACAGAGAAGTTTTCACAATTTACCAAATTAAGATGTCGTATTATATATTTTGCATGAAATTTTTAAGCATAAATAGTCAAAGGCTATTTCGGTTAAAAACTGATGGTGGTGAGACAATAAGACGATGACTCTATAATTCAACTATATCTCCGAATGTTCGTATACAACTGATATAGTTAAATACCAAATGCCATAACACTTTTGTTGCGTTTTTTTTTAGAAACTGATGATTAATTTGTCCTTATCTAAATCAACCCAGGAATTTTGGTTGCTCTCATTTTTAACATAGTTTGACTTTTTGTTAAATTTAATACTCCCTCCAATTTCATTTAATGTTCCCCTTTCCCTTTCCATCCATTTTCCTTATTGTTCCCTCTTTCCTTTTTTAGACAACTTTATATGGTCCAAAATCAATTTGATGTGGGGTCATGTGTATTGTGTGGTCCAAATTGATTCCCTTATTTCTTATGTCTAAAAGAAAATGGAATAATAAATGAAATTGGAGGGAGTAGTTTTCTATTACCAGACCATGGTAACGTAAAATAATGTTTTCAGCGGTACCATAAATATATACTACTAACTGACATTATCATACTAACTTGGTAACCCAATCAACTATTTTAAAAAATGACATAAACTACTAACCGATGGTCTCACAAATGATACGTGTTTAAAGACTACTAATTCTATTGGAATTCAATTTGAATTTGATTTTGCGAGATGTTTATAAGGAGCAAATACTTTTAATTGTAAATAGTCAGGGTAAAATTATGTTGTAATAGATCTACGAATAACATTTTCTCTCAAAGCACTAAATATATATTAATATGATACCTGGTGTTTTTTGTAACATCATTCAATTTTACGAAGTTATAAAATAATTTGCAAAACTCATAAAGACATGTTTCCGTTATCAAGGGTTCATATTGGTGAGCTCCGCCATGTTTATAGAGAGAGTGTTTTGTATTTAATTAAAAACCGGTTGTACCTATAACAATGAAAAAGTTAGCTATATACTATAACTTTTATGTTAATCAATGGCAAAACTTTTATGCTAAAAGTACTAATAATTCATCGGTTATCATCTACACCAATCACGAATTTTTTTTTTCATCAATGATAATATAGTAGGACTTTTTTTTTTATCAACTTCAGAATATATTTATACAGATAATCCTAATGGGAGCCCCGTGCAATTCACGGGCCTTCCAACTAGTTAATAGATTAAATCAAATTCTTTGAGTTTGACATGTGACGTGTAACACCCCGTAAATTTGAAGACCTTTATTATATTTTAAGAGTAATATTTTAATCTATTTTAATTTAATATTAATTTATTTGAAATAAAATTTATTTGATAAAATATAACTTTATTTTATTTTGAAGAAATGTAATCATTTTTTATAGTTTAGAAATGTTTAAAAGTGATTTAAACTATATTTAAACCTTTTCCTTTGTTAAAATAGATTTCGGATAAAAGTCGTAAAATTGGGATTTTCCCATTTCTTACGGTCGTTGGGTAAACGAGTTTGGATATTGGGCATATGGGTACTTAATCTTTTAGTAAAATCGTGTTTAAGAACTTTACTTTTCTCGGAAATCGCGTTCGACGAATATTTTAATTTAATTTAAACGAACCAAAACGTAAACAAACGACCCATCTCCCCATGTCTTTGGCTGGCCACCTACCCTCCATTTGTCCCCTCTTCCAATTTTCATTTCCTCCATAACTCAATCTATCTCCTCCTTCTCTCAAACACCAAAAACCCACTAAAAATCCTCCTTACAATCCCTAAATCCACCATAAATCCTTCATTTTTCCACCAATTTGCATAAAAATTATATATTTGGAATCCTCTTTTCATCCTTCATCTACTAGTAAGCTTTATTTTCATTTGCCCTAATTTTTGTTTAAGACACTTTTTTTTAGGGTTTCGAATTTAAGCTTAATAATTGTGTTTTTGTTGTTCTTATAGGTGAAGAATTTGAAGATGAGTTAGGTGACTCATATGTTGTTGAAGATGAAGAGTAATTTTGGGTTTTAGAAGCTTTCTCAAGTTATTACTTGTCTCTTTGCTAGCTTAAGGTAACTATTCCAAGTTACTCGACGAATTAATGTCACATTAGTAGTTGTATTCGTTGTTTGTTGTTGTTTGTTGTTGTTGTTTGTTGTTGTTTGAGACGATCTTGTTGATAAATGAATGAATGGAGTAAGATGAGTATGCTTATGTTTAATTTATGTTAACCATTTGTATATTAATGTTTAGAACAAATTTGGATGAGGAATTATGTGTTGTGACAAGTCCGCGTGTTGGCTGGAACGCATCAGTACCGGACCGAGATGTTTTCCAATGTTTCCGAAAATATGACAGATTGAACGGCATCGAAAAATTAGGTGGTTTAGCCACTTGAATCACTCAATTCGGAGTCCGTATGAGTAAATGGCGTCGTTTTATCGATAAAATTTATAGAAAAGTTTACCCTTGTGTGAGACGGTTATTTATACTATTTTATTATGCGAGAATTTAATTGAATTGGATATTTTGTAAGTTGGAATATATTTCCTTATGTTGATAGTTTTTCACATGATAGAAATTGGAAATAGCATGAGAATGATATTGTGATGAATTTTGTGATTTGGGCCAAAATAGGCCAAGACTCTGAGCTGGGCCAGATTGACCGAACGAGTTTGGTCAAACTAGGTTTAAACCGGTCACCCTCGATTTGACCAATGACCCGTCGCGGGACTAGGGTCGAGGGTTTGTCTTTGAGGTTAGATTGGTTGTTATTGGATGTTTTATGTTTAAGCCTTGATATTTGTAATTATCATTTCACATGTTGGTTGTTGGATGCTTTGGATGCCTTATGCTTGAGTCTTATTGCCTCTTTGCCATTTTAGCTTGTTCTCATGGATTATGGTACTTGTTGGTTATTTGGAATTTGGATTATTATTGATATTGGAGATATTGTTGGATTGTCAGCTGAATATGCTCTTGCGTAGCCTTTCATATGCTAGGGTGTGTATGATCATTTTTGTGTGCAAGTTTGGACTCTTTGCCCCTCTTATGGTTAAGTGGGTGTCCTACTTGTCTTGTGTGGTGTTGGTATCTTAGACCATCGTCATAGATAGGCCATTATAGTCTTTGACGAGTGTATGTTCACAGCTTAATAGCCTTTGTGTCTTAGCTTGGTGGGTTTATATCCAAGTTAGGGCATGACCTCCTGACGTACTCGTAGAAGTATGTGGTCAGCTTAAGTACTAGCCAACCCTTTGGTGGCTCCTTAGGGGTACTCATGTGTGTGATCATGGGTCTTGGATGCGGTATTTTCCGCATGTCGCTAGGTCTGCGCAGGTTTAGGACTAGGGTGTTTACCTTACCTCGTGGTATAGACTCGAGTTACAGAGTGACTATTGACTGTACTAGGAACTTATGCCTGTCTCTAGATATATTGTCCTTTCTTGTTTGATGATTTTATGAATCATAGAAGGTGAGATGCAAGCCGGCTATGGTTGATAGAGTTTGGATTCCTGGATGTTATGTGATTCACATGATAGTGTAGTATGAGTCGGTCTAGTATTCACATGCTAGGACTATGTGTTGTTTTATTGTTGTTCACATGATAAGCACAATTGTCTAGCATCTATATGCTAAGGCTATGTGTTATTCATATTCATATTCTTATGTTTACATGTTATATTAATTATGACATTTCGTGGCTGGGAGAACTCGGAGTTACTCCCCACTGACTGTGGCTTTCGTATTTGTATAAAATGCGATTGACAGGTAGGTGATGCATATATGGGGTACATGGACGAGCTAGCGAGCAAAGTAACCTTGGGACCTAGATTGGCTTTAACTTATTGTGACCCTTAAACACTTTTTTATGACATGTACTTTTGAGGGACATATGTCTCCCTTTTTCATATTTGGGTTGTATAACTTTGTTTCGCGACTTTAGCGATGTTTTATTTATGAGATTTATTTTAGACCTTGCATGTTTGACACCTTCCCGTTTGGATATTTTTATAACAGGTTCAGGTTTTAAAATTTACAGGTTTTTACCCAAATGAACCTATTACAAACATATCCATGCAGTTTTTATCTAGAATTATGTGTTTACTTTTCCGCAATAAATGAGGGTGTCACATGACGTGTTTCTATTGATGGTGTATGAGAGCCCTCATACACTTGGTGTAACCCTTTTCGGTCCGAAACTATTAATAAAAACATAGCTTGACCTGTTATATTCTTCAATTTGATGTATGCTTGACTGTTTTGTGGGTGTTGTCTTTGCAAGATAGAATCGGCCAAATGTGTCTTCTGATTGTCGGTGGCTGCAGTTTAATTTGCTTACCCGTGTTTCTCCCACGTTCTATCCGATACTTAGTTGCAATCGACATACCCTTTGATATTAGGCCTTCCATTGGGTTTAAAAATAGTCTAAGCTGTATAATGTCATTGGTTACCTGTATTCATTCTAATATAGTTGGCTGGGGGTGGTCTTATGCAATTGAGTTTAAATCTTAAGTACACAAACAAGATGGCGTCAGGGGCCATGACATTGAAACTGATTGAAAATATAACAAATATTCGGGCATCTTTTGGGGTAGAGAAATGGTGAACAAAAAACACGATTAGATTGCTAAAGCGGAAATTATATCAAGTCTTGACCTAGGTACCTAAATTATGACAACCTTATGAGGAATGGTGGGTTATTTTTTTATTTTTTTTATTTTTTTTTTATTAGGTAAGAAAACTAGGTTGATCCTCTAGGGTAGGACCAACCTATCTCATCCTTTCGAATGAGGGAGGTAAGTTGAAGCCACCGGCTATCAAACCACCTCGAAAGAGTTGGACATGAATGTCCAACAGAAGCCATGAAGTCAGCAACTTTGTTGGCTTCACGAAAGTAATGTTTAATTATCACTTCATCGAAAAAATGAAGGTCTAATTTCACATCCTTGATAATACTAGAAATTTCCCACGGAATTTGCCAAGTACCTCGAATCGAGTTAATAACACATAAGTTATCACCCTCCACAATTAACTTTGAGATTCCTAAGTATTTAGCTGCTAAAATACCTTCTTTTAAAGCAAGTGCTTCCGCAACGAGGATACTATTGGATCCACACTTTTTTGCTCCCAACAAAACGACTTTACCATTGTGATCTCTTATAGAATATCCTAAAGCAGCTTTATTACCTTATATTCTCGATCCGTCAAAATTTAGCTTTAGGAATCCGTTTGTAGGTTTTTCCCACCAAATCTCTTTCTTACTAGAATTGTTTCTAGCCGACTCTTCTACCTCAGGATTGTTGAGATCCTTAAATCTAGTCACATTCCATGTCTTAGTGCTATTATTACATAAAGTAATAAGTTTGCTGATACTTAAATTGACATTATTAAAGATAATATCATTTCTATGGAACCATGCATTCCACCAAATAAAAATAATCTTTATAAAGTTACTTTTGGAATTAAATCTTTGAGATAATTAAGTTTCGTTAGAAAACTTTGACTTGTAATAGTACCATAATTTGACAAAAACTCGTTGAAACTAATAATGTTCAGGTCTTGGATGACAGACCCAATCAAGGGACATTCGTAAAAGAAATGATCTTTGTTTTCAATAGGATTGTTGCACAGAACACAATGAGGTGGGACATCAATATGACTCTTGAGAAGTCTAATTTTCGTTGGAAGGCCGTCAACACAGGCTTTCCAAAGAAAAAATTTCAATTTAGGAGGAATATTCAATTTCCAAATCCACTGAAATTTATATTTGTCAAGAGCTTGATCGAACAAATCTTGCGCTAACCAAGTTGCTGTTTTGGTAGAGAAATTTCCATCTACGGACAACCCCCAAATGAGGGTATCTGGAATATCATTATGTGGCCCTGGAATGTTAGTAATCTGATTAACAATATCGTTATTTACAAAACTGGATAATTTACAAATATCCCATTGCTTGTCTGAGGTTATGAAATCTTTAACCAAAAGATTAAGATCACGGTTACTATCATCATCAACCATATTGCTTGTAAGCGGGTGTGAAAAAACCCAATTATCAGACCAAAACTTAATGTTGCTACCATTACCTACCTGCCATCTCAGTCCTTTTCTAAATAGAGTCCGAAGACTCATTAGTTTACGCCATTGCCAAGAAGAGGCTGAATTAGGCTTATGATCAAAGAGTGAACAATTTCTCAAGTATTTTTTAGATACCACTTTGACCCATATACTTTTCTTATCCATAAGAATTTTCCATAAAAGTTTCATTTGAAGAGCTTTATTAGCTGCTTCAGAAGATTTAATTCCTAAACCACCAACCGACTTTGGTAAACAAACTTTATGCCAACCAACCAAATTAGGAGAACGCTGGGAAGGATTCTTATTCCAAAGAAAGTCTCTATTAATTTTATCTAATCTATTATGGATCGATGAAGGGAGGAGGAAGCTTTGCATCTGAAAAGTTCCCTTCGCGGCTAAATTAGCATTGACAAGAACTAGTCTACCTGCTTGAGATAGAGAATTCGCTTTCCATTTCGATAATTGAGTGCAAGAAGATTGAATAATGTTTTCGAAAGTATTTTTAGTCACTCTGCTATCAATTATAGGACATCCTAAATACTTACCCAAATGAGCTTCCTCGTTCATATGAAGAATGCCTTTAAATGATTCACGAAGAGAACGCTCAATATTTCTAGTGCATTGAAAGGTGGATTTGTCATAATTAAAAAATTGCCCGGAAATCGTGCAAAATTTATCTAATAAAGACTTAATAGTTCTGCAAATCTGGTTAGAGGCTTTAGCGAAAATGATAGTGTCATCCGCAAAAGTGAGAAACGGAAGTTTCTCCACCCTGGATCCAATTCTAATACCAATATCACTAGAGCTAACATCACTATTTTTTTGTAGAGATCTTGCTAAAATCTGGGCGCACATAATAAATATATATGGCGAAAGTGGGTCTCCTTGTCGAATACCTCGAGTGGGACTAAAAACGTCTCCCGGTGTTCCATTTACTAACACTGAGTAAGAAACGGTGTTTATACATGCCATAATCCATGAAATCCACTTAGTATTAAAACCCATTTGCTTAAAAGTTTCCTCGATAAAATTCCATTCTAGTCTGTCGTATGCTTTCTCTATATCAAGTTTGATTGCAATCCAACCTCTTTTGCCCTTTTTACATTTAAACGAATTGAAAATCTCGTGTGCTAAAAGAATATTATCTTGGATGAATCGATTAGGTGTAAAAGCACCTTGAAAAGGGTGTATAATCTTATGCAAGATACTTCGAAGACGGTTAGCCAAGATTTGAGCACTCATATCCAAGGTCATGATCTACGTTATGAGAGAGATTGATCGAAACACGCTCACGTATTTATTAAATTGGAATAAAGATTGCAAGTTTTATGCATACATAAGAAATTATACAACCTATGGACTGAAAGTTGAGACTAAACAATCAGTTCATGGACAAACCTTGAAACCCAACGTTCAACCATGTGCTGAATGTTGAATCTCAACGGTTGGCCATGGTTGAACGTTGAGATTCAACGTTTGCCCATGTTTGAACGTTGGTATTCAACGTTTGGCCATGGTAGAACGTTGGGATTCAACGTTTGGCCATGGTTGAACGTTGATTCTCAACATTCAGTCCATGGTTGAACGTTGAATCTCATTGTTTGGCCAAACTACCGTTCCTTGATCATTTTTATTGTCTAACAATTGTCCAAATTTCATGAAAAAGGTTTCGTGGGAGAGTTTTGGTGATAATTACTTTGATTACAACCCGTTGTTCGAGACGACTTTAGACTTTGAAACACGTGATGATGTGATACGTGCTTTTTATATAGTCTTTTTTAGCCTTCTTTGCACGTATTTCTATGTAATTTACGTAGTGTTGTGCTACAAATGTCCCCCGAATAGTCTACTTTGGTTTGCTTTGCTCTATTTGCAGGAACGGACCCGAAAGTAGCGGAACCATGCCTTTTTTCTGTCCCTTAGCATGCATTTATGGAGATGGAAGAATTGGAGCGGAACTATATTGCCTCGGGAAGCGTGAAGTGGTCTCGTAAGCTAAATCAACAATGCACGGAGCTGGTTCAGTAGTAAAGGACTCGATCGAAGGCTTTTGTTAGCCTTTCTGTTCGATCGAGTGCTATTGGCAGCAGAGAAGTCCTCGATCGAGACCCTGCTGTTCTCGATCGAGAGGTGGCATTTCGAGGTTCTTCGATCGAATATGTTAACTGTTCGATCGAGAGGTTTTGCTGGAAGATTACTCGATCGAGAGCTTTCAAAATACTCGATCGAGTACTTTATGTCTGACGTGATATTTTTATTGCAAGAACTTATTTACTCTATTAATTACGTGTTTAATAAAATATCTGGTCTATATAAAGGGAGACGTAATTAGGTTTAAACACACTTGATAATCCGATACTTTACTCCTAATTACTTAGTAGACGATTTTCCTCTTTCGACGTTGCTTTTGTTCTCTCTTGCCGGATCTAAAACTTTGTAATCCTATTTACTCTTTCTAATCAATTTAATTCTTGTTTTGCATACTTGTTTCTTCTCTATAATTTCTGATTTTATTAGTATTGTTAATTAATGCGATTCATCCTTATTAATCTTTATATCATGTCTCTTGTTATTTCATTAATCGTTGTTATTATTTTATTCATCGCCATGAGTAGCTAATTCCTTTTGTTCTAGGATTAGGGGAGCCATGGTAGTGAAACAATGATGTTGTAATTAGTTTAGATGGTTTTGATTGTGAGAACTGACTCATAGCAATTTAATTGTAATCGTTTAGTTGAGTGCACGCTTCTAAACTCGTTAATCCGGTTAAATTAAGACCTAGTCGAGAGATTGGAATGAATAGACCTGTTATGAACAGTGGACTACACTAATGAACAGTGGATGCGGACTACTCTCATTTGATCAATTCAAGTTCATGGAAGGCAAAAAGAACAATCTGCGATGCTGAAGGGACCTCCTCCAGTCAGAAGCCCTCTTTTGGGCTATTCAAGTGTTTCGGAAGATAAAACGGGACACTATCCCGTTTGTATAAACAATTTGTAATTCGAATTTGTTAGACATTTTAATTGCCTTTAGACAATAATATTAGTTTAGTTAGTTTAATTAGCTTAAGATCTAATACAGACTGTGCTGCTGCTATTTTGGTATTTTTGCGGGAAGTATATATGCGTAAATTACAGGTTTTGGGAAGGCGATGATCATTGGGAAGCGTGCCAAGAAGAAAGCTCTCGATCGAGCACATTTTGTGTTCGATCGAGCAACTGTGCAAGAAAAAGCTTTCGATCGAGTGGATTAAAGCTCTCGATCGAGGAAGTCATATTTGGGGTCTCTCGATCGAGTTACAGAAGCTCTCGATCAAGCAAATCAGGAGAAAAGTCCTCGATCGAGTGGTTTCAAATCACTCGATCGAGCAGTTTTGGCTGATATGAACACGGGGGAGTTGTTTCTTCCTTCACTCTATTTCATTTGTTCATCCTTTATTTCCCCCAGTTTCATCGACATCCCTTATTCCCCTACCCAAAATCCACCATTTTCTTCCCCAAATTACCAAATTAATTACACCAATACTTTGCTCATCATCAATTACTACTTTCCACCTTATTGACCTCTTCAATTTTCGACTAATTTGAAGTTAATTGAGGGATTAGGGTTTTTAAAAAATCGGGATTTATTTCGATTAATTCGTGTTTTTGTTGGTTTTAATTGATCATTTGTGTTGGGTAATCATCACAAGTAAGTTCTTCCCCGTCCTCTTTAATGTTTAATTGCGTTTTTATGCTTAATTTTGAAATTTAGGGTTTCGAAAATTTAATTTGGGGAAAAATTCGATTGTGTTTTGTTTGGATTTTGATTTAGAACTTGCTTTGTGATAATAGGATGGATAGTAGTATGTTGGTTTCTGTTTCTACCTCTGCTAGTGTTCTGTCTGTCTCTGAGACGGTGGTCCATGTTGTCATCACCGTCACCACCACCGCGGCTATTGTTGTTGCCGCAATCACTACGCCTGTTACTACTGCTCTTGTCACTACCGTCCCTGCTGCTGCGGGTGTTACTGTTTCTTCAAGTGCTTCGGGTTCTCGGTCTGGGGCGACCACGGGGCCTCGCGCTGCTGCTTTACGGGCTGCTTCCCTACACGAGATCAACACTTCCACGGAGACTCTGCCTGAGTTTCCGCAGGTACGTTTCATTTCCCCGTCCCACAGAACTCGGTTTTTAAATTTAATGACATGTCATCGACCCGTTTCTTGTATCGACCATCCTTAGAAAAGTTGAGAATTTTTGAGCCCGTTGTTGAGCTGCTCAACGGGACAGGGATGTCGGGTTTGGCCACTATGAAAGATCTCACATATCGACAAGTTACCTTAGAATTTTTTAGCTCTTTCACCTTTTCACCTGCGGCCTATGCGATTGACCCAGAGAGCAAGTGTATTACCTTTAGACTGTTCAACACGACCTACACCTGGACCTTAGCTGAGTTTGGGGGGGCGGTTGGGTTTAGTTAGTGACGGTCTTTGGGAGCCTCCTAGGAAGCTTGTAACACCCCTATACTCCAAGTGCCTTACCAGGACCACTCAGGTATAATGATGCTACCATCTCGGTTACCCGAGGCAATGATAATCATAAGACAATAACGAAACAACATTTAAATAGTATAACTTTAGTGAAAGGTTACAATTCAAAACCAAATACCAAAATACGAATACAAGTTCTCAAAACCAACTGTCTACTCAGCTAAATGAAATGTTTATCAAACTAATCATGCTACAGCGGAAGACTCTATCATCTGACGGTGGCACATCTCCGCTATCCCAAGTAACTCGACTCATACCTGCTCAACAACTGCTCACCATCCCCGAATGGATCACCACAGTTTTTAAAACAATAAACGGGGTCAGTACTAATCACACAATTTATATAAACCAACAACACAGTAAACAATCAGCTCAAACATCACAGATATTCTCCGAACTCCAAACCCAACTCCACAATCCTGACTACACACTAAAGTGTGTAGCCCTGCCAGAGTGCCCATCGCAACAGGTCACTCCACGCCGCCAGTGGGAGACCGCAGCCATACCCACCAAATCCCCGCTCATCTCCATCGAGCGATAAACCCAAATTCCTTAATGTGCCCCGAAGAACACAGACAGATACAAACAATCACAACTACTATCAGCAACCAAATCCAGCAATCGTCACAATACGAGTATGATAATATTCAACAACCACAAAACACCAACAACACATTATGGGACTAATACTGAGTAGGGAAACCCTACCTGGAAAGCAACACAGTCAGACGATCTCACAACTGATATCAAAAGGCTTCTTCTACGAATCCTCCTCCTAACATACAAACATATAATCACTACCAATCACGAAACACAACAAAACCCCCAAATCCCAATCTTAGGGTTTAACTAACTTTAACGAAATACTATAAAAACGGTACGTAGATCTTACCCTCGACGCAAGGATCACAAAGGTATAAAGAAACACAAATTCCGACCTTCCAAGCCCCGGGATTTGCCAACAATGCGATTGATGCGAAGAACGTAGTTTGTTTTCTCTTTGAAAGTGATTAGGTTTATAAAAGTGTGTAACGAAAAGTGACGGAAGTAATTATATACTTAATCGCATTATTAACAAAACCCGACAAATCATCACCCCGTAAACCGGCTACTCGATTGAGTAGCTGAGGTACTCGATCGAGTGCCCCCTACTCGATCGAGTATCAAGGTTACTCGATCGAGTACCCAATAGGTCAGAAACTATTTTAAAACGCAACACACCCTTACTCGACAAAGTAAGGCCACTCGATAGAGTACCCAAAGACTCATAAAACCGTAGTATTACAGTCTTCCCTCCTTAAAAAGAACTTCGTCCCCGAAGTTCAAACCACAACAAAACAAAGACACACACTACAACACTCCCGACTCAACAACCAAAACAAAACTCAACACAAAACATGTTACTAACCCAAACTCAACCCGACTCAATCACAACAAACATACCGACACAACATAAAAAGATATAAAAAAGCTCTTAAAAACTCTTCGCGATCATCTCCTACCCCCCTAAAAGAAACAAGGTTACGTCCCCGTAACCATACATACCTGATCAAAAAGGAAAGGGTAACGCTCTCTCATGGCCTCCTCTGCCTCCCATGTGGCTTCCTCAAACTCGTGGTTAGACCAAAGGATCTTAAGCAAAACTGTCTCACCACTCCTAGTCTTCCTAATCTTTCGGTCAAGAATCTGCTTAGGCATCTCAAGATATGACAAAGACTCATCTAGCTCTAAGCTCTCTGCCTCTAACACATATGACGGGTCACTCACATACTTCCGTAACTGAGATACATGAAACACATTATGCACTCTCTCTAACGCAGCTGGTAAAGCCAGACGATATGCAACCTCTCCAACCCGCTCTAAGATCTCATAAGGCCCGATGAACTTCTAACTCAGCTTGCCTTTCTTCCCAAATCTCATAACCCCACGCATAGGAGACACTTTCAGAAGAACCTTGTCCCCAACCTGAAACTCTATATCCCAGCGATGTAGATCTGCATAACTCTTTTGCCTATCCTGAGCTGCTATCATCCGTTCCCTGATCATCTTAATCTGTTCAACCATCTCATGCACCATCTCTGGTCCTAGAACCACTGCCTCAGCACTGTCGACCCAACAAATCGGACTCCTACATCTCCTCCCATATAAAGCCTCAAACGGTGCCATACCAATACTAGTGTGATAGCTGTTGTTGTAAGAAAACTCTATCAAATCCAACCTCTGTTCCCAGCTACCACCAAAGTCCATCACACAAGCTCGTAGCATATCCTCAAGAGTCTTGATCGTTCTCTTAGTCTGACCGTCTGTCGCAAGATGAAATGTTGTACTCATCTTCAAAGTTATTCCCAAATATTCCTGCAACTCTTTCCAAAACCTTGAGATAAATCTCGTATCTCTGTCAGATACTATGTCCTTAGGAACTCCATGTAACTTAAGCACATTCTTCCGATAAGCCATAGCTAATTGTGCTTTAGTCCATGTATCTTTCATTGGCACAAAGTGAGCTGACTTGGTCAGTCGATCCACTATCACCCATATCATGTTGTTACCCTGTTGACTTTTTTGGCAAACCCACGATAAAATCCATAGAAATGGATTCCCACTTCCACTCAGGTACCTCTAAAGACTGAATCTTACCTTGTGGTCGTCGCTGTTCCCCTTTAACTCTCTGGCATGTCAAACAACGGGCCACAAACTCAGCTATTTCTTTCTTTATCCAGGCCACCAAAACGTGTTCTTTAAATCCTTGTACAGCTTGTCACCACCTGGATGTACTGAATACGGTGTACAATGTGCCTCTGTCATGATTGTCTTTTTCAGCTCCTCATCATTAGGGACACACCACCTACCATCAAACCTCAAACTACCATCTGTATGAATAGAGAATCGAGACACTGTCCCTTTCTTTACTCCAGCTCTCCACTCAACCATCTTAGGATCCAACGCCTATTTACCTCGAATGTCATCATAAAGATCAGGCTGAACTGTCAAATCTCCCATGGCATCCCCTCTCTGCATCATATGTATCCCAAACCTCCCCACCTCATCTCTCAACCTCATCAAAGATAGAGCTGTATACAAAGAATGTACACTCTTCCTACTCAAAGCATCTGCAACAACATTGGCTTTCCCTTCATGGTAGATAATATCCATGTCATAATCGCCAATCAGCTCCATCCACCTCCTATGTCTCATGTTCAACTCCTTTTGAGTGAAGATGTACTTGAGACTCTTGTGATCCGAAAATACCTTAAAGGTCGCCCTATAAAGGTAATGTCTCCATATCTTGAGAGCAAACACCACTGCACCCAACTCCAGATCATGTGTAGGGTAGTTCTCCTCATACGGCTTCAATTGCCTAGAAGCATAGGCAATCACCTTACCGTTCTGCATTAACACACATCCCAACCCGTTCTTTGAGGCATCTGTATACACCTCAAAGTTCTCGATCCCTTCAGGCAATGCTAAGATAGGAGCTGTGGTCAAACGCTCCTCTAATATTTGGAACGCCGTCTCACAACTCTCGTCCCAACGAAACCTGTTCTCTTTCCTCATCAACGCTATCATAGGTCTAGCAATCTTGGAGAAATCTTTCACGAACCGTCTGTAGTATCCAACTAAACCCAAGAAACTCCTGATCTCAGCAACATTCTTTGGTGCTTCCCACTTTGTCACTGCCTCAATCTTTGCCGGATCCACAACTACCCCATCCTTAGAGATCACATGCCCCAGAAAAGCAACTTTCTCCAACAAGAACTCACACTTAGACAGCTTAGCATATAACTCATGCTCCATCAAGGTCTGCAACACAATCCTCAGATACTCCTCATGCTCCTCCTTAGTCTTGGAGTAGACTAAGATGTCATCGATAAACACCACTAAAAACTTGTCCAAAAACTGTCTGAAGATTCTGTTCATCAAATCCATAAACACAACCGGTACATTAGATAACCCAAACGGCATCACCACATACTCATAATGGCCATACCTCGACGTGAAAGCTGTCTTTGGTATGTCCACCTCTCTAATGTTCACCTGATGGTACCCCGATCCCAAATCAATCTTGGAAAAGACTGATGTACCACTCAACTGATCAAACAGGTCATCTATCCTTGACAAAGGATACTTGTTCTTCACTGTCACTCGGTTCAGCTCCATGTAGTCTATGCACAACCTCAAACTCCCATCTTTCTTCTTCACAAAAAGAACTGGTGCTCCCCACGGCGATACACTAGGTCTAATGTATCCCTTCTCTATCAGATCATCTAATTTGTTTCTGAGCTCCTCCATCTCTTTAGGACCCATCCGATACGGTGCTTTAGAGATTGGCTCGTCCCGGTTTCAACTCAACCGTGAAATCTATCTCCCTCTTCGGTGGCAACCCCGGAATCTCCTCTGGAAAAACATCTGCAAACTCACCCACCACTGGTATCTGACCAACTGTCGGACTCTCTATCCGGTCATCTCTCACATGGCACAAGATCAAAGGGCATCCCTTCCTCAGATAGGACTTCAAGGTAACAGCTGCAATCAACTTGACTTTGGGTTTGACCACAAACCCACGATAAGACACACTAACTCCCTTAGGACCTCTCAAAGACACTTTCTTTTGATGACAGTCTATCTTAGCCTTATACTTACCTAACCAATCCATACCAACTATCATCTCAAAACCCTCCAAAGGAAACTCTAACAAATCCACGGGTAAGTCAACCTGCCCAACTATCATAGACACACCTCTATACAACCGCCCACAAGATACAAACTCACCTGACGGTATAAAAACTTCCTCTTTTACAGACTCATACTCACTCAAACCCAAAAGCTTAGCATGACTCGATGATACAAACGAATGAGACGCCCCCGAATCAAACAAAACAAAGGTATGAACACCATTAACAAGAAAAGTACCAGTGATAACATGTGCATCATCCTCAGCTTCTTTCTTGTCCATCATGAACAGCTTTCCACTGGTCTTCTGTCCACCTCCCTGGACAGTACTGGCTGATGTGGTCGGTTTAGCACCCAACCCCTGATTGTTGTTGTTGTTGTTCGTAGCAGGTTTCTGATAAGAATTATCACCATTGCGGTTAGCTCCACCCTGATAGCTCTGACTTCCCCGGTTAGACCATGACCCAGACGGTCTGTTGCTCGCATAACTCTGTGTCGGCCCCTGAGAATAGTTCCCCTGAGCCGATCTCTGAAAAGCTCCAGGTAAACTCGTGCACTCATGTCTCTTGTGGCCTACACCGCCACAGCCATAGCAGGTCATACCCCAACTACCACTACTACTCACACGGCCACGCCCAAAGGAAGCCCCAGCACTGAACCCTGACCCAGAAGAAAACCCTCTAGCCTGATTGTGGTTACCTTTCTTGTGGCTATATTGGCCACCACCTTCACTCTCAGCCTTTATTTTCTCAAATACTCTCTCCTGAGCCATCTCTACCAACCTCTCAGCTCTCCCAGCCCTCTCATAAGCTTCCTTAACATCGGTAAGGACTCCCACGGGTAACTTATCCATGATCTTAGGAGTCAACCCCCTCTCGAATCTCAGCGCTAGGTTCTCCTCACTTAAACCCACGTCCTCAGCATACCTAGACTTCTCATTAAACTGCTTGTAGTACTCAGCCACTGACATATCAGATGTCATCCTAAACAAATCAAACTCCTCCCTCAGCTTACTTCTCACATGCTCAGGTACACACTCTTTCCTCATGGCCCTCCGAAACTCTTCCCAAGGTATAGCAGGTAAGCCCTGGTTCGTATACATCTCTCTAGAACTCACCTTCACCTTGTCCCACCACTCACCAGCTGCCTCCCTCAGGTAGAACACAACTTGTTCCACTCTCATCTCATCAGGATAGGGTACCAAGTCCAGTATGTTCTCCATCTCACGATACCAGTTGTCAAGAAGGTTTGGTTCCCCGGTCCCCTTGTACTCTTTTGGGTTAAACCTCGCTATATAAAGGCTGATCTTGGAGTGATCAACCTCCTTATCCTTTCCCACTTTCTTTAGGGCCTCCGTAAGAGCATCCTGATGCTTCAACATCTTGACGATATCATCTATGTTCATGTTCTCAGCTCTCGCATACAAGGCGTTTCTCTTAGGCGGCATCTTGAAACTATATAAGAAAGGGTAGATATAAACAGACGCACTATAACCCTAAAACACGAAAGCAGACTGCCCAGAACATACTCGATCGAGTGCCTAAACCTACTCGATCGAGTAGAGACTACTCGATTGAGTGCCCACTAGACTCGATCGAGTGCCCCGACATCAGACCCCAAACAGACCTTCTGATCTCTAACATACTCGACCGAGTAGAACAGCTACTCGATCGAGTGACCCCCTACTCGATCGAGTGCCCTATGTACTCGATCGAGTGCCCAAAAACCCGATTCCGGTTATAAAAACGTCAAATACCCACTCGATCGAGTCAGACCCACTCGACCGAGTACCTCACCTAATCGATCGAGTGCCCCCTACTCGATCGAGTCATGCTGACTCGTCTATACTACCCGCATGTTATCTCACATATCCCAACATACTATACAACTTTATAAATTCAGCATTATAATATAGTTAGGCATACAATTCTACACAACTCTTCATATGATCAACAAAATAACTTTTTCATGTTATCAAATGCCATATAATAAACATCCAACATGCTTCTTATTCAAACAACATGTTCATATACTTCACCAACCTTTCATTCACAACTTCAATCTTCTACTCCCAACATCCAACAATTCACAACTTATATCGTTACATTGCATGCAAACTAGCAAACATCACATACGACCTTGACATATACCCCTCATGTGACCGGTTCAAAATTGTAGAGCTAGTTCGCGACTTTAGGACGTCTCCCAAGTCTTTGCATTAGATCCTACAACCTTTACCCCGGGTTCATTTTAATTGACTCCCTATGTTCATTAGGTTCATTGGTTACAGGTTTCAGGATCGTCGCTCTGATACCATTTTGTAACACCCCTATACTCCAAGTGCCTTACCAGGACCACTCAGGTATAAGGATTCTACCATCTTGGTTACCCGAGGCAATGATAATCATAAGACAATAACGAAACAACATTTAAATAGTATAACTTTAGTGAAAGGTTACAATTCAAAACCAAATACCAAAATACGAATACAAGTTCTCAAAACCAATTGTCTACTCAGCTAAATGAAACGTTTATCAAACTAATCATGCTACAGCAGAAGACTCTATCATTTGACGGTGGCACATCCCAGCTATCCCAAGTAACTCGACTCATACCTGCTCAACAACTGCTCACCATCCCCGAATGGATCACCACAGTTTTTAAAACAATAAACGGGGTTAGTACTAATCACACAATTTATATAAACCAACAACACAGTAAACAATCAGCTCAAACATCACAGATATTTTCCGAACTCCAAACCCAACTCCACAATCCTGACTACACACTAAAGTGTGTAGCCCTGCCAGAGTGCCCATCGCAACAGGTCACTCCACGCCGCCAGTGGGAGACTGCAGCCGTACCCACCAAATCCCCGTTCATCTCCATCGAGCGATAAACCCAAATTCCTTAATGTGCACATTTGGCGGGTTCCGCAGAAGGCGAATAATGGGCGTGAAGCCACTCCCGCAAGTGACTCCACTTAGCCAGGGTCGCGCCCCGAAGAACACAGACAGATACAAATAATCACAACTACTATCAGCAACCAAATCCAACAATCGTCACAATACGAGTATGATAATATTCAACAACCACAAAACACCAACAACACATTATGGGACTAATGCGAGTAGGAAACCCTACCCGGAAAGCAACACAAATCGGGACGATCTCTGACTTATATCAAAAGGCTTCTTCTACGAATCCTCCTCCTAACATACAAACATATAATCACTACCAATCACGAAACACAACAAAACCACCAAATCCCAATATTAGGGTTTAACTAACTTTAACGAAATACTATAAAAACGGTACGTAGATCTTACCCTCGACGCAAGGATCACAAAGGTATAAAGAAACACGAATTCCGACCTTCCAAACTCCGGAATTTGCCAACAATGCGATTGATGCGAAGAACGTAGTTTGTTTTCTCTTTGAAAGTGAATAGGTTTATAAAAGTGTTTAACGAAAAGTGACGGAAGTAATTATATTCTTAATCGCATTATTAACAAAACCCGACAAATCATCACCCCGTAAATCGGCTACTCGATCGAGTAACTGAGGTACTCGATCGAGTATCAAGGTTACTCGATCGTGTACCCAACAGGTCAGAAACTATTTTAAAACGCAACACACCCTTACTCGACAGAGTAAGGCCCACTCGATAGAGTACCCAAAGACTCATAAAACCGTAGTATTACAAAGCTCCTGGCTCTGCTTTGGCCTACACTTGCACATACTCCCTTCGGTCTGAGACGTGTTGCTCACGTCCACCTTCCCCCAGCCCATTACTTTCTCCGTCTGCTAGCAGAGACCAGTTTTGGTCGCCACGAGCCCAATAATGTTAACAATGTCGAGGTGTCTATTTTAATGGGTTACCTGAACATTGACTGCGGTGACTCCTTTGTTCTTAACATTTCCTACTTGACTGCTCAACATTTAACATTGTCGGGCAGAAGGCGACGGGCACGATTGCTTGTGGTGGGTTGGTGACCCGCATTGCCCGCAACCTTTCTCCTAACTTTTTCCGTGGCCTTAGATTTTTAGATAGGGATAATGTCATTGATATTCCTGCTATGATTGCTATGCATTGGTTCGCAAAAGACCAACGGACGTGGAAGATTGGTTCTTCCACGTCCGTGATTTTACCTTTACCTAACCTACCCCGTCTTATACCCTTGACTACTGTGTCGGGTAGGTTACCACCACCTCTTCCTTCCTACCTCCTAGACCTTACCCTCGCTTCTAAGAAGCGGAAGAGGCCTCCCACTACTGTTAGAAAGGCCGGTGAGGGGTCTACACAGACACAGGCTAGGCAGACGTCCACGCCCACGCCTATCCCTACCCCTACACCTACACCTTCTGTCCCTCAGCCGGCTTTACCGACTAATTTTGTTGCTCCTCCTGTTTTTGAGGCGCCTGAGGTCATGGACCAAGGGCGTCGTGATGCGCTTTTATTGGAGATGTGCGGGAGAGTGGCTCGTATAGAGCGGGATCATGCACTTGCCTTATTCCCTCTTTACGAGTACCATATGATAAGAGGACGTCCTGTCCCAGCTGACTGGCCACACCCTTATTTCTACCGGTACCCGGCGGAGGGGTACCCACAACCAGTGAGCGAGGAGGACACAGCTGAGAGGGAGGAGCGGTACAGATCTGAGCTTGCTGCAGGAGGTCATCAGAGGCGGAGAGGAGAGGAGGAGGAGGAGGACCCCACCTACGAGGTGGTTGACGAGGAGGCTGACGAGTAGCTACTGGTCTAATCACTTCCCCAGTTTAATGACTGGTTTGGGGAAGTTCGTATATATTGTAAGTATTTCCTGTTTTTTATTCTTTTTCATCTTCATTTAATTTATTTCATTTGTTTACATTTTGGTTGTATTTTTCCCGTCCCCTATTTATTCTGCTGGTGTATGATGGAGGACAACGAGGGCGTTGCCCATTTTGGTTTGGGGAGGGTAATGTATCCTTTGAGTCTGCATTTGCATTTGTTTTGCACTCACGTTTATTGCATTTCTGTTTGCATTGTATTTTATTTTCTAAAAAAAACAAAAATTTAAAAAATCCAAAAAATTAATAAATTCGAAAAATCAAAAAATAATCACGTTTATTTTTGCATATAGGTCGAGTCGGAACGGTCGATTTCAATGATGAAATTGCACTACATTTAGTCATTTCACTTATGCCTTGCAATAAATTGATATCTTATTAGCTTTGTCATTTGCATATCTACGAGTTAATCATAAATTCAGCTGAACAAATAGACTTGACCTGATAATTTTGGCAAACTTCTTATAATTTCTAACTTTTAGAGCCTTAATAACTGGTGTCATTTATGACGAGTTCATGTAGGATTGTGAGTAGTATACTCCTTGCATAGCATGTTTCATTAATTTGCATATATATGAAATTCAATTGCTTTTTGCCTACATACATTCGGGTTAGTGGTTGGTGTCACATACAGGGAGGTGCTTATATTCCCTTTCTTTCATTTTTACCCATTAAACTCCACATTTAGCCAAATTTGCCTTTTGATCCTTTACTACATCCAAATTTAGCCTGCCCTGTCAAGCTAGTTTAGTGTATGTTTTTGTGGCATATAATTTATTGTGCCAAGTTTGGTTTGTATTGTATTATCGGGAGTTGGTAATTTATGAAGAAGAAGGAGGATGAGTTGAAAAAAAGAAGTTGAAAAAGAACTCGAAAAAATAGAAAAAAAATGAAAATGAAAAAACCGTAGAGAAGAAAAAAAGAAAGAGAAAAAGAAAAAAAGGTTTGATTGTTGACGGGTTTTCCTCCTATGCATTATTTTCATCCTATGAGGAGTATTTATTTGTTTAGTGAGTTTGTGTGCCGAAATAAGGGGCGCTTGTGCTTATTTCTAATGATTAAGAATCGGATATTGTTTAGTTGGTTTTGATTAGGTTGCTAGCTTGACTATTAACCTCACATTTCCAAGAACGTTTTGTCTTTTCTTACCCATCGCTTCACTTTCCCATACATTTGTAAGCCCTCGGTTGTGGCGGACCTTATTTGGTTGGAATGTATGTGTACGGTAGTTAGAATTGTCTATCATATTAGTTGCGTTCATGTCTATGTGGGTCGTAGTTTAGGTGAGCGACTATTTTTCTTCTTCTCTTACATTCACATGCTTACCCTTTGTTTCATGAGAGAAGAGTGACCCGTGAGAGTCCATTTTTAAAGGTCTTGTAAGGTCGACAGTTCAGCTTTATTACATACATCTTACAACTCGTTTTCACTTTACTGTTTGGCTATAAGTGTCAGTTTGTTTGTATTAAGTCGGTTTAAGTGGACAATTTGTAGCTAGCTCTGAGTTTTCTATTTCGTTCCATTAGTTTGCATATAGTTTACTCGAGGACGAGTAAAAGTTTGGTTTGGGGAAGTTTGTTACGTGCATTTTATAGTCTTTTTTAGCCTTCTTTGCACGTATTTCTATTTAATTTACGTAGTGTTGTGCTAGAAATGTCCCCCGAATAGTCTACTTTGGTTTGCTTTGCTTTATTTGAAGGAACCGACCCGAAAGTAGCGGAATCATGCCTTTTTTCTGTCCCTTAGCATGCATTTATGGAGATGGAAGAATAGGAGCGGAATTACATTGCCTCGGGAAGCGTGAAGTGGTCTCGTAAGCTAAATCAACAATGCACGGAGCTGGTTCAGCAGTAAAGAACTCGATCGAAGACTTTTGTTAGCCTTTCTGTTCGATCGAGTGCTATTGGCAGCAGAGAAGTCCTCGATCGAGACCCTGCTGTTCTCGATCGAGAGGTGGCATGTCGAGGTTCCTCGATCGAATATGTTAACTGTTCGATCGAGAGGTTTTGCTGGAAGATTACTCGATCGAGAGCTTTCAATATACTCGATCGAGTACTTTATGTCTGACGTGATATTTTTATCGCGAAAACTTATTTACTCTGTTAATTACGTGTTTAATAAAATATCTGGCCTATATAAAGGGAGACGTAATTAAGTTTAAACATGCTTGATAATCCGATACTTTACTCCTAATTACTCAGTACACAATTTTCCTCTTTCGACGTTGCTTTTGTTCTCTCTTGCCGGATCTAAAACTTTGTAATCCTCTTTACTCTTTCTAATCAGTTTAATTCTTGTTTTGCATACTTGTTTCCTCTCTATAATTTCTGATTTTATTAGTATTATTAATTAATGCGATTCATCCTTATTAATCTTTATATCATGTCTCTTGTTATTTCATTAATCGTTGTTATTGTTTTATTCATCGCTATGTGTAGCTAATTCCTTTTGTGCTAGGATTAGGGGAGCCATGATAGTGAAACAATGATGTTGTAATTAGCTTAGACGGTTTTGATTGTGATAAATGACTCATAGCAATTTAATTGTAATCGTTTAGTTGAGTGCACACTTATAAACTAGTTAATCCGGTTAAATTCAGACCTAGATCGAGAGATTAGAATGAACAGACCTGTTATGAATAGTAGACTACACTAATGAGGGTGAAAGCTAAGTTAGTAGTATTTTAAGGCGGATATCGGACCGAGAGGATCTTTCCTTTACTCTTCTCACATCAGACCGACTGATCTCATTATGACATAGTTGGCTAATTATCATGGTGAACCGATTTCCTAGCATTTCTCTCTTTAATTGATCACATCTTATTTCATTTTTACCGTTTTCATTGTTTTCTCACTTTGCTTTACATTTCAGTTATTAGTTTAGAAAACAAATCAAACACCCCCAATCTGTTACCGTGACGGACTAGAATAACAAGTAGATATAATAGCCTCCCTGTGGAGTACGATACCCGACTTACCTCTACTGTATTAGTTGAGCCGGTTGGTTTATTTTTGATAAGGTTGCGACAGCCGTGTCATGATGCTTTCAATTGGGCTAAAGTATAGGATTCGAGAATGGTTTTGCTTTGGTTAAAGCAAATAACGGGGCAAAAAACAGAAAAGAAAATAGGTTGTTTGCAACTTACTTTCGTTGTTCAAGACATGGGTTACCCCCACGAACGGATGATCCCTACAAGCCAAGGAGGTCGACTAAATGTTCCTGCTTGTTCCGTCTTTGTGTCGTGCAAAATTACGTGGTTAAAATTGATCAAGTGACGGTAGTTTGTAACATCATTATAACCTCCAAGGGTGGTGGACGATTCAACCACAATGTAGCAATTTACAAGGATATGTAAGGCAACAAACTATGATCGGGGTTCTACCGAGGGATATTAAAAATGGTCTTCACCAGAAAACTCCCGAAAAACCTCAACCGTCAAGCACCCAGATATATAATGAGACAAGGAAAATTAGGCGAGAAATTAGGGGTGAAAGGAACACCGCTCAACATATGTTAACTCTAGCCGTAGAAGCGAAATATGTTCATTGGCATGAGAGTAATACCGAGACAAAAAAGATCACGCATGTCTTCATGGCACATTCCAATTCCGTGAAGTTGTTCCAGGCTTAGCCTTATGTCGTAATCATGGACTCGGCGTAAAATACCAACTCATACAAAAATCTAGTATTTGAGCTTGTTGGTGTCACACCCACCGGGTCTTCGTTCTTAATCTCATGTGCCATGCTTCCTACCGAGTCCGAGGACTCTTACACGTGGTTGTTGAAGAAGTTAGGTGACATTCTAGATTGCATTGGAGCGCCCCCTTCCGTTTTCGTCACCGACCGGGAATTGGGTTTGATCAACGCCATTAAAGTAGTATATCCCGAGGTTGATAATTTGTTGTGTCGATGCCACGTGAAAAAAGCTATCGATGAAAAAGCAACCAGTCTTTATCGGCCTAAGAGTTACAAGATCTATGTCATCATAAATAAAGAATCGGGTTGTAATAGCGTGATCGATGCACTTACTGAAAGATCATAGATCCTAATTAGACACTCTAATTAAATGTCAAATTATCTCATAATTTGTATTTATGTGATCTATGTAACATGCATGCAATATTAAAGCTTATTAATATAAAAGATGAGGAAAATAATTTTCCTTATATTGAGAAATGGCAGTATTTGGGCACAACTAAGATCACCATCTTGGTTGTTCTTGAGCTTAAAATAAATAGCAAGATCCTCCATCTTCAAGTGTCCAAGGTAGAATGCCTCCTCTCTTAAGCACCCAAGAACTTACCCCAAAATCTTACTAATATTAACTAGATATTATGTAAGATTGCCCCTTGAAAAATCATACTAACATTTAGTAAAAAAAAAATAGATTTATAATACTAACTCTTAGTATGTGATTTCTAATTTTTGAGGATTTTAGAGAGAAGAACACACTTTCATTTTCACATGCAAAAAAGATAATCAACAATGAACAAATGCATGTGTGTGTGTGTAAGGAGGGAGTAAGGACGGTTGGAGAGGGAGTTGGTGGAGTGTTTTGTTTCTTATTTTATTCTACCCAATGCTCATGTGAATTGGTTAGAATAAAAGTAAATATGGGGAAGCCAAATGTGTAAGAGAAATAATGGTGTTCAAAACAACACACACACACTACCACATGCACTTACACGGTTCAAAGTGACCTATTTACGGGTCCATTTTGGTTCTTACATTTGTCGCACAAATACGTGTAGATTTTATTTAAAATTCATTTTATGTTTAAATGCTTCCCGATTAATATCATCTAAAACACTCCGTAAATATACATGTACAACTACACATATATTTTATGTACCAATACTAATCACATTAATCAATTAGTACTAATGTAACAATTAACTACTTAATCATTAATTCTCGTCTCAAATAATTTATTATTTAATTATCGCATAATAAAATAATAATTTCCGCGCCTCGAGTTCACAACTCGATATCTCTCTAAATTAATTAATCAACTAACTCTTAGTCAATTTATCAAGGGACTAATTAAACTGTATCTCATAAAATTAATTAGTTTCCGTGTTGGGGCTCGTTCCTTTAGGTGTGACTGAAAGGGATCAACTGAACACCGCCATCTCACGACAGTAACGTCAAACCCTAGTTGGCCAACCGTTACCGATATACGTTGATCAGCTGACTAGTATTGCTAATTAATATCCAATGCATATTCCTTAATGAGATTTAATAATATTATCATGCACTATTGTGGAGGACAAATACTCCAACAATCCCCCACTTGTCCGAGACAAGTTGTGCGATGATTATAACACACAATTGTGGACAACTCTTTATCCCAACATTATCCTGCTTGTACTCTACAAGGTTGTGTTACCGATTCTCTTGTCCGTTTTAACAACAATCTCCCACTCAATGAAAGGTGTCTTTCAAGTCGCACTTGCACATGAACATATCGTGAGTGGTTTTCTCGATCGGGAGTGTGACTGCAAGACCGGAAAAATCTATCATAGATTACTTCCGAGCGTGGCCACGCATTTCTCAGTCACAACTCCTCGAGTGGCCTAGAGATATTTAAACCCAACGTGGGTAGGCAATTCATGTCTGCCCTATCTATCCTTTTGCACAATACAGATCACCATGACCCAGTAGATGTCCTTTGGCCTTCTTTCACGGCACGACCTAGGACAAAAACCAAAGTCACTCGGAAACTGCACAGGCTCAGATAATAGTCTCTAGTTTAAAGAATCGACTCATAGGAATATCATAGAAGTCCCTGCCACAACCAGGCGTCTGTAATAGATCTAAGGGACTCTATAAATGTCACTGCTCGGCAAAGTGTCCCATAGTCTGCCTATGTAAACGACTAGTCATCCTTATGACCTTATGGTGCTGAACGTACCATCAATCGTCTTACAATCTAGTCACTCCGAGACGTCACCTCATTAAGTGACTAGGGGCTTATATAATGTTCATCCTATTCACTTGAATTGGGGTTCAACATTGTCTCCACAACCAATTCGGATAAACAAGGTGTTCATATTTTTAGTCAAACTGAATAATTGAGTTCTTAAAGAGACTCAAACAATGAATGCGGTCATGACTTACGTAAATATTAATACTCTATCCAATATTTACATAACAATCTTCAGCAATTAAGGTATACTTCTCAATCACATTGAGATGACATAACCATCACGTCTACCTTATGCCAACGGCTTTGGTTAGAGGATTAGCAACAGTTGCATCACTCTAATTTCCATTGCTATTTTCCTTTTGTTCTATGAAATCTTTTCATCACATAGAGCCTTTCTGAGTACATGTCTAAACAAGTTTTTAGACTCTGGTTCTAAAGCCAGTCAAACACTCCCACTGTTTTGACAGTCTCTCAGGAGACGATAATCGGCTAACGAAACTACTCTAGTTCCATTAAACTCTAGATATCAACTGTCTCTTATTGGTCGGGATATTTTTACTAAATCTTTCGGTTACTTGTCGTTAGGAGCACCTAGACCAAAACACAATTTATAACTTCACAAACAACTCTATAATTAGTAAAGAGGCAAGTAAAGGTCGGATCCCAAGGAACGGGAATTGAGATGAGATTTCTATTGCAACTAGTGGTGTCTTAGGGGTGTCACAATTGAGGTTTGATGTAGAAGATCACTAAACTAAATAGCAATGAAAGTAAACAAGCAAGATGAATTAAAAGGGATGTAAACAATTGATAAAAAGCACTAGGGTTTCATGGGGTCATAGGGGATTCATGGGAATTGATCATACGAACATGTTCTCAAATTATAAGCAAGTAATTATTGTTCTGATGGATCGAGTTGGTTTATATCTTATAATCCTAGGAAAGTTTGGGTCCCGGAGCCGAATCGATTAGATTGTACAACACCTACAAGTCGACTTAGTCTTCCCTACTCAACAACATGCATGGTCTAATGAGACTCGAGTTGGTTTATGTCTTACAAGTCTCATTGAAAAGATAGGTGATGGATAAAAAATGCAAGGATTCATAGGCTCACATTTCATCAAACATAACATGTGCATGAGTTGAGATCACAACAAGCAAGCAAATAAACTATGAAAGCATATTAATTTAAGCATGAATCATTCCCCGTGTTGGTTTCCCCTAATTACCCATTAACCCTAGCTAAGGAACTACTCACTCATTATCATGTTGAACATGCTAGCAAGGTTGTCAATCATACCAACAAAGTGAAACATGATGAATAAATGAAAGTGATTAACAATAATTAAAGAGGGATTAAGAGAATTATACCTACTAATGATTCCAATAATAAAGCAAAGAATAAAAGAAGTACTTGATGCTTGATTGAGAGGTTGTCAATCTCCCAATAATAACCCAAATAATCTTCAATTACCCAAAATAAAGGATGAACAAGAGAGAGATTAAGGAAATAAAACTTGTATTAAAACTTGATTAATTGTTGATTACAAGATTAAAGAGATATTTGATTGATATTAACGACACTAAAGATTGCTAAGAAGAACATGCTCTTCTAATTAGACTAATGGGGTATTTATAGTGGGGATTAGGTGGATGAGTTAGCGTTAACTAAGGGCTTAAATGGCGATTAAGTCCCTACTTAAGGAAACGCCGGTCTTTTTGGAAAGACTCCGGTCTCTAGGGAGACTCCGGTCTCTAGAAAAAGATGTGCATCCTTCCTTGAAGCTTGAAGAAGACGAAATGGGTCTGCCTGAGAATCCGGGCGTCTTTAGCACGGGACGGGCGGATTTGGTGGTCTCTGCCCGGGCGTCTTGGAGTGAAGACGGGCGTCTTCTGGGTCTTTTGCCCGGGCGTCTTAGGGAGAAGACACATGGATTGTGGTGGTGGAGACGGGCGTCTTCTGGGGAAGACGCACGAATTGCCGTGCAGTCTCGTTTCTTCTTCTTTTCTTCCTTTTTCTTCATATAATCCTTGGGGATTTCCTCGGGGATGCAAGGATCTTTTCTCATCATTGCCCATCTACTATAGTATGTACAAAGGCCTTCTAATCTTGTCTCTCCTTGATGTTTGCTATTGAATTCAATCAATTTAGCCTCATTTTGCAATGAAAATGCAAGGTTTGCACTCCTTTCCTACCAAGGGATCAAAACCTCAAATAATATGCAAAACAAAGAACTAAAGACAATAAATGACCCAAATATACACTAAAACGCATGGGAACAAGGCTAATTCGGGGACTAAATGTGCTCTAATTATGGTCACATCAAATATCCCCAAACCGAACCTTTGCTCGTCCCGAGTAAAGAGGTGACAAAGATTAGGACCATTATTTAAACTAACCTAATAACATAGCCGATATGAGACAATTAGCGGGTCTAACTCCACCCCTTCAACTCACAACAAGACAACCATGAGGTATGATGCCTTCTTGCAAGGCAAGGTGGGTCTTGCCAAAATGGCGACACATCCAAACATTAAGCACACAAGATCAAGTGATGGATGCATCTACAAAATAATAGTCACTTTCCTCATCTAAGTGACGAAAATTATCTACAAGGGAAGCAATTCAAGGGTACACACTCCTTCATAGATGCAATTTCTTCAAACTACTAAGCCTAGAAGGATACCAATAAATCACCTCCAAATTGTGTCAAGCTAGGGTACCTTTGTCCTCAATCGTTAAATGCTTTTGTCAAGAATAGACTCCCTATGGTGTTAGAAACACTGGAGAATCGCAGAATTCCCCCTCTTGCCTAGACAAGAAGAAGGGTCGTCCCCTCTCTACCATGCACAAAAATGGATACGATGGATAAAGGGATCAATAGATATTTGAGTTTCACTTTAGGAGTTTGCTTTTGCTTTTGTTTTTCCCCCTAATTTCTTGTGGCATTTGACATTTGAGAACACTTTCTTTGCCATTTCTTTTTGATTTTTGGCATTTCAACACTTGACAACTTTTAACTTTTCTTTGCATTTCTCTTTGAACATTTTCAAAGTCACCCCATATGTAGTGAGGGTGGCTTATATTTGAAGCTTTAGGAGTTCTATTTTTGCTCCTCTTTTCATTTGATGCATTTTTGCAAATTTTCTTTCACTTTTCATTTCATTGAACTCAAATTTATTTCTTTTTGTGCCCATTCCCTTTGATGACAAAAATGTGGTAGAACATGGATGATGGATGGATGCATGGTTTCAAGGGTCACCTTGAAATAAACGGTAGCCAAGGAGTTATCACACCACAAGGTACTCTTGACTAGGCCTTAATCCATGGGTCAAAGGATACTAGCATGACACATCTTAGGGTGTTTTACAAGTATTCTAACAAGCAATGTCTTAAGAAGAAAAATCATTCACTAGGGCCTATATACACTTGTCAAGCTTCCCAAGTAGACGATTTCGCAAAAATTTTCTAACATGCAAACTACATGCCATGATGCAACTACCATATAAAAATCCTAATGCAAATGATTCTACCAACTAATATGACATATAAACTAAATGCAAGTCCTAAGTTCACATTGTTATACCGCAACAATCAAAATAAAGCCACATAGTCATTAACATAAAGAGGAAAAAGGAGATTGGAAAGATCATACCATGCGGTCTTCAATATCCTCATGTCTCGGATGTGGCGTAGTCGATCAATGTGAACAAGGATAAAACAAACACAATATATACAACAATATATACATGACTACGCTACAAAGGAAATGAACTTGTTTTTGGTTTTTCAATTTTTCAATTTTTATGGGTTTTCAAATTTTTCAAATTTTTTGGATTTTTGAATAAAATTTAAGTTAGAATTCCCTATCGCCACACTAATATGGGCATTGTCCTCAATGGCCAAAATGATGGGAAATCATGCAAGCATGATGCATGAATTCTACTCTAAATGCAAGCTAAACTAAGCTACACTACATGATGCATGGTTTTTTTTTGTTTATGATGGAGAGCGTAATTTAGATTACCTCCCGTTGCGTATGCATGTACTTCCCCAAACCGAGTTAGACATTATTTATAATGTCCTAAAGTTGGGGTAGTTCATGCACACAAGATGCAATGCATGAAACTAAATTTGTCATTTTGGATTTTCAAAAGGTGGGAGCAATGAAAAAAGAACACCTCAATGAGGCCGAGGTGTTAGTCCTCTATGTTGCTAGGACTCAACCAACCATGATCAAGATAAAGTAAATAAAACAAAGAAAGAAGTAAGCAAACCTCAAGAGGGTAGGAGCCTCCAAAGCTTGCTAGTCTTCCACCATATCATCATTATCATCATCTTCCTCAATAGAAGTGGACTCATCACCACTTCCGTCTTCACTTTCTTGTTCACTTTGTTCATCATCCTCTTCTTCTTCTTCACTAGCCTCTTCATCAATTCTATCAACAACCTCATCACCGACAACCTCATCGTCACCCGAAATCTCACCCCTAGATGCGCTCGGAAATAAGACTTCCCTATCCGCCCAACTAGGCAAAGGACATGAAGGATCAAGTAGTCCTTGCCTAGCTAAATGAAGGAGGGGTGGATATTGGGCTAAGTAAGCATCTTCCCGATCCTTAAACGCTTGCTTGTGCATCTCTTGCATAAGTAGAGTCATATAATCTTTGCTTGCTTCAACTCCTTCGGGTTTGAACTCTTGGTACTTGAAAGGATAGGGTGGTGTGACAATGGAAGAGGAGGGCATTTCAACTTCATCCCTTTGTTGTCGGATAATGTATTCGGCTTCTTTTGAGAGGGGAAGGAGGTAGTTGGTCCGATGGACACTCAAACGACAAATCTTAGAAGGCAAATTAAAAGATCTAGCCTCATTGGTGAGCCACCCATACTTGGTTTCAAGAGGGTTATGGGTAACCCACTTGTACTTGTTAATCATAGCATCCATATCAATGAGATGACCCCCTTTTTTCGCCACATACTTGCTATCCTTGTTGAAATTCGGATCAAAGTACTTAGCCAAAATAGTGACTAGACCTTCATTTACAATAACGGTGGTGCCTTGCTTCCCACAATCAACATTTAGCCATCTATCCACCAAAAGCCTTAGAGAATTGAAAGGCTTGGTGAATTCCCTTCCAATATTTAAGGCCGACTCAAGAAGAACACAATCGAGCTTGGTAAAGTGGTTGGTGTCTTTTATTGCAATGATGGTATTCCCTATGACCTTATGCCACACTCTAATGCCCGGATGGTGGACTAATAGAGCGCGACTAGCATGATAGTTCTCAAATTTCCTTCCGGAAATCGCCTCCTAAAGAGGAGCGGGGTCATACTTTCCGGGATTCTTGAAATAACTATGTGAATCGCTAAGACCCAATGCTTTACCCAATTCTTCAAAGGTGATGCGCCTACTCACATTAGCTAGGCGGAACTCGATGTTTTCCATTGTCTCTACCTTAGTAACTTTCAAAGAACTCAAGAATTCTAAGGTAAGGGAGGGGTATGTCAATTCTTTTGTTGCAAACAATTTTTCCAACCCCATGGCTTCAAAGAAGGCTTTAGTTTGCTCAAGGACACCCAACTTATCTAAGGCATCTTCACAAATAAACTTGGTGGATAGAAATGATTTTCTAACATACTTGGTAAATGTTTCCCTATGGGAGTTAGAGATGAAAATTACCTCCGGATAGTTCGAAAGTTGAGCAATTTTAGGAGTTGTTGATGTTGTTGCTTCCAAGGGAGGTTGTTGTTGTTGCACTTCCAAGTTTGAGCTAGCTACCACCATAGCCAATGAGGCTTTATTTGCTTGAAGACTCTTTTGTCTTGTTGATAGTGCCTTTGCCTTAGGTGTCTTTGTTGCTCCTTTTGTTCTCGCCATTGATGATTTAACCAAGAAAAGAGTGAAAATCTTCAATTTCCAAGTATACCCAAATCGATTTTAAGGTGAAAGGCTTTGCCTTTATAATTTCAAAAATCGACTCAAAGGTTGAAGATTTTGGTGCTTGGTTTGATTTTTGTTGAAAGAGGAGTGATTAATTTTTGTTAGAAGGATGATTTGATTTGATTTTGATGAATGTGGTTGAGGAAATCTTGTTTTTGTGATGGAGAGGATGAGGGTTTTGAGTTTTGGGGTTTATGGGTAGTGTTTTGAATGAAGAAATGAATGGGGGATGGGGTTTATAAAAGACCCGAAAAATTTTGAATTGCAGGGGAAGACGGGCGTATTTCCTTCGGGATGCTCGGATTCTGCTTGTTTCGGCTTAAGAGTTCTCGCCTAAAGACGGGCGTCTTTCAGTAAAGACGCTCGGATTGTTCAACTGCGGGACGGGCGTCTTCTGTTGAAGACGGGCGAATTCTCTTCCAGTGAGATTTCTTTTTTTTCCCAGCAAAAAAGACGGGCGTCTTTCCTTTCAGGACGGGCGTCTTTCTGAGGACGGGCGTCTTCTCTTGCAGGGCGCTCGGATTTATCAACAGTCCTAAAATTTCAAAATTTCAGTTCAGATGGACGGGCGGATTCTTACAAAGACGCCCGGATTGCCCGAAGACGGGCGGATTCCCTTGAAAACGCTCGGATTGTCCCTGTTTTACCCGGATTCAGTTCCATCCGTGTACTTGGATATCCCTTGTCATTTTTCATTCTTCAAAATCCCGTGTTCTTCATTGTGGGGGTACTACTAAGGCATGAATAGCCTAGGCAATTGCTATCCCCACACTAAGCTAAAGCTGTAACACCCCCTCATACCAAGGTGCCTTACCAGGACCACCCTACCATGAGAGTGCATTACCATCTCGGTTGCCCGAGGTTAGTACATATCAAAAGCGTCTGAACTGAGCACATTTATTAAGGTAATGTAAAAAGCGAAGTTTACAATATCCGAAACCAAATACTGTCTAATGAATTACAACTTCAAAGTCTTAATAATAAAAGAAAACTCGCTAAGAACTCAGACAGTGATGCTATGACTCGTGGTGGCAATTCTCCCAAGATAATCCCCAAGCTCTCACTAGCAAAACCTGTCAAGCCTGCTCACCATCCCCGAATGGATCACCGCAGATTCCACAAACAACAACGGGGTCAGTATTATGCAACAAACAAGACAAACAAATGCAATACTCGTCTGATCATCATCAACTCCCAATCACCCTGTCTCACATAGTAACCGACTACACACTAAAGTGTGTAGCCCTGCCAGATTACCCATCGCAACAGGTAATCCTCGCCGCCGATGGGTGACCGCCGGCCGATCCCACCTAGTCCAGCTCCTCACGAGCGACAACGATCCCTGTCCCTTAATGTGCACATCCCCTCCCGTGGCGGGTTCCACGGAGGGCGAACTAGGGTGTGAAGCCACTCCCGCAAGTGACTCCACCATAATCACAATCACATGACATTACTGTCATCTCAATCCCCTCACACCAACACTGTCACAACAATCTCCATATTACGATGATCAACAGACAACGATAATTACAACAACATGTCATGTAAAGCACAGTAACTGAGTAGGGAAACCCTACCTTAGCAATCACAGCAGTAAGCAACACGGACAATCAAAAAGGCTCCTCTACGAAGTCTTCTCCTATACAAAGATCATACAACACAATTACACTTTGTACAATCCCCAACATCCCCTTCCATATAAATGTATAGCAACCCGAAACGATGCAATAATTACAAAGATGTACTTACCAACAAAGGCAACAAGAACTTATACGCAAGAATCACCGCAATTATCCACACAAAGATGCTACGAAATGCTCAAAGGAATGATTAGGGAATGATTTGGGTATGATTAGGGTAACGTAGAAATGATAACGCTGTGAAAAGTGATATTAGAAAGCGACGCGGAAATATAAAATACCCTAATCACTCCTTAATCAAACCGTCGAAATATAACTTTGCCAAACCGGACACTCGGTCGAGTGCAACAACACTCGGCCGAGTGTCCAATCTCGATCGATTATTCGCTATACTCGGCCGAGTATTCCCTCAGAACCGAAATAACACGCACTAAGAGCACTACTCGGCCGAGTAGGCTCTACTCGGTCGAGTAGGCTCCAAAGAAGATCCGTATTGTTACAATCTTTCCCCCTAAAAAGAACTTCGTCCCGAAGTTCACACTCTACTACACACAAGCACAACACCACGACACAAGACTCTAACAATCACATGAGACAACTCCAAGGAACTACACAAAACGCATCTCCCGACACGAATCAAACAAAGCAAAGAAAACACAAAACACTATCGCGACCATCTCCTACCCCCCTAAAAAGACAACGGTTACGTCCCCGTAACCAAACATACCTGATCAAAAAGGTTAGGAAAGCGGTCTCGCATAGCTTCCTCGGGTTCCCATGTTGCTTCCTCCACATTATGATTAGACCAAAGGACCTTGAGTAAGACCGTCTCACCATTCCGGGTCTTACGAACCTTGCGATCAAGAATCTCCTTAGGAATCTCGGCATAGGACAAGGATTCATCAAGCTCGATGTTCTCCATCTCGAGGATGTGCGACGGATCACTCACATATTTCCGGAGTTGAGACACATGAAAAACATTGTGCACTCTATCCAAAGCTGGTGGTAAAGCTAACCTGTAGGCTACCTCGCCAACACGGTCCAGAATTTCATAAGGACCTATAAACTTTTGGCTTAGCTTACCCTTTTTCCCAAACCTCATAACACCTCGCATAGGTGACACTTTCAAAAGCACCTTGTCACCTACCGCGAACTCAATGTCCTTGCGGTGTAAGTCGGCGTAGCTCTTTTGACGATCTTGAGCTGCTCTCATCTTTTGGCGAATCAACTGGATTTGCTCAACCATATCTTGAACCAATTGTGGCCCTAGGACCACTGTCTCGGAACTATCATCCCAACAAACTGGACTTCGGCATTTCCGGCCATACAAAGCTTTAAAAGGTGCCATCCCAATGCTTGTATGATAACTATTATTGTATGAAAACTCGATCAAATCAAGTTTGTCTTCCCAACTGCCTCCAAAGTCCATAACACATGCCCTTAGCATGTCTTCTAAGGTCTTGATGGTCCGTTCTGTCTGACCATCGGTTGCCGGATGAAAAGCTGTACTCATCTTCAATGTTGTACCCATCAACTCTTGCAGTTCTTGCCAAAACTTTGATATGAACCTCGCATCACGATCGGAAACAATATCTTTCGGAATACCATGTAACCGAACCACATGCTTTCGGTAACCCAATGCAAGCTGCATCTTAGACCAAGTATCCTTCATGGGGACGAAATGGGCTGATTTGGTTAGCCGATCCACAATCACCCAAATCATGTTGTTACCTTGCTGTGACCTAGGTAACCCCACAATAAAGTCCATGGAGATCGACTCCCACTTCCACTCAGGCACTGTCAGAGACTGAATCTTACCTTGAGGTCTCCTTTGTTCACCTTTGACCCTTTGACAGGTCAAACATCTAGCCACAAACTCAGCTACGTCTCTCTTCATGTTCGGCCACCAAAAAGTCTTCTTAAGGTCTCTGTAAAGCTTGTCACCACCCGGGTGAACTGAATAAGGAGTGCAATGAGCCTCAGACAAGATCATTCTCCTTAACTCTGCATCGTCAGGAACACACCATCTCCCATCAAAACGAACACTCCCATCTGGATGTATAGAGAACCTGGAAGCTGCTCCACTCTCTACCTTTGACTTCCACTCCTGGATCTTAGGATCAAGCTCTTGCTTACTTTTGATGTTTTCATACAACTCTGGCTCGATCGTCAAATCCCCGATGGTACTCCCCTCTCGAATCATAAAGATCCCCAAACCAGACATCTCATCTCTCAACTTCAGCAAGGACATAGCTGTACATAGCGAATGAACGCTCTTCCTACTCAAAGCATCTGCGACAACATTAGCTTTACCCTCGTGATAGATGATCTCCATATCATAATCTCCAATCAGCTCCATCCACCGCCTCTGTTGCATGTTAAGCTCCTTCTGAGAGTGATGCTATGACTCGTGGTGGCAATTCTCCCAAGATAATCCCCAAGCTCTCACTAGCAAAACCTGTCAAGCCTGCTCACCATCCCCGAATGGATCACCGCAGATTCCACAAACAACAACGGGGTCAGTATTATGCAACAAACAAGACAAACAAATGCAATACTCGTCTGATCATCATCAACTCCCAATCACCCTGTCTCACATAGTATCCGACTACACACTAAAGTGTGTAGCCCTGCCAGATTACCCATCGCAACGGGTAATCCTCGCCGCCAGTGGGTGACCGCAGCCGATCCCACCTAGTCCAGCTCCTCACGAGCGACAACGATCCCTGTCCCTTAATGTGCACATCCCCTCCCGTGGCGGGTTCCACGGAGGGCGAACTAGGGTGTGAAGCCACTCCCGCAAGTGACTCCACCATAATCACAATCACATGACATTACTGTCATCTCAATCCCCTCACACCAACACTGTCACAACAATCTCCATATTACGATGATCAACAGACAACGATAATTACAACAACATGTCATGTAAAGCACAGTAAACTGAGTAGGGAAACCCTACCTTAGCAATCACAGCAGTAAGCAACACGGACAATCAAAAAGGCTCCTCTACGAAGTCTTCTCCTATACAAAGATCATACAACACAATTACACTTTGTACAATCCCCAACATCCCCTTCCATATAAATGTATAGCAACCCGAAACGATGCAATAATTACAAAGATGTACTTACCAACAGTGCAACAAGAACTTATACGCAAGAATCACCGCAATTATCCACACAAAGATGCTACGAAATGCTCAAAGGAATGATTAGGGAATGATTTGGGTATGATTAGGGTAACGTAGAAATGATAACGCTGTGAAAAGTGATATTAGAAACTGACGCGGAAATATAAAATACCCTAATCACTCCTTAATCAAACCGTCGAAATATAACTTCGCCAAACCGGACACTCGGTCGAGTGCAACAACACTCGGCCGAGTGTCCAATACTCGGTCGAGTATTCGCTATACTCGGCCGAGTATTCCTTGGCAGAACCGAAATAACACGCACTAAGAGCACTACTCGGCCGAGTAGGCTCTACTCGGTCGAGTAGGCTCCAAAGAAGATCCGTATTGTTACAAAAGCACTACACATCAATTGAATCATTAGTCCCTCCCTCACTTCTCTCAAAAATGATAATTATCTTGATCAAAGCATAAGAATCCAAGAATGACAAAAATGCAATGTAAGAATTAAATGCGAGTTAGGGAGTTAGAAATATTTACAAATGGTGGTTTAGGGAGGACTCCACCAAGCTCTCATCCTTAGTGAGATGTCATGGGGGCATGTCCAAGGTGTTGTTGATGTTGCTCAACACCTTGAAGAAGTAATCAAAAGCTTGTTCATTATCATGATAAAGATCTTCAATAGACCTTTGCCCTTGTTGTCGGTCTTGATCGATAGCATTACCAATATAGGGATTGAAAATCCCTTCAAACTCATCGTCCCAAAGACCACAAACTTCATCCACTTGATCACTAAAGATCTCTTGAGTTGATGGAGACAACTCTCCCATTTTCTTGTCTTGGCCAATGAGGCCATCCTCTTCATTGCTCGACTTTGGTGAGCTTTTCAAACTCTCTTTGTTACAATTCACTTGCTCTTTGAATGGAGCATCTTCAATTTTCTTCTTCCATTGGAATTCCGACTTCTTCCTATCATCCTTCCGGCTATAATGATCAACCATAAAACATGGTTCATGCAAACGGGGAGCTCTCATGGTCTTGTCAAGATTGAAAGTTATGCTCTCATCTCCTACTTCTAAAGTGAGCTCTCCATGCTTCACATCAATCACCGCACCCGCGGTGTGTAAGAAAGGTCTTCCTAGAATGATTGGAATGTTGGAGTCTTCTTCCATGTCAACAATGACAAAGTCCACCGGGATGAAAAATTTCCCAATTCTTACGGGAACATCTTCCCATATCCCTAATGGTGTCTTCGTCGATCTATCGGCCATTTGGAGTGTGATATTGGTGCATTTAAGCTCTCCCATCTCCAACCTTTTACTCACCGAGTACGGCATAACACTCACACTAGCCCCTAGATCACATAAGGCTTTGTTGATCGTGGTGTCGCCAATGGTACACTGTATTGAGAAGCTTCCTGGATCTTTGAGTTTTGGAGGTGAACTCCCTTGAAGTATTGCACTACTCACCTTAGTGAAGGCGATAGTCTCAAGCTTCCGGATTGACTTCTTCTTTGTGAGGATGTCTTTCATGTATTTTGCATATGCAGGCACGTGATTGATTAATTCCGTGAAAGGAATTGAGACTTCCAAATTCTTCACAATTTCCATAAATTTTCCAAGTTGGTCATCAAATTTGGGCTTGGATTGACGACTTGGAAAAGAAAGTCTAATCACAATGGGCTCCTTCTCCTTGACCTTGTCTTCATTTTTCTTTGAAATTTCTTCTTTTGATGGTTCTCCATCTTTGGAGTTTTGCACAATTTATTCTTTATCACTAGCTTCCACAACTTCATCCTCAACTTGCTTCTTCGGTGCTTCATACCTTGTACCACTACTCAAGTGAATGGCACTAACCGTTTCATGTCTTGGGGGATTACTTTGAGGTGGTAATTGCCCCTTTTGTATTTGTGAGCTTGAAGATGCTAGTTGAGTCAATTGGGTTTCCAACATTTTGGTGTGAGCTAGGATGTTGTTGATGGTGGTTTCCTTTGCTTGACTATCCTTTTGCATTTGAGTGAAAAACTCTTGTTGATTCTTTTGCATTTGAAGGACCGCTTTTTGAACATCAAAACCTTGGTCATTTTGTTGATTGTATGGAGATTGATTTTGCTAACCTTGGTTTTGGTTGTAAAAGGGTCTTTGATTTTGCTTTCTCATGGGAGGTGGGGTGTATGTTGTTTGAGGGTTTTGAACATTTTGGCTTTTGTATGAGAGATTTGGATGGAATTTGGTGTTTTCATTGTAATAGTTTGAATAAGGGGTACCACTCTTGTATGCTTGGAAATCATTCACTTGTTCATTTGTTCCCCTACATTCACTTTGGTCATGTCCCAAAGTTCCACAATTCTCACATATCCCACTTGGGATTGATGAAGATGCCGTCATGGTATTAACATGATGCTTTGGTGATTTTGAGGCTTCTTCAAGTCTAGCCATAGCTTTTTCAAACTTCAAATTGATGGTATCAATGTGAGCACTAAGTTGAGCACCCAATTGAGTAATGGAGTCCACTTCATGCTTTCCTCCTCTAGTAGCCTTGCGAGGTCTACTATATTGTGAGTTATGAACCGCCATTTCCTCAATTTTGTTCCAAGTTTGATTGTCATCAACTTCGGTGAACATTCCATTTGATCCCATGTTGAGAATGTTCCTTGAATCTTCATAAAGACCGTTCCAAAATTGTTGTACCAAGAACCACTCGCTAAGTCCATGGTGAGGACATGAGCGACAAATCCCCTTAAACCGCTCCCAAGCTTCATACAAAGATTCTTCATCTCTTTGCTTAAAGCCCGTGATTTGAGCTCTTAGCATGTTAGTCTTTTCCGGTGGATAGAACTTTTTGTAGAAAGCTAGAGCCAACTTCTTCCAAGAATCAATTCCGAGAGTAGCCTTATCAAGGCCTTTCAACCATTGTTTCCCGCTGCCAATTAGAGAAAAAGGAAATAAGACCCATCGTATTTGGTCTTGAGTTACACCGGTTTGAGAAATCGCATCACAATAGTCACAAAAAGTCTCCATATGAGAATGAGGGTCTTCACTAGGCATCCCCCCAAATTGGCTTCTTTCGACTAATTGGATAAATGCGGATTTGGCAATAAAATTTCCGGTTAGATGTTGTGGTGTGGGAGTACCATTGGGTAGGTTCTCCTCGGTGGGTACGGAATGTGATGAAAACTTAGGCATTGTGGGTTGATTTTGTGTAGGTTTCTCGTCACCTTCTCTTGCAAAAGGGTTGATGAACTCAACAGTATTTGGTTGAATATCTACAACCTCACCAATACCTCTCAAAGTTCTCCTAGCAAGTCTTCTATTGGTTTTCAAAGTTCTTTCAATTTCACGATCAAAGGGTAACAAGTCACCTTGTGACCTTCTAGACATGCAAAATATCAAACAACTCGAAAACAATTAGAACAAACCTTGAGGAGTTTTACTTCCCCAAGGCAAAGAAAGACACAACTAATAACAATATAAGAAAATCTAAATCAAGTTAACACCGTCCTCGGCAACGGCGCCATTTTTGGTCGGGATATTTTTACTAAATCTTTCGGTTACTTGTTGTTAGGAGCACCTAGACCAAAACACAATTTATAACTTCACAAACAACTCTACAATTAGTAAAGAGGCAAGTAAAGGTCGGATCCCAAGGGACGGGAATTGAGATGAGATTTCTATTGAAACTAGTGGTATCTTAGGGGTGTCACAATTGAGGTTTGATGTAGAAGATCACTAAACTAAATATCAATGAAAGTAAACAAGCAAGATGAATTAAAAGGGATGTAAACAATTGATAAAAAGCACTAGGGTGTCATGGGGTCATAGGGGATTCATGGGAATTGATCATACGAACATGTTCTCAAATTATAAGAAAGCAATTATTGTTGTGATGGATCGAGTTGGTTTATATCTTACAATCCTAGGAAAGTTTGGGTCCCGGAGCCGAATCGTTTAGATTGTACAACACCTACAAGTCGACTTAGTCTTCCCTACTCAACAACATGCATGGTCTAATGAGACTCGAGTTGGTTTATGTCTTACAAGTCTCATTGAAAAGATAGGTGATGGGTAAAAAATGCAAGGATTCATAGGCTCACATTTCATCAAACATAACATGTGCATGAGTTGAGATCACAACAAGCAAGCAAATAAACTATGAAAGCATATTAATTTAAACATGAATCAATCCCCATGTTGGTTTCCCCTAATTACCCATTAACCCTAGCTAAGGAACTACTCACTCATTATCATGTTGAACATGCTAGCAAGGTTGTCAATCATACCAACAAAGTGAAACATGATGAATAAATGAAAGTGATTAAAAATAATTAAACAGGGATTAAGAGAATTATACCAACTAATGATTCCAATAATAAAGCAAAGAATAAAAGAAGTACTTGATGCTTGATTGAGAGGTTGTCAATCTCCCAATAATAACCCAAATAATCTTCAATTACCCAAAATAAAGGATGAACAAGAGAGAGATTAAGGAAATAAAACTTGTATTAAAACTTGATTAATTGTTGATTACAAGTTTAAAGAGAGATTTGATTGATATTAACTACACTAAAGATTGCTAAGAAGAACATGCTCTTCTAATTAGACTAATGGGGTATTTATAGTGGGGATTAGGTGGATGAATTAGGATTAACTAAGGGCTTAAATGACGATTAAGTCCCTACTTAAGGAAACGCCGGTCTTTTTGGAAAGACTCCGGTCTCTAGAAAAAAATGTGCATCCTTCCTTGAAGCTTCAAGAAGATGAAATGGGTCTGCCTGAGAATCCGGGCGTCTTTAGCACGGGACGGGCGGATTTGGTGGTCTCTGCCCGGGCGTCTTGGAGTGAAGACGGGCATGTTCTGGGTCTTTTGCCCGGGCGTCTTGGGGAGAAGACGCACGGATTGTGGTGGTGGAGACGGGCGTCTTCTGGGGAAGACGCACGGATTGCTGTGCTGTCTCGTTTCTTCTTATTTTCTTCCTTTTTCTTCATAGAATCCTTGGGGATTTCCTCGGGGATGCAAGGATCTTTTCTCATCATTGCCCATCTACTATAGTATGTACAAAGGCCTTCTAATCTTGTCTCTCCTTGATGCTTGGTCAATGAATTCAATCAATTTATCCTCATTTTGCCATGAAAATGCAAGGTTTGCACTCCTTTCCTAGAGGGATCAAAACCTCAAAGAATATGCAAAACAAAGAACTAAAGACAATAAATGACCCAAATATGCACTAAAAATCATGGGAACAAGGCTAATTCGGGGACTAAATGTGCTCTAATTATGGTCACATCACTTATACAACATCGGATGTTGTAATGTACTTAGCTTTCGTTCATGATTTGTACGTATAACACTTATACATACACATCCTTCATCTGAGATCTTTTATGTATGACTGCTCATACATATCTGCTTTATATATGTATAACTTCTTATACATATATGTATAACTTCTTATACATATATGTATAGCACTTTTACATACTAACCATTCCTTAACGAGGCCCATAACATCTTATAAGCATAGGAATGTAATCATGTAACCCTTTTACACGAAACTCATTAATTCCTCCAAACTACAAGAGTAAATCCTCAGTGCTTCTCAAGTATTCAAGGATGCTCTTGATAATCATCTAGTGACACTCACTAGGAAATTATTGGTAATGAATTCTCATATTCTCAATATGATAAGTCCCGACGAGAGCAGCTTTTAGCATATTTAATATATTCTGCAGCGGAAGCAAAAGAGATCATATTTTGTGTTCAACAACTTGAATGAGTCAAGAATCTTATCACATAAGTCTCTTGACTAAAATGCTAATATCCATGGAGATCTATCTCATTAGATCCGGATATTTAAGATGCGCCATGCTACTCTCAAGTATTCACCCAAGAATATATATAGTCACTAATATGTCAAACACATATTTAGACTAAGAAACATCACCTTAGCTCCCACTAAACTTCATGTATCTTCATGGTACCTCGACAACTCGAGTAATACCATTCTAATTGACGACATGATTGACCCCAAAGTTCTAACTCTTTGATGTATATAAGATCACAAAAGGGATCTTTCAAGCATGGAAGGCTTCTTAGCATTGACAAGATCAACAAAACTTATCCCTTCATGAGATTCATTCAAGGAGAAGGTTTTATTATCCTTTTGCCGAATCTCATCCTTATGAGATGCTATATTTCTAAAAACATTCGAATTGATAAAGGCATTTGGGTTGTCACAAACTCTCTGTAACCAACTCAAAATTGAAATATCGTATGTAACCTTTATAACAAGATCAAGGTAACCTAATTTGGTGTAAAGTTATTGCCCCAAATCAAGTCTCAAAAACCTCTCATGTTTCCTTCCTTATCACATCTTGTGGAAGAAGACCAATTCGAATTGCATGGTGTCACGCCATCACATAGAGTTCATACTATAGAAAAGCCTTTGATGAGGGTTGAAGATTTGTCACTTTCGAAAAGTAACGCAATATTATTGCAAAATTATTTTCTTATAACCACTGAGCCTCAATAAAGAACGTCTTCTTTCATTTTACTCAGTTTGTGAGTCTTGGACTTCCGTAAGTTCAAAATTTCTGCCACTCTGTCTTTCAGAAAATGAAAATATTTCTGGAAAGACAGCATTATGAGCCACAAACTCTTTGTTCTCGTTTTGGAGGAGTAAAAACCAAGTGGTTCAATTTTGGATAACCCTCATAAATACATAAATTGGTTCTGAACATAAACATTTATGGTCCCAAATGTATAAAAATGAAAAGTTAGGGACCCTCCATATCCATATCACATATGGAGTCAGTTAGGTTATTATAGTCGGGTTTTAAACTTTTAGTGAGAAAATAGCTTACAAAATTGCGAAAAACTCAAACTATATCTCATAAAGTTCGGTTTATCTTCTTGACTACACCATACTCTATGGTTCACAATCTTCTTAGTGATCATCAAGGTCATTACTTGATTATTACCCATTTGATCTTCAAAGTCATTACTTTGAAATTTCCGATCAACATTTTTGAACTTGTCGTACTTTTGGTTTACTACTTCATTTTAAAAATATTCCACGTTTCAAAAATCACTTTTATGTCTTATTAAATAGATACGAGGTTTTCATATCTACTTAACATTACGGTAAAAGTAACGAAGTATATATATATAACCAACTATCAGCCATACACATCCGTATGTATATGGTCAATCACCTCACTATTGTGTTTCTTTTCTACAAAAGAAAACATAATACATGCACACATACCATAAGTTTCTCAATCAAATGGTTGTTCGATGTGCTTATCGTTTACTCGTTTTAAACGAATTTACTTGAGGTTGGATCAATTGGGTTCACCGGATTAGAGTCTTTAAAATCTACAAGATAGTATAATATTTAGTTTTCATGAAGAATGTAAAATACCTCTAACTTGTGTGGTCTAAACCAACCACCAAGTTATCATAGGAGTAGGTACAAGCTTTTGTTTTAAATCACATGAGTGATGCCTTCTATGTATAAACAAAGATGATTACATTCTTTTAAAACCAAATTTAGGTACATTTTTCCCTATCGAGATCATTGCTACTCTAGCTTTATTTCGATACAAAAACGTCCTATGCTAGACGTCTTACGTTTTATCAATTCAAGTAAACTTCTTTACAAAGAAATGGCCCATATTTGGTATCTCATACCAAGATAGTGGAACTAGCCTATCCTTTGAGTAGATGTCTCCTTCAACTTTGTCCTATCGCATACATCTAGGTTGCTTCTTCTTAACTCCCACTCACTTTTATATTCCTTTTTGCTTCAACAAGAAAAAATGAATCTCATGAAGACCTCTCTTCATGTCATTCGTGATATTTTATACACTTAGTAAGAGTGAATTACTGTAAAGTGAGCGCAACATGTGGCAAAATCTCAACTTCTTGCGAAATTGGACTACCTAACCGTTCAATTATTATCATATGCCTAAACTCTTTAGCGCATAAACAATCGATTTGGCCTTTCTCAAAGTGAGCCTTTGAAGGTATCATATTGGAGTATTCTATATGTTTTTTAAAATTCTTTTCGCAAACTTTTGAATTACTCTTGAGTAAGTAAAACTAATATGTCATCATCATGACGGAGGTGTCACTTCCGAAATCAAGACTCTCTTGATAAAATATGACTCCCTTTTAAACTCATAATAAGAGTTTTCTACATTAAACCCCTTTTTTAATATGTATGGACGTTAAGTTGTAAAACAATCGCAAAAAAATTATTGTAAGTTTATGTAGGTGTATTGGTGAATAATATTTCCATTCATTTCTATCAAATTCCTTCAAAGAAACCGCTTTCTATAAAAGAACGAAACAAGTATAATAATAAATAGAGGATGAAAGGAGGATGAAATGCATGATGTCATAGTAAATACATTAATGAAAATGAACGAAAAATAGGAAAAATTAACATTCAATGTAATAAAAACTTGATAAATATTTTTAACAAGTCCATTTATATAATGACCTCTCACTAAATTATATAAATGATTCTAAGATCCGTCTTTAGACAAAAATAGGCATCGCTTGGGCGACATATCCCATAATTGTGTAAATTCGGTAAGGCAACGCTGGACTAATTCTACCTTTAGAATTCTTGGTCGACGGATTTCAACAAACCCATCTACTAGCCCTGGAATACAAGACCATCTTATACGCCGTTGAGTCCAACCAATTTTGGCGCGTGATAACCTTTTATCACCCTACTTACCCGAGGTAAAAAGAGAACACCCCGCTTGGGCGAGCGTGGCTCTAATGAACAAGGGATTCATATGTGTTACTAATTGGTAAGGCTAATCTCAATTTTAGTTATGTGAGAGATCTTGTCAATTTAGTCATAAATTCCCTATAAGTGAACTAAGTCGGTGAATGTAAATGACGTGAATTGACAACCGCAAAAATAAAATGCATGTGAATGGCGATTTTTGGCATGCGCGGAAAAATAAAAGCAAGCAAGCATATGAATAATCCTAGTGTGGCCACCTAGTTAAAAATAACTAGACTATTACATATCTAAAACTAACTCCTTGGTCCCTTGCCTCTTCATAGGAACATTTTCCAAAAGTGGCTCCTTCTTGTGGGGTTTGGAACACCTTTCAAAAAATAGAATCCGTCTCGATGTAAATCCGTCTTTTGGAAACGCCGGTAAAATAACTATTACAATCAAATTACATAGCTATTCCTATTATACATTAATTAATTAAATAAATAAAAACTATTAATTAATTACAAACCGACGATACGAGATCGTATTTAAATTACAAACAAACCGTTATTCCCTTACATTTCGGGTAATAACGATTAAAATAAACTAGGCCATACTATGTACAACAAAATAAATACTTTAAATAAATGACAATCATTCATTCAACATAAATATGCTTAAAATGCTGTAAAATAATGCCAAAATTGCCCTATCTTACAATCGTTGGTATCTTGCTCGGTTTGTGGATTTAATCGATTTTTAACTTGTTAAAAATCAATAATTAACACTTAAATCTCATTTAAGTCCAAACTAATTGTCCAAACTGTTTTTGACCTCAAAAATTACTCGTCACTAGTTTGATGATGAATAATTAGTTTGATTTGGTGTTATTTGCTAATTTAATCGGTAAAATCATAACTTTTAAGTAATAAATCCAAAATTATTGAAAATATCACCAAAACTTGAAACTAAAAATTTTAGTATTTTGGAACACTACCAAGAATACCAAAATGTCAGAAAAAATGCCCAAAAATTTTGGATTAAAGTTATGAAGAAAAATATCGATATTTATTGGTTTTTAACCACTAACACCAATAAACGTCAAAACAAGGTGAAAATACATTTTAAATTTCACTTTTAAATTTTAAAACATATTATTGAATGTACAAAAAATTATCAAGGGCAGGAAAATACGTTTCAAATATATGATTAAAATAATTCACTTTTATCGACTTTTATCTCATAAAATCAATAAACATGCAAAATTTCAAACCAACCTTCGAACTTCTACATACAATCTGTAGAAAATATGCATGAAACACTATAAAAATTTTATGACCCGAATCAACATTTAACTATTTTTAGTTAACTCTTAACCAAAATACGACATTTTTGACTTGGTTTTCTACCAAAAATCATTAAAAATATCAAAATAACTTCACAAGTCACCAAATTTTACCACAAACCTTTTGAGATCAGTAGGTATGCATGTTCAAAAATTTTCGTGCTAAACCCTCCTCTAACATAATTTTTTGAATTTTTCAAATTATCTCATAATTTGTTTAATACGCTAAAAATCAACATGCAAATTACAAGCCTAAGCTTTGATACCACTTGAGAGATCATAGATCCTAATTAGACACTCTAATTAAATGTCAAATTATCTCATAGTTTGTGTTTATGTGATCTATGTAACATGTATGCAATATTAAAGCATATTAATATAAAAGATGAGGAAAATAATTTTCCTTACATTGAGAAATGACAGTATTTGGGCACAACCAAGATCACCATCTTGGTTGTTCTTGAGCTTAAAATAAATGGCAAGATCCTCCATCTTCAAGTGTCCAAGGTAGAACACCTCCTCTCTTAAGCACCCAAGAACTTACCCCAAAATCTTACTAATTTTGACCAGATATTATGTAAGATTGCCCCTTGAAAAATCATACTAACACTTAGTAAAAAAAAATTAGATTTATAATACTAACTCTTAGTATGTGATTTCTAATTTTGAGGATTTTAGAGAGAGGAACACACTTTCATTTTCACATGCAAAAAAGATAATCAACAATGAACAAATGCATGTGTGTGAAAGGAAGAAGTAGGGACGGTTGGAGAGGGAGTTGGTGGAGTGTTTTGTTTCTTATTTTATTCAACCCAATGCTCATGTGAATTGGTTAGAATCAAAGTAAATATGGGGAAGCCAAATGTGTAAGAGAAATGATGGTGTTTAAAGCAACACACACACTACCACATTCACTTACACGGTCCAAAGTGACCTATTTACGGGTCCATTTTGGTTCTTACATTTGTCGCACAAATAGGTGTAGATTTTATTTAGACATCATTTTATGTTTAAATGCTTCCCGATTAATATCGTCTAAAACACTCCGTAAATATACATGTACAACTACACATAAATTTTACGTACCAATACTAATCACATAAGTCAATTAGTACTAATGTAACAATTAACTACTTAATCATTAATTCCCGTCTCAAATAATTTATTATTTAATTATCGCATAATTAAATAATAATTTCCGCGCCTCGAGTTCACAACTCGATATTTCTCTAAATTAATTAATCGACTAACTCTTAGTCAATTTATCAAGGGACTAATTAAACTGTATCTCATACAATTAATTAGTTTTCGTGTTGGGGCTCGTTCCTTTAGGTGTGACTGAAAGGGATCAACTGAAGACCGCCGTCTCATGACAGTAACGTCAAACCCTAGTTGGCCAACCATTACCGATATACGTTGATCAGCTGACTAGTATTGCCAATGAATATCCCATGCATATTCCTTAATGATATTTAATAATATTATCATGCACTATTGTGGAGGATAAATACTGCAACACTTACCGAAAAAGAGTTTCAGCAAGCTTGGCCGATTTTCTGTCGCAAGTGGCGTCCTTTGAGCACTTATATCACGAACGCTTGGGGTGAGCACGCGGCGAAGTTTGTATTATGCTATACAAACGAGTGCTTCCATCTTGGTAACACGACAACTTCTCGTGTTGAGTCAGCTCATTTCCTATTGAAGGCTTGGTTGAAAATTAGTCATATGACACTTGATACCATGTGGTCCCGTATCCACTTCATGCTCGAAAGTCAACATTCAAAAATTAGAAAAGAGCTCTAAGATTCAAGGATTAGACCAAGGATAACATCTCGTACTTTCTCCTTGTTGAATGGGATCGTGTCTACTAAGGCCATAGAGATAATGAAGAAAGAACTTATGAGAGGACTTGGTTTGGGTATCGGGTTGGAGGATCGATGTGGGCATGTGCTACGAATGACTCATGGATTACCTTGTGCATGCAACTTGGTTTCTTTGAAGAGCAGAGGTATGAGGGTCCATCTTGAGGATCTTCATGTCTTTTGGAAGACATTGGTGTACGATAGTCCGAACAAATGCCGAAAAATGATAATGATGTCTTTGAGGGACTGGTTGATGGTGTGAGAAACAATGACCCGGCTTACTGAAAGGCGCTCATCGACATGTTGCGTGATTTCCAACACCCGGGAGACGAAGATATTTTGCCACCCCTTATTAATGAGCATCCGAAAGGTTGTTCCAAAGGTCTAAAATGAGAAATAAGGCGGGTTTTGAGTATAGCTAAACGAAGTTCGGGACACCAAGCACTGACGATTCAAAAAATGTGAAACAAAGAGTTGGCGACTTTCCTTCAGGAGCGGCCGATGCTCCGTTGGAAAGAAAGTTCACCATTGGCCTTATATCATCATGGAATAAACGGTAGAGTGTACTGGAGGAGCTTTGGGGCCACTTTGACAGCTGGGTTGATGTTGGAGATGACGGACATTGTGGATTTCGGGTTATATCTCATGCCCAACGAAGGCAAGAAGAAGACTACCTTGTTATGCGGGAATGGTGTGCCTGGGAGATGTAGAGCGATGATATATACAGACAGTTGTTCGGAGTTTACCCATCATCGACCACGGGTTTGACTGGGTTTCAGGAGGGTCCTATATGGGCGCAGTTATTCCGTCCTATTAGTTGTGGGGTGGACCATTGGATGTGTTGTGACCATTTGCTCATGTTTGCAATGCTTTTCAACTGGACAATATGTGTTAGTGGTCATACATGAGGGCAAAATGGAGAGAAAGTTTGGCATGAGAGTTGCAGTACTATTATGCCACTAAAGAGCTTAATTGAAGACCAACAACCGTTTGGTATTATGTGGATTATGCTCCACCATAATCATTGTATGCGGTTGCATTCGAGAGGGCCGCCCAAGAGTCTTCCTATGCCGCCACTTTACCCCGCTTGGTTGACGTACCGAGATCGTAGTGTCGCGCATCTGGATACGTTATATTAAAGGAACATTGAAAATTGGCAGGCTTACATGGGATCGACACTGGGAAGACGTCGTAGAAGGCGAAATGACTCCAATGTAGATACTGCGACAGTCTTGTCACTCAGCCGTTTATGAGATTTTATTTATTTTATATTAATTACCTTAATTCTTTAATAATAAAATATGTATTTAATCTATTATATATCTATATACATGTATAATAGAAGAACCACTATATCTATCTATATTATTAAAGGAAGCTTTTTCCGAGCGCTTTCAAAGAATCCAACATTCACGAAACTCTTTCGAGCTATATTAGAATAAAAATATAAAAGATAAACCCCACATTGAAACTAAAATTCATCCGTACAGCTACTACGCATATGAGATAGATTTCTACACAACTACTATGCATATGAGATAGACTTTGAAAGTTTAAATGCAATTTTATTAACACGTTTAATAGGTATTATAAGTATGATAGGATACAAACTTAATTAATGATAGAATTTATGGATTGATTTATCAAAAGAGGTAGCAATTGGTGTTTAATGTTGATTAGGATTCTTACCAGATAATAATTGGTTAATTATATAAAGCCATAATGGTATTGCAACAAAAAAACGTATTGCTTATTTCGTTGTTCCAAATCTTTTCCCCATGTTAATTTGCATACTCCGTATTATTATTTTGATGTTTGTTGGTTTTAGCTTCTGATCATGGTGCTTATTTCTTTACTTTTGTTATGTTATCTAAGTAACATCACAAATACCGTATTTACATTTGTTTGTAATTTCATGCGCAACATCTAACTGATATACATTGTTGTTTTTGCAGGGATCAATATATTATTCAATTCACAACATGTAGGCGGATTTTATAAATGGTAAGTATTTTTTGAGCGATATCTTTCGGTTACATCATCCGTCTCATTTATTTATTATCTTTTATAACAATTGAGAAAGAGGTCTTACTTGGATGCAAGTTGACGAGGGTGAGTCGAGCGCTTGCGAGATTTGTGTAATATCAAATTGTAAAGACATACTCCTTCCGTTATGGTCTCTATTTGTCTTATCTATGTAAGTATAAATTCTAATTACGTGGTTGCTACAATAAAGATCAAATATCTGATCATGAAAGATCAATCATAATAATGCATAATAATAATAATAATAATAATAATAATAATAATAATAGTAATAATAATAATAATAATAGTAACAATAATAATAATAACAATAATAATAATAACAATAATAACAGTAATAATAACAGTAATAATAACAGTAATAATAATAACTTGAATAATAATAATGAATAATAATAAAAGAATAATAATAATGAAATAATAACAAAGAATAATAATAGCGTAATAATAACTGTAATAATAACTGTAATAATAACTGTAATAATAACAGTAATAATAACAGTAATAATAACAATAATAATAACAATAATAATAATAATAATAATAATAATAATAATAATAATAATAATAATAATAATAATAATAATAATAATAATAATAATAATAATAATAATAATAATAGGTTATACAGGCTCTTGCATCAGAATTACCTGCCCAACTGAAAGATTACTGTAATACTACGGTTTTATGAATCTTTGGGTTCTCTATCGAGTGGGGCTTACTCTGTCGAGTAAGTATGTTTGGTATACGAATCAGTAGTCTGCCTGTAGGGTACTCGATCGAATAGCCTTGGCACTCGATCGAGTAAGTGGCACTCGATCGAGTACGTGACTTACTCGATCGAGTAAGTAGGGTTACGGGTGTTATTTGACGGGTTTTGTTAATAACGCTGATTAATATTAACAAGTTTCGTCATCTTCTTTAAACACTTTTACAAAACATAATTCACCGTTAAGAGAGATTTCAAGTTACGTTGCATTGTTCTTCCGCATTATTAGCAAATCCCGGAGCTAGAGCTGTCGGTTTCCTTCGTTCTTTATACCGTTGTGATCCTTGCGTCAACGGTAAGTTCTACGTATCATTTTTATAGCGTTTGGTTAATGTTGGTTAAACCCTAATTTGGGGATTTGGGGGTTTTTATGATTGTATGGTTAAGGTAGTAATTGTATGAATGTATGTATAGGAGGAGGGTTCGTAGAAGAGAGGTTTTGAGACAGCTGCTAGATCGTCTGATTCTATGATTGCATTCCAGGTAGGGTTTCCCTACTCAGTATTAATTACATGATGTATTTGGTGGTTTCATTGTGATTATTGTTAAAGTGTATTGTTGGTGGTTGTGACGGTTGTTGGTTATATTGTTGGTTGTATTGTTGATTAATATCGTTGATTGTTGTTGTATCTGTCTGTTGTCTTCGGGGTGCGTCTTTGGCTGAGTAAAGTCACTTGCGCGAGTGGCTTCACGCCCTTGATACGCCTTCGGTGGAACCCGCCACAGGAGGGATGTGCACATTAATGAACATGGGTTTATCACTCGATGGAGATGAGCGGGACTTAGGTGGGGACGGCTGCGGTCCCCCACTGGCTGTGTGGAGTACCTATTGCGATGGGTACTCTGGCAGGGCTACACACTTTAGTGTGTACTCAGTTGTGTGGAGATTGGTGATGGAGACTGGGGATTGATGTGTTGATTGAGCTTTTTCGCATTTGCTTTCTATTGGTTTGTATCGTGTAATTAGTATTGGCCCCGTTTAATTGTTTTAAAAACTGTGGTGATACATTCGGGGATGGTGAGTAGTAGTTAAGCAGGTTTGATATGATGCATATGGGCTAGCTGGGATGAGTCATCACTTGGCATTTAGAAGAGTCTTCCGCTGTGTCAGATGATGTCCTTTAGTTGTTCAGTTTTGTTAGTAGACAGTTTTGGATTGGTTGTATTTCAGTTAACAGTTTTGGTTTGAGACATGTATTCACTTAAACTATATTTTTACTTTTAAAGTACGTTTCTTCATTGTCTTATGATTATCATTGCCTCGGGTAACCGAGATGGTGACGTTCCTATACCTGAGTGGTCCTGGTAAGGCACTTGGAGTATGGGGGTGTCACAAAGTGGTATCAGAGCGACGATCCTGAAACCTGTAACTAATGAACCTAATGAATATAGGGAGTGAAATTAAAATGAACTCGGGGTATTGGTTGTAGGAGCTAATGCAAAGACTTGGGAGACGTCCTAAAGTCCCGAACTCGCAATACGATGTTGAACCGGTTACATGGGGTACGTGTCGGGATCTTATGTGTTATCTTCTTGTGTGAGTATTTATATAGCGATATGTGGTGTGGAACGGTGGATGAGTGAATGTGGAGGATAGAAGGTACGGAGTAAATGTTGATAGATATGTAATTTGTATGTTGGATGAATGAAGCATGTTGATTGTCTTACAATGTGGCATGTTAGAAATACGGAAGTGAAATTGTTTTGTTGAGTATATAAAGAGTTGCGTATATATACATGTATAGTTGTTGTTGTTATGTTGAAAGTATAGAAGTTGTATATAATGTTGGGAAAGTAAGATGAACATGCGGGTAGTGTTTACGAGTCAGCATGGCTCGATTGAGTGGGCCTGACTCGATCGAGTGGGTAGTTTACGTTTTCTGAGCAGAAGCGAGATTTTGGGCACTCGATCGAGTAAGTAGGGGCACTTGATGGAGTAGGGTCAGCTCGATCGAATGGGTTAGAGGCTCGATCAAGTATGTGTTAGAAAAGTTTCTGGTCAGATTCTGGAGTCGAGGCACTCGATCGAGTAAGAGGGGTGACTCGATCGAGTGGGTTGAGGGGCTCGATCGAGTGGGTTTTCTACAGGTCGTATGCATGTTTTGGGTTATAGTATGAGTGTTTATGTCTACCTTTTCTTATATAGTTACAAGATGCCGCCAAAGAAAACCTCCTTGTATGCTAGAGTTGAGAGTATGACGGTTAACGACATAGTAAAGATGTTGGAGCACCAAGATGCTCTTAGGGAAGCTTTGAAGAGAGTGGGAAAGGATAAGGAGGTTGATCACTCCAAGATAAGTATCCACATATCTAGGTTCAGTCCGAAAGAGTATAAGGGAACTAGGGCGCCAATTCTTCTGGATATATGGCACACGGAGATGGAGAATATCCTGGAGTTGGTGCATTTCCCGGATGAGGTAAAAGTGGAGCAAGATGCGTTCTACTTGAGGGAAGCGGTAGGTGAGTGGTGGGATAAGGTCAAGGTGAGTGCTAGGGAGATGTATATGAAGCAGGGACTACCTACAATACCTTAGGATGAGTTCAGAAAGGATATAAGACGTGAGTTTGTACCAGAACATGTGAGGAGTAAGCTGAGGGAGGAGTTCGATGAGTTTAAGATGACATCTGACATGACGGTGGCTGAGTACTACCGTAAGTTTAATGAGAAGTCCAGATACGCTAAGGATATGGGGCTGAGTGAGGAGAATCTAGATTTTAGGTTTGAGAAGGGGTTGACCCCCAAGATCATCGAGAAGCTACCGGTGGGAGTCCTTACAGATGTAAAGGAAGTTTATAAGTGAGCTGGGAGGGCTGAGAGGTTGGTTGAGATGACCAAAGAGAGGGGCGCTGAGAAGAGGAAAGCTGAAAGTAAAGGGGGTGGTCAGTCCAACTATAAGAAGAGTAATCATAATCAGGCGAGAGCATATTCATCGGGTTCAGGGTTTAGTGCTGGGCTTCATATGGGCGTGGCCGAGGGAGTGGTAGTTGTAGTTGGGGTATGACCTGTTTTAACTATGGCGGTGTGGGCCACAAGAGACATCAGTGCACCAGTGCGATGAGTGGGTGTTTCAAGAGACCGTCACAAGGGAGCTTTTCACAGGGTCCTGCACAGAGTTATGCTAGTAACAGGCCGGCTGGGTCTTGGAACAAAAGTGGAGGTCAGAACAACAACGACGGAGGTAACCGCAATGGCGGTAATTCTTGTCAGAAACCAGCTACGAACACCAACAACAACCAGGGGTCGGGTGCTAAGCCGACTACCTCAGCTAGTTCTGTCCAGGGAGGTGGGCAGAAGACCAGTGGTAAGCTGTTTATGATGGAGAAGAAAGCAGCTGAGGACGATGCTCACGTTATCTGATACGTGCTTTTTGTATAGTTTTTTTAGCCTATTTCAGCACGTATTTCCATGCATTTTTATACTGTTTATATAGTATTTTGCCCCGAATTGGCTACTTTGGTTCGTTTTGTCCGTTTTGTAGAAATGAACGCGTAAGTAGTGGAATCGTACCCTTTTTCATCCTTTTTGCATGCATTTAGAGGAGACGGGATTTTCTTGAGTGAGATACTGCATTGGAATGCGTAAAGACGCGGTTTACGAGGCAGTCGGACGTGGACTTGAATTGAATTGAAGACAGAAGACTAGATCGAGTAATTTTACCACTCAATCGAGTGGTTTTCAGAGTCCCAGTTGGTCGATCGAGTGGTTACTATGCTCGATCGACAGATGCTGAAAAGAGAGTTACTCGACCGAGTAACTATTCTACTCGATCGAGTAGATTGTGCTGAGGTTTGCTCGATCGAGTGGTTTTATTCCACTCGATCGAGTGGTTTCTGCTGTTATGGGCTTTAATTAGCCCGTGAGTTGATTTATTTCGATAAACTTATCTATTTTCCTATTTAAGCACGCTTTACTAGGTCATTAGAATCGATCTTTAATCTTAATCAGTTTTACACAGAGAACTTTATTACGTTACTCTTTTCTATTCACTGTAACCTTGTTCTCAGGATTGTTTTGCTCGGATTTTGTGTTCTTTACGCCGGATTCGCACGATTGTAATCCCTTTCTCTTTCCTTAATAATAATCTCTCTTTTGTTTGCTTTAACTCTTCGTTTAGTCATACTTAATTTCTGCCCTAATTTACTTTTATGCATTCTATTGATTATTTCATCATGTTTTTTATTAATTCTTTGTTTATTGTTAGTTTTGATATTAATAGCAATATGAGTAGCTAAATTTAATGCATGTTGGGATTAGGGGATCTGCGGTACGAATGTGACGATGTTGTAAATGAAATAGATGAGTTAATTGTGAGATTCTGTCACCATAGCAATTTAATTATATTTATCGACTTAGTTGAGTGCACGCTTCTGAGTCACCTTTTAATCTGGCTAAAATTAATCCTAGATCGAAAGATTGGACTAAATAGGCCTGCTATGAATAGTAGACTACCCTGACGAGGATAAAAGTTAAGTTAGTGGTATTTTAGGATAGAAAGTGGACCGAAAGGACCTTTCCACATACGTCTTGCATTAATTCGTCTGAGTTATTTACAGCTGAGTCACTGGACTACCGTAGTGAACCGAATTCCCGACATGTCCCTTCTCTATCTGATAGTTTTATCCTATTTTCTTGCCTTTACTGCTCTTGTCTCTATTTCTCTTCTTTTAAACTTTGTAGTTTAGAAAACAATTCAAACAACCCCCCCCCCCCATTTGTGACCAAATAGACGGACTTTTACAGATATCTTGCCTCCCTGAGGAGATCGACCTGACTTCCCTAGCTATATAGTTAGTTTAGTTAGTATATTTTTGATAGGTACACGACAGACGTGTCAAATTTTGGCGCCGTTGTCGGGGAGGCAATTGCCCTATCTGTTTTTGTTTCGATTATTTTATCCGTCTCAGGGAATTTTTATTCCTTGAGGCCGTTCTTACTTATTTTCTTTCAGTGTTGTTTATCCCCAGGTCAGAAGGTTTGAGTTAGTTTCAGCTGATTCAGAACCAGAGAGATTGTTTAGGCATAGACTCCGTCTGCAGAGAAAATCATGAAAGGAAGACTTGAGTACTTTCTCGAGCCAGAGCTAGATCATTCTCTTTTCGCAGAAGATATTCCTATTTCTGCCGATCAACCAGTAAAGATGCCAAAGCTTTCTAGTCATTCGGTGCCTAAAGCAACCTCGATTCCAAAGGGTTTCAATCTCCAGACTGAGGATGGGAATACATTCGACATCCGTCCTTCCTACATCAATCAGGTGGAGAGAAATCTTTATAGAGGTGTGGCAGGTGAAGACCCGAGGAAGCAAATGGAGGTCTTTACAGATTATTGTTCTACTATCCCCGCCACTAAGGGGGTAACTCAAGACAAGATTAAGGAGGTTCTATTTCCTTTCTCTTTGACCGATTCGGCCCGAGGGGAGGATCGATCGACTTGGACCGCACAGCTGCAGGGGTTACAGATTGGGAGTCTCTTGCTCTTGCCTTTTACAAGAGATATTTCCCTCCACGGCGCACCAATCTGCTAAGGGCCAAGATTACCTGTTTTTGGCAGGCTCCCGATGAGACGTTATATGAGGCGTGGTCACGATTCAAGAAGTTGGTGAGGTCTATTCCTCACCATGGTTTTGACCCATGGTTTATAGCTAATCAGTTCTACAATGGGCTGTATGACGACCACAGAGCCATACTTGATGCAGCATCTAATGGGAGATTTCAGGAAAATACAGATGATGATAAGGGATGGGCCCTTATTGAAGAGATGGCGAATCATAGTGCTGAGTATGGAAACCCGAGGGATAGTATAAGAACAGTTCATGCAGTCGATAAGCAGGTTGCGGCTCAACTAGAAGCCATGAATTCTAGATTTGACAAGTTGGAGTTACAAGCTGCTGGGAAGCCTCAGACAGTCCATGTTCTTAATAGAGGGGAGACCGTCACATGTGAGAGATGTGGGAGTAATGATGGCCCACCTGCTCTTTGTTGGCTGTCTTGTGGAGAAGGAACAAGTCCTTGCCTTTCAACAATATAGGCAAGGAGGGGGTTCCTATTACAACAACCAAGGGGCAGTCCATCCCAATTTGAGGTGGACTAGTCAAAATGTGTTCAATCCTACCCCTTCTCCGCACCAGCAGCAGCCGTATGTTCCTCCACATAAGAATCAACAAGGATTTCAGAAGCCTCCCTCCTTCCCTCCTCCCAATCACGGTGCATCATCTTCCGGTGGGGTGAGTGAAATAAGTGAGCTTAAGTCTATGTTGCAGTCTTTTACAAAGCAGTGGCAGCTGAGTGATCAACAGAACGATGCGTCCATTAAGGCACTTGAAACTCAAGTTGCCCAACTAGACACGAATCAATCCACAAGAAAGCAGGGTCAATTACCGACTCAAAATGAGAAGAATCCACATGAGACGGTAAATTTAATCAATTTGAGAAGCGGTCGTTCATTTGTGGGACCGGAAGTGTTGAAATCAGACCCAAGGAAGGCTATAACTGATGATGAACAGTGTTCTGGCGAAGAAAATGAGCTGACGGCTAAGAAAGTACTCGATCGACTGGTTTCTGGAGGTTGATCGAGTAGATTTGGTGATGAAAGTACTCGATCGAGTGGATTTTCTACTCGATCGAGTGAACAGGAAAATGAAGTTGTTTGATCAAGTGAAATTTCCACTCGATCGAGTGGTGTTGCTGAAAAAACTACTCGATCGAATGGGATTTTTGGTCGATCGAGTAGTTTAGATGACGGGAAGCTTGTTCGAGAGCCTGCTAGTGCTCGATTAAGCGAGAAGTCACCTGAAAGACCTCGTTCGAGAGGTAAGAAGTGTCTAAAGGATACAGAGCTTGCTCCGGCTGATACATTGGAAGAGAGAAACAAGGGACTCGAGATACCCATCACGGTTCCCTTCCCGAGGCGTCTGCAGAATACTAAAGCTAATCAACAATTCGGCAAATTTGTCGAACTTCTGAGAAGCTTAGAAGTCACTGTGCCATTCACCGAACTGCTGACAAAGGTACCCTCTTACCTTAAATTTATGAAAGAAATTTTAACGCGTCAGAGGCATATTAGTGATAATGAGACAGTAGCTTTGACTGAGGTAGGGACGGCCCTATTTCAAAATAAGTTACCTCCCAAACAGTCAGATCCGGGTAGTTTCTCAATTCCGTGTCATATCGGTACCCATTTGTTTGATAACGCGTTATGCGATCTAGGCGCTAGCGTGAGTGTCTTACCATTTTCTCTGGCTAAGAGACTTGGTTTGACAAAGCTGAGTTGCACCAACATGACTGTCCAGATGACCGACCGTAGTATATCACGTCCACTAGGTATAATAGAAGACATACCTGTTCACATCAGGAGGTTCTTTATTCCCGTTGATTTCGTTGTCTTAGACATCCCCGAAGATGCACACACCCCTATTATTTTAGGGAGACCCTTATTTTTATCTACTGCCCGTGCAGTAATAGACGTCGGGGGTAAGACTTTGACTTTTCAGGTAGGGGACGAGGAGCTGATATTCCATCAGTCTAAGTTCCGGAGGGCTCCCATGCAAGCTCAGCCTTGCAATGCCCTCTCTTCTATTGACCCTATTATTGACACTCCAAATGAAAATTTGGAGTATTGTGCTGCTATTATTACCCCTCCGCCTCAGGTTGAGAGCAAAAAGGAGGAAAGTTTGTCTGTTTTCCTTGCTGCAGGTACAGATGAAAGCAATGAAGGAGCTGTCATGGGACGTTGTGCAATTAAATTCAATCAAATTGGAAGTGAGGATGCTAAAGACGGTGATAAAGGAGCAAGGATGAGGAAGGTTCGTGCATATGTGGATGTGAACTATTCCCCTCCTAGAGAATTAAATGCTTCAAGTTCAAGCTTATGGAAGCTGAAGAGGACAATCAATGCTGCTGAGATGACGTCCTCCAGTCAGGAGCCCTCCAAGGGGCTACTGAATTGCATTGGAAAGTGAGCGGGGAAATGCCCCGTGTAACACCTTGTAAAAACAATTTTTGAATTTTACGTTGAATTTCTTTTATTGCTTTTAATTAGGACAATTAGATTTTTAGACAGTTTTTAGCATAGATTTAATACTGTAGACTGTTCCTTAGCGTATTTGGTATTTTGGGATATTTTTGCACGTGTTTTTATGCAGGTTTGTGGAATTTTTACGCAAATTCAAAGGAAAAAAGACGAATTTACGAGCTTACACGAGAAAAGAGCTCGATCGAGTGAATTGTGGCTGATCGAGTGCTTCTGTTTCAGTCGATCGAGTAAAGCACATAAGGGGAGTTCTCGACCGAGTAGAATTCTACTCGATCGAGTAGGTGAAGCATCAAAGTCCTCGATCGAGTAGTTCGAAACCACTCGATCGAGTGAATTCGCAAAGGACACAGGGAGTTTTTCCTTAACTCACTTGTTTTTGTTTCTAATTTCATTTTCCCCAATTATTTCGTCCCTCTTCCCCTAATTGCGACAAAATCATCCCCCAAATCCCCATTTTTCTTGCTCTAATACCAAATCCGTCACCAACAATTTGTTGCTTGCTAATTAATCTTTCAAAGCCCTCTATTTCCCCCTTGATTTGTGCTAGTTTACACGGTTAATTATTGGGTTTAGGGTTCGCGGGTTTTAGATCGAAAATCGCCATTTTCGATTGTTATTTGAAGATTAATTGCATATTGTAGGTTCATCCCCATCAAGTAAGTGATTCCTTCATCCTCTATGCATTTTAATTTCTTTATTTCGAATTTTATTGAGGTAACTTGGAATTAGGGTTCGAAATTTACTGTGCAGTCGATTTTTTCGACTTTAACTGTCATTATCGGCCCTTACTTGTCTTGGTTGATTATCATTCCCACTTCCTAACTGCTTTAGCATGCTTCAATTCGAATTTTACGCAAATTAGCGATAAGGGCAATTTCAAGTCAAAATTTTTGACTGTCTTACTGGTTTTTCGACTGTCATACTGAGTCTTCATGTTTTCATGCTTAATTGACCTCAGTTGTTGTTTAATTTCTGCCGTCAATACCTGTAATGCCCGCCCTATCGCCATTTACATGCTGTTATTCGAATTTTCGTGAGGAAATTTGGGAATTTTTAGGGCTGTAGTCGAATTTTTCGACTGGTTGGGGGTCTATCTTGCTGTATCATGCTAGTTTTCCTGCTTTTAGCCGCTGTTTTTCTTATAAAATCCCCTGCCCTTGTTTACAGGATGGAGTCTAGCTCTCTGCCCTCTACTAGCTCGTCTTCTAGCCCATCCTTGACTGAGACGGTGGCCCCTGCTATTGCCACCGACTCCGCTTTTGTTAGTACCGCAACCCCTGTTTTCCTTGTTTCAGCTGCCGGTACCGTGTTTACCCCAGCTAGCTCTGCTGCTAGCTCGGTTTCGTCCAGCACCACTGCTACCCTTTCTTCGTCAGTGGTGGCCACTGCAGCCACTACTTCTACTCTAGCCGCCGTTTCCACACCTGTGGCGGACTCGCCAACAGTTGCAGCTGCCTTTAGAGTGGCCCTAGTCCCTCGCACCGTCACTGAGCGGGCTTCTACTTTGGGTTCTAGGGCCCGGGCCGAGGTCGTGGACGTTACCGTTCTACATCAGCCCCTACTACCTCTACTTCTGTTGTACCGTCTACTTCAGCTGCTCCTTCTACTTCTGGCACGGTTACTGTTCGAGGGGACACTTCCCTCGACTCTCACCTAGACTATCCACAGGTAATTTTTGTTAACGCTTTACATCGTACGAGGTTTTATCACCTCCTAGGCTGCGAGTTTGTACCTTCCCGGTTTTTAGATAAACCGGCACTTGAGAGACTCGGTTTTTACGAGTTGGTTTATGTTTTACTACGGGGCTTGGGGATGACTGGCCTCATTACTATAAGCGGTCGTACCTTTCCGGAGCTGACTCTTGAGTTCCTCAGCTCCTTCATGTTCCCTCCAGGGCATACGATGCTGACCCCGCTAGTTCTTCAGTGTCTTTCCGGTTGTTTAACCGGACTTTTCAGATGACTTTAGAGGAGTTTGGTAGGAGACTTGGCCTCTCCTTTACGGGCGACACTACCGCCCCAAGGAGGGTCATTAGTCAGCTTTGGCGGACCCTGGCCCAGACCACTTTTACCGAGCGAAAGCTCGCCCATGTCTATCTTCCCCCTGCCCGTTATTCTCTTAGGTTGATGGCGAGCACCATCTTCGACCGAAAGGATCCGAACAACATCACAAACACCGAGCTCTCCATCCTGGGCGGTTACCTGAACGTTGACTGTGAGGGTCCTTTTACCCTCAACATAGCTTGCTTGACCGCCCAGTACTTTCAGGCCCAGGGGCTGAAGGAGACGGGATCTATTGTTTGCGGTGGCATAGCGACCATTCTTGCCCGTTCCTTTTTCCCCATCTGGCCTCGTGACTTGCAGTACCTTGAGGGAGAGAGGCTACTGAGTCTGGATGCCATGCTTTCTCAGCATTGGCTGACCCCAGACTACCGGACATGGAAGATAGACGGTTCCTTGTCCGTGGACTTACCTTGTGACGCTCTCCCCCATCTAGACCCCTTGCCTACTGTTGCTAGGGGCGCCCGACTGCCACCTCCACCTGCTTTCCACCTTCCATTCCAACCACCTTCCACTGTACCCGCCGCCAAGAAGCGGCGTCGAGTTGAGACTGAAGAGGGGTCCACACCTTCAGGGAGTACCCAGCCTTCCATGGCTACTCCCATCCCGACCCTTACTCCTACTCCCACTCCCACCGACCAGACACATGCACAGCCGGTCCTACCGGCTACTTTCCTACCACCTCCACCCTTTGTGGCGTCCGCGGTCATGGACCAAGGGCGCCGTGACGGTTTGTTGCTTGAGATTGCAGAGCGTCAGGCTCGTATGGAGAGGGACATCGCCCTAGCCTTGTACCCTCTGTACGAGTACCACTTGAGGCGACACCGTCCGATCCTAGAGGGTTGGCCACACCCTTCCTTCTACCAGTACCCAGCTGAGGGGTACCCGGAGTCTGCTGAGGAGGAGGAGGACGAGGACCCAGAGGTGGCAGTGGAGAGAGCTCGCGCTGAGGAGCGGCGGAGGAGAGAGGAGGAGGAGAATCCTGAGTTCAGGGTGGAGGACGTTCGCGACAGCGACGAGGAGGCCGATGAGTAGCTACTGGTCTACTCACTTCCCCAGTTTTCTGGCTGGTTTGGGGAAGTTCGCATTTTGTATGTATATCTTGCTCTTTTATTTTGTCTCCTTTTTATTTCTTGTTTTTATTTATTTATTGGTTGTATATTCCCGTTCCCCTGTATATATCTGCTGGTGTATGCTGGAGGACAACGAGGGCGTTGTCCGTTTTGGTTTGGGGAGAGTATTGCATCCTTTTGAGTCTGCATTTGCATTTGTTTTGCATTCACGTTTATTTTTCAGCTTGCATTGTTTGTTTATTTCATTAAAAATTCAAAAATCAATAAAATTAGAAAATTTCAAAAAAATTCAAAAATTTCACGTTTATTTTTGCATATAGGTTAAGTCGGAATGGTAGATTTCCATGATGATAATGTACTATAACTTGTCTTTTTACTTGGGCCTTGCACTTTATTGATAGTTATTAGCTTTGTCATACGCATGGTCTACGAGTTTCTGTTCAAATATAGCTGACTGTTTAGACTTGACCTGATAAATTGGCAAACGAGTTGATAAATTCTGAGTTTTAGAGCCATAACTGATGACATTCATGACCAGTTCATTAGGAATTGAGAGTAGTACTCCTTGCATAGCATGTTCATCATTTTTGCACTTTTATGACATTCAATTTCTTGTCAAATGCACATATTCGGGTTTGTAGTCGGTGTCACATGCAGGGAGGTGCTTATAAATTGTCCCTTTTCCTTATATTTTTCACCCATTTAGCTCCACATAAGCCAAAACTTGCCTTTTTGACCCATTAGCTACATCCAAAATTGAGCCTGCCTAGTCAAGCTAGTTTAGTATGTCCTTTTGTGGTATGACTTTCCGTCTGCAGTTTGGCCCGTATCTTTTGTATGGAGTTGGTGGAAATAAAGGAAGGAAAAAAAAGAAAAAAAAGAATTGAAAAAAAAGAGAAAAACGTGAAAGAAAGAAAAAAAATGAAAAAAGAAAGAGTTCACGTGAAACAGAAGAAAAAAAAAGTTTGAAAAAAAAAGTTGTTTTGTTTGTTGTGATTCACTTAGACGGTGTTAAAAAAAGGAAGTTTGTGACCGTCTGACTCCTCCATTCTTATTCTATATTTTTGAGGAGATTGTGTTTGAGTTTAGTGAGTTGTGTGCCAAATGAAGGGCACTTGTATTCTATTTTTCAGTCATTTGAGATTCGGATGGTTTATTATGGTCCTGTTAGGAACTAGCTTGACGCTTTTACCTCCACATTACCATAACTTGTTTTGCCTCTTCTCACCTGAACCTCACTATTCCCATATTATTTGTAAGCCCTCGGCTGTGACGGACATTATTGGTTGGAGTGTGTGCATTAGTACTTGAATTGTCTTTCATTTTTGTTGCATGCATGCTATGTAGGTCGCAGTTAGGTGAGTGACTGTCTTTCCTTCTCTCTTTTACATATAACATTCGCCCTTTGCTTCATGAGAGAAGAGTGACCACGAGAGAGTCCGATTTTGTTGGTCTTGCAAGGTCGATAGGTTGGCTATATTTGAAAATGTGACTTATAACTCGTTTGCGTATTGACTGCTTAGCTTTAACTGTTAGTTTTTGTTGCATTAGACTGGTTCAAGGAGACAAGTTAAGCTAGCTCTGAGTTTTCATTTCCGTTCCATTAGTTGCATTTTAGTTTACTCGAAGACGAGTAAAGATTCGGTTTGGGGAGATTTGATACGTGCTTTTTGTATAGTCTTTTTAGCCTATTTCAGCATGTATTTCCATGCATTTTTATACTGTTTATATAGTCTTTTGCCCCGAATTGGCTACTTTGGCTCGTTTTGTCCGTTTTGTAGAAATGAACGCGAAAGTAGTGGAATCGTACCCTTTTTCGTCCTTTTTGCATGCATTTAGAGGAGACGGGGTTTTCCTGAGTGAGATACTGCATTGGAATGCGTGAAGACGCGGTTTATGAGGCAGTCGGACGTGGACTTGAGCTGAATTGAGGACAGAAGACTCGGTCGAGTAGTTTTACCACTCGATCGAGTGGTTACTATGCTCGATCGACAGGTGCTGAAAAGAGAGTTACTCGACCGAGTAAATATTCTACTCGATCGAGTAGATTGTGCTGAGGTTTGCTCGATCGAGTGGTTTTATTCCACTCGATCGAGTGGTTTCTGCTGTTATGGGCTTTAATTAGCCCGTGAGTTGATTTATTTTTATAAATTTATCTGTTTTCCTATTTAAGCACGCTTTACTAGGTCATTAGGATCGATCTTTAATCTTAATCAGTTTTACACAGAGAACTTTATTACGTTACTCTTTTCTCTTCACTGTAACCTTGTTCTCGGGATTGTTTTGCTCGGATTTTGTTTTCTTTACGCCAGATTCGCATGATTGTAATCCCTTTCTCTTTCCTTAATAATAATCTCTCTTTTGTTTGCTTTAATTCTTCGTTTAGTCATACTTAATTTCTGCCCTAATTTACTTTTATGCATTTTATTGGTTATTTCATCATGTTTATTATTAATTCTTTGTTTATTGTTAGTTTTGATATTAATAGCAATATGAGTAGCTAAATTTAATGCATGTTGGGATTACGGGATCTGCGGTAGGAATATGACGATGTAGTAAATGAAATAGATGAGTTAGTTGTGAGATTCTATCACCATAGCAATTTAATTGTATTTATCGACTTAGTTGAGTAAACGCTTCTGAGTCACCTTTTAATCTGGCTAAAATTAATCCTAGATCGAAAGATTGGACTAAATAGGCCTACTATGAACAGTAGACTACCCTGACGAGGATGAAAGTTAAGTTAGTGGTATTTTAGGATAGAAAGTGGACTGAAAGGATCTTTCCACATCCGTCTTGCATTAATTCGTCTGAGTTATTTACAGCTGAGTCACTGGACTACCGTAGTGAACCGAATTCCCGACATGTCCCTTCTCTATCTAATAGTTTAAGCCTATTTTCTTGCCTTTACTCCTCTTGTCTCTATTTCTCTTTTTTTAAACTTTGTAGTTTATAAAACAATTCAAACAACCCCCCCCCCATTTGTGACCAAATAGACGGACTTCTACTGGTATCTTGCCTCCTTGAGGAGATCGACCTGACTTCCCTAGCTATATAGTTAGTTTAGTTAGTTTATTTTTGATAGTTACACGACAGACGTGTCATTATAACCGGTACATTTCTTGTTAATGGTGTTTATACCTTTGTTTTATTTGATTCACGAGCGTCACAGTCGTTTGTATCATTGAGTCATGTTAAAAGGTTGGGTTTGAGTGAGTATGAGTCTGTAAGAAAGGAAGTTTTTATACCTTCGGGTGAGTCTGTATCTTGTGGGAGGTTGTATAGAGATGTATCCATGATAGTTGGGCAAGTTGACCTACTTGTAGACTTGCTAGAGTTTCCTTTAGACGGTTTTGAGATGATAGTCGGGATGGATTGGTTGGGAAAGTACAAAGCTAAGATAGATTGTCATCAAAAGAATGTTTCTCTGAGAGGTCCTAAGGGGATTAGTGTATCTTATCGTGGGTTTGTAGTCAAACCCAAAGTTAAGTTGATTGCAGCAGTGACCTTAAAGTCCTATCTGAGGAAAGGGTGCCCGTTGATCTTGTGCCATGTGAGGGATCACAGAGTGAAGAGTCCGACAGTTGAGTAGATACCAGTTGTGGGAGACTTTCTATATGTCTTTCCAGAGGAGATTCCGGGGTTGCCACCAAAGAGGGAGATAGATTTCAGTGTTGAGCTGAAACCGGGGACGGGGCCAATCTCTAAGGCACCGTACCGGATGGGTCCTAAGGAGTTGGAGGAGATAAGGAAGCAGTTGGATAATCTGATTGAGAGGGGATACATTAGACCTAGTGTATCACCGTGGGGAGCACTAGTTTTGTTTGTGAAAAGAAAGATGGGAGCTTGAGGTTGTGCATAGACTACAGGGAGCTGAACAGAGTGACAGTGAAGAACAAGTATCCTTTGCCAAGGATAGATGACTTGTTTGATCAGTTGAGTGGTGCAACAGTCTTTTCTAAGATTGATTTGAGGTCGGGTTACCATCAGGTGAAGATTAAAGAGGAGGATATACCAAAGACAACTTTCATGTCGAGGTATGGTCATTATGAGTATGTGGTGATGTCGTTTGGGTTATCTAATGCACCAGCTGTGTTTATGGATTTGATGAACCGGGTCTTCAGTCAGTTCTTGGACAAGTTTGTGGTGGTTTTCATAGATGACATCTTAGTCTATTCTAAGATTAGGGAGGAGCACGAGGAGCATCTGAGGATTGTGTTGCAGACCTTGAGGGAACATGAGTTGTATGTAAAGTTGTCCAAGTGTGAGTTCTGGTTAGAGGAAGTTGCTTTTCTGGGGCATGTGATTTCAAAGAAAGAGGTAGTTGTGGATCCTGCAAAGATTGAGGCAGTTACCAAGTGGGAAGCACCAAAGAATGTAGCTGAGATCAGGAGTTTCTTGGGTTTAGCAGGATATTATCGACGGTTCGTGAAAGATTTCTCCAAGATTGCTAGACCTATGACAACTTTGATGAGGAAAGAGAACAGGTTTCGCTGGGATGAAAGTTGTGAGACGGCGTTCCAAACATTAAAGAAGCGTTTGACCACAGCTCCAATCTTAGCATTGCCTGAAGGGAGTGAGAACTTTGAGGTGTATACGGATGCTTCAAAGAATGGGTTGGGTTGTGTGTTGATGCAGAATGGGAAAGTGATTGCCTATGCTTCTAGGCAATTGAAGCCTTATGAGGAGAACTACCCTACTCATGATCTAGAGTTGGGTGCAGTTGTGTTTGCTCTTAAGATTTAGAGACATTACCTATATGGGGCGACCTTTAAGGTATTTTCAGATCACAAGAGTCTCAAGTACATCTTCACTCAAAAGGAGTTGAATATGAGACAGAGGAGGTGGATGGAGTCGATTGGCGATTATGACATGGATATTATCTACCATGAAGGAAAAGCCAATGTTGTTGCAGATGCTTTGAGCAGAAAGATTGTGCATTCTTTATGCACGGCTATATCTTTGATGAGATTGAGAGATTAGGTGGGGAAGTTCGGGATACATATGATCCAGAAAGGGGATACTATGGGAGATTTGACAGTGCAGCCTGATCTTTATGATGATATTCGCAGTAAACATGAGTTAGATCCCAAGATAGTGGAGTGGAGAGCTGGAGTAGAGAAATGGACAGTGTCTAGATTCTCTATTCATACAGATGGTAGTCTGAGGTTCGATGGGAGGTGGTGTGTTCCTAATGATGAGGAGCTGAAAAAGATGATCATAACAGAGGCTCATTGCACACCATACTTGATGCGTGTATTTTATATAAGGTTTTTACCTCATTTTTACACGCATTTCTGTACTATTTATGTAGCATCTAGCTACAAATACCCCCGAATATTCTACTTTGGTTCGTTTTATGTAATTTGCAGGAATAAACCAAAGAGGAGCTAAATCGAGCCTATTTTGTCCCAATTGCATGCATTTAAGGAGAATAAGGAGCCGGAGCTTGGAAATCTAACACCTGGAAGACGCGTGAGCTAGTTTCGGGAAGTATTTTGATGTCTTACGTGCCAAGATAGCTCGATCGAGTAGATTTTCTAGTCGATCGAATGCTTTATATATTGGAGTTGCTCGATCGAGCAGTTCAAGCTTACACAAAGGAAGACATTGCAAGGAGTGCTCGATCGAGTGGTTTATTTCCACTCGATCGAGAGGTTTGATGGCTAGTTACTCGATCGAGTGGTTTATTCCCACTCGATCGAGTGGTTTATCTTTCTATAGATTTTTTCCGCCTAATTTTCGTATGGGCTTTTGTAATTAGTCCATAGATTAGGTTTAGAGAAGATTTTTCGTGTAAGGCAGAGGGAAAAACAACGTAACTCCTCTCTTCTCCCTCACACACTGACTTTTACTCTATACTTTGCTACTGATCTTGGATTTTGTTCTTACTTTACACTTTTGCTACTCAGATTTGGATTACGATTGGTATTATTATTCCTCTTTCATCCTTTAGTCATAATTATTGCATTTGTGTTGCTATTCTCCTCTTATTATTTCATCTCTACTTTAATTCGATCCTTATTAGGTTTATTATCATGTTTAGTTTCGATTATCTATTTGTTATTATTGTTAGTTAAATGATGATGCGTAGCTAATTCTCCTCTGCTAAGACTATAGGGGATCCATAATTATGAAGGGAAAGTAATCGATTTATTGGGTTAATGCTGGTATAATCTTTGTTGTTAACTGCTGCAATTAATTGTATCTGTTTAATTGAGTCGACGCAATTCGGCATTTATATCTTAGTGACCCTTGACCTGGACCGAAAGGTTGGAATAGGCGAGACTGGTAGCGAACAATAGGGCATTATAGTTAGGGCGAAAGCTAAGCTATTTGTGCTTTAGGGCGAATTGAGACCGAAAGGAGATATTCACTGCTTCTCAGACCGTATCTGCATTGACCTGAGACTTAGATTACTTGACTGAATGATTATGGTGAACCGTCTGTCTTAGCTGTCTTTCTCTACTTGGTTAATCTTTATTCTCTTATTCACTCTTCCCTATCCTCTCATTAGTTTAGAATATCACAATTAAAAACCCCCCAATTTGGTTACCAAGACGAACTTAGACTAAGCTGACATTTTCCTATCTCCCTGTGGAGATCGACCCGACTTACCTAGCTATATTAGTTAGAGCTAGTTGGTATTTTTGATAGGTATACGACTGCCCTGTCAAATTTTGGTGCCGTTGCCGGGGAGGTGGCGCAATTTTGTTGCTTTATTTAAGTTTGTTTCCCGTCTCAAGGAATTTATTCCTTGAGACTGATCTCATTTCTGCAAAGTTTTTGATTAGTTTTGCAGGTTACTAGTTACTTTGTAAAGTCTATTTGCCAGAATGCCTAAGCTAGCTTGACCATTTGAGCCTCATCGTGGATTCACTTCCAAAAGGTTTCCTATTACCCATTCGATCGGGAAACTTTGGAATCCACCCATCATACATACAGCTGGTAAAGAGAAATCTCTTTGGGGGGGGGGGGTACTGAAGAAGATACATGCGAGGCATATAGAATTTGCATTTCTGAGTATTGATCTACCATTCCCTTTCTTGGGGTGACACAAGACAAAGTGAAGGGAGCCCTCTTTCCCTTTTCTTTAGGCGATGATGCCCGAGAGTGGTTGAGAGATTTAGATAGGGAGGCGGCGGTGTAACCGACTGGAGTTCCCTTGCTTTAGCCTTTTACAGGCGATATTTTCCGCCGCAGCGCACCAATACCTTGAGAGCTCAGATTAGTTCTTTTGAGCAGCTAATCACTGAAGATTTGAATGGGGCTTGGACTAGGTTCAAGGAGCTTGTCCATTCTGTGCCTCATCACAGGTTCAAGAAATGGTTCCTTTGTACCCAATTCTACAATGGGTTATATAGGAGCGAGAGAGCTATTCTTGACAGCGTAGCTAAAGGGAGATTCACGAAGAATGTTGAAGATGACCAAGGTTGGCGTCTCATTAAGGAGATGGCTATTCATGTCTCTGAATATGGAAATCCCCGAAGTAGTGAGCAAGTTATTGAGTCATCAGCTGCTGCAGTGGAAGGTCCTAGCAAAAGTCTAGGTGATGTGGAGATTACAGAAGCTTCAGGCGAGAGTGCTCAGGTTTGTTCGATTACTGAGTATGTTGAGCTATGTGGTAGATGTGGTATGGAAGGGCATGACCCTATTGGATGCCTGGCAAGTACAGAGCGCGTCCTTGCTTATCAGAAATACAAGCAAGGAGTTTCTTTTTCTCAACTGTACGAAGAAATAAGGAATGCTCCTACTCTTTCTACGCCAGCGCTGCAACCGGTTTCTCCTCCTTTAAATCAAGAAATTGCTGAACTGAAATCCTTTATGTTTAGCATAACACAACAGTTTCAGGAGAAGTACAATAAGAAAGAAACTGTCATAACGGAATTGAGAGAACAAGTCGCGCAGTTAACACTCGTGAAAGACCAAGCCAATCCTCTACTGACATGCGATTCAGCCAATGCAATGAATCTCCAAGTTGGCCTTACTCATGAAGAGCCAAAAGTACCAGAAGACGGGGTTTTGATAGGTGAAGATACCCCGGAGGATGATATAGATGAGTATCTGGACGAAATTGTTGCTGCGTGTGTTCCAGACACTCGATCGAGTGAAAAATCTACTCGATCGAGTGATTCAATTCATCCCGTCACTTGATCGAGTGATAATTATAGTCGATCGAGATGTGCACAAAATGAAGATGGTCGATCGAGTGATATTCTTACTCGATCGAGTAAGTTTGCTGAGGAAATCACTCGATCGAGTGATAAAAATACTCGATCGAGCAAGGCAGAAAAAGGGAATGGTCGATCGAGTGAGGAAAGTGGTCGATCGAGTATTTCTCAACATGAAATCACTCGATCGAGTGATAAAAGTACTCGATCGAGTACCAGAAGCGGCGAAGATCCTATTTTACTATCTAATTCCGCTACCGTGTCATCTTCCCCTACTCTGGAGACGTCACGCGTTGATAAAGGTAAGGAGAAAGTTGTGGGTCCACTCATTGCTACCAGAGTGCCCTTCCCAGGTCGTCTGAAGGATGCAAAGATCGAGCGACAGTACGGTAAGTTTGTGGACGTTGTGAAGAACCTCCGGTGTTGTCCCTTTTACCGAACTTATTACTCAGGTACCTACTTACGCTAAGTTTATGAAAGATATTGTGACGCGTAAGAGAGATTTAAGTGAATTTGAGACAGTTTCATTTATGGAAGAGTCTAGTAATTTTCTTTTAAACAAGGCTCCACCCAAAATGAAAGACCCGGGCAGCTTTTCTATTACCTGTATTATAGGCAATGTGGTTATTGATAAGGCTCTTTGTGATTTAGGAGCCAGCGTCAGTGTCATGCCCCTATCTGTCTGCAAGAAACTGAACATGAGTCACCTTAAAGTGACTAACATTACCCTACAGATGGCTGATAGATCTGTTAGGAAACCCTTAGGTGTCTTAGAGGACGTGCCTGTAAAAATAGGCAAGCTCTTTATCCAAGTAGATTTCATTGTTTTAGATATTGCTGAGGACACCCGGACCCCAATTATCTTAGGAAGACTATTCCTTTGTACAGCTGGGGCCGTTATTGATGTCAAACAAGGGCGTTTGACTCTTGCAGTAGGGGATGACGAGATCACTTTCAGTCTGCCTAGTACTTTGGCTTGGCCAATGATAGAGGATACTTGCTATTCGGTTGATATTATTGACGAGTCTATTTATGACTTCTGGTCGGGTTCTTTTATGAAGGACCCACTAGAAGCTTTTATGCTTTTTGATGAGTGTGCGAGATAGCCCGGATACGTGTGATTTGTGTTGGATTTGCTTGTTGATGATTTAGTTGAGCCGAACTCACCGAAGGCCGAGAGAGAGCAAGTGGAGAAGAGATGATTAGCACTCTTTGCTCCATTGAGGTAAAGGTACCAGAGCGTAAGCCTCTTCCTTCTCATCTAAAATATGTTTTCTTAGACGATGCGGCGGTTTCCAGTCATTGTTAGTGCTAAGCTTGATAATGATCAGCTAACCTCTTTGTTAGCTGTACTTAAGAAAAACAGGAAAGCACTGGGCTATTCACTAGACGATATCAAGGGGATTAGTCCCGATATTTGTATGCACAGGATAGAGCCGGAGGAAGATCACAAACCTTGCAGAAAGGGTCAGCGCAGAGTGAACCAGAAGATGCAGGATGTTGTGATGGCTGAGGTAATGAAGCTGCTCGACGCAGGTATTATTTATTTCGTTGGTCACTCTAAATGGGTGAGTCCAGTGGAGGTAGTCCTGAAGAAAGAAGGGACAACTGTAGTTAAGAATGATATGGATGAGTTAATACCTACTCGAGTAGTGACTGGTTGGCGGATGTGTATAGATTACAGACAGCTTAATGCCGCCACCAAGAAAGATCACTTTCCCCTTCCTTTTATTGATCAAATGGTAGAAAGGTTAGCTTCTTATAAGTTTTCCTGCTATTTAGACGGGTACTCTGGGTTTTTTCAGATCCCTATACACCTAGACGATCAAGCTAATACTACATTTACTTGTCCTCAGGGGGTTTTTGCTTATCGCAGGATGCCTTTTGGTTTGTGTAATGCCCCTGCCACCTTCCAAAGGTGTATGATGGGGATATTTTCAGAGTATATTGAGTCTATTATGGAAGTTTTCATGGACGATTTCAGTGTTTATGGAAGTTATTTTTCAAACTGTCTGTCTAACCTTGAGAAAGTGTTGCAGCGCTGTATTGAGGTTAATCTTGTGTTGAACTGGGAGAAGTGCCACTTTATGGTCAACGAGGGAGTTGTCTTAGGGCACTTAGTTTCTGATAGGAAAATAGAGGTTGATAAAGCAAAGGTGGAAGTGATTCAGCAATTACCACCTCCCGTTAATGTTAAGGGGGTGAGGAGTTTCCTTGGCCACACCGGTTTTTATCGCCGGTTTATCAAGGACTTCTAAAAAATTGCTAAACCACTTACACAGTTGCTACTTAAGGATGCCCCTTTTGTGTTTACTGATGAGTGTCTTTCTGCTTTTCACAGGTTCAAGCAGGCCTTAGTCTCTACGCCGATCATACAGCCTCCCGACTGGGATTTGCCGTTTGAGATAATGTGTGATGCCAGTGACTATGCACTAGGAGCGGTGCTAGGCCAAAGGAAAGACAAAGCTCTGAATGCTATCTACTATGCAAGCCGAACTCTGGATGAGGCTCAAGTGAAGTACACTACCACTGAGAAGGAGCTTCTAGCTGTAATTTATGCCTTAGAGAAGTTTCGTTCTTATTTAGTTGGGTCAGAAGTTACTGTTTTTACTGACCACGCAGCTTTGAGCCATCTCCTTGCTAAGAAGGAGGCTAAACCACGGCTATTGAGATGGATATTCCTTCTTCAGGAGTTTGATTTGCAGATTAAGGATAAGAAAGGAGCTGAGAACGTTGTAGCTGATCACTTGTCGCGACTGATGCGACAAGAAGGGGAAGACTCTCTACCTATTGATGATTCTTTCCCTGACGATACTTTAATTGTTGTTATATCGTCTATTGTTAACCAAGAACCTTGCTATGCAGATATAGCTAACTTCGTTGTCAATGGCAAGCTGCCGCCTGACCTTTCTCATCAGCAGAGGAAGCTTTTTCTGTATAACGCTAAGCAGTATTTCTGGGATGATCCTTATTTGTTTAAGGAATGTGCAGACGGTCTCTACAGACGATGTATTCCGCAGTGGGAGGCCAAAGTACTCCTGGAAGGCTGTCACTCCTCTTCCTATGGTGGTCACCACGGTCCATCGCGCACCGTGGCTAAGGTACTTCAGTCTGGTTTTTACTGGCCTTCTTTGTTTGCTGATGCAAAGTCTTTTGTTTCAGCTTGTGATGCTTGCCAACGATCGGGAAACATTTCGAAGAGACATGAGATGCGAAAAAACGGCATTTTAGAGGTTGAGGTTTTCGATGTCTGGGGCATTGATTTCCAAGGACCGTTCCCTTCTAGTAAAGGTAACAGGTACGTTTTAGTGTCTGTAGATTATGTGTCTAAATGGGTTGAGGTCATTGCCTCACCCCACTGTGATGCCAAGACCATGATAAAAATGTTCAAAAAGGTCATATTTCCCCGATTGGGTGTCCCTAGGGTCGTCATTAGTGATGGGGGAATGCACTTTAAGGAAAAGAAACTAACTTCTATTCTGTCTAAAGTTGGTGTCCAACACCGGCGTGGTTTGGGGTATCATCCCCAAACTAGTGGTCAGGTTGAGGTCTCTAACCGAGAGTTGAAAGAGATCTTGTTTAAGGTAGTTTCTAAATCACGGAAGGACTGGAGTCTTAAGTTAGAAGACACATTATGGGCCTACAGAACTGCCTTTAAGACACCGATTGGTGCATCACGTTATAGGTTAGTTTATGCGAAATCATGTCACTTACCTGTTGAATTGGAATGTAAGGCTTGGTGGGCAATTCGTGAGCTTAACTTTGATCCTAAGTTGTGTGGTCAGAATAGTCTTTTGGAGCTAGATGAGTTGGAGGAGTTTAGGCTAAATGCCTTTGATAGCTCGCGCATATACAAAGAAAAGACGAAGAGATGGCATGACAAGAGAATTCTACCTCGGGAGTTTCACGTTGAGCAAAAAGTGCTGCTGTTTAATGCCCGATTGAGATTGTTTCCTGGCAATCTGAAGTCCAGGTCGAGTGGTCCTTTTAGGGTGACAGCTGTTACCAAATTTGGATCCGTGGAGCTCGAAGATTCCGAAGGTAGTAGGTTCAAGGTGAATGGGCAATATGTGAAGCATTACCACGTGGCGAATGAAGCAGACAATCGTGTTGAAGTCCTGTACTTCGGCGAGCTAGACACGCCAGTTAATTGATGCCAGAAAGGTCGTGCGGGACCTCTTAAACCAGCGCTCTCCGGGAGGCAGCCTGGACTGTTTTATTGTACTTTTGTTGAACACTTTATTTTTCTTTAGCTTTTTGTTGAACTTTAGACGCTGTTTTTCGAACCTTTTTATGCTCTCCTTGCTTTTAACGCGTATTTTGCAGGTCCAGTCACTCGATCGAGTAGTTTTTCTACTCGATCGAGCACTTTGGGTGATTATTCACTCGATCGAGTGATATTTGTACTCGATCGACTAAATGCAAAAACACGTTAACTCGATCGAGTAGTTTTCTACTCGATCGAGTCCATCCAGATACCAGTTTTGTAACACCCCCATACTCCAAGTGCCTTACCAGGACCACTCAGGTATAAGGACGTTACCATCTCGGTTACCCGAGGCAATGATAATCAAATAAACAATAATGAAACGATATTTAAATAGTAATACTTTAGCGAAAGGTTACAATCCAAAAACCAAACCAAATACTAATACATGTTCTCAAAACGACTGTCTACTGAACTAACTGAAATGTATGTAAAAACTGCTAAACTACAGCGGAAGACTTCTATCATCTGATCGAGGCAATCCCAGCTATCCCAGTACTCATGTCATACCTGCTCACCATCCCCGAATGGATCACCGCAGGTTTTCAAAACATTCACCGGGGTCAGTACTATTTACACAAGAGGTATAATTAACAATACAGTAACTAACACAACTCAAACAATCACACACGATCAAGCACTCCACTCCATCTCCGTCTCCGACTGTCCATTGGACCAGCCCTGCCAGTGGGGGACCGCAGCCGTTCCCACCTAAGCCCCGCTCATCATACCGAGCGATAACCCTGTCCCATTAATGTGCACATCCCCTTCCGTGGCGGGTTCCACGAAGGGCGAAACTAGGGCGTGAAGCCACTCCCGCAAGTGACTCCACTCAGCCGAGAACGCATCTCGAGAACCACAGACAAACAATCACAATACAATCACTACATCGTCTGAATCAACCAATTATACTAATTACAGCACAACACCACACCACATGTAAGTAATACTGAGTAGGGAAACCCTACCTGGAAAGCACAATTGTCAGACGATCTCACAGCTGAAGTCAAAAAGGTTCCTCTACGAATCCTCCTCCTAATGATACAAGCACATAATTACTACTATGCACATAACACAACAAAACCCCCAATTCCCAAAATTAGGGTTTAACTAACTTTGACGAAATGCAATAAAAACGGTATAAAGGTCTTACCCTCGACGCAAGGATTACAACGGTGTAAAGACAAGTGAAATCCGACCTTCCAAGCTCCGGGATTTGTTAAGAATGCGATTAAGGTGATGAACGTAGTTTGTTTCTCTTCTCACAGTGATTTAGGTTTTAGAAAAGTAATTAGAATGAATGACGAAAAGATTATATACTTAATCGCATAATTAACAAAACCCGAGAAAACAACCCCCGTAAACCGGCTACTCGATCGAGTAGCCCAGGTACTCGATCGAGTACCCCCCTACTCGATCGAGTATCGTAGTTACTCGATCGAGTACCCAACAGTCGAAACTATTTCATTTCGCAAAACTCCTTACTCGACAGAGTAAGGCCTACTCGGTAGAGTACCCCAAGACTCATAAATACGGAGTATTACAGTCTTCCCTCCTTAAAAAGAACTTCGTCCCCGAAGTTCAAACCAACACAAAACAAAGACTCACACTACCACACTCCCGACTCAACAGCCGAAGCAAACTCAATATAAAAACTTGTTACTAACTCAAACTCAACCCGACTCAACGACAACAACTATACTGACACAACGTAAAAAGGGCATAAAAACTCTTAAAAACTCTTTGCGATCATCTCCTACCCCCCTAAAATAAACAAGGTTACGTCCTCGTAACCAAACATACCTGATCAAAAAGGAAAGGGTAGCGTTCTCTCATGACCTCCTCTGCTTCCCATGTAGCTTCCTCTGTCTCGTGGTTAGACCAAAGGATCTTAAGCAACACTGTCTCACCACTCCTAGTCTTCCTAACCTTCCGGTCAAGGATCTGCTTAGGTTCCTCAAGATATGATAAAGACTCATCTAGTTCTATGCTCTCTGCCTCTAACACATGTGACGGGTCACTCACATACTTCCGCAGCTGCGATACATAAAACACATTATGCACTCTCTCTAAAGCAGCAGGTAAAGCCAGACAGTAAGCAACCTCCCCAACTCGCTCTAAGATCTCATAAGGACCGATGAACTTCTGACTCAGCTTGCCCTTCTTCCCAAATCTCATAACACCACGCATAGGAGACACCTTCAGAAGAACCTTATCCCCAACCTGAAACTCTATATCCCGGCAGTGTAGATCTGCATAACTCTTTTGTCGATCCTAAGCTGCTCTCATGCGTTCCCTGATCATCTTAATCTGTTCAACCATCTCATGTACCATCTCTGGTCCTAGAACTACTGCCTCAGCACTGTCGTCCCAACCAATCGGACTCCTGCATCTCCTCCCATATAACGCCTCAAACGGTGCCATGCTTATACTAGTGTGGTAGCTGTTGTTGTAAGAAAACTTTATCAAATCCAACCTCTGTTCCCATCTACCACCAAAGTCCATCACACAAGCTCGCAACATATCCTCAAGAGTTTTGATTGTTCTCTCAGTCTGACCGTCTGTCGCAGGATGAAAAGCTGTACTCATCTTCAAAGTTGTACCCAAGGATTCCTACAACTCTTTCCAGAACCGTGATATAAACCTCGCATCTCTGTCAGACACTATGTCCTTAGGGACTCCATGTAACTTAAACACATTCTTTCGATAAGCCATAGCCAATTGTGCTTTAGTCCATGTATCTTTCATTGGAACAAAGTGAGCTGACTTGGTCAGTCGATCCACTATCACCCATATCATGTTATTACCTTGTTGACTCTTCGGTAAACCCACGATAAAATCCATAGAAATGGATTCCCACTTCCACTCGGTACCTCCAAAGTGAATCTTACCTTGTGGTCGTCATTTGTTCCCCTTTAACTCTCTCGGCATGTCAAACAACGGGCCACAAACTCGGTTGTTTCCTTCTTCATCCCAGGCCACCAAAACGTGTTCTTCAAATCCTTGTATAGCTTGTCTCCGCCTGGATGTACTGAATATGGTGTACAATGTGCCTCTGTCATGATTGTCTTTTTCAGCTCCTCATCATTAGGGACACACCACCTACCATCAAATCTCAAACTACCATCAAATCTCAAACTACCATCTGTGTGAATAGAAAATCGGGACACTGTCCCTTTCTCTACTCCAGCTCTCCACTCAACCATCTTAGGATCTAAAGCTTGTTTACCTCGAATATCATCATAAAGATCAGGCCGCTTTGTCAAATCTCCCACAAAGACATCTCCTCTCTCGAATCATATGTATCCCAAACTTCCCCACCTCATCTCTCAACCTCATCAAAGATAGAGCTGTACACAGGGAGTGTACACTCTTCCTACTCAAAGCATCTGCAACGACATTGAATTTCCCTTCATGGTAGATAATATCCATGTTATAATCGCCAATCAGCTCCATCCACCTCCTCTGTCTCATGTTCAACTCCTTTTGAGTGAAGATGTACTTGAGACTCTTGTGATCAGAAAATACCTTAAAGGTCGCCCCATAAAGGTAATGTCTCCAAATCTTGAGAGCAAACACCACCGCACCCAACTCCAGATCATGTGTAGGGTAGTTCTCCTCATACGGCTTCAATTGCCTAGAAGCATAGGCAATCACCTTACCGTTATGCATCAACACACATCCCAACCCATTCTTTGAGGCATCTGTATAAACCTCAAAGTTCTCGATCCCTTCAGGCAATGCTAAGATAGGAGCTGTGGTCAAACGCTCCTTTAATGTCTGGAACGCTTTCTCACAACTCTCATCCCAACGGAACCTGTTCTCTTTCCTCATCAAAGCTGTCATAGGTCTAGCTATCTTGGAGAAATCTTTCACGAACCGTCTGTAGTATCCAACTAAACCCAAGAAACTCCTAATCTCAGCGACATTCGTTGGTGCTTCCCACTTTGTCACTGCCTCAATCTTTGTCGGATCCACAGCTACTCCCTCCTTAGAGATCACGTGCCCCAGAAAAGCAACTTTCTCCAACCAGAACTCACACTTGGACAGTTTAGCATACAACTCATGGTCCCTCAACGTCTGCAACACGATCCTCAGATGCTCCTCATGCTCTTCCTTAGTCTTAGAGTAGACTAAGATGTCGTTGATGAATACCACCACGAAGTTTTCCAAAAACTGTCTGAAGATTCTGTTCATCAAATCCATAAACACGGCCGGTGCATTAGATAATCCAAACGGCATCACCACATACTCATAGTGACCATACCTCGACGTGAAAGCCGTCTTTGGTATGTCCACCTCTCTAATCTTCACCTGATGGTACCCCGACCTCAAATCAATCTTGGAAAAGACTGATGCACCACTCAACTGATCAAACAGGTCATCTATCCTTGGCAAAGGATACTTGTTCTTCACCGTCACTCGGTTCAGCTCTCTGTAATCTATGCATAACCTCAAACTCCCATCCTTCTTCTTCACGAACAGAACTGGTGCTCCCCACGGCGATACACTAGGTCTAATGTATCCCTTCTCTATCAGATCATCTAACTGCTTCCTGAGCTCCTCCATCTCTTTAGGACCCATCCGGTACAATGCCTTAGAAATTGGCCCTGTCCCCGGTTTCAACTCAACGGTGAAGTCTATCTCCCTCTTCGGTGGCAACCCCAGAATCTCGTCAGGGAAAACATCGGCAAACTCTCCCACCACTGGTATCTCGTCAACTGTCGGACTCTCTATCCGGTTATCTCTCACATGGCACAAAATCAAAGGACATCCCTTCCTCAGATAGGACTTCAACGTGATAGCTGCAATTAACTTAACTTTGGGTTTGACTAAAAACCCACGATAAGACACACTAACACCCTTAGGCCCTCTCAAAGACACTTTATTTTGATGACAGTCTATCTTAGCTTTATACTTTCCCAGCCAATCCATCCCAACTATCATCTCAAAACGGTTAAAAGGAAACTCTAGCAAGTCTACAGGTAGGTCGACTTGCCCAACTATCATAGACACATCCCTAAACAACCTTCCACAAGATACAGACTCTCCCGAAGGTATAAAAACTTTCTCACTTACAGACTCGTAAACTCTCAAACCCAACTTTTTAACATGACTCGACGATACAAACGACTGGGAAGCCCCCGAATCAAACAAAACAAAGGTATGAATACCGTTAACAAGAAAGGTATCAGTGATAACATGTGCATCCTCCTCAGCTGCTTTCTTGTCCATCATGAACAGCTTTCCACTGGTCTTCTGTCCACCTCCCGGACAAGATCTTGGTGATGTGGCCGGCTTAGCACCCGACCCCGATTGTTGTTGTTGTTCGTAGCTGGTTTCTGATAAGAATTACCGTTGCATTGCGGTTACCTCCACTCGATAGCTCGCCTCCCGGTTAGACCATGACCCAGTGGTCATTTGCTCGCATAACTCGTGCCGGTCCCCGAGAATAACTTCCCCGACCCGCCCCGAAAAGCTCCGGTACACTCGTGCACTCATGTCTCTTGTGGCCGACACCGCCACAACCAAAGCAAGTCATACCCCAATTCTTCGCTACCCCCACGGCCACGCCCGAAGGAAGCCCCAAAGACTAAACCCCGACCCAATGAGAAAACCCTTAGCTTGATTGTGGTTGCCTTTCTTATGACTAGATTGGCCACCACCCTCACTCTCAACCTTTCTTTTCTCAACACGGACCTCTCCGAGCCATTTCCACTAACCTCTCGGCCCTCCCAACTCTCTCATAAGCGTCCTTAACATCGTAAGGACTCCTACAGGTATCTTATCCATGATCCTGGGGTCAACCCCTCTCAAACCTCGGCGCGATTCTCATCACTCAATCCCATGTCCTCAAAGCATACCTAGACTTCTCGTTAAACCGCTTATAGTACTCAGCCACGGACATGTCGGATGTCATCTTGAACCCGTCGAACTCCTCCCTCAGCTTGCTTCTCACATGATCTGGCACAAACTCTTTTCTCATAGCCCTACGGAACTCATCCCAAGGTATCGCAGGTAAGCCTTGGTTAGCATACATCTCTCTGGCACTCACTTTCACCTTATCCCACCACTCACCACCGCCTCTCTCAGGTAGAACGCAGCGTGCTCTACCCTCATCTCATCAGGACAATGAACCAGGTCTAGTATATTCTCCATCTCACGATGCCAGTTGTCAAGAAGGTTTGGTTCCCCGGTTCCTTTGTACTCCTTTGGGTTGAACCTAGCTATGTAAAGGCTGATCTTAGAGTGATCAACCTCCTTATCCTTATTCACTTTCTTTAAGGCCTCCATAAGAGCATCCTGGTGCTCCAACATCTTAACAATATCATCCGTATTCATGGACTCAGCTCTCGCATAGTAAGCGTTTCTCTTAGGCGGCATCTTAAAGCTATATATAAGAAAGGGTAGACATAAACACACGTACTAAACCTCAAAACACGAAAACAGGCTACCCAGGTGCTACTCGATCGAGTGTCCCAACCTACTCGATCGAGTAAGAGGTTACTCGATCGAGTGCCTCCCATACTCGATCGAATACCTCGACTCGAACACAACGGACCTTTCGACCTCTAACATACTCGACCGAGTAGCCAGGCTACTCGATCGAGTGACCCTCTACTCGATCGAGTACCCCTAGTTACTCGATCGAGTACCCTAAAACTCGATTCTCGGGTCGCAAAACGTCAAAAACCCACCCGATCGAGTCAGTCCCACTCGATCGAGTCATGCTAACTCGAACATGCTACCCGCATGTTATAACATATTCTATCATGTAATACAACTTATCAACACGATATCATTTCTTAATTATGCATACTATGCTACTCAACTGCTCATGCGATTAACAAACAATTATATCATGTTATTAATGCCACATAGTAATCACTCAACATGCTCCTCATTCCAACACAGTTCTATATATATATATCTCTTCAATTTCATTCATATTCTCAACTTCTACTTCAAACATCCCACATTTACAACACACCTCATCACATCCACACACCAGCGAACAAACAACACATATGACGCAACAGATATTCCCACTCATGTGACCGGTTCAAAATTGTAGGGCGAGGTCGCGACTTTAGGACGTCTCCCAAGCCTTTGCATTAGCTCCTACAACCTTTACCCCGGGTTCATTTTAATTTTCTCCCTATATTCATTGGGTTCATTGGTTACAGGTTTCAGGATCGTCGCTCTGATACCATTTTGTAACACCCCCATACTCCAAGTGCCTTACCAGGACCACTCAGGTATAAGGACGTTACCATCTCGGTTACCCGAGGCAATGATAATCAAATAAACAATAATGAAACGATATTTAAATAGTAATACTTTAGCGAAAGGTTACAATCCAAAAACCAAACCAAATACTAATACATGTTCTCAAAACTACTGTCTCATGAACTAATCGAAATGTATGTAAAAGCGCTAAACTACAAACGGAAGACTTCTATCATCCGATCGAGGCAATCCCGCCTATCCCAGACTCATGTCATACTGCTCACCATCCCCGAATGGATCACCGCAGTTTTCAAAACATTCACCGGGGTCGATTACTATTTACACAAGAGGTATAATTAACAATACAGTAACTAACACAACTCAAACAATCACACACGATCAAGCACTCCACTCCATCTCCGTCTCCGACTGTCCATTGGACCAGCCCTGCCAGTGGGGGACCGCAGCCGTTCCCACCTAAGCCCCGCTCATCATACCGAGCGATAACCCTGTCCCATTAATGTGCACATCCCCTTCCGTGGCGGGTTCCACGAAGGGCGAAACTAGGGCGTGAAGCCACTCCCGCAAGTGACTCCACTCAGCCGAGAACGCATCTCGAGAACCACGGACAAACAATCACAATACAATCACTACATCGTCCGAATCAACCAATTATACTAATTACAAAGACAACACCACACCACATGTAAGTAACACCGAGTAGGGAAACCCTACCGGAAAGCACAATTGTCGACGATCTCACAGCTGAAGTGAAAAAGGTTCCTCTACGAATCCTCCTCCTAATGATACAAGCACATAATTACTACTATGCATATAACACAACAAAACCCCCAATTCCCAAAATTAGGGTTTAACTAACTTTGACGAAATACAATAAAAACGGTATAAAGGTTTTACCCTCGACGCAAGGATTACAACGGTGTAAAGACAAGTGAAATCCGACCTTCCAAGCTCCGGGATTTGTTAAGAATGCGATTAAGGTGATGAACGTAGTTTGTTTCTCTTCTCACAGTGATTTAGGTTTTAGAAAAGTAATTAGAATGAATGACGAAAAGATTATATACTTAATCGCATAATTAACAAAACCCGAGAAAACAACCCCCGTAAACCGGCTACTCGATCGAGTAGCCCAGGTACTCGATCGAGTACCCCCCTACTCGATCGAGTATCGTAGTTACTCGATCGAGTACCCAACAGGTCAGAAACTATTTCATTTCGCAAAACTCCCTTACTCGACAGAGTAAGGCCTACTCGATAGAGTACCCCAAGACTCATAAATACGGAGTATTACAAGTTTACTCGATCGAGCTGTTCTAAATAACTCGATCGAGCAGTTATGTCATCCAGCCGCTATTTTACGTCTATGGAGCTACTGCTTGACTTTCTTTGACCTCCCATGTTCATGGTCGGTTTGGGGAGGTCCCTCTTTACGACGTTTAGTAAGTTTTCCGACTCCACTTCTCCTTTTCTCTTCGGTTTACATCTCTTTCCCTATTTTTGGTACAATGAGGGCATTGTATGGTTATCCGTGTCTGCATTTTTGTCTGCATGTTTTCTTGCATTTCCGTTTGCACGATTAAGTATGCTCGCATGCATTGTTGTTTTAATTAATTCAAAAACCATAAAATTCAAAAAATTTCATGTTTAATTTGAGTCGGAACGTTTGAACTTTGACGCTACATTGAATCCTTACTTGAGCCTTGCATATTCTTGACATTTAGTTGGCATGATTATGTGCATGATCTACGATTTTTTGTTTCTCGGTTATCTGAACGAATAGACTTGATTCAATATATCGGCAAGCTACATTACATTCTGAGGTTAGAGCTTTATAAACTGGTGACATCCATGACCGGTTTCATTTAGGATGTGAGTAGTACTCTCTTTAAGGCATGTAACATCAATTTGCATAAGCATGAGTCTAGTTTTCTTAATACTTGTATGCATTCGGTCTGTGGATGGTGACACATGTTAGGAGAGGCAGTTGCCTTTATTTCATTCTACCCATGAGTCTCACATAGCCAAATTGCCTTTTTGTCCTTTTAACTACTATCTATAATTTTTCCTACCCTAGCCAAGCTAGTGACGAGTAGTTGTTTGGAATGTTTTACTGCAGTTTAGTTATTTTTGTCTGATTTTCAGCAGTTGGTGGAAGAATTGAAGGGAATGAAAGAAAAAATGTTGGATGAAAAATGAAAAAAAAATGAAAAAGAAAAAAGAGAACGAAAAAAGAAAAAGAAAAAGAAGAAAAAGAAAGAAAAATCATGTGTGAAAAAAAATGAGAAATTGTATAATGATTTTCACTCCCATGTTTTATTGATATCTTATGGGGAGTTGACGAGTTTGTTTTGGTGTTTCGTGAGTAGAGTGCATGATTTTTGCACCGTTTCATCTTTTATATTGAGTATGAAGTTGGGATGCAGTTCAAAATTTGGATCCGTTGTTGCTAGTCTGGCTATTAACTCCACATATCCAAATTCATCTTAGCCCCTTTTTACCCATTACCTCACTTACCCAAATGTAAGTCCTCGACATGTGTCTTGGCCATTAGTATGGTTGGAATGCATATGTACGGTTGTAGAGACTTTATTCATGTTAACTGCATATATGTTCTTATAGGTCGAGTTAGGTGAGTGTCTTTACTTCTTTCTATCTTTCACATATATACTCACCTTGTGCCTAATTCTAAGTGATGAGCGACCCGTGAGAGTCCGATATCTTTTGAGTCTTGCAAGGTCGACGGTTCAGTAAGTTTGAAACATTGGTTTAACTCGTTTGCACTTCTCTTCTGCCACTTTGTCAGTTGTTGCATTAAACTGGTTTTGGTGGGTGATTTGTAGCTGATGCGTTGGTCCCGTTCCATTGTTCATTCTTAGTTGCATTCATATCTTGCTTGGGGACAAGCAAAGGTTTGGTTTGGGGAGATTTGATGCGTGTATATTATATAAGGTTTTTACCTCATTTTTACACGCATTTCTGTACTATTTATGTAGCATCTAGCTACAAATACCCCCGAATATTCTACTTTGGTTCGTTTTATGTAATTTGCAGGAATAAACCAAAGAGGAGCTAAATCGAGCCTATTTTGTCCCAATTGCATGCATTTAAGGAGAATAAGGAGCCGGAGCTTGGAAATCTAACACCCGGAAGACGCGTGAGCTAGTTTCGGGAAGTATTTTGATGTCTTACGTGCCAAGATAGCTCGATCGAGTAGATTTTCTACTCGATCGAATGCTTTATATATTGGAGTTGCTCGATCGAGCAGTTCAAGCTTACACAAAGGAAGACATTGCAAGGAGTGCTCGATCGAGTGGTTTATTTCCACTCGATCGAGAGGTTTGATGGCTAGTTACTCGATCGAGTGGTTTATTTCCACTCGATCGAGTGGTTTATCTTTCTATAGACTTTTTCCGCCTAATTTTCGTATGGGCTTTTGTAATTAGTCCATAGATTAGGTTTAGAGTGGATTTTTCGCATAAGGCAGAGGGAAGAACAACGTAACTCCTCTCTTCTCCCTCACACACTGACTTTTACTCTATACTTTGCTACTGTTCTAGGATTTTGTTCTTGCTTTACACTTTTGCTACTCAGATTTGGATTAGGATTGGTATTATTATTCCTCTTTTATCCTTTAATCATAATTATTGCATTTGTGTTGCTATTCTCCTCTTATTATTTCATCTCTACTTTAATTCGATCCTTATTAGGTTTATTATCATGTTTAGTTTCGATTATCTATTTGTTATTTTTGTTAGTTCAATGATGATGCGTAGCTAATTCCCCTCTGCTAAGACTATAGGGGATCCATAATTATGAAGGGAAAGTAATCGATTTATTGGTTTAATGCTGGTATAATCTTTGTTGTTAACTGCTGTAATTAATTGTATCTGTTTAATTGAGTCGACGCAATTAGGCATTTATATCTTAGTGACCCTTGACCTGGACCGAAAGGTTGGAATAGGCAAGACTGGTAGCGAACAATAGGGCATTATAGTTAGGGCGAAAGCTAAGCTATTTGTGCTTTAGGGCGAATTGAGACCGAAAGGAGATATTCACTGCTATATTAGTTAGAGCCAGTTGGTATTTTTGATAGGTATACGACTGCCCTGTCAATACTCGGTACATCCAGGCGGTGACAAGCTATACAAGGATTTGAAGAAGACTTTCTGGTGGCCTTGGATAAAGAAAGAAACAGCTGAGTTCGTGGCTCGTTGCTTGACATGTCAGAGAGTGAAAGGGGAGCAGCGTCGACCACAAGGTAAGATTCAGTCTCTTGAGGTACCTGAGTGGAAGTAGGAGTCCAGTTCTATGGATTTTATTGTGGGTTTACCAAAGAGTCAACAGGGTAACAACATGATATGGGTTATAATGGATCGACTGACCAAGTCAGCTCACTTTGTGCCAATGAAAGATACATGGACTAAGGCACAGTTAGCTATGGCTTATCGGAAGAATGTAGTGAGGTTACATGGGGTGCCTAAAGATATAGTGTCTGACAGATATTCGAGATTTATCTCACGGTTTTCGAAAGAGTTGCAGTAGTCTTTGGGAACTACCTTGAAGATGAGTACAACATTTCATCCTGCGACAGATGGCCAGACGGAGAGGACCATCAAGACTCTAGAGGATATGTTGCGAGCTTGTGTTATGGATTTTGGTGGTAGATGGGAACAGAGGTTAGATTTGATTGAGTTTTCTTACAACAACAGCTATCACACCAGTATTGGCATGGCGCCATTTGAGGCTTTATACGGGAGGAAATGTAGGAGTCCGATTTGTTGGGACGATAGTGCTGAGGCAGTGGTTTTAGGACCAGAGATGGTACATGAGATGGTGGAGCAGATTAAGCTGACCAGACAGAGAATGAGAGCGGCCCAGGATCGACAAAAGAGTTATGCTGATCTACATCTACGGGATATAGAGTTTCAGGTTGGGGACAAGGTTCTTTTGAAAGTGTCTCCTATGCGTGGGATCATGAGATTTGGTAAGAAAGGGAAGTTGAGCCAGAAGTTCATAGGACCGTATGAGATCTTAGACCGTGTGGTTACTTATCTGTTGGCTTTACCGTCTGCTTTGTATAGGGTACATAATGTGTTTCATGTTTCTCAGCTGCGGAAGTATGTTAGTGATCTGTCACATGTGTTAAAGGTACAGAACATAGAGTTGGATGAGCCATTGTCTTATCTTGAGGTGCCTAAACAGATTCTTGACAGAAAGGTTAGGAAAACCAGACATGGTGAGACAGTGTTGCTTAAGGTTGTTTGGTTTAATCATGAGGTTGAGGAGGCTAAATGGGAGGCAGAAGAGGCCATGAGGGAGCGGTACCCGTCTCTTTTTGATCGGGTATGTATGGTTACGGGAACGTAACCTTGTATCTTTTAGGGGGGTAGGAGATGATCGCGAAGAGTTTTTACATGTTTTTATGTTTGATTTTGTTATAGATAGTAGTTGTTTGAGTCGGTTTGAATCTGGTTTGGTAAGTATGTTTTGGAGTTTTATGTTGATTTCTGTTTTTGTTGTTGTGTCGAGAGAGTGTTAGTGTGTTTTGTTTTGTTGTGGTTTGAACTTCGGGGACGAAGTTCTTTTTAAGGAGGGAAGATTGTAATACTACGGTTTTATGAGTCTTTGGGTACTCTATCGAGTGGGGCTTACTCTGTCGAGTAAGTATGTTTGGTATACGAATCCGTATTCTGCCTGTAGGGTACTCGATCGAGTAGGCTTGGCACTCGATCGAGTAAGTGGAACTCGATCGAGTACGTGACTTACTCGATCGAGTAAGTCGGGTTACGAGTGTTATTTGACGAGTTTTGTTAATAACGCGGATTAATATATAACAAGTTTCGTCATCTTCTTTAAACACTTTTACAAAACCTAATTCACCGTTAAGAGAGATTTCAAGTTACGTTGCATTGTTCTTCCGCATTATTAGCAAATCCCAGAGCTAGAGGTGTCGGTTTCTTTCGTTCTTTATACCGTTGTGATCCTTGTGTCAAGGGTAAGTTCTACGTATCATTTTTATAGAGTTTGGTTAATGTTGGTTAAACCCTAATTTGGGGATTTTAGGGTTTTTATAATTGTATGGTTAAGGTAGTAATTGTATGAATGTATGTATAGGAGGAGGGTTCGTAGAAGAGAGGTTTTGAGACAGCTGCTAGATCGTCTGATTCTGTGATTGCATTCCAAGTAGGGTTTCTCTACTCAGTATTAATTACATGATGTATTTGGTGGTTTCATTGTGATTATTGTTAAAGTATATTGTTGGTGGTTATGACGGTTGTTGATTATATTGTTGGTTGTATTGTTGATTAATATCGTTGATTGTTGTTGTATCTGTCTGTTGTCTTCGAGGTGTGTCCCTGGCTGAGTGGAGTCACTTGCGGGAGTGGTTTCACGCCCTTGATTCGCGTTCTGTGGAACCCGCCACAGGAGGGATGTGCACATTAATGAACATGGGTTTATCGCTCGATGGAGATTAGCGGGGCTTAGGTGGGAATGGCTGCGGTCCCCCACTGGCGGTGTGGAGTACCTGTTGCGATGGGTACTCTGGCAGGGCTACACACTTTAGTGTGTAGTCAGTTGTGTAGAGATATTGATGTGTTGATTGAGCTGTTTGGCATTTGCTTTCTATTGGTTTGTATCGTGTAATTAGTACGGACCCCGTTTAATTGTTTTAAAAACTGTGGTGATCCATTCGGGGATGGTGAGCACTTGTTGAGTAGGTTTGATATGATGCATATGGGCTAGCTGGGATGAGTCATCACTTGGCAGTAAGAAGAGTCTTCCGCTATGTCAGATGATGTCCTTTCGTTGTTCAGTTTTGTTAGTAGACAGTTTTGGATTGGTTGTATTTCAGTTAACAGTTTTGGTTTGAGACATGTATTCACTTAAACTATATTTTTACTTTTAAAGTACGTTTCTTCATTGTCTTATGATTATCATTGCCTCGGGTAACCGAGATGGTGACGTTCCTATACCTGAGTGGTCCTGGTAAGGCACTTGGAGTATGGGGGTGTCACAATTACCCTTCTTTCTAGTTGCGTGGCTAGTTTGGTTTTTGCTATTTGGGGGGAGAGGAACAACCGTATCTTCAATGGTCGCAGCAAGAGTCCTGAACTTGTTGCTACTCAGCTTCAGTGGGTCTTAAAAACTCGTCTTTCAGTTAGCAGTGTTTCTCAGCTTAGATGTTGGATTGTGAATAACTAGTTTGGACTAGCTGTTTATGATCTCTTAGTTGCTTTTTGTTGGTGTTCTGCTTTTTGTAAGATCTTTCTCATTTATATCCCCTTTGTGGATGAATATAGATGAGTATAACTTTCTTGCAAAAAAAAAAAAAAAAATTATAATAATAATAATAATAATAATAATAATTGCTTCCTTATACCCTATGATCTACCTATATAAATAGACCTCATTAATCATAAAACACAAATAATTCATCACATAAGAGAAAAGAGGAGGAAATAATTCACATAAGAGAAAAGAGAAAGAAGAACTAGCTAGGAGATGGTCACAAGGTAATTTTCTAATTGTCTCTTGACATACTCACCTTAAAACTAATATAACTCATTAAATAGACAACCATTGACTGACCTGAGACCATGACCTTGACCGTGGGACACTAGGGATTTACCAAGACCCACCGTTGACCACCAGGGACATCGGGAAAGGGGTGTTTAAGGCGGGTTTTTGGTGGCTGTTGGGGTTCGTTGTTAGGGTTGTCGAAAGGGGATTTATGGGTATTGGACCCACGAAAGTCAACCAATTGAACCTGGGTTAGGGTGGGTTGAGACCACGGGTGAGATTAGACCCCATTGGTGGTGTTGTGGTGGTCGGAGGTGGAGGTTTGCGGCGGTGGTGGCTGGAAACACGTGGAAACATGGGAGGGAGTACTTGTGTTGTTGCTGCCGGTGTGGGGTCGTTGATGGGGTGTTATTGTTGGGTCGTGAGAGTGAGGGACCACACCTGGAACCACCATGTATCAGTGGTGACAACCGTGGTGGCCAAAGGTGGTGAGGTAATGGAGGGTGTTGGTGTCGGGTTCGTTAAAACACGGGTTGATGGAGGGAAGGTGAACCTGACCGTACGCCTGGGGGTTTAGGGCTAGGGTTGCTAGTGGTGATGGGTACGGTGGATGAAGGTGGCTCGGCTGCTGGCGTAGGTGGTTGAATTGGGTTGTGGTAGTGTCAAACCATGTAGCTAAGTTCCGAGTTCGAATTGTTGAGTTGTTGTTTTGAAGGTTGTTAGTGTTGCGATTTTGGCAGTCGTTTGTGGTGGTGCAGCTGACGTTTGCTATGAGGCTGGGCAGCTGATGGGGGTGGCTCACGGTGGAGCGAGAGGAGGAGTAGGCTGTCGTGGCTAGGTGAGTGATTTTGGGCGTGTTGTCGTGAGTGTTTGTGAGGATGGTTGACGTGGGTGTTGTAAGGGTATTGCTATTGCATATGAAACGTGATATTTTAACCATTATTATATATATTGTTGGTGTGGTTAGTCGGGTTTATTTATTTAGTCGGGTTTATTTAATAAGTCGGGATTTAAATATAGTAACTCCATATTAATCGTATAATTGTTTTATATAATTAGTTTAGTTATTTATATAATTAGTTTAATTAGTAAATGTAATGATTATTATTTATTTAGGTGACGGAATTGTTGAGAAGCTTTGTTTATTGGATTTCTATTGGGTTATTGGAATTTGTTGATCAGGTAGGAAACTACTCAATCTTGTCTTATTTCTGTTATTGCTAAAGATGGATTAAATATATGAGGTGGTGGATTGGTGAAGGATGTGTTTAACTGTTTACAGTGATCTTTTATGATCCTGCTGGATTTTCTGTCTTATGCCATTATTTTATGTCATGTTCGCTTGGTTATATTACTGAGACTGTCATTATTATTGATTGTTGTTGGAGTTGGGAGATGAGTTTTGTGTGTATCCAGACTGTGTGTCTGAGGCGGGACTGTGTGTCCTGGAGTATGACTCTGTGTTTAGAAGTGGAGTGTGACTGTGTGTCTAGAAGTGGGTGTGTGCCGTGGTGTGAGGTGGGCGAAATGTGATTGTGGAATCTATTTGTGTAACATAGCTATTGCAGGTTGCTGTATTCTTATCCATTGTTTAGTTTTCTATTCAAACTCGTGGTTAACAGTATATTCGTGAACACATGTGATGAACCATAAATGGGGAGCATATTTGCAGGTGCTTAAGATTAGCGGACTTGGGAGCATTGGGACGTGAGCTCGACTTGGACCATAGTTGCTGTCTAGATCACTTAGTTGACTTATACAACTTAATTTATGTAATTTCCGCTGCATAGTAAATTGTAATGTTAAGGTTTAAATTTAATCGGTTGGCAATGTAATAAAACCATTATTTCAGTTAAAGTTATTAAAGTACTTTGGTTTGTTTTAATTTGTATCATTTACCTCGGGCAACAGAGATGGTAACAGTCCTATTTATTAGGAATGTATTGCTAAAGGCTCCTAAATAAATGAGGGTGTTACAGAACAGGTTATTTGATTGGTTAGAAAAATTGCTTGGAGTGACTTAGAGAGGAAGAAACGTTAGCAAAATGACATATACAAAATTCAGCTTACTACAATTATTTTACCTTTCTATGCAAAGCTTTGGTCAATTTCACTCACTGTCTATCACTCTATCCATTTGTTTCACAATCTCTCCATATCTATGTAATTTTGCTTTATAGAGTTCAAAAGTGTTTTATTTCTATCCTTTTCTCAATAGTTAAGTTTATTCAGAAAAAAGATAGTCGGGCTTTAAGGAAAACAACGTTCAACATCAATTATAAGAACAAATAAAACGACCTAAACAGCAAAATCAAGGCACCTAAACTACATTATTAGAGTGATACCTTTGGATTTGTTTTAATAGTATTTAAAGGTAGTATAGAAGATTTATTTCCGTGAATTTGTAATGGGCACGTAAATGTTTGAAACAATAAGTGATCATCTGTCTCTTGAGCCTCACATGTTCTCTTTCTTTTACAGTCTTCCTAAACTCAAGTAACTAATATCATGGCTAATTAATGTTCTGTATCTACCTCATAACTATTTCGCTACTTTTAAATTTTACATTCTACTTTGGGTAGATTCGACGTGTGATCATGTACCCTCCATATTTCAATTTTTCATTTGGGCTTAGAAACTCCAGTTTTGCATCTTTGAAAAATTCGTTAACGAAATCATTTGTTTACTTTTGCAGACAAGATATTGCATGACCTTTGATAAATCTTACTACACATCTCCTCTCCTCATACTTTTAAAGTATATATTGATTTGTTTAGGCTATATTATAGATTTAGTTGCAGGTATTTGAAGATGGGTACTCAAATGATATGAACTTTTTGTTAATTTAATCACATTATTTCATTTTTGTGGTAGTTATATGTAAAATAATGTTGTATATAAAACTAAACGTGATTCTAATAAAGAAGTTGAAGAGTTCCAAGACAAAGAGGCTTCCTTTTACCATGGCGATAGTCTGGCATATCATGAACATCTGTTGGTAAGTCTTGCGATACTGAGCATAAACTTGAAGAATTCAAGCGTGATAATCTTTCATATGAGTTTGATGCTAAATGCAATTAATGTAATTCAGAAAGTCGGGAGTCTGTTAAGTTCAGTAGGAATTTTACATGGTTATGTGACGGTGGTGTGGAAGAAGTTGAAGAAATCCAAGAGGTTGTCTTTGACAATTTTGAGATGATACTAAACAATTTTCTTTCTGAAGAGGATCAAGCTTTGCGAGTTTCCGAACAAATTAAATCTGAAGAGAACGACTGTTGATGTGGAAGTTGGAGAAGGACATATTGTTTTGGGTTTGATGGCGGGTTGAGATCATTGCCCTTGGCGGGGTAGCATTTATAGTAGTAGATTAGTACTATTATCTTAACTAATTCTATTTGTGATTGAATTCCTTTTTCAAATTGTTATACTGCTGTATTAGTGATATTAGATGATTATGACATAAGTCACTGTGTAATTGTTGTGATAATTCTTTTATGGAAATATTAATTTCATTTCATAACACATTTCTAAATTCCTTTTGTTATTGTAGCTTTATGGCAAAGTTGTCCTCCTAAATCATAAACAGCAGCTCATTACACACCAAAAGTAGTGATATCATAATATCGTGTACTGTAAAACTTTATCACGCTTCAATTCTTCTCACACCTGCAACAGATGTTCTTAATCAAATACATACTTTAAAAAAATTTAAATAGGCAAGACTTGAACCTGCACCTAAGGAGTTCGCCGGTTCAAACAGATGGCTAATATAATAATTTGCTTCACGAAGATCGGTAGCTAAAATGCTGAATGGCGGAATCCATCTCATTTAAGTATTTTTTGAGTGATCATTTAACAATGGAGAACACGGGCTCTATATGGATTTCCCCACAACTAGGGATGGCAATGGGTAGGATCTGGATTGGATCCTATAAAATCCAGATCTGATCCATATTTACAGGATCTGAAATTCCCATATCCAAATCCGGATCCGCAGGATCTGGATTGGATCAGGATATATCCATATCCTTTTGATAATAAAAGAAAAGTCCCTCTTAAATTATGAAAATATTATTTTTTGTATTTTACTACGACGTAACATACTATTTTTCCTTTATTAGATACTAATAATAAAGCTAAAGTTCTAAAAACAAAAAAATAAAATCTTATAAAATTACAATAACACTAAAAAGGTATCTTTTTTTAACCAAATAATGTTAATCAGAAAAAATCATGGTTTGATTTATGAAAAAAATTAAAAGAACAAAGCATATAATTTTACTATTTATTTATCTGAACTTATTTTTTAAGAAAATGAAATAAAAATGGATCTAAGGGTAGGATCTCGACCATACGATCCATATCCATATCCTTATCAACTGGATCTTAAATATTGCGATCCATATCCGCTCCGTAGGATCTGGATCTCAGGATCTGGGCAGGATCTGGATTCTGTTGCCATCCCTACCCACAACCATGACTTCCCACATGGTTGATTAGATGTTTATGGGTTTCCAACTCTAGTGTTGTATATTTTTTATTATAATATTTCAAAAAGTCATTTATTTATATATACTTTTAGGGAGCTGTTATTGCCACGACTCTTTTCAACTGCTCCACTGGTTTTTTGTATTTATTGACTAAAATATCCTTATTTATCTTTACTCTAATTAAAAGATGGGCCCAGCACCCCCTGCCATCGCCATCGTCTCTCCACATTCCAGCATCATCTTCTCCATTTCTTTAGGTTCCATGGCTTGATTCTTAAGGTATGAATCTTTAATATTTTCTATCATCACTTGATAATTATTAAATCAGTAACTTTATTGGTATATCTTGAGCACTAAATCACCTTGGTAATTGACTTCACGAAAATCACCAACACTCCTGCTACTTAGAAGATCTTCGTCATTTTGAGTACACATCGACCAAAATGTTGGCTTAATAGCCAAGTCGTCAATTTCCTTCTAAGTCACACCTACTGCCTTCATTATTAGATTAAGTAACATATCCTAACCTCCTCCATTCACTTTACCCATCATTTATACATCACCATAATTACCAATTACCCACCAATAATCCAATTCACAGCCATCTTTGTCGTTTCAAAAACCTAACATCGGAGCTCCTCAAATCGCATGACCAATCGCTAATTCGAGCTACCCACCAAGATCGATCAACCAATGATGCATCTGCAACCGCCGGAAGCACCCCAAAAGATGCGCCTGCGATCGTCACTACCGGTTCAGGCGGACCCAAATCAGCAACCACCGCGTCTAGTTCCATTTTATGTCGAAATACCTTAGCCTAGAATCCCCTTGAAGACCCGCTTCGAAAATTAAGCTATGGACTGACAATAAGAATAAGTATTGTCTAGGGAATCTGAAATTCCAATTTGAATTGGACTTTCATTAGTACATGATATGTGTGGAGGGAATCCTAAATCCCTCATTTAGTGATCAAGATATGCTAATAAAGTTACTGATCTAAAAATTATTAAGTGAAAATAAAAATATTAAAGATTCATAACTTAGAAATCAAGCCATGGAACCGAAGAAATGGAGAAGATAGGTGATGGGATTTGGAGAGATGATGATGGAGATAATACAGTAAGGCTTTTTTCTTTGTGGGTGAAAGAGGAGCAGAAAAGATTGGTAAAGTTTACAACTTTACATAGTTTTAGAAGGTGGGTGAAAGATAGACAAGGGCATTTTAGTCAATGAGTTGAAATACCAGTGGACCAGTTGAATACTGTCGTGGCAATATCAGCTCCCTATTTTTAGGCATGCACGTGCAACTTTGCACAGGTTTTAAACTAGTTAAATATCTATTTAATTAAGTTGTCTTTTAACTTTACTACGGCATTTATCGATAATTAAATATTTTTCGTTTCTGTAATATTTTTAGTTCATTTTAAAAATTGTAACGGTTTGAAATTCAAAATATAACGTTATAATTTCACGTTATGATTTAAAAATGTTACCGTTAAAATTTCAAAAATGTTACCATTATCAGACTTCTTATAAATATCCTTTGCTCTATCCATTCCAATTCCAACAACCCACATTATTCATTATTATAAATCCCGATTTCTCAATCGAATCCATTCGAATTACAACAACCGAAATAATACCAATATGACTACAAATGCTCAACAAATCAGGGTGTACCAACGAAATATTGACTTCATCGTTTTAAATTTACCAAAGTTAGTGGATCGTCTTGAATTATTCATCCCAAGTGCCACTGTATGGGACTTGCTTGAAAAAGATCCACTCGGCAGGCTTTGTCAAATCTTAGTCGGGAACTGGGACGATGTACTAACTCCTCTAGTTAATGATGATGTTTTGTCTACAACAACATTACAATCAAAGATGTGGGAGTTTTGCAGGTTGCGAAGTGATGTCATAGTATATTTTGAGAGCATACTGACTGTGGTCGATTACGCAACACTTTCTGATTTATGTGCTGGAAGAGTGTTCAACCTCGGCAGCGAGAAACTCGACATCATTGATTTCTATGATCAATATGTTGCGAGTCAACCTGAAGAAATTGAGACTAATGACGATTTAGAAAATCTGGAATCCTCAACTTCATCAACAGAAGATAATTAAGTTGTATTTTAATTAAGTTGTAAACGCTAAACTACGTTCTAATTAAGTTGTATTTTAATTAAGTTGTAAATACTAAACTAAGTTCTAATTAAAATGTATTTTAAATCTCGTCTTCTCACTTACTCATTGATCGATAAAATTGACTACTAAAATTAAAATAAAAAGTGATATCAATTACATTAAAACCATAAAATATTCATACAAATAAACTAAATAAAAATAATAATACAACTAAAATAAATAAAAGTGATACTAAATAAACTAGTCAACATCCTCGTCATCGTAGTACGACGCAAACCTAAAAACAACCTCTCTAGATAATCTCTCTACATCTCCTCAGTGGGTTGTTTGTAGACGGTCTTAAAATGATGACTGAGAGCTACGGCGACCTCTGAATCCTCGCAAAGAGGGACTGAACGATACTCAACCTGGTGCGAGGGGGGATAGAAGAATGGGTGATAAATCTCCGAGTACCACCTCATGTACCCGTCGGCAACTTCGAATGGCATAAATGCTGGAACTGGCCGATGCTTCAACGCTATGTTCGAAGTTTTGATCCCCGACATCCTATCGGGCTCTTCCCCGAACTCAAGCCTATAATTACCCTTCGTCGGGCGCTGCTCAAGAGACGGATTCGGCATCGGAAACGGTATTGTCTGACGATACCGAAACTGACGCATGCACCGATCAGGCTGGTACGGCTCTACTATATCAAGAAATTTGATAAAACCCGAGTAAAGTTGTAACACACCGGCCCAAACTGGGTCGGGAGCGGTTACTTATGATATCTCTCCAGGCTGTGTACATGACCCACAGATCAACACAAGTCCTTTATAGCGTATTTTGTCCTCACTAATGCGCATCCCGGGAACCTTCCCAGGAGGTCACCCATCCTAAGACTACTCCCAGCCAAGCACGCTTAACTTTGGAGTTCTTCCGCATGGATGACCATAAAAGAAAGTGCACTTTATTGATATGAGTAGTACTTCTAATCCCTTTAAGCACTAGTCATTTAAGCCTATCACTGGACCTCTTCAATTACCATGGGGTGTTACAATCACCCCCACTTGAAGAACGCAACGTCCTCATTGCGCCTGGGAACATAACCGCTAACCCAGAATTCTCCCCCGCTACGTGGGTGATCACAATGGAGCTTATAACAACTTCCTCCAGGAGCGTATAACAACTGCCTCCCATCACCACACGGTCGCAGGGTTGCTCTAATACCACTTGTAACACTCCAACCCTAACCGGGTCGGGAGCGGTTACTTATGATAGCTCACCAGGCTGTATACATGGCCCACAGATCAACACAAGTCCTTTATAGCGCATTTTGTTGTCACTAATGCGCATCCCGGGAACCTGCGCAGGAGGTCACCCATCCTAAGACTACTCCCAGCAAAGCACGCTTAACTTTGGAGTTCTTTTGCATGGATGACCATAAAATAAAGTGCACTCTGTTGATATGAGTAGTACTTCTAATCCCTTTAAGCACTAGTCATTTAAGCCTATCACTAGACCTCTTCAATTACTGTAAGGTGTTACAATAGTGACACCCTACAAGGACCCTGGGGACGATTCCTGTAGGGACACCATCGGAGATGCTCCGCCCCGTCCAAACTCTGCCAATGCATCTGTAAGTGTTGAAGATCACCCTTAAACCGAGGAACGCGAGACCAAGCCCCGACTAGAGGTCTTTTCTCAAGGTAAACTCCGGTGCCGGGTCCAAACTGAGAGAAGTACTCGTGTATCCAAGCCCGGAGTAACGGTAGACATCCACTAACACCAAGAGTCTCTCGGCGCGATGCTATCCCTAGTTGCTGGTACAAGTAAGCAAAACAACCGGCACCCCAAGCGTATGAATCAACCCGATCAAGATCATCAAGCAAAGGTAACAGCTGAGCGTTCACCTTATCACTCCTCTTATCCAAGAACAAAGTATGTCCCAATAAAATTAATAGGTATGCCCGGAATAAATCATGCTCGTTCCCTTCCTTAATAACTTTACGCAACTCTGTCGTCAATAAACCATCGTTCTTATAGCGCGGTGGTACCACCTGGGCATGGGGAACTCCATAAAAACTAGATATCTTCACCCTCAAATCTGAATGCTTGGCCCCAACCATACCGTCAATACACACCCTGTCACCACTAACCGGTATCCCGAGAATCCGCTCTACATCGTGGAGCATGATACTAATCTCTCCAAAAGGCATATGAAAAGTGTTAGTGTCCGGCTGCCACCTCTCTATAAAAGCACTAAGCAAGTTATCTGAAAGTCCATAGACCCTAATTAGACTCCTCTAATTAGATTTACCAAATTCATTCATTTAATGATTTAAGGATCTATGTAGCATGCATGCAAATATAAAGGCATAATAAAGAAGAGTAGTGATTTTCTTACATTGCTTATGGAAAATATAAGTACAACAACACTTGTTGTCTTATCGGAATTTCTAGAAAGCTTTGCAAGATCCTCCAAGTACCTAACCTCTAAAGTAGAAGGTCTCCTTCCTTGTTGCATCCAAGAACTTGCCTCCAACAAATATGTGTAGTATTAACTAGATAATACAAATATTTCCCTTAAATATATTAAAAAAACTATTACCGACTCTTAGTAATAATATGAGAATATTAGAATTTTATGTTACTAACTATTAGTAAGGATTTCTAATATTTTAGAGAGATGAATCCAATTTTCTACACATGCATAAGTAAATGTAAAATGAGCAACAATTACTCTTATGAGCCCTATCGGGGCCGACCAAATAAAGAGGAGAGGAGGTGGAGAGTTCCAATGCATGCTTTTATATTTGTTCTATTTTATACAAGAATCTCATAATTACACATGGAGAACACAAAGCATGTTTAAGTAGTAATGATGGTCTCTAAACACCCATTTACTACTCAATAATCACGGTCCAAATGGACCTTTTATGGGTCCATTTTGATTTTATAATTTAATTTACTAAAATTAACAATTAATTACTAAAACCCGACTTAATTAATTTATTATTCAATTATCGTATGATGTACATACCAATTAGCTTTTACTAATTTAATTTACTCGTTCTCTCTAAATTAAATCAATTGACTAACTTTTAGTCAATTTATCAAGGGACTAATTAATCGTATGATGTACATACCAATTAGCTTTTATATTGAGGCTCGTTTCTTTAGGTGTGACCGAAAGGGATCAGCTGAACACCGCCGTCAAATGACAGTAATGTCAAACCCTAGTAACAGTTACCGATATACGTTGATCAGCTAACAAGTATTACTAATGAATATCCCGAGTATATTCCTTACATGAAATTTATTATGTATACGCACAATTGTGGAGGACACCTACTCCAACAATCTCCCTCTTGTCCAATACAAGTTGTGCGATACCAATTCTTGTGTCCGTTTCACATCTCCCACCCAATGCAAGGTGTTTTTCAGGTCGCACTTGCATTTGAACATATCGTGAGTGGTTTTCTCGATAAGGAGAGTAACTGACTGACCGAAAAATCTACCATAGATTTCTTCCGAGCGTGGCCACGCATTTCCAGTAACTACTCCTCGAGTGGCCCAAAGATGTTTATACCATTCCTGTTGACCCATCTACTCTGTATAATGCAGATCACCATGACCCAGAAGATGCCCATCGTCCTCCTTTCACGACGCGACCTAGGATAAAAACCAAAACCAATCGGAAAATGCACTGACTAAGATAAATGGTCGCCAGTCAAAAGAATCGACTCATAGGAATAATATAGAATTCTCGCCACGACCAGTCTTCAATAAAATTGATAAGGGACTCTATAAATGTCACTGCCCGGCAGAGTGTCACATAGTCTGCCTATGTAATCGACCAGTCATCTCCATGACCCCATGGTGCCGAACCCACCGTCGATCGACTTACAATCTAGTCACTCCGAGACGTCACCTCATTAAGTGACTAGGGATAAAAATACAAAGTTCATCCTATTCACTTGAATAGGGTTTAGTGTTGTCTCACAACCTATTCGGATAAATAAAGTATTAAAATTTAGCCAAACTAAATAAAATAGTTCATTAATGAAAACTTAAACAATGAATGTGATTATCATATATGAATAATAGATACAATATCCAATTATTACATATCCCATAATCTAAAGGAATTTTGGTACTCGTCTCAATCCCATTACGACGACATGACCATCATGCTTGGCCTTCGATAAAGGCTTGGTTAAAGGATCAGCAATATTATCGTATGTCCCAACCTTACAAATGTCTATTTCCTTTATATCCACGTAATCTCTTATTACATGATATTTCCTTTGTACGTGTCTAGATTTATTACTATACTTGGGCTCTTTCGCTTGAAAATAGCCCCACTATTATCACAATATATAGTGATAGGATCTTCGGCGGTAGGAACTACTCCCAGTCCTTTCATGAATTGCCGAATCCAAACAGCTCCTCCATTCAAAATAACGACATAGCCGGATTGGAATTTCAAATCATCCCTATCGGTTTGGAAACTGGCGTCCGTGTAACCCCTTACACGCAATTCAGTTTCTCCTCCAAACAGTAAGAACGAATCCTTAGTCCTTCGCAAGTACTTAAGGATGTTCTTCACGGCTATCCAGTGACTCTCACTTGGGGTGGTTTGGTAACGACTCGTCATACTCAAAGCATGTACGATGTCGTGACGAGTGCACATCATAGCATACATGATTGATCCAACAGCGGAAGCATAAGAGATTAATTTCATGCGTTCAATCTCCTTAGGCTTGGTAGGACACTGTGACTTACTTAAAGTGATTCCAGAACCCATAGGAAGAAAGCCTTTCTTAGAGTCTTTAATATTGAACTGATCAAGAATCTTATCAATATAAGCTTCTTGACTTACTGCTAGTATCCTTTTGGATCTATCCCTATAGATCCGGATACCCAAGATGCGTTGTGCCCCTCCCAAGCCCTTCATCTGAAAATGATTCCCTAGCCACTCCTTAACAGAAGTGAGCATCGGTATATCATTCCCAATGAGCAATATGTCATCCACATATAAAACTAGGAAAGAAACCTTACTCACACTAAACTTTATGTACAAACAAGGTTCCTCAACACTTCGAGTAAAACCGTATTGTTTAATAACATAATCGAAGCGATGGTTCCAACTCCTAGATGCTTGCTTAAGACCATAGATGTATCTCTTAAGCTTACACACCTTCTTAGGGTTAGATGTATCCACAAAACCTTCAGGTTGTGTCATGTACACTTCCTCTTTTAGAATCTCATTCAAGAAGACGGTTTTGACATCCATTTGCCAAATCTCATAATTATAAAATGCGGCAACCGCTAAGATAATCCTAATGTACTGAACCATAGTGAGAGGGGCGAAGGTTTCGTCATAGTGAAGACCCTGAACTAGAGTGAAACCCTTTGCCACCAATCTAGCTTTGTAAACATCTATATGTTTATCCATGTCGAGCTTGATCTTGAAGTTCCATTTTCACTAAAGGGGTTTCACTCCCTCAGGTAAATCCACCAAGTCCCATACTTGGTTCTCGTACATAGAATCCATTTCGGATCGCATGGTCTCAAGCCAATGCATGGAGTCAGGACTAGAAATGGCCGACTTGTAGGTAGTCGGTTCGTCACTTTCTAAAAGTAACAAATCACTATTTTCCTCTATATTACTGAGGTAGCGGTCAGGTTGATGACTAATTCTACCTGACTTCCTAGGAACAATCTCCGTTTTAGAATAGGAGGGAACATTTTCCTCCACTTCATTCTCGGTTTGTGGCTTTTGAACTTGATTAAAGTTCAAATTTTCTCTCACTCTTTCTTTTTGAAATAAATTCTTTTTCTAAGACGATAGCATCACGAGCCACAAACACTTTGTTCTCGTGACTATTGTAAAAGTAATAACCACGTGTTTCTTTCGGATATCCTACAAAAAGACATTTTTCGGATGTGGGTGCAAGTTTGTTGTCAGACTTGTTCTGAACATACGCCTCGCAACCCCAAATTGTCATAAACGACAAATAAGAGACCTTCCCTGTCCATATCTCATATGTAGTCTTATTGGCTACTTTAGTCGGGCTTCGATTTAGTAAGAATACTGCAGATAAAATAGCGAAACCCCAAAATGAATCAGGAAGCTCAGTTAGACTCATCATAGACCGAACCATATCTAATAAAGTGCGGTCTCTCCTTTCGGCCAAGTTATTTAATTGTGGTGTGCCATGAGGAGTCCATTGTGATACAATACCATAATCTTTCAGGTGTGAATCAAATTCTTTGTTTAAGTATTCACCACCACGATCGGCTCGTAGGGCTTTAATCTTCTTATCTAATTGGTTCTCTACTTCCTGTTAAAACTCTTTGAACTTCTCAAAGGCTTCACTTTTGTGCTTCATTAAATAGACATACCCATATCTACTTAAATCATCAGTAAAAGTGATGAAGTAGTGATAACCTCCTCTAGCGGTGATGGTTAATGGACTGCACACATCGGTATGTATGAGGGCCAACACCTCACTTGCTCGTATTCCTTTTCCCATAAAGGAGCACGAGTCATCTTGCGTAAAAGACAAGACTCGCATACACAACAAGATTCATAATCAAATGGTTTGAGAACTTTAGATGAAACAAGTCTCTTTATGCGTCTTTCGTTTATATGACCTAAACGACAATGCCAGAGGTAGGATAAATTAGGTTCACCTATTTTGAGTTTCTTGTTCTCTACATGATAAACTTCATTAACATTATTAAGAACATAAATACCTCCAATAGAAATGGCTTTACCCTAAACCATATCATTAAATGAAAAAGTACAACAATTGTCCTTGATCACAAAAGAAAAACCTTCCGCGTCAAACACGGAGATGGAGCTAATATTCTTAGTTAAAGTTGGTACAAAATAACAATTATTTAAAAACAACTCTAAACCACTAGCTAAGGCGAGTACGTATGTCCCCACATAAACGGCCGCTACTTTAGCTCCATTCCCCATGCGTAGGTCCACATCACCCTTGGCTAGTGCTCGCACGTCCTTGACCCGTAAATGATTGCAAAGGTGAGATCCACACATCCAGTATCTAATACCCAAGTTGAAGTACAAGCATAATTAATGTCTATCATATAGAGAGTAGACGAGATTATACCTTTTGGCGTCACACGCCCGACCTTTATGTCCTCCAAGTACTTGGGACAATTTCGCCTCCAATGGCCCTTTCCATTACAATAACAGCATTCGACATCGGGATGTTTGCCAACCTTTGGCTTTGTCTTGCTATTCTTAATAGGTTTGCCCTTTCCTTTGTCTTGCATTTTGAATTAGGTCTTTCCCTTCCCATTTCCCTTCCGAACTTTAGATGAAACAAGTCTCTTTATGCGTCTTTCGTTTATATGACCTAAACGACAATGCCAGAGGTAGGATAAATTAGGTTCACCTATTTTGAGTTTCTTGTTCTCTACATGATAAACTTCATTAACATTATTAAGAACATAAATACCTCCAATAGAAATGGCTTTACCATAAACCATATCATTAAATGAAAAAGTACAACAATTGTCCTTGATCACAAAAGAAAAACCTTCCGCGTCAAACACGGAGATGGAGCTAATATTCTTAGTTAAAGTTGGTACAAAATAACAATTATTTAAAAACAACTCTAAACCACTAGCTAAGGCGAGTACGTATGTCCCCACATAAACGGCCGCTACTTTAGCTCCATTCCCCATGCGTAGGTCCACATCACCCTTGGCTAGTGCTCGCACGTCCTTCAGCCCCTGTAAATGATTGCAAAGGTGAGATCCACACATCCAGTATCTAATACCCAAGTTGAAGTACAAGCATAATTAATGTCTATCATATAGAGAGTAGACGAGATTATACCTTTTGGCGTCACACGCCCGACCTTTATGTCCTCCAAGTACTTGGGACAATTTCGCCTCCAATGGCCCTTTCCATTACAATAACAGCATTCGGCATCGGGATGTTTGCCAACCTTTGGCTTTGTCTTGCTATTCTTAATAGGTTTGCCCTTTCCTTTGTCTTGCATTTTGAATTAGGTCTTTCCCTTCCCATTTCCCTTCCGAACCCCAACGTTTAAGTTCTTCAATCGCAATGAAAGAACGTCCTTTTTCTCACTCCCACTTGCCTCCACATCCCTCTCCTCTTGGGTAAGGAGAGCATGAAGCTCATGGAAACTCTTATCCATGTTTTTCATGTTATAGTTCACCCGAAAGTGGGCAAACTTGTTTGTAAGTGAGTGGAAAATGCGGTCCACGACAAGCTTCTTTGGAATACTACACCTTAGACCCTCTATAGTGTCAACATGTTCAACCATTTTGAGCACATGGGGGCCAATATTTTGGCCCTTTTCAAGCTTTGCTTCGAAGAAACGCACCGCGGTTTCATATTGGCGAATTTGCGGTATTTAAGAAAACATCGTTGTTACCCTCATGAATATCTAATATGCATTGAGGGAGATACAACGAAGCTTGAGACTAGAAGCCATGGACCATATCAAGACATTCTTGACATCGTTTGAGACCTTTATATGGTCATCATAGGCGGTCCGTGCCGCCGAAGTAGCCCTTGGGCCAGGCTCGGGGGGTGGGGGTTCAACCAAGTAGCGGAGAACGTTATCGGATACCGCGGATCTTTTGATCGTTGACTCCCATTCGACGAAATTACTCCCGTCATCTTTCAAAATACACTTTTCCATTACGGGCCTTAGCCATGAGTCTTTTCCAATTTGAGTTGTGGAAGATGGTGTTGTCATTGCGAATTAAAGACTACAACAAAATAAGGAAATATAAGCATTCATTGTTTTAATAATTTACTTGTAAAACTATTTTATCAAGTTTTAGCACTTATCTAATGATTCCTCACGAAATTATATAAATGATTCCGAGATCCGTTTTTAGACAAAAATGGACATCGCATGCCACCTTTATGTAAATACGGTAAGTCAACTTTTGACTAATTCTACCCCTAGAACTCTCAGTTGATGGATTTCAACTAAATCCATGTCCTAGTCCCGGGACAACGCTTATCCCATTGAGTCCAACCCAATTTTGGCATGTGATCTCATCACCCTACTTACCCGAGGTAAAAAGGGTGCACGTGCGTGGTTGCCCTAATGAACACGGGATTCATAGGTGTTACTAATTGGTAAGGCTTATCTCAATTAATTAAATATGTGAGAGATCTTTTCAATTTAGTTATTAATTCTCCTATAAGTGAACTAAGTCGGTGAATTGTGAATAACCGTTAATTGACAATCGCTAAATAAAATAAAAGCATGTGCGGCGATTTTGGCACGATGGGCAAGCAAAATATAAACATGCAAAAATAGTAAATCCTAGTATGGGCACCTAGCTAATCAAATTAACTAGATAATTACAAATTCGGAAACCAACTCCTTGGTCCTTTGCCTCTTCATTGGAACACCTTCCAAAAAATTGCACCATTTTGTGGGATTTGGAACACCTTCCAAAATGGCATCATCTCGAGAAAACGCCGATCTTCATTATAAGTAGTAATAAAAATAGATACAAATGAATACATAACAATACCTATTATACATTTGATCTAATAAAAATAAACTATTAATAATTAAAAACCGGCGATACGAGATCGCAATTAAATTACAAACGAACCGTTATTCCCTTTCATTACGGGTAATAACGATTATAAATAAACTAGGTCATACTATGTACAAATTGCATAAATAATTAAATAAATGATATTCATTCATTCAACAATAAAACTATAAATAAAATGATGAAAATTTCATGCCAAAATCGCACCTTAGCACAATCATAAGTATCTAGCTCGGTTTTGTGGAATTTATCGATTTTTAACCATTAAAAATTAATAATCAATACTTAAATCATATTTAAGCTCAAACTAATTATCTAAACTATTTTAGAACTCAAAAAATTAGTTCCGACTAATTTATTTATAATTAATTAGTTTGAATTGATATTATATGCTAATTATATCGGTTTTACAATAACTTTTATGAAATAAGTCAAAAATAATTATAACCATTAGAATAATTTGAAATAACTTTTTTTATATTCTGGAACATTTCCAGGGACCCAAAAAAATCCAAAAATTTGGCTCAAAAATTTCGAATTAATGTTGAGAATTAAAACATCCATATTTATCAGTTTATATCTCATAAAAACCAATAAACATCAAAAAGAGGTGAAATCAGTTTCTAAATTTCACTTTTAAATTTTAAAACATATTGCTGAACATACAAAAAATTTCTAATATCCATAAAGTTTCGTTCCATATTTTTGAACATATTAATCCCATTTTATCGATTTTTAACCATTAAAAATCAATAAACATGCAAAACTCAATAACAAATTACAAAATTTTACATACACTATGTAAAAAATTCATGTGAGACTATATAAATTTTTCATGGTCATAATCAACATGAAACTATTTTTAGTCAACACTTAACCAAAATATTGCATTATTGACTCAATTTTATATAAAAATGATAATAAATAGCAAAATAACTTCACAAATCACCAAATTTGACCACAAATATTTTGAGAACAGTAAGTATACATGCCAATAAGATTTCGTGCCAAAACAATATTTAACACCCATTTTCGAATTTTCCAAGTTATCTCATAACTCGACAAAATGGCTAAAATTAACATGCAAACTACAAGACTAGTCACTGATACCACATGAAAGTCCATAGACCCTAATAAGACTCCTCTAATTATATTTACCAAATTCATTAATTTAGTGATTTAAGGATCTATGTAGCATGTATGCAACTATAAAGGCATAATAAAGAAGAGTAGTGATTTTCTTACATTGCTTATGGGAAATATAAGTACAACAACACTTGTTGTCTTATTAGAATTTCTAAAAATCTTGAAAGATCCTCCAAGTACCTAACCTCCAAAGTAGAAGGTCTCCTTCCTTGTTGCACCCAAGAACTTGCCTCCAACAAATATGTGTAGAATTAACTAGATACTACAAATATTTCCTTTAAATATATTAAAAATACTATTACTAATTCTTAGTAATAATATGAGAATATTAGAAGTTTATATTACTAACTATTTGTAAGTATTTCTAATATTTTAGAAAGATGAATTCCACACATGCATAAGTAAGTGTAAAATGAGCAACAATTACTCTTATGAGCCCTAGGGGGGCCGGCCAAATGAAGAGGAGAGAGGGAGTGGAGAGTTCTATTGCATGCTTTTACTTTTATTCTATTTTATGCAAGAATCTCATAATTACACATCGACAACACAAAGCATGGTTAAGTAGTAATGATGGTGTCTAAACACCCATTTACTACTCAATATACACGGTCCAAATGGACCTTCTATGGGTCCATTTTGATTTTATAATTTATCTCACAAATTTATGTAAATGCCCACTTAATCATCTTATATGATAAAGTGTTTCCCAATTATGTTTTGTCAATAACACTCATTATCTACATACATGTAAACTTACATGTATATATAATATGTACTAGCACTAATCACATTAGTCAAGTAGTACAATTTAGTAAATTAACAACTAGTTACTAAAACCCATCTCAATTAATTTATTATTCAATTACCGGATAATTAAATAATAACTTCCGTCGGCACGAGTTCCGAACTCGTTCTCTCTAAATTAAATCAATTGACTAACTTTTAGCCAATTTATCAAGGGACTAATTAATCGTATGATGTACATACCAATTAGCGTTTATATTGGGGCTTGTTCCTTTAGGCGTGACCGAAAGGATAAGCTGAACACCGCCGTCAAACGACAATAACGTAAAATCCTAGTTGGCCAATTGTTACTGATATACGTTGATCAGCTGACTAGTATTGCCAATGAATATCCCGAGTGTATTCCTTACATGAGATTTATTATGTATACGCGCTATTGTGGAGGACACCTACTCCAAAATTATTGTCTAGACCGGTGGTAAAACAGTATCTCAAAACCCCAAGCTTGCTCTCATGAACCCGATCGGCAACAACCGCGGGGAGCTGAATCTTTCTGATCTCCCTCACACAACTCGGCCTCTCGTAGCACTTGAGCCACGATCTTTACACATCCGGGTTAGCCTCAGACTAACTTCTGAACGCTACATGTCCACCGAAGCTCTATAAGACGGAACAGTTACTAGGACCACCCACAACGGGATCTCTCAAGATCCATGAAGTATCCCTAATCGGCCTTGACCTCTCCGTGCTCGAGGAAGTCTCCCTAGTACTCGAATAGCGGCCTCTATGATCCCAGGCCAACCTTCGAGTCAACAATCTCTGGGATGACGGGTTCTCTATGACCGGAAACTCACCTACATCCTCGTCCTCCGACCCCTCTTTCGACGGCTTCTCCTCCTCTCCATCATGTCGGAAACAACCGGCTAGCTCCCATGACCTCGCCTCCTCCGAATCACTACTAGTTACGTGACCGGGAGTAGGCATCATAACCATGCCAGGTGACTCTCTAAGTGGCGGTGGAGGTGCCACCGTCTTGGAAAAGCGCATATGATGCTTAGATCCCGTGTCGAACCTGCCGAAAGTACGGTCGTGGTCGGACCGCTTAGGTAGCGGAGGTGTAGGTTGCATAATGTTCTTCCCTCTATCATTTTGATCTCCCATCTGCATTAAACAAATAAAATATGTTACAAATAACCCAAATCAACTAAAATTAAAAAAATCGGCAAATAAAGGCAATAAACACGGTTTAAAAAAAATTGAACGAACCATGGACCAAATGTTGACATTCAACATTCGACCATGGACCAAATGTTGAGATTCATCATTTGACCATGGCCAAATGTTGAATATCAATGTTTGACCATGGGAGTAAGTTGAAATTCAATATTTGACCATGGAGCGAACCTCAAAACTCACGGTTGGCCTTGGAACGAAAGTTGAAATCCAACTTTCAACTATGGAGTAACCTCAACATTCAACATTTGTCCATGGATGAAAGTTGAAATTCAACTTTCGAACATGGCAGCCACGTTGAATCCCAACGTTTGCACCATGGATGAAGGTTGAATTTCAACTTTTGTCCATGGTGTTCATCCTCTTCCACTACGTCAAATCTGGCCATCAATAATGAGCGTATCACAACGGTTTAATGCATATAATAACTAAACTTAGATTACTGTTTTCCAAATATTGGTGGAAACCTAGATCGTGCTAATAAGAATAATGGTTTCCCTCGAAAACCATTGTTATTATAATGTGACAACGGCTTCTTAACAAACCGTTATCAAAAACATTTAACGGTTTCCAAAAAATCGTTATAGAATCACTCATATCAACGGTTGTTAGACAACCGTTACCAGTTTAAGAAAACGGCATTTCGAAAATCATTACTAAATTAACATCAGCAACAGTTTGTGGTACCCTTTTTTAATGTCATAGCTACGGGTTTCTTGTAACCGTTATCATTTTCTATTATGAAAGAACGGTTTTTCAATTCCACCGTTGTCACTATTTGATTATATTTCTCAGTTTGACCACTACATGCAAAAGTTTATCGAACTTTAATAAAAATGCAATTTGACCAATAATATTCAATTTGACCCAAATAATTCTATAAATATGTCTTCATAATATTTTTGGTCAAAATCTAAATTATCAAACATTTACTCGTTAATTTCTCTCTAAGTAAAATATGGCTGGTTTATCGGAGCTACAATCACGTTCTCGTTACGCACAGCCTTTCACTTGCATTCTCCATAATCTCCTGGTTCATTATGATGAGTATGGAAAGGGTTTAAACCCTGATTTTGGGTGGTTGACGCAAATGCTTCATGAGTCCGGTTTCACCGCGGTTAAAAAAGTGTACCCTGTGTCGACAAACAAGCAAGGTTTTTTAAGCTTCGGTTTTATCGAGTTTGACAAAGCCAACTGCCATGATAGTTTTTGTCAGCAAGAAAATTAGGGCCTAGATTTGCGGGGAAAGAGGACTTCTATTCGGATGATAGACAACAAGGCCCTTATCTATGGGTTGCGACCCATCTTGATCATCATCTGTTGAGATATTACAGGAGGCATCACATTCTTGCCACCGTGCCTATGTCATGGGAGAAAGAGGTCATTCCACGTGCGCTGCCCGATGATAATGAAGGGTCAATCTACGACTTGCTCTATACCGAAATTCATGACGAGTATCCTAATACTTCATCAGATTCTAATAATTGAGTCTTTAATTATTATCTGGCATTGTAAGTTGTATTTAGATTAAGGTGGTTCTATGAATTAAAGTTTAATTATTTATGTTTTTTGTTACGTTTTTTTTAACCCCATGCTCTGGAATTCAGAGACAATATCACCAGAAAAATTGTTGTGTCCTCCGAGATTACGGTACTCCTTGCACTCAATGCAATCCACCAAATAAAATGTTATAATGACTTAGGTCTTTAGGAGTGCATTAAAAATATCTAACTTTTATAATTTTTGCAAATACGTAGCTAAAGATATTTATCGCGTAAAACAAGCGTTGACAAACGTGAAGCAAATGTGTAGTATGGAGTTGAATGGAGGGAGTATGTTTTTTGTTACCCCATCCTCTGGAATTCAGAGACAATATCACCATATATGTCTCTTTAACCTTCAGCCCAATCCACAGAGTCGTTTTCCCATTCCAACGACACTGTCCCCTGCTCGGCACTGCGACCTTGGCGGTGTAGAATCGGATGTAGTAGGAGACGGTCAGATTCAGTCGCAACCCATAGTTATGAGCTTACCCGCTGATTGTCGTGATCAAACCAGAGTCTCGAAGAGTCATTGTTATAGAATGTCCACTCAAATTTGCGAGCCTGACGAAAGCATTCCCACTCCTCACCCCTGCCAAACTCGATGAGGGCGCACCGCCCGAAACCATCATGCGCATCATTGTCCGGGTAGATAGTTTGAACCAAATTCAATCCGGCTAACCGAATCAAACCTATTAACCAGTCAAGGCTATACGAGAGTATAGCCTTTCCATGTCGGTCCTCTGTGTACGGGAGATTACGAATGATACACGTAAAGGGTTTAGCGTACATAATTCTACTTGGGGGTCTTGCAAGAGGTTCATAGGATGCTTCATCATCATCATCATCATCAGAGGATGAATAATATGAACCACTATAAGTTTATGAACTTGACGACAAAATCGATGTGGAAAATTAATGGAGGACTAGCTGTTTTTTTTGAAAGAGGGAAAATTATAATTCTACTTATAATGAGTTTGGGTTGTATTGGAAATGGTATAATAAGATAATAAGAATTGGAACAGGTATAATAAGATAAGAATTGGAAAGTGGAAACAGTATATGTTAAATAAGAATCGGTTCACTGTACCGTGTTAAACATATAATCTTACAACGGTTATCCAAAAAACCTTTTCCAATGAGTAAAAACACAACGGTTATCCAAAAAAACCGTTTTCCAATGAGTAAAAACACAACGGTTGGACAAAAACCGTTTTAAACTAAATTATTAAACAATGTCATTATATTATCAATTTAATTATTTGTGATTTTACAGTGTTTGTGATTTGACTAATGCATGCCCTGTAATTTTTACTTTCTCTGATTCAAAGTTGCAATATCGATTGTTTGACCATATGTATAATATAAAATGATAACGGTTCTTTGTTAAGCCGTTATCATATTACATATATCAACAACGGTTATTTTAAAGCCGTTGTCATATTACACCAATAAACAGCGGTTTTTCTTAAAACCGTTGTTGATGTGTGCATTTTACATAGTCTTTATAGGCCATTTATGCACACATTTCTATGCTATTTTAGTAGTACTTTGCTACGAATATGCCCCGAATAGTCTACTTTGGGTTCTCTTGTCATATTTGCAGGTATGAGCCAGAAAGGAGTAAATCAAGCCTAAAACATGTCTCTAGGCATGCATTTAGGAGATGAGTTGAATTGGAGCTTGGGAACTATTGATTTGAGATGCGCGCGGAAGTAAAGAAGCTAGGCGAGCAAAACAAGAACTCCAAATTACGAGTGCTTAATTCAAAGAGCCATATCTTGAGTTCTACAATAGATATTTAGGTGATTCGAATCGGACATGAAAGCTTATCCTCTTAGATTTCCAACGCCATAAAAATCGCTTGATTCGGACAAGTAACGAAGAAATGGCAGCCGTTTGAAGTTCAGTGCGCGAAGCAGGAATTACGCGCTGAGAAGTCCTCGATCGAGAGGAATTGTTCTCGATCGAGAGGAATGCTAAGGAATATCACTCGATCGAGAGCCTTAAGTGCTCAATCGAGCAACAATATTTGACGGGCTTGGCCTGTTTTGTTATTTAGGTTTAGCAAGTCATTATTTTGTTATAAAATAGGCTTGCACGCCAAACACATGAGATACATCAGACGAGACTGGAGCTCTTCTCCAGTTTCGGCACCTCTTCCTTATTTTGTTCCGGATCTTAAATTCTGCTTCTATTCTTAATCTTTAATCGGTAATTCTATTCCTTTAATTCTTCCCTTATGCTTTATTCATTAATTATGCATTGCTAATTCTCTTGCTAGGATATTAGGGGAACCGTAATTATGTTAGATTAGTAATCGATATATTATGATAATGCTCATATGATCCATGTTGTTTTCGTTACAATTAATTGTTATAGTCTTTCTGAGTCGACGCAATTAGATTATAAATCGTAGTAAACCTCGACCTAGATCGAAAGATTGGAAAGGGTGAGACTCGTAGCGATACATTAGGGCGTGGTAGTGAGGGCGAAAGCTAAGCTATTTGTGCTTTAGGGCGAATTAAGGACCGAAAGGTGACGTTCGTTACCCCTTAGATCTATTTGCTTGACCTTCAACTTAGATTACTAGACTAATTAATCGCGGTGAACCGATTGTCCTAGCTATCCCTTTCCCTTGCTTTTCTCTCATCCCTTACCTTGCTGTAGTTTAGACTTTAAAATCGAATCAACCCAATTTGTGACATTAATAAACGAACCGTTAAAACAGAGATATCTTGCCTCCTGCGGATCGACCCTTATTACTACCTTTTAGTAATTTGGTTTTATCTATATTATTTTTGATACTAAAACGACGGTATCAAATTTTGGCGCGTTCTTGGGAGGCAATTGCCCTATTTGTTTTTTTTTTGTTTCGTTTCGTTTATTTTTCCCTCTGTCTCGGGGAATTTTATTTCCGAGACAGTTCTTATCTTCCTTGCTAGTGTTGTTTGATAGGTCCTACAGGTCCTATGGCGATGCTTCAGGAGGTATTTTGTGAGAGATGCGGTACTGTGGGACACGATGCAGTTCACTGCCTTGCAGATCGTGACCAAGTTTATGCTTATCGACAGTATAAACAAAGTCACTATGTTTTGTCCCCACCTCGCAGTTATGCACCACCGCATCCGTACTATCAACAAGGCTTCCGAGAGCCCTCCTATTCTTTTTCACCACCGCAACAACCAACCCCTCCTGCTGTCAACAACGAAGAGTTTGACGAGTTGAAATCGCTATTAGCATCACTCACTCTTCACTCGCAACAAATGGAACAATCGAGGAATGCCTCAATTGAAAGTCTTACGCACTGTGTCGCTCTGTAACGATCGAGACGGATTTTGATGTGTACAACTCGGACTTCGAGGACGATTACTTTATTGCGACATTTGACAAGGAAATCCCGAAAAATTTGGTCGATCGAGTTGTTACCATTGCTCGATCGAGTGGATTTGGTGAAGAAGAGTCTCGATCGAGTGATTTAGTTGCTCGATCGAGCACAATAGCTGCGGGCAGCATTGAGTTAGCATCCGACTCTGTCCAGATTGGCGATGAGAAGGTGAACGAAGACCATACCGCTTCAATGAAAGGTAGTATCACTCCTTTTGTTGACATTAGTACGACTACTTTTCATCCTTCCTTCAATTCATATACTGCCTTTGAATTGACGCCTCCGCCCCGACTCGGGAGCAATTTGGAGGAAAATCGCTATATTTCTTCTTATGCAGGTCTAACGAGTTGTGACACGGGAAAGGGATCGAAAGATTCTATCCCGCCTAGGAAGAAAGCACGACAAAGATCTGTTAGAGTCGTGATGGATGCTATGATAGGCCGATGCCTTGCTGCTGCTATACTATGGAGGACGGTAGTGAAGCTGTCGATGGCTGAAATAACTGCTTTCAGTCAAAAGCCTCGAGGAGGGGCGATGTATTTCGTTATTCGTTAAGCCGGGTTTCCAACCCCGTGCAATTTGTAATAAATTATATACTTAAAACCATTTCTGTTTTTGTTAGGCATTTCTAAGACAATGTTTTGCGTGAAACATTTATTTGGTATTTGGATATATTTTTGTGTTTAGTTTTGTAGGTGGCTGATAAAGGATTTGGTCAAGTAGTTTACTACTCAATCGAGGGGAAATTGGAAAGTCAAAGCCTCGATCGAAAGGCCATTCTGGTCGATCGAGGAAGCAGACCTTAGTGAAGGCTTGATCGAGTAACTTTGTTACTCGATCGAGAGGATTATGGAGAAAGAACATCTCGATCGAGAAGATAGGGGAGTTTTCGACTTTTATTATTTCTTTTCACCTTATTTCCTCCTCTTGTTACTTCCCAATTTCGTGCACCCCCTCCCCCTTAATTTTCTATCTGTTTATATTAGCCCAAAAAATACCAAATAGGACTACGGACCCTGCTGTTGCCGTAGCCACCTCTTCTGCTGTGCTTTTGTCTCATGCGCGCTACATCGAGTAGTACGCGGCTACTCGTCCCCTTAGTTTGATTTGATTTGGGAAGCCGTCTGTGAGTACCGCCTTCCCTTGTTTTTCCATCTCATTTACTGTATTTTAGGAACATGTATTAGGTTTGCGTACCCCATCTCCCTTTTTGCTGCTGTTGGTTAGCTGTGAAGACAATGAGGACATTGTCTGTTTTGGTTTGGGGAGGGTATATGCATCCTTTTGAATCTGCATTTGCATTCGTTTTGCATTCATATTTCTTGCATTTCCGTATGCATTGCACTTAATTTCGAGAAATTATTTAACCCATAAAAACTTAAAAATTTCACATAAATTCAAAAAAAAATCACGTTTAATTTTGCATTTAGGTTGAGTCGGAATGGAACATTTCTATGTTGGAATTGCTTTAGCTTAAGCCTTGCAAATTTCTCACGTCTTTTAGTAATTTTCAAAGCATCTTCTCGAATTTCGTTTCAAAATATGTTGAACAATTAGACTCGACTTGAAATTTTGGCAAGCTACTTATAATTTCTGAGATATAGAGCCTATAACTGGTGGCATTCATGACCGGTTAATTTAGGAATGAGAGTAGTACTCCCATCATTTCATGTTTTGCATATGTATGAGTTTTGATTGCTTTTTGCCTATACGCATTGGTTTGTGGTCGGTATTGCATGTTTTGAGAACTATTGCATCTCCCCTTTCTCGTTTTGCCCCATTAACTCCACATTAAGCCATATCTGCCAGTTGCCCTTAACTACATCCCATACTTAGCCTACCATTGTGCCGAGCTAGGTAGTAGCAGAGGAAATTGTTGTATTTGTACAGTTTATGGCTCGTTTTGTACTGTTGGAGTGAGTATTGATGAGAAATGTTGGAGTACGCTGAAGTTGGTGCTCGATCGAGAGCTTATATGGTCGATCGAGCCATTGATGGTCCTAAAAGTCCTCGATCGACAAGTCCATGTGGTCGATCGAGTGGATTGGAGTTGGAACCTCTCGATCGAGTGGCATCATTCCTTGATCGAGAGGGTTCGTCCTGTGTCAGCCACCAAAAAGGAAAAAAAAATGAATGAAAAAAAAAAGAATGAATGAAAAAGAAAAAAAAAAGAGTTAATAAAAATTACTTCTTATCTAATAATTTGGCTGAGATGATATACACCTCATATGCTTATTCTTATGATTTGGAGGTGTCCATTTTGGATTATGTGTTGGGATTTGCCTAAATATTAGAGGCAATGATTTATTTTTCGAGTTAGAAGAACGGATGCGATTTCTAATGGTTTGTTAGGTACTAGCTTGGCTTTTTACCCCACATTTCCATACTTGTTTTGCCCCTTCTTTCCCACTTAGCCTCACATATCCATATCTTGCAATAGTTCGGCATGTAATAGTCCTTGATGGTGGTTATGCGTATGTATGGTAGCTAGAATCATTATTCATGCTAGTTAAGCATACATGAACATGTTGGTCGTAGTCTAGGTGAGCGGCTATATTTTCTTTATCTCTTACATATAATGCTTACCTTGTGCTTAATTGAGAGAGAGTGACCCGGGAGAGTCCAATTTTGAAAGTCTTGCAAGGTCAAAAGTTCAACTATTTATAAGATATGTATAAATTCGTTTGCTTTGTTATTGCGCTATTAGTAGTTGACTCTTTTGCATTAAATCGGTTTGAGTAAACGGTTTCAGCTTGTCATGGTTTTTGTTCCTTTCCATTTAGCTCATTAGTTAGTTGCATTTAACTTGCTTGAGGACAAGCAAAGGTTTGGTTTGGGGAAGTTTGATGTGTGCATTTTACATAGTCTTTATAGGCCATTTATGCACACATTTCTATGCTATTTTAGTAGTAATTTGCTACGAATATGCCCCGAATAGTCTATTTTGGGTTCTCTTGTCATATTTGCAGGTATGAGCCAGAAAGGAGTAAATCAAGCCTAAAACATGTCTCTAGGCATGCATTTAGGAGATGAGTTGAATTGGAGCTTGGGAACTATTGATTTGAGATGCGCGCGGAAGTAAAGAAGCTAGGCGAGCAAAACAAGAACTCCAAATTACGAGTGCTTAATTCAAAGAGCCATATCTCGAGATCTACAACAGATATTCAGGTGATTCGAATTGGAGATGAAAGCTTATCCTCTTAGCTTTCCAACGCCATAAAAATCGCTTGATTCGGACAAGTAACGAAGAAATGGCAGCCGTTTGAAGTTCAGTGCGCGAAGCAGGAATTACGCGTTGAGAAGTCCTCGATCGAGAGGAATTGTTCTCGATCGAGAGGAATGCTAAGGAATATCACTCGATCGAGAGCCTTAAGTGCTCGATCGAGCAACAATCTTTGACGGGCTTGGCCTTTTTTGTTATTTAGGTTTAGCAAGTCATTATTTTGTTATAAAATAGGCTTGCACGCCAAACACATGAGATACATCAGACGGGACTGGAGCTCTTCTCCAGTTTCGGCACCTCTTCCTTATTTTGTTCCGGATCTTAAATTCTGCTTCTATTCTTAATCTTTAATCGGTAATTCTATTCCTTTAATTCTTCCCTTATGCTTTATTCATTAATTATGCATTGCTAATTCTCTTGCAAGGATATTAGGGGAACCGTAATTATGTTAGATTAGTAATCGATCTATTATGATAATGCTCATATGATCCATGTTGTTTTTGTTACAATTAATTGTTATAGTCTTTCTGAGTCGACGCAATTAGATTATAAATCGTAGTAAACCTCGACCTAGATCGAAAGATTGGAAAGGGTGAGACTCGTAGCGATACATTAGGGCGTGGTAGTGAGGGCGAAAGCTAAGCTATTTGTGCTTTAGGGCGAATTAAGGACCGAAAGGTGACGTTCGTTACCCCTTAGATCTATTTGCTTGACCTTAAACTTAGATTATTACTAGACTAATTAATCGCGGTGAACCGATTGTCCTAGCTATCCCTTTCCCTTGCTTTTCTCTCATCCCTTACCTTGCTGTAATTTAGACTTTAAAATCGAATCAACCCAATTTGTGACATTAATAAACGAACTGTTAAAACAGATATCTTGCCTCCCTGCGGATCGACCCTTATTACTACCTTTTAGTAATTTGGTTTTATAAATATTATTTTTGATACTAAAACGACGGTATCAGTTGTAAACACAGATCCACTGTGAAAACTGAAAAGTTTGTGATTTTACCAATGCATGCCTAATACTATTGGTTGTTTGACCATTATTCACCGAATGCATGCACAATTAATACAAGTTTGAATGTAACGTATGAATGAAATTAATCTAATTAATTGTAACTTTATACTATAAATAGCATCACATTTGCAGTAATAATAAGAATCACTTTATTATTACTAACTTATCTACTTCACTTTTTAAATAATATAGATATACATACATATCATAATTAAAATGTTGTCGTCTTTATCATCCACAGTCGCACCTCCTCAGTAATCGGTAACCCGCTATATCAATTCGATTAAGTGCATAATTCACAATCTCCCAGTCATACGCGATGCTGCTGGGAAGCCAGCTTCTAAGAGCCTTACACCGTTGAGGGACATCCTTATTGAGAATAGGTTTTCAAATGTTAAGGCAATCTACCCGGCTTGGATTTCGAGTCGTGGGTTTCTTGGATATGCTCTGATCGTGTTTCGAGGGGATGGTCTTGACGAATTTTGCCAAGCAAAACAACTCGCTACAAGGTATGCATCACGTGATCATCAAAGGGGCAAACGTGACTTTTATGCCGACGACCCTAAGGATCGTTATGTACAAAATAGGCCTTACTTATGGGTTGCCACTGCTGAGGACGCTCATCAGATGAGAAGGTTTTTTTCGTACAGTTTTATTAATGTACAGAAATCATGGGAAGACGAAGAAGTGCCTCATTTTGATCACCGTCTTGATGCCGATGTAGTAAGCTTGATTTATAATCAAGTTTATCCTGATTACCCACCCCCTAGTCAAACTTCTGTTAGGGTGTTTAATTCATTTACATAGCAAGCTGTTTGTTTTTGTGGTTTTTTTTATTGTGTTTCCTTTTTTTTTCCTTGGTGTACTGTTTTTTTTTTTTTTTGCCATTGTATGATATACTCCTTTTAGTATATAGTTCAACTCTTAATTACATGCAAATGCTTGTTAACATAGATTTTAAATAACTTGCGAACAGACAAATGAATGAAACAATAATAATGATTTAGGTTATATTAATTACAATAACATATAAATATTCAATCAAAAATTAAACAATCAAAATAAACATTTTCATACTTTAGTAATGAGTTTATAATATATTGACAACGGTTCTCATAAGAACCGTATTAGAATATAAACACCTCTAAAAATAAATGGAAATTGGAAGATATTAATAATATAATTACAACGGTTCGTATAAGAACCGTATTAGATTATGCAATTGTTGAATAACATAGATTTTAAATAACCTTCTTTCATTCATTCTTTCTTTCTTTCTTTCTTTCTTTCTTTCTTTCTCTCTCTTATTACTCAAATTATGTCAAGTGGTAGCTCTTCTTCTTCCTCTATTTCAACAGGGACATGTAATTGCTCTGTTCCGGTAGCATTACGGACTTCTTGGACTTTGCAAAATCCGGGAAGAAAGTTTCTTACTTGCAAATTCTATAATCCCGAGACTAAAATGCGTGGATGCAATTACTTCAAGTGGGTTGAATAACATAGATTTTAAATAACAGGTTAGTGAATGAGAAAAAGAGCATGGATATCGATATTACTCAAGTGAGAAGTATACTACATCAACTTGAAGAAGCGAAGCGGGGAAATGACAGTGAAATATTGTAGGCAAAAGAAGAATGCAAGAAGTTAACCATGGATATCGTAGAACTCAAAAATAATGAGGCATGGCTTAAGTTAATTGTAAAATTTCTTCTTCTAATTATTATTTACCTAGTTTATTATGCATGGTGGTAGTTTTTAATCTTTATGTGTAATCTTGTAATCCTTTAAATTAATGGAAATAAGTAAGATTTTCTATGAAACATATTGTAATTAGCTTGCATATATCAAACTGATGTTGTAAACTTTTTATGTTGTTGCAGCAGCTTAGGGGAAAATCGTACCAAATGATGCTTTATTTCTTGGCGGTAAAATCAAAATAATGAAATATAAAATACAACCGTTTTACCTAAACCGTTGTTCAGGACGTATACAGTTAAAACGGTTCAGGCCGTTGTTATCTATATAAAAATGATGCTTTATTTTTTGGCGGTAAAATCAAACAAAATGAAAAGCTTTAAGACAACTGTTATTTCTAAACCGTTGTAGATAATACTAATCAATTACGGTTTTAAACAAAACCGTTGTCTGTGTGGAAACAAAATACAACGGATTTTCTTATACCGTGTTTATTACTTTCCATTAAACAAGGTCTTGCAAGGGTTATATTATTCACACATATATACCCTGAGCTTCACCGCCCCCACATAATATCCTCAAACATCGAGCTTTCCCTCAACCACCAACCTACCCCATCGCCGTCGCAGTCATCATCGTCATCGTCATTGCCGCCGCTAGATCAACCTGGATCCTCCTCTTTAAAGAAGTAATAAACCCTCCTCTCTAGAGATTTGTTTGTTATTATAAGTATGCATTGTTATTATTTGTTTATTCATTTCTGCTTTAGATATTGTCGAAAAGCGGAAAAGAAACGATGGAAATGCGTCAGGCGACGACTCAAGTGATGAGTAATTTGCAACACACTCCGGGTCGAATGCGCCACAGGGTTTCCTTAGAAGCAATAAATTCAAAGATATCTAATCCTTTACAATAGGATAAAGATACGGGACTGCCATATGGTGAGAATGCCGAGTATTTTGCGAGTTGGATTGGTTGTTGTGTAAGATAGTATGTGCCTCTCGGTACACCACGTATCTGTGAACTGAGTAAAATACGTTATATCATGCTAATAAACAGAATAAAGGTGTGTATATACTATAATATATGCTTTAGCTGAAATTAAGTTACTACTTGATATGTGTATTAGCCGAAACAAACCAACTATACTCATCATATATGCAGTTAGCTTACGTTATCCCCGAAATGTATGATAAGTACCTTAAAAAAAAGACAGGAGAAGCCCTCAGTTCTTGGAAGTTAAATATTGCTGAGAACCACTTGTTCAACAAGGAAATCGGGGAGATGAACAAGAAACCACCAACAAAGAAGTATTTGTATGTCAGTCAGGACCATTGGCATAGCTATATCGCTTTTAGGCAGTCTAACAAGTTTAAGGTAACTTAATAAGTAAAGAAGTATATGTAGTTTAGTGTTTTGTCATGCTTACGTTTCTCGATACAATTTATTTGATGAAGGCTATAAGTGAGAGGAACAAGGCGAACATTTCAAAGAAAAAGACCGGCTTTTACGGCACCCGAGGTGGTTATAGGTTGATTAAGAGGAAACTTGTAAGTACATAATTCTTATAGTATTAGACTATTAGGTGTTTTAGTCGGATGTTATATATGTTCATAGTAATCATACATATTTTGAGAGGATATCAATGTGATGAATGAATTGTAGGCAAAGCTTGGAAAATTCAGTCGTCACGACGCTTGGGTGGAAGGTCACACTCTTAAGAATGGAAAGACGGAAACTGAATATGATAAGAACATCAAAGAGAAAATCGTAAGTTTGACTTAATATGTCACTCCTATCAATGGTGGTCGGAGTTATATAATTGTGAGTTTAAATAAAATTTAGTTGCTTAATGGTCTTTTGTGTATGTAGAGAATCTATGAGAAGAAGGTAGAGGAAGGAAAATGGAAGCCTCAAGGTCGTGATGATATTCTTGCTAGGGCAATCAGCAAAGCAAAGCATTCAGGTCGTGTGAGAGGGGTATCGATGCATGTTGGTATCACTAAGTATTTTGGGAAAACTTCTCGAAGGATGATGAGTGGTGATGATTCCAAGAAGGTAATAATATAAATACTGTATTTGATTCAACATAATTTATAACTATATATGCTGACATTAATTTCTACTACACAGCTACAGAAAATGGCCAGGTTGATGCTGAGAATGGTGAAAACTGGGGAAAATCCATCAGAAGAAGAGTTGGATATGGTTCAAGAAGTCATAAAGGAAGCAGAGGAGGAGGAAGAGGAGGAGGAGGAGGAGGAGGAGGAGGAGGAGGATGAGGAGGAAGAGGAAAAAGAGGTAATAATATTTATGTCTTATATGAGTTGGAAAATCAGTACGTGTTATATAGACAAGTGTTAATGTACAGAAGGAAGCCGAGGAGGACATAGCAAGAGAGAAGGAAATGGAAAAGAGACTAAGGTGGGAGTCGACGATCGATATCAGGCAGTTGAAGAGGAAAAGCAAGCCAGGAAGGCTGTGACACAGGATGAGGTGGAGGTAGGTGATGATCATACGTTCTTCTCAACACCAAAAAAGGTAATAGCTGCTAGTTTATAATTATTCATATCATACATGTTTTTTACTTATGAAATTTATTTTAGGTAGTGCATGTATGTGTACTAATTAATTATAGCTGTCGTGAAGGGCAATTGCAAGGTGGCTTGTCGTCTGTTCTATTTATAGGGGAAACAGAAAGTTGTTGTTGTCAGAGGATACGTGTTCGCTTACGACCGGCTTCAAAAAGTTAAGGTTCATGGTATACACCTTCGTGATAAATGCAAGAAAGTGGAAGTGTCCTAATTATATAAAGACGAGTATGGGGAAGTAAAAGTACCATTTCCTAATGAGGAGATCACTTATTTGAAAGAAGGTCTAAGTTCTTATGTGCAATGACCTGACAACCTCATCAATGTTGTCATCCCAGAGGTACCTATATGCAGACGTTAATTATTACTTGTTCTTTAAATATATTAGGGTACGAATATTAACATATCGTAAGTACTTTAATCTTTAAATTTGTAGAATTTAAGCAAATCCGTGGCGGCAGCTAAAGCAATTACTACTACGTCAACGGACAAAGTCACCGAAAGGACTACGTCTTTCCCAAAAACAAAGCCACACCACATACAATATAAGCCAACTAATTTTGTTGCAGTCAAGCCTCCTTATGATTCTTATTATGAATCGTGTGCTTATAAGAAAAAAAATGAAAACTACTTCGCTAAAGGCTTTGCACAACCTGGCTGTAAAGAATTCATTTAGAGGGGATGTAATCATGATTAACATTGAAGAGGAAACTATGGGCGCAACTGATATTGTCGTACTGGACCCGAAGCAACTGATGGAATTTGTGGACCATGAAAATTTAGATGATGTTCACATTTTGATTTGGATGAAGTAAGTTTTATTAATAAAACTATTTAGTCATTTCCATTTACGAATAATGACGTTTGTTTAAATTATCAATTACAATAACATTCTTCATTCCATGTGGCGTAATAGGTACCTGAATAATCAGATCGCTGAGAGAAAGTTCCCAATTCACGCCTACGGATTCTTGAGTCCTAAGGCGTTCTATGTGCACATTATTTCATACGAAGAACAAATCAATAGTATCGCTCGTCGGTTGATGTCGACCAAAAAACTATGGCTTGCCCCCTACAATGAGAATATGTATGTATAGTACGTGATTATTGTAATGAATCACGATTCTATAAATTTATTATTAACATGCTTACATGCGTGTAAATGAACTAATTAACAGTTCAATGTCCCAAATTGAATAGGAAGCACTGGGTGCTACTTGCAATCCAAGTGGAAACAAAAAAAAGTGTACTGAATTGACTCTCGTGAAGGCAAACCCTCTGTGTAATACCCCGCAATTATAAAGACTGAGACTTGACTGATTAGACGATTCACTCGGCCGAGTGAAGTTCCACTCGACCGAGTGAAGGACCGAGTACTATCTCGCGCCACCGCCCCACCAAGTACCTTGGGGTTGGGGAGCCTTGTCTCTTTAGCGACTGGATAAGGGAGATGGAGAACGTATTCGAAGTAGTAAGGTGCCCCGAAGAACTTAAGGTGGAGCAAGCCGCCTTCTACTTGGGAGGACTCGCGGGGGGATGGTGGTATAAAGAGAGGGATGCTATGAGAGACTTTTATGAGGAAAGAGGTGAGGCCGCAATACCATGGACCGATTTCAAGGTAGAGATGAGAAATGAATTCATTCCCGAGCATGTGAGATGCAAACTCCGGGCAGAGTTCGACCGCTTTGTCATGACCGATGCTATGAGAGTTCAAGATTACTATATCCATTTCAACGAAGCTAGCTACTTATGTGGAAGACCTCCACCTTAGCCAATCACACTTGGCTCTAAAATTTGAGGGAGAATTGAACGTCAAGATCCTATAGAACCTCTCACCCGGAGAAGTCTCAAGTGTGAAAGAGATCAATGCTAGGGCCGGAAACACGGAGAGGCTACTCGGCATGACCAAGGATGCTAAGGAGAAGTCCGGAGAGAAGAGGAAAGTCTAAAGTGAAAGTGGAGGGTACTAACCCAAGAAGACTAATTTTTATCAAACTAGATCCTACTCGGGAGGAGCGCCCACAAGTGGCTACGGCAGAAGGGTCATGAGTGAAGGAGGAGGACTTTGGTGCTATAATTGCGGTGGCCTTGGCCACAAGAAAGTGGAGTGCTCGAGCACCCCAAAATGGCCCAACCGGAGGTTCGGGCAACAAAACTCCTACTCCACTCATTCTCAAAGCGGGAACAATAACCGGAATTCGGGGGCATGGAGCAACCCGAGGAATGCTAACTCCACTTTCAATGGTGGCAACAACCAGGGAAATTTCAACCGGGGAGCTCCATCTAGAGCAACCAGCTTCACGGGAGGCAATGCTTCTGGGAGTAGGCCAACCTAATCGGGAAGCAAGGTACAAGGTGAACCCAAGTCTAGTGGCAAGCTGATGTGACTCATTTCTGCGCACATTTAGTCCCCTAATTGAGCCTATTTTGCATACTATTATAACATTCCATAGCCATTTTGTCCGTCAAATGCTTTCTATTTTGCTTTCCTAGTGCATTTTATATGTTTTGTAAGGAAGGAGACAATTAGGCGGAAATTCCCGTCTCTTGAGCTTATTTGGAAGGACATTGACGATCTTGGTTGAACAAGTATGGAAGAAGAGGCAAGAACTAAAGACCAATATTGCAAAAATAATAAGTATGCGAGAGAAAGCATTCTGAACAACAATCCGAGCGTCCAAAGCTTCAAGACGCTCGTCCAAATGCCCCAGAATCCGAGCGTCCCGACCTTCGGTCGCTCGTCCTACCTGCCTACAATCCGAGCGTCCCACCCTTGTATACGAGTGTCCCTCGATGTCTTCAGCAAGGATGCGCATCTCTCCAAAATACTTGCATTTCCCTACTTAGAACTTAGAATTTTTAATTACTAATTTAGCCTTAGTTAACCTAATGAGGCACTACTATAAATACCCCATTTTGATGATAATCAAAGGGGGCTTCAACATTAGAAATTCCTCTTAGATTAGACTAGGAGTAGATTAGAATAGATTACTCTTTAATCTTTCCACAAATCACACATTAATCTCTCCTTAATTATTGTTCAAGTTTATTACTTTTGGGTAATTGAAGATTATTTAGGTTATTATTGGAGGATTGACAACCCTTCATCAATCAATCAAGTTCTCTTCTTTTATTTTTGCTTTATTATTGGGAATCATCTCAAGTTTGGTATAATCCCTTTATTCTTTACTCTTTATTGTTTATTTCCTTAAGCTCATATCATGTTTATACTTGTTGTAATGATTGACACCATTAATGACATGTTTTCCATGATAATGAGTGAGTAGTTTCCTTTAGCTAGGATTAATGGGTAATTAGTGAAAACCAACATGGGGAATAATCATGCTTAATCTAATATGTTTTCATAACTAAATTGCTTGCTTGTTGTGATGTCAACCTATCCACATGTTATGTTTGATGAAATGCTAAGCCTATGAATCCTTGCATTTACAACCATCTCTTATCTATTCAACTTGACTTGTAAGATATAAACCAACTCGAGTCTTGTTAGACCATGCATAGAAGTGATTAGGAGGAAAGTAAGTCGACTTGTAGGTGTTGTACAATCTAATCGATTTGGCTCCGGGACCCAACTCTTCCTAAGAACCGTAAGACATAAACCAACTCGGTTCCTCTACAACATTAATTGCTTGCAACTTTGTGAACATGTTTGTATGGTCAACTCCCATGACTCCCCCATGAACCCATGATATCCTAGCACTTTTAATCATTTGTTTACATCAATTATAAATGTGTTTGATTGGGAGACCCGACGACATCACCGATCAAAATGGCGTCGTTGCCAGGGATGGTGCTATGTGATTAAGTTCTTACTTGTTTGTCTATTTTTATTTTGCTTTCACCTTGAGGAACTTGTTCCTCAAGGATTGTTCTTACCGTTTTCATGTAGTTTCCATGCTTGTAGTTGTTTCCTTGTCTTAGCTATGATGGCTCAAGACTTGACGTGGAGTATGTGGTGGATCATTTGAGTATGACTATGGGTATGGGGAGTTTTAGAAACAAGTCAACACAAACCTACCTTACTATTTGTACAATAAAAATCCTAACCACTACCCCAATTTTTCCCACCGAAATCACCACAACAACCACCCACTCAATACCCACGTCATAATGACTTTCAATTGCCACAATGCAACCATTTTCACATCCACCCACAACAAGAAAATGAGCCCATTCAAAATATGATTCTCCAAATGATGGGAGATCAACAAAACTTCTTCAAACAAATGATAGAGGAGAGCCAAAAGAGGGACAATGTTCTTCAAGGCGTTGTTGCCCAAGGTGAGGAATTGGAGATTCAAATTGCCCAAATGAAAGAATCCCAAGCAATCACTCCTCACCATTCTTTGGACATTGATCATGAATAGGAATTTGAAGTAGTAACCTTTGATATGGAAAATGAGAAGTGGGAAGAGCCAACCTCTTTGAGCTCTTGTGAGTATGAAAGTGTGGTGTTTGATGAAGAAGACATGAGGTTGAGTAAACCAAGTACTCTTAGCCTTTGTGAGTATGAGGGTGTGTCTTTTGATGTGAATTTTGAGATGTTGGAGAAAGAGTTAAATGAAGCGCCCATCTATGATCCTTATGAAGATAGCTATGGTGATAAAATCGTGCTTTGCAAGAACTCATGGGGTAAGGAAATGGAAGTGTATGAGGTTACTCTCCTTGAAGAGCCTATCCTTGAGAAATTTGAGATATCTTATCATGAAGAAGAAAGCTCCTTCATTATCGCCCATGAAGACTACTTTACACCTACTATGGAACCTATGATTGTTGACGACGATATGGTGGATCTCCTCCAAAAGGTCAAGGCCTGATACAAAGGATACTTGGTGGAAAAGCTCAAAAAGAAACTTGCACATGAGGCTACTTGTGGAAATTTGGCACCCACAACATCAATTCCTAAGGTATCCGGTCATCAATGCTGTGGACAAGGCCCTCGGGAACTGCGTCCGTGGGATCCACACTAGGCATAATCGACTCGAGGTTCTTTCGAATCGAACTAAGACAAATTAGAGTCGCCACCAAGTTTTATGGGAACTTGGAACCGTTCAAGTCAACTTTACACCTTTCATCGAAAAGCATAAAGCCAAACGACTACGAGTGATTAAAGATAAAGACTTGTACCCTATATCACTCGATTTGAATGACTCTCGTAATCCAATGGTATTTAGACGGATCCACAAACCATAGATCTTGAGTAAGGGGTGAGGGTACGTGTTAGGAAGCCCATAAGGACACCTAACCCCGCCCGTCAATAACGGCCTCTACTAAGTCAAGTATCGGATTTCAAACAAGATCGTAGCTACTGCGATATATGATATGCAAACATCGTTTTAAAACCCTAACATGTGAAGTTTCTATGTCGATTTAGATGCAACTAAACTAACTTTGTCAAAGTTATAATTTAGCATGTGGGTTGATTGATCTAACAACATACAAAATAAAGCAAACAAGGCTTGATGGGAATGGGGGAGCCGTTGGGATCTACCCTATTACAACCCAGGCATTTCATGCCGACACAACGAGAATTTAGAGATACAACTCGATCTAAATACAATTGCTATATACGACACCATACACGACACATGGCCATTCGGCCTAGGAAAACGTGCATAAAGGGGTGGCCCACGGTTTACATAACTCACGGCCTTGGGTTACTCCTCGTAATGCGTGCTTTCACTTAATCTTACCGAATTAGACATTAGGTCACACACCAAAGCATGCACTAGCATAAATCGGGCCATGTCGCTTTAAACAACATGCGATTTACTACGCTCTTACATGAATTGGAGCACAACCGTCTAACCAAATGAGACTAAGGTTTTTGAAGAGGTTTTGACTCGATAAAAGAAAACTAATTACAAGTGAATTACAAGAGACGACTCGATAAGCAAAAGGTAATTACAAAATACAAAACAACGATGAATAAACGATATAAAGATGAAGCAAGAATGACAAAAGGCACGGCCAAGCACACGGCCTCAGACACGGCCACCCTAGTTCCTAGGTTAGGTTCATTAGGTTAGATAGATTTGCAAAGCGATATGGGATGTACATTAGAAATTGATGATAAAAGAGGTTAGAAAGCTTCGCCTAAAACCGAGTGTTCTACACGGCCTAAAAGGGTCGAATTAGGTCAAGTTCACTAATTAAGTTAACTCGTCGAGTGTTAATAAGAAGGTGCTAATCACGCACTCTTATACTAGCGAGAAATCAAGTGAAAAGAGAGATGCATTCAATTAGGTTATAGAATTGTTAATCGGTTTTTAAAGCTATGTCGATGTCACCTAACATGTCTAATTAGGTTATTTAATCGATCTAAAGCCGTCTAAATGAATCATATGTTAACAAAAAGGGGTCGAACTAACATGCAACGGGTCCTAGGGTAGGTCGAATTGAACGAAACAAGCAAGGGGTCAAAAGCGAGGAACGAAGTTAGGATTCGTTTTATTAATGCCCTACCTTAACACGAGGATATATAAATGAGATGGGGGATACGACTGACCGATGTGGCGGATTTCTTTCCCATATCAAGTCAACGCGGGTGTTCGTGGTGGTACTTTAACTCATACTCGGACTAAACTAGTTTCATAGTTAACGATATCAAACGACAAACAATACGATAAACAACGTAAAACGAACAATAAAAAAACAAACATAAAAGAACGAAATAAAAAGGAGAAGAGGAGGATTTGATGCACCCTCAACCTACATGTATCATTGACACCGTCTTGGTTCGTAATCGATCGTAGATTTTATCTCGAGAGGCCGTCGTCGACGAAGGAACAAAGCAACAACACGTTTTTTGCAAATCTGGACAGCAACTTTCAAACTGCAATTTATCACTCGTTTCACGGTGAAAATTAGATTTAAAAGATGTTTTGAAAACTAGAAAGAGAGTAGAACAAATATCTTAAAACAAACCACGCTCGTTCTGAGTTATTGGGCACGAAAAACGAGCACAAACAGAATCGGACAGACAGAAAAGTCACAAAAACAGAGTGTATGACACTCTATTTTTCGAGGGGATTCGTGTACTCTCAAGGTCAATTTGGCTCGTGAATCTTTATCTAAGATGTAGATGGATGTTATGTGGTTAATTAGGAACAAGAAACTCGAATTTTAATGGATATTTGAAGGGGAAACGAATTGTATTTCGAGAGAGACACAAACTATTTCAGTTTGGATGTCTCGGTTTTATCGAGGGTTTTGAGAGGCAATTAGGGTTTGTTTCTGGATTTTAATGCTTGTGAGTGACGGTAGTATGTATGGAGAACTTAGAGGAATAAAAGTATGGCAGAGGGGAGGTATTTATAGGGAGTTAAAGTAGGGTAAAAGAGAGCAACAAGCAGTCGGGCTGCTTTGTTTCACTGCTGCTGTCCAGCAGCTTTCATGAGCTCGTGTAGGGTTTTTGAGGGGTGTTTCTTATTGGGCAAGGCATGGTAATATGTTTAGGATAGTCAGGTGTGGATGGGTGGTCATGGGCACGGGTTTGGTAGCCGTTTGGAGCGGGTTTGGAAGTGTTTGATTGGGCTCGGGTTTGGAGAACGAAAACAGGGGGGCTGCTTGTTGCGTGAGGTTTGTGAAGGAGTTTGGACGTGGGTTGCATGGGAAAGGGTTTGAAATTATAGCTTGATATGTGGGCTAGGTGTGAGGTGAGATATGGGTCGCATTGGAGTCGAATACGGGACTGTTTTGGTGTCGGATTTGGGGCTGCAAAACAGAGCAGCGAAGGTGGTGTTGGGCTGTTTGGGACGTGATTTAGGAGGGCTAAGCCAGGGTTTTTTGGTGGGTTTTGGCTGGGATTTGAACACGGGTTGGAGGAGAGGGGATTGAGCCGAAAGTGCGTCGAAAATCGAGCCCAAATCAAGTAGAAAACGAGCTCAAAAATCGCGTATAAAACCATCGTAAAAAATCGAGTTCTTCAAATACGGTTTATAAACGATATAAATTGATTTTTCAAATCAAATAACTAAAGAATTATTTTTCAAATCAAAAATATATTTTATTTTCAATAAAATAAATTTAAGAAAATAAATTCAAATTAAAACAATAAAATGAATTCACTTTAAAAAAAACATTTAATTTAAATATCATTTAAATTAATAAAATACTTAAATCGACAACGCTCATTCTACATCGTAAAACGAGCCCAAATAATGACAATGACAACTAAAGAATACATGTGTCCTATCATCATCGGGTGTTTGTCGGGTTCTCTATAAATTCCAATATCGACGGATACGGGTATCTACAAATGCTATGAGAATTCTCCTTCTACTCTTGAAGGATTGATAAATTCAAATGCTATCATCATCACCAAACTTGAAGAAAAAGGTAGTAAGTGGAAGTCTCCGGACAACCATAAACCATACTTCCTACCTTACGCTAACAAGAATCATGGGCTAATGGGTTTGAAGCATTGCAATTATTCAAGTGCCAAAGGAAGAAAACAAGAATGAATGACAAACCTCCTTGGCCAAGCTTCGTCTTGAAGTTAAGCAAACCATACTCATGCTTATTTGGAGCTTGTTCACAAGCTTTCGATCTCCTTCTAAGAGCCTTGAGCTCTATGGACAAGAATTTTTACAATTTGAACTAGTTTGGTGGAGTCATATCTCAAACCACCATTTGTAAGATATTCATTGAACCTTTGCCTAGTATGATATTGTACATTTTAGCAATTTTATTTATAATTTCTTGCATGAGAGTAGTGAGAGAGAGATTTTCCTTACATTTTTACTGAGCAAAATTTCAGAAAAAGATAAGGAGGAATGACAAAAGGGTACAAGGGTACGATCTTGAAAAGAAAAGAAAGAAAAGTTTGAAAAGAAGCGAGGGACGCTCGTCCCGAAGGCAGGACGCTCGTCCTCAGCCGTCCTCAGGGTACTGTTTGGCGCTGACATGAAATCCGAGCGGATTATGCAGGAAGACGCTCGTCCAGAAAAAGACGCCCGTATTATCAGTTGGACGCTCGTCCTGTAGGACATCTGAAGAAAAATTTCACGCTAGGCAAGAATCCGAGCGGATTCTGAAAAAGACGCTCGTCTCAGTTCAGCCGCTCGTCCTAAGCTCAATACGCTCGTCTTTTCTCTATCCCAGCTAAAGCAAGATCCCTAGAATGAAATCCGAGCGGATTTTCGCGAAGACGCTCGGACCAAATGCAGCAAGACGCTCGTCCCGACCATAAAGACGCTCGGATTCCTGCACTTACCTCGACTAATCCGCCCGAGCCCGACCCTCAGCCGCTCGTCCCACCCCTCTTTTCTATAAAAATACCCCCACCATCCCTCATTTCCTCATCTTATCTAAACCTAATCCACTCATCTTCATCACCAAACACTCCCTTCACAACAAAAACCAACCAAACCCTAACTTTCCCAAATCAAAAATGATGAATCTCAAGGGAAAAGCCAAGAAGCTTGTTGAAGCCGCTACCAAGAAACGCAAGGGCTCATCTTCTTCATCCCCTCAAGAAATGATGGTACCAAGAAGCTTCCATCCCGTGATAAGAGGAGGGGTGGATCAACTTGAGTACTTTCCGGAGGTACTCTTCACATCCGATGACCACCGTGCTAAGTTCGTTAAGTTGCTAGGTAAGCATTACGAACCGACTCAGTTTATTGACACTAGGGTGTTAGAAATCCTAGGTATAAGGTACCAAACCGAAATGTTCTTTGACGGTTTGGGGATTGGGAAATTATTCCATGCCCATGAAGAGACGTACCTTAGCCTTACCTTGGAATTTTTGAGTAGCCTTTGTATTGTTTCGAACACACGGAACAATGTTGGTATGGAGTTCCGGTTGTGCAACCTTGACCAAAGCCTATCACTTGACCAATTTGCTCAAATTTTTGGTCCTGTTGTACCAACAAGCAACATCAACAAACCCTACGACTTTGATGTGGACCTAGTTTGGAAGGCTATTTCCAGGAGGGATTTTATTCACCAAAAACAATGCTACACCTTTGCTATTCAACACCTGGTGATTCGGATCACTGAACGTTTCGTAGCCGGCACCATTAATGGGAGATATGAGCAAGATAGGTGCACTCTCCTCGACTTGACATTCCTTGAGTCCTATCTAAATGTTCGGGGGACAAGGAGGTACAACTTCAATACCCCCCTTGAGATGCTTACGAGATTCTATGATTTCTCTCAAGGGAACTCCCAACTTAAGACCTTCGTGATGGGAGGTCTAATTACTATCTTGGCTAACTACCTTTGTTCCGGGTTCAACACCTATGGGACTTATACATCTTTTGAGGGTAGTACCTTGATTGATGAGGACGCCGTCTGTAATACTCCGTATTTATAAGTCTTGGGGTACTCTATCGAGTAGGCCTTACTCTGTCGAGTAAGGGTAAGTTGCGTTTTAGAATAGTTTCTGACCTGTTGGGTACTCGATCGAGTAGCTGGGGCACTCGATCGAGTAAGGGGGTACTCGATCGAGTACCTTGGGTACTCGATCGAGTGTCCGGTTTTGCGGAGAGTTTTCTCGGGTTTTGTTAATTATGCGATTAAGGTATTTAAGCTTCGTCGTCATTGTTTTAAATCACTTTTACAAAACCTAAAACCCTGTTTAAGAGAGAAAGCAACTAGTTCTTCTTCCTAATCGCATTCTTAGCAATTCCGGAGTTGATCGGTCAGTTCTTGTCGTTATTCGTACCGTTGAGTTCCTTGCGTCGAGGGTAAGCTTTTAATATAGTTTTTATAATGTTTTGTTAAGATTGGTTAAACCCTAATTTAGGAATTGGGGGTTTTGGTGTGTAGTTTGTGATGTGTAGTCTTTATGTGATGTATGATAGGAGGAGAATTCGTAGAGGAGCCGTTTTGATACAGCTGTAGATACCGTCTGCGTGTTGTGCTTTCCAGGTAGGATTTCCTACTCAGTATTAGTCCCATAATGGGATATTGGTGATGTGCTGTAGTTAGTTGTTTGATATGATGATTGTGATTGTGATTGTGATTGTGGTTGTGTTTGTTGATGGTTCTCGAGATGCGTTCTCGGCTGAGTGGGGTCACTTGCGGGAGTGATCTCACGCCCTAGTTTCGCCCTTCGTGGAACCCGCCACGGAAGGGGATGTGCACATTAATGGGACAGGGTTATCGCTCGGTATGATGAGCGGGGCTTAGGTGGGAACGGCTGCGGTCCCCCACTGGCAGGGCTGGTCTAGTGGACAGTCAGTATTGAGACGATGGGAGTTAGTGGTGTGTGTGTGTGACAGTTCAGCTGTCTGTTTATCTTATTGTTGATATACGTATTGAATTGTGTGATTAGTACTGACCCCGTTTAAATGTTTTAAAAGCGTGGTGATCCATTCGGGGTGGTGAGCGAGTTATTGAGCAGGTGTGATATGACGCGTATGGGATAGCTAGGATGAGTCATCACGTGGCAGTTAGAAGTCTTCCATTTGTGTCGACGAAGTCTAGTAGCTTTGATAGTTTTAGTGTAGACCGTATGAGAACCTTGTAATTCCTTTTATTAGTTTTGGTTTGAACATGTAATCACTTAATCTATAATTACTTTAAAAGTACGTTTCTTTATTGTCTTATGATATTCGCACCTCGGGCAACCGAGATGGTAGTATCCTTATACCCGAGTGGTCCTGGTAAGGCACTTGGAGTATGGGGGTGTTACAAATGGTATCAGAGCGACGATTTTGGAACCTGTAACAAATGAACATAATGAACATAGGGAGTCTAATAAAATGAACCTGGTGTATGTGTAATGGGAGCCGGGTGATGCTAGGTTTTGGGTGAGTAGGCGCCCTCACTTCAAAATCTTGGCCCCATGATACTTAAGCGGTCCACATGGTATGGGAACGTGGAGTCCGTGTGTATATGTGCGACGTGTATGTTAATTGTGTTGTATATGGTTTGTTGAAAGCATGTTGCATGATAGTTGGCTTACATGTTGGTTGGAATCGTTGGAAAAGTATATGAGAATGATGAATGATATGGTAGAAAAAGAAAGTAGTTCGTATATGATGATGTGTGATGAAGTGGATTTGTAATGTTGTTGTATTAGCAACATGGGAATAGGATTTGTAGTGTATGGGTGTGGTTTGTGTTATGAAAAGTTATGAAAATTTAAAACATCCGGGTAATACATGATTGAAAGTTGAATGTTATATGAGCATGATAGATGGTAATGTTTGGCTTTTGGTGAGTAGTAACATGAAGAATAGAGGTTCAATGATATGTGTTTTATATAACGAATTGGATGAAAAGCATGATGGTTGTTTATAACGTGGCACTTGATAACACGAAGTAGATTATTTTGTTGATTGTATGAGGAGTCGCGCAGATTTGAATGCGTAGTTGTAATCATAATGTTGAAATAATAATGAATGCATAGTACGTTAGGGTATGTGAGATAACATTCGGGTAGTATTCACGAGTCTGCATGACTCGATCGAGTGGGTTTGATTCGATCGAGTGGGTATTTGTCGTTATTTTGACCAGAATCGTGTTTTTGGGCACTCGATCGAGTACCTCGGGCACTCGATCGAGTATGGGGTCACTCGATCGAGTAGCGGGGCTACTCGGTCGAGTAAGTCAGAGATCAGAAGGTCTGTTTGGGTTCTGGAGTCGGGGCACTCGATCGAGCATGTTGGGCACTCGATCGAGTAGCCTCAACTCGATCGAGTAGGTTCTGGTACTCGATCGAGTGGGGTCTGTGCAGGTCATATGCGTGTTTCAGGTCATATGTTTATCTTTTGACATTCGTTGCATATTATGTTTAATTCAAAGGTGTTGTATTACTTCTTTATGCATTGTTTTACGTATGTGTTGGTCCTGAAGCGTAAGTTACCCAATCTTATGTTGTAAAGAGTGGCACTATGATGAGTATGAGTTCGGTGGGGAGGACATAAATTATAAGTGATTATGATAGATGGTGGAAAAAGAAAAGGAAGATTGGTATAGTTTATTGAGGCATGGCGCACGTTTTGCGAGACGGGATGAGTGATATGATTGTGTGTTGAGTAATGTAAAAATAAGTGAATATAGGCAAGGGATGATGTGAGTATAATGAACGTGAGAATGAAAAGATTGAAAGTAAGAATGTGGATAGTGGCAACTTGAGATGTGTAAAGAGTTATGGAAGGAAATGGTTAGGAGTCGTGTGGGTTATGGATTTATGTAGTGAAAGTTCGTTTAAAGGGGTTGAGAAGAGTAATATATAGTGAACTTTGTGGAGACATGTCGCGAGGTGTATTTATAGACAGTGAGTGAGTTTGGGAGGTTTATTAAAAGATGAAACTACTGTGTGAGTTCCTTGGGTAATTAACGGTATTAAATGAATTCTGATTTCTAGAGATGTAAAAAGGGAGATGCAATTGTTTGAACATTAAACGTTGGTTCTATGGATAGATTAGTGGCAAGTATGAGTGATAGCATAATAAGAGAAGATCCATGGGAAGAAAGAGTGAGATGATGTCGGTAGAAAATAATGGAATTAAGTTTTGGAGCAACGAAGGGGTAACCAGATTTCTAAAGAGTTAGCTAGAAGGAATAAGGAGTTGAATTATTAATTGGTATTATTGAGTGTAAAGAGAAAGGAAGGATAAAAGTAAGCGAGGAAAATGTTCAGGAGCTATGTGATATAAAGATAAGGAATCATCGAAATGTGTGATGGTATCACGAGGATGTTAGCTAAAGGTTATATAGGAGTTTCAGGACAACATGATTGGTAATGAGTTTCGAGGAATTAAGGGAGTAAGAAGTTGGTGGAGTATTGGCACGATACGAGGTATTTGGTGGAGAGCTGGATGACAACACAAATAAGATAGCATTGGGAATAATGTTGAGGTAATTTTGTGGATGGGTTTGATGTTCGTTATTTGCAATGTTAAACAAAAATTGGAGAAAAACCATGTTATTTTGATATGAGTGTAAGGGGTTTGATATACGGGCAGTTGGCATCGTGGTGTTATCACTAGTGGTTAAGAGTGATGGTATATTAGAAAGGTAGCAATTCTAAAGAGGTTGATTTGGTAGGGACCTGATTGTTGTGTATGATTGTGAGAGGGTATAAGATGTGGTTAGATGAGGCGGACATTATTAGTTGAATAGTGAAGGTGTGATTATATTTGGCAGGAAGTGATGGTTGTGCGAATGGGGGAATATGTTATGAGGGGCATATGAGTTAAACTCAGCAAAGAGGTAACCTTTTTCGAGTGGTAACTTACGTGGTCAGGATTGACTAGTTGGTTGTGATTACGGGTCTATGATATGTGTAAATGTTTGTGTGAGGTTCTGACCTCATAAGAAGTGGTATGGTGAGATAATTATAAAGTTGTTTTATGAATGTTCGGTAATATATATGTTGGACACGGTAATTTAATTTAATGATATCCAAAAAGGTAATAATTTAATTGATTTGACATGGCTAGTTATAATTTTATGTGTATTGATAACACATGTGTATTCCGTGAAATGGTAGAGATGATGTTCATGAGATGCTTATCTGTTTATCCATATAATATGTTGTGTGGTGATTTAATAAGGTGGATTTAAGTAAGTTTTTCTTGTCTGAGAAGTTATCTTTGAGTCGTATTTATGGGAATTGTATGCAGTTGTGATGTCTATCGGTGTGGTTGTGGTGCCTCGGGTGGTGATCCGGGCACGATATTTAGTGTTGTGATGCGGGTATTTTCGCACTACGGTGTGGCTGTTGGTGGCGGTGTTGTGATGCCGTCACCGGTTGTGGTGGAGTAGGCGGGATGATTATGATACGAGTTTTCGAAAGTACATACCAGTTATACATAGATTGTTGTTTTGTTTGATGTTGCTCTCTGCGAGTGTCAGTTTGTGCTGATAGACAGTTGTCTTGCTTATTCATGTTTTCTTTACCAGGTTAAGTTGGGAATGAGGTAGAGTATGATGTGAAATAGAGTTGTATATGTTTCGTTGTTGTCATGGGATAGTGATAATCTGTTGATGGGACACGGTTGTGAGAGGTTGTTACGGTAATTTTGATCTTGTTTGCAGATGAGACATCGGTAGACATGATAATGGGAAAGGATTCGTGGAACATGTGTTGTAATGAGCTGAAAGCGGCAGGTAGTTCATAATATTTTGTTGGGACAGTGAGTGTAGGGTGTTGGGGAAATTAGTGTCATGTTAAGTTGTGTATGAATTTTGCGGTAATGAAAGAAAGAACTTGAGGATCTAGTGTGCGTGTACGTAACGAGTGCGGACCGTGAGTTATGCTTCTGGGAGATAAGTGCCTTACGTAGAGAGGTATGTTGTTTGGCAGTAATAATGAAGAGTGGGTATGGTGATTTGCTACGAGTTCATGGTATAGGTTAGGTCTTTTGCCGAATGAGTTGAGGAATGGGAAATGTTTATGTATGGGAGCCTTGGATATAAAAATGGTGAGTGTTTGGTTTATAGACTGTTATCTTTGACATGTGGTGGTACAGAGGGTAATGAGATGTAGATATGGTTTGGTATTAGTGAGTTACGAGGACGTAACATTTGTCTTAAGAGGAGTAGGATGCGATAAAACAGATTTTGATGGTTGTACATATGGTAATAAAAGATTCGTGTTGTGGGTGATTTTATTAAAGGTCATGACCGTGCTTGTAGTAGCGTGATGTTTAGGAGTGTGAGAATATTTCGCTAGTGTTGACGGTTGGATGATGAGGTTACGAGTGTGAGTAAACTTCGAGGACGAAGTTCTTTTTTAAGGGTGGTAGAATGTAACATTCCGTTTGATGTCTATGAGTGTCTTGGTATTGGATTTGATAGTTGATGATATTATGGAGCTAGCAGCATTAGGGGATGGTAGTTGGTTATGTATGGAGTTGGTGTCGTGAGAGATATATATGTGGTAGATACGATATAGTGAGTCATGTTGTGGAAGTAAACATAGTTGGTGGAGTGGGTGTTAAGAGTTCATGTTCTATGTTCGGTCGAGTTCTTGAGTCCTTAGCTAAGTTGTTGTGTCTTGGTCGAGTCTGTATGGTTGTTTTTATGTATGGGTTGAACTTCGGGGGACGAAGTTCCTTTTAAGGAGGGAAGACTGTAATACTCCGTATTTATAAGTCTTGGGGTACTCTATCGAGTAGGCCTTACTCTGTCGAGTAAGGGTAAGTTGCGTTTTAGAATAGTTTCTGACCTGTTAGGTACTAGATCGAGTAGCTGGGGCACTCGATCGAGTAAGGGGGTACTCGATCGAGTACCTTGGGTACTCGATCGAGTGTCCGGTTTTGCGGGGAGTTTTCTCGGGTTTTGTTAATTATGTGATTAAGGTATTTAAGCTTCGTCGTCATTGTTTTAAATCACTTTTACAAAACCTAAAACCCTGTTTAAGAGAGAAAGCAACTAGTTCTTCTTCCTAATCGCATTCTTAGCAATTCCTGAGTTGATCGGTCAGTTCTTGTCGTTATTAAATGGGTTGTTGAGTTCCTTGCGTCGAGGGTAAGCTTTTAATATAGTTTTTATAATGTTTTGTTAAGATTGGTTAAACCCTAATTTAGGAATTGGGGTTTTGGTGTGTAGTTTGTGATGTGTAGTCTTTATGTCTTTGTATGATAGGAGGAGAATTCGAGAGGAGCCGTTTTGATACAATTTGTAGATACCGTCTGCGTGTTGTGCTTTCAGGTAGGATTTCCTACTCAGTATTAGTCCCATAATGGGATATTGGTGATGTCTTGTAGTTAGTTGTTTGATATGGTGATTGTGATTGTGATTGTGATTGTGGTTGTGTTTGTTGATGGTTCTCGAGATGCGTTCTCGGCTGAGTGGGGTCACTTGCGGGAGTGATCTCACGCCCTAGTTTCGCCCTTCGTGGAACCCGCCACGGAAGGGGATGTGCACATTAATGGGACAGGGTTATCGCTCGGTATGATGAGCGGGGCTTAGGTGGGAACGGTTGCGGTCCCCCATGGCGTGGGGTATGGGTCCAAAGTGGACGTCGGTATTGAGACGATGGGAGTTGGTGGTGTGTGTGTGTGTGACAGTTCAGATTCATTTGTCTGTTTATCTTATTGTTGATATATGTATTGAATTGTGTGATTAGTACTGACCCGTTTAAATGTTTTAAAACGCGTGGTGATCCATTCGGGGTGGTGAGCAGTTATTGAGCAGGTGTGATATGACGCGTATGGGATAGCCGGGATGAGTCATCACGTGGCAGTTAGAAGTCTTCCGTGTGTCGATTTAAGTCTAGTAGCTTTGATAGTTTTAGCTGTAGACCGTATGAGAACCTTGTAATTCCTTTTATTAGTTTTGGTTTGAACATGTAATCACTTAATCACTTAATCTATAATTACTTTAAAAGTACGTTTCTTTATTGTCTTATGATATTCAGTACCTCGGGCAACCGAGATGGTAGTATCCTTATACCTGAGTGGTCCTGGTAAGACACTTGGAGTATGGGGGTGTTACACCGTCTTCAACCACCACTGGTGGTGTGCCTACACTAAAAATGGGAGTGTAGAATGGTTCACAAAAGGGTGTTCCTCTATTATTCTTTCGGGGTGGAATATACCCGGTACTGACCCAAGGTTGAGCCCGTATTCGCCGAGGCCGAGCTACCTTCTCGACATCCAAATCCACCCCAACCCCCCTCAAAGAGAAGAAGTACCCGACCAACCTCCACAACCTCGAGGGATTCCAGCAAGGCCCATTGCCCCGCCGTCCTATGTGCCTATCCCACCATACCCTACTCCTCATACGCCATTCACACCACAAATCCCCAATGCTCCGGATATGCATGACTTGATGAACCTTATGAAGAAGGTTAATCTCGGAGTACACGATGGGCGGGTCGATAACTACATGGCCCTTTATCCTCAGTACTACCAAATGGCACAACAAGGGTATATCGACTCTAATGGCCCTCGACCATCTTGGGCTCAACCGCACCTTTTGTTCCCTAATCAAGGGAACCAACCCGGGAACTTTGATGGTCAAGGTGGAGAATACTCTGGTCAAGGAGGAGGATATGATCAAGGAGGAAGTTCTAGTAGGTATGGCTACCACCAGGATGATGATGACGAGTGAGATATGCCTACCTCACCACCTCCATTTGTATGATACTCTTCCCTCCCTCTCTCTTTTGTATATTGCATTGCATTTAGTTTAGTCTTCACTTGCATTTGTATTATATTTCATATTGCATTTACATTAGTTAGTTCATATAGTATTAGTTGCATTGTAATATATCTCACATGATTCATGTAGTTAGTTGCATATAGACTAGAATTCATGCATAGTCACTAATGACCAATCCTATTCTTTTCTACACTAGAAATAGTGCTTAAATCGGTTTGGGGAGGTTTGATCATAGGTGACCATAGTTTAATAGAAACCATGCATCATATAGTATAGTTTAAATTGCATTCATTTGTTATATATGTCATATAGAATTGCATTTAGTTAGAGCATGCATTCATTCATATCATATCATTGCATTTGTACTTTATTTCAAAAAAATCAAAAAATTCAAAAACATGTATTTCTTTTTTATTCCTACTCCTACATGTACATTGAGGACAATGTCCAAAATAAAGTGGGGGATGGGAATTTATATGCTTAAAAATTGAAAAATTTTGAAAAATACAAAAACATGTCTTTTTATTTCATAAAAACAAAACCCATAAAAATTTGAAAAATTCAAAAACCAAAAACATGTTCATTTCCTTTGTAGTGTAGACTTGTATATATTGTTTTATATATATTGTGTTTGTTTATCCTTGTTCACATTGATTGACTACGCCACATCCGAGACATGAGGATATAGAAGACCGCATGGTATGATCTTTCCCATCTCCTTTTTCCTCTTTATGTTAAAGATTATGTGACTTTATTTTGATTGATGCGGTATAAACAATGTGAATTTAGGATTGCATTTAGATTATTTGGCATACTAGTTGATAGAAGCATATGCATTAGGTTGTATATATGATAGTTGCATCATGGCATATAGTTGCATGTTAGGAAAAATTTTGTGAAACCGTCTATTTGGGAAGCTTGACAAGTGTATATAGGCCCTAGTAGATGCTTTTTCTTCTTAAAACTTTGCTTGTTAGAATACTTGTAAAACACCCTAGGATGTGTCATGCTAGTATCTTTTGACCCATGGATTACGGCCTAATCAAGAGTACCTTGTGGTGTGACAACTCCTTGGCTACCGTTTATTCCAAGGTGACCCTTGAAACCATGCAATCATCATTCATGCATGGTCTACCATACATTTTGTCATCAAAGGGAGTGGGCACAAAAATTGTTCAAATTTGAGTTCAAGAAATGAAATAAAAAGTCAAAAAGTTTGCAAATTGCATCAAAAGAAAAGAGGAGTAATAACAAAATTGAAAACTCCTATGCTTCAAATATAAGCCACCCTCGTTATTAAATGGGGTGACTTTGAAAATGTTCAAAAAGAAATGCAAAAGTTGAAAAATTGTCAAGTATTGAAATGCAAAGCATCAAAAAAAATGTTCTCAAAATGTCAAATGTCACAAGAAATTGGGGGGGGGGGGGGGCAACAACAAAAGCAAACTCCCAAATGAAACTCAAATCCTATTGATCCCTTTATCCACCAAAACCACTTTTGTGCATGGTAGAGAGGGGACGACCCTTCTTCTTGTCTAGACAAGAAGGGGAATTTTGTGATCCTCCAGTGTTTCTAACACCATAGGGAGTTTATTCTTGACAAAAGCATTTAACGATTAAGGACAAAGGTACCCTAGCTTGACACAACTTGGAGGTGATTTATTGGTATCCTTCTAGGCTTAGTAGTTTGAAAAAACCATATTTATGAAGGAGTGTGTACCCTTGAATTGCTTCCCCTTTAGATAATTTCTGCCACTTAGATGAGGAAAGTGGCTATTCTTTTTGTATCTGCATCCATTACTCGATTTTGTATGCTTTAATGATTGGATGTGTCGCCATTTTGGCAAGACCCACCTTGCCTTGCAAGAAGGCATCCTACCTCATGGTTGTCTTGTTGTGAGTTGAAGGGGCGGAGTGAGACCCGCTAATTGTCTCATATCGGTTATATTAGTAGGATATTTTAAATAAAGGTCTAGTTTTTGTCACCTCTTTACTCGGGACGAGTAAAGGTTCGGTTTGGGGATATTTGATGTGACTCATTTCTGCGCACATTTAGTCCCCTAATTGAGCCTATTTTGCATACTATTATAACATTCCATAGCCATTTAGTCCGTCAAATGCTTTCTATTTTGCTTTCGTAGTGCATTTCATATGTTTTGTAGGGAAGGAGACAATTAGGCGGAAATTCCCGTCTCTTGAGCTTATTTGGAAGGACATTGACGATCTTGGTTGAACAAGTATGGAAGAAGAGGCAAGAATTAAAGACCAATATTGCAAGAATAAGAAGTATGCGAGAGGAAGCATTTACAAAGAATCCGAGCGTCCAAAGCTTCAAGATGCTCGTCAAATTCCCCTAATCCGAGCGTCCCCGACCTTCGGCCGCTCGTCCTACCGCCTACAATCCGAGCGTCCCACCCTTGTATACGAGCGTCCTCGCGCGTCTTCAAAGAAGGATGCGCATCTCTCCAAAATACTTGCATTTCCCTACTTAGAACTTAGAATTGTTAATTACTAATTTAGCCTTAGTTAACCTAATGGGGCACTACTATAAATACCCCATTTTGATGATAATCAAAGGGGGCTTCCACAATAGAAATTCCTCTTAGATTAGACTAGGAGTAGATTAGAATAGATTACTCTTTAATCTTTCCACAAATCACACATTAATATCTCCTTAATTATTGTTAAAGTTTATTACTTTTGGGTAATTGAAGATTATTTAGGTTATTATTGGAGGATTGACAACCCTTCATCAATCAATCAAGTTCTCTTCTTTTATTTTTGCTTTATTATTGGGAATCATCTCAAGTTTGGTAAATCCCTTTATTCTTTACTCTTTATTGTTTATTTCCTTAAGCTCTTATCATGTTTATACTTGTTGTAATTATTGACACCATTAATGACATGTTTTTCATGATAATGAGTGAGTAGTTTCCTTTAGCTAGGATTAATGGGTAATTAGGGTAAACCAACATGGGGAATAATCATGCTTAATCTAATATGTTTTCATAACTAAATTGCTTGCTTGTTGTGATGTCAACCTATCCACATGTTATGTTTGATGAAATGCTAAGCCTATGAATCCTTGCATTTACAACCATCTCTTATCTATTCAACTTGACTTGTAAGATATAAAACAACTCGAGTCTTGTTAGACCATGCATAGAAGTGATTAGGAGGAAAGTAAGTCGACTTGTAGGTGTTGTACAATATAATCGATTCGGCTACGGGACCCAACTCTTCCTAAGAATCGTAAGACATAAACTAACTCGGTTCCTCTACAACATTAATTGCTTGCAACTTTGTGAATATGTTTGTATGGTCAACTCCCATGAATCCCCCATGAACCCATGATATCCTAGCACTTTTAATCATTTGTTTACATCTTTTATTTCATTGCTTGTTATACTTTATTGCTTGCATTAGTCTAAGAACACAACTACAAAACCAAACAATATGTGACATTAGCATAAATTGAGATAGATAGACTTAGAACCCAAAGCACACCGTCCCATGGATCGACCTCGACTTACCACTAACTAGTTGTTTGTTGAGAATTAGAAATGTGTTTGATTGGGAGACCCGACGACATCACCCATCACAAGCTCTTTGTCATGGATAAGAAAAGCGCCAAAGAGGATGCCCATGTTGTCTCTGGTACATTGCTTATCAATTCTCATCCTTGTTTCGTTTTATTTGACTCGGGGGCCACTCATTCTTTTGTGTCTAAGAGTCATGTGTCGACCCTAGGTTTGGGGGAGGGATAACTAGCCAATGACGATGTGTCCTTACCTTCAGGAGAGTCCATCTTATGTTCAAAAGTATATAAAGAGGTGTCGGTCATAGTAAATAAGACTAACTTTCCGGTAAACCTATTTGAGTTTCCTCTAGAAGGGTTTGAAGTGATCCTAGGGATAGATTGGCTAAGTAGACACAAAGCCAATATAGATTTCTACCAAAAGAAGATCGCCTTGAGAGGACCCAAAGGTGTTAGGGTGTCATACAAAGGTTACTTATTCAAACCAAAGGTAAAGCTAGTTTTGGTAATGACCTTGAAAACATGTTTGAAGAAGGGTTGTCCTATGCTCTTGTGTCATGTATTGGACACTACTATGGAAGAACCACAAGCACAAGATATACCGGTGGTGAGAGATTTTGAAGATGTGTTTCCGGAGGAGTTACCCAGGTTGCCTCCAGCAAGAGAGGTAGAATTTGGAGTGGACTTGAAACCGGGTACGGGACCAATCTCCAAAGCCCCGTACCAAATGGGTCCAAAGGAATTCGAGGAGTTAACGAAGCAACTTTGGGAATTGGCGGATAAGGGTTACATTAGACCGAGTGTTTCACCATGGGGAGCATCGGTTCTATTCGTAAAGAAGAAGGACGGAACCTTGAGATTATGCATCGATTATAGGGAGTTGAATAACGTCACCGTCAAGAACAAGTACCCTCTACTAAGGATCGATGATTTGTTTGACCAACTTAGTGGAGCCGGAATATTTTCAAAGATTGACCTAAGATCGAGCTATCACCAATTGAAGATCAAGGATGAGGACATCCCAAAGACCGCATTTAGATTAAGTTACGGCCATTATGAGTTCGTAGTGATGCCATTTGGGTTAACGAACGCATCGGCCGCCTTCATGGATCTCATGAATAGGGTGTTTAGTCCGTACTTGGACAAGTTCGTGGTGGTATTCATAAAAGATATTTTGGTCTACTCCAAGACCAAGGAAGAGCACGAGGAGCTCCTAAGAATTGTTTTGCAAACCTTGAGGGAGGACCAACTCTTTGCAAAGCTTAGTAAGTGCGAGTTTTGGTTGGAGAAGGCGGCTTTCCTAGGTCATGTAATATCAAGGGAAGGAGTTGTCGTGGATCCTACCAAGATTGAAGCCGTGTCGAAGTGGGTGGCACCTAAGAATATAGCAGAAATTCGAAGCTTCCTAGGCCTAGCCGGGTATTATCGTCGATTTGTGAAAGACTTCTACAAGATTTCTAGACCCTTGACATCACTGATAAGAAAAGAGAACAGTTTCAAATGGGACGGGAGTTTTGAGATGTCCTTCTTGACCCTAAAGGAGTGCCTAATAACCACGACCCCGGTACTAGCCCTGCCGGAAGGGAGTGAGAATTTTGAAGTATACACTGATGCTTCAAAGAATGGCTTGGGATGCGTACTTATGCAAAATAGTAGAGTCATTGCCTATGCCTCGCGGCAATTAAAGACCTATGAGGAGAACTACCCAACCCACGATCTAGAATTGGAAGCCTTTGTCTTTGCCATGAAAATTTGGAGGCCTTAATTGTATGGAGCAACCTTTAAAGTATTTTTCGACTACAAAAGCTTGAAGTATATCTACACCCAAAAGGAGTTGAACATGAGACAAAGGAGATGGCTCGAGCTTATTGGGGACTATGATATGGAGATAATCTATCATGAAGGGAAAGCTAATTTGGTGGTCGATGCCTTGAGTTGGAAGTCGGTGCACTTCTTGTGTACCGCCTTGTCTAGGTTAAGGTTAAAGGAATAAGTAAAGAACATGGGTATCTATGTGATACGGAAGGGAGAAGCCATGGGATATTTGACCTTAGAGCCCGAGTTGTATGATGAAATCCGGGGAAGGCAAGCAAGTGATGTGAAGATCCAAGAGTGGAAAGGAGTACTAGAAAGGGGAGAGCCTTCAAGATTTGAGTTGCATGAGGATGGAAGCCTTAGATTCAAAGGGAGATGGTGTATACCAAATGATGATGAGCTTAAGAAGAAGATAATGAATGAATCCCACAATAGACCTTATTCGGTGCACCCGGGTGGCGATAAGTTGTACAAGGATCTTAAGAAGACCTTTTGGTGGTCAAATATGAAGAGGAAAGTGGCGGAATTTGTAGCAAGGTGCTTGACTTGCCAAAGGGTGAAAGGGGAACACAAGAGACCACAAGGGAAAGTACAACCTCTAGATGTGCCGGAATAGAAGTGGGAGTGATATCTATGTATTTCATAGTCGGACTACCAAGAACTCAAAAAGGGAACAACATGATTTGGGTTATTGTGGATAGGTTGACTAAATAGGCTCATTTCATTGCAATGAAGGACAATTGGAGCAAAGTGGAGTTGGCTAATGTCTATTGCAAATATGTGGTCAAGCTTCATGGATTTCCAAAGGATATTGTATCGGACCGAGATTCGCGATTCATTTCAAGATTTTGGCAAGAACTTCAAAGCTCCTTGGGTACTCAATTGAAGATGAGTACGGCCTTCTACCCGGCAACAGATGGAAAAACGGAGAAGACCATCCAAATATTGGAAGATATGTTGAGAGCTTGTGTCTTGGAATTTGGAGGCTCTTGGAAAGAAAGATTACATTTGATTGAGTTCTCCTACAACAATAGCTACCATGCTACCATTGGCATGGCACCATTTGAAGCTTTATATGGGAGAAAATGCTGAAACCCGATATATTGGGACGATAGCACTGAAGCCGTACTATTGGGGCCTAAAATGATTCAAGACATGATTGATCAAGTCCATGTAATCCGAGAGAAGATGAGAGCGGCACAAGATAGGCAAAAGAGCTATGCCGATTTTGTTGGGGTTGGTGTCCTTAACAGTTAGTGCAAGGACTTATAAACCTCTAAAAGGATCAAAGGGCATACTTTTGGTATTATTATCAGTTGATCCACGTTTATCAATAACGGTTGGCTTGCTAGATAAGTTTGACGTTATTGTCATACAGATGGCGGTGATCAACTGGTCCCTAAAAGTCACACCTATAGGATACGTTCGAGAGATATGACGGTATGAAAATACTGTCATGTAGATGCCAAGATTGACTAACCAGTTAGTCCGAGTTATTTGACTAGTAATTAGTCAAATATGTGATGTTGAGATATTATATTTAATACGGATTAAATATCATGGGCTAAGGCGAATTAACCAGTTAATTCGTAAAATTAAATATACGTGATTTATATTTAATTAAATGTATATTAAAAATAATTATACAATACTGTTTTGTCGGACACGTATTAATAATTCAAATTGACCCGTATTATTAGTCGATGCCTTAATTTCCGATAACCGATAATGTGATTTATAATATAAACCCGTCATATACATTTTAGCATTTGGTGAACTGGACCTCGAGCTAATATTAAGAGGAAGTGGAAGCCCACTTCCCCATGCATGCACTCGGTCCGGCCGAACCAAACAAAAGGAGAGACTCCCTCTCCTTTTGACCTAGACAATTTCATTTGCGAGAAAAACTAGGTTTTGAAGAGCATTCTCCTCTCGAAAAACCCGAGATCTCTCATCTCGACAAAACTCACATCAGTTCTCCCTATATTGCAAGGCAATCGGAGAACACTGTTCTAGCACAAGGGCATATCTCGGACAAAGTCTTGGGTGTAACAATTAGGAGGAAATCGCTTTGATTTTGTTCTTTACGCCGCAATTTTAAAGGACCCGAGGTTATTTCTATACATTAATCATTTCATTGTGTTTATCGTTTTATGACTATAAATTGCATGTTTAAATTTACGTTATAGTCCTGCAATTAAAGGGTAGTATACGGATATTAACCCACAAGTGGTATCAGAGCGAGGCCACGTGAATTTTTCATGTGTTTTTCATAAAACGTCGTTGAAACGATGTATTTTGGTTAAAAAATTTTGTCTCGGCAGCCATTTTTTTAACTCGGCAGAATTTTTTTTTTTTATTTGCTGCGTTTTTTTGGTTGCTTTGGGAACCGTGTCTTGTTTACACGGTTACTCTTGTTTCTTTATTTTGTCTCAAAACCAAACCGTGCCATGTTTTACACGGCTGTTTTGTTTCAAATTTCATGTTGTTTTTACATGTTGTTATTTTATACGGAGATTATAGCAACATGTCAAGTTTTTGTCAATTGTTAAAATTGTTTTGATGCGGTTTTGATCAAAATTACAATTGATTTTGTCTCGAAAATATGTTTTCACGAGGGTTTTTGAAGTTACAGCCTCTTTAGCATTCGATCGAGCGTATTTCTACTCGATCGAGTGCTGTTTCTGTCTTGTTTTTGATCGATCGAGTCCCTGTTGTACTCGATCGACTGCATCTCAAAACTTTTTGCTCGATCGAGTCCTTCTTTGTACTCGATCGACCCATTTTCAAAACCCCTCGCTCGATCGAGTTGTCCTCGTACTCGATCGAGCAGATTTGTTGATATAGGTACTGATCGACCTCATGATTAGTCGATCGAGCACCTCTGATTGGCATACCTCTCGATCGACTTGCAGATCGGTCGATCGAGCCCTCTCCCGTCCTCGATCGAGCACTTGTGTCCCTGGATCGAGGGATTTCATCTTTAACAGCTTTGAAAATTTGTTTCTTTTGATTTAAATTTTCTTTTGGCTTCAATATGTACTTTATCCGGATATAGTACACTCGCTATGATTGTGAAACGGTTCACACACGTACCATTAAGTTATTTTAAATTATATTTAAAGTAACGGATTATAATAGATTAAAATTGAATGATAGAAGCGGTTTTATCACATGAATTTTAATCATTAAAAGGTGGTTTGGATAAATTTAACATAATTACGGAATTATGTCACGAATGAATTTGTTTTTAGTTGATGCATTTTTATTTATCGTTTGTTGAATGCCGTGAATGCCATTTTAATTACGTATTTAATTTTGCAATCAGTTGTAACTTAGTGTGGCCTTAGTAGAACGTGTTACCGTAATGATGGAACACGGTCTTGGTTGTATTTTGAGATCTTGTATCTCCGTTTTGGATTTTTCACTTGTAATTACAGTTTTTAATTAGAATGTAAATAGGTTTATATTTTGTAATTTTAATTGTAATTTTTGAGAAGACCAAAGATGGAGACCGGATGCTCACTCCCGCTACATGGATCAAGATGGAACATCAAGACAAGCTTTTCGGGTCCAACGGTGGATTCCAAAGTTGTATTATGTTCTTTTACTAGGATAGGCCACACTAGGACCTTTTATTTACGTATTGCATTCTTTTATTTATTTTTCGCAACGATAATTTGCATCATATTCCGCCTAAAACCAAACCACCTAATTATTGCATGAAAACTGACACATATAGAGGTCACGAGTTAGTTTTCATTGACATTCGTATGTCACACGATCATGCTAAGCCATCATCTAAATTGATTCATTCACGCAGACGCTAGTTATTCGTTCACTTAAAATGAATTACAATTAAGTTGATGGGATCTTCCTCGTATAAACTAAAATTGAGAACGGTCTTTATAGGTCAAACTCCAATGAGTCCCTTCTTCGTCGGTAGGCATACTATGACCCCTTCTACGTCGGGTAAGTTGGAACCGATTGACCTATTTTATCTCAACACCATGGTCACTCGTACGATCCTGTGACTATGGTGGACTATAGATAGGATTTACGGAAATCTATCGACCAAGAGTTCTTAGGGAAGAATTAGCTAAACAGTTGGCTTATCAATTTACATAAATTGAGTCTTGGGATCACTTGTATCTTTCTTGAGGGAGATCAATTATGCAAGTGCAAGAGTCTACATGTTTAAAATGAATTTTAAAATAGACTTAAATCACCTCGATGAGTTGCTTATTTCGTTTTGTTTTTCTTTCTTTTTCGGTGTAGATCACGATTTTAAACCGCTTAACAACAAATGGTGGTTCAAGTGATAACCCAATGCCAAGTGCCACATTGGACCGTGAGTCCTGGCTTAGGATCTTCATGAGTCGGATGAATCGGTCTACTCGGATCGAAGAATGACGGATCCAACTTCGCGGATCGGGAGGCAAAGATACGGAATGCCGCCGCCGCCGACGGGAAGCTCGGATATCCGCTTGAGCCCATGCCGTTAAACCCAGGCCCCACCGGAATTAACGAAATCAACGAGTATAACGATTTCGCTTTAGAAGTCAAAAGTGCGGTAAAGAACGTACTTATTTTTGCAATGGAACCCAATTTGCATAAACGCTTCATAGCCCAAGGTGCAAACAAGATTTTCACCACGCTCACTAAGGAATTCTCGAAAGCACCGAGAATCGTGACCTATGAGCATACCACTCGCTTCTTTGATGCGAGACTCGAGAAGGGCCAACCGGTTAGCCCACACATTCTCAGCATGATTGAGAATGTCGAGAAAATGGAGACCTTTAATCGTAACATCGTGAGAACATTGTTATCGACCGTATTCTTCATTCACTCCACGATGGTTATTCGCAATTCAGAGCGAATTACTATATGAATGATTTGAAGAAAACTCCCCATGAATTGCACTCCTCCTCGTACATGGACCGAGAAGGACATGAAGTTCAGTGGGAGCTCGAAACAGGATATTCTTGTTGTGTCAAACAAAGGGAAAGGTAAGGGCAAAGCTCCGGCAAACCTAACAAAGAGGTAAGGCGAAGTTCAAGAAGTCGGGTTCAGGGAAGAGTGGTCCTGGTGAGGCGAGTAACTCATCGGGCATGACAAAGAGCAAGAGTGAAAACATGGAATGCCACCATTGCCACAAGATTGGGCATTGGAGACGCACATGTCCTGTTTATCATGAGGACTTAAAGGCAGGTCGTGTTAAACCCGTTGGTATGTCTTCTCTCTCTTCTACTTTTATTCATATGATTGAGATTAACCACGCAAGTTACGGAACTTGGGTACTTGATCCTGGTTGTGGTTCTCATCTGTGTAATCATGTGCAGGGGCTCCGAAACATCGAACCCCTCGTAAAGGGTGAGGTGGACTTGCGTGTTGGGAATGGAGCAAGAGTAGCTGCCATCTCCAAGGGGACATATGTGATCCGACTTCCAAGCGGATTTGAGTTGTCTTTATATGATGCTATTATGTTCCTAGTCTTTCCAAAAACATTATTTCGGTTTGCGCTTGATAAACTTGGTTTTTCATTTGTAATAGAAAACAATGCTTGCATTTTCTCATTACACGATATGATTTACTACAAGGCAGTCTCTATGAACGGAATTTATGTTTTAGATCGACCACGGAAATATTACACGTAATGAATAAAAAGTTAAAGGTTGGTGACAAAGATCAAACGTATCTATGGCTTCGCGCCGTATGGGACACATTAATGAGAAACGCGTAAAACGGCTCATCAAACATGGAGCTATCTCGGCCTTTGATTTTCAATCATTTGGCACGTGTGAATCATGTCTCATCGGTAAGATGACTCGTATTTCCTTCAAAGGTGTTGGAATGCGCGCTGCCGACCTATTAGGGCTCATACACACGGATGTATGTGGTCCTATGTCAATCACCGCACGAGAAGGCTATAGGTATTTCATCACTTTCACGGACGATTTGAGTAGATATGGCTATGTCTACTTAATGAAGCACAAAAGTGAATCCTTTGAGAAATTCAAGGAATACCAAAATAGGGTACAGAACCTATTAGGTAGAAAGATTAAAACACTACGTTCGGATCGTGGTGGCGAGTATCTTTCTCACGAGTTTGATCAACACCTTAAAGACCGTGGGATCGCCCTACGCTTAACTCCACCTGGAACACCTCAATTGAATGGTGTGTCCGAACGGAGAAATCGAACACTACTTGATATGGTTCGATCCATGATGAGTCACACGGTTTTACCCGATTCATTATGGGGTTATGCTCTTTGTCGCCGCTCTAATACTTAACCAAGTCCGTCTAAAGTGTTGACAAGACTCCATATGAACTATGGAAGGGAACGGTCCCTAACTTGTCCTTTATACGGGTTTGGGGCTGCGAGGCTTATGTCAAGTGGAGACCGGAAGATAAGCTCGGCCCGCGATCGGTCAAGACATACTTTATAGGTTATCCTAAAGGATCACGTGGTCATTACTTCTATTCGCCAACCGAACAACGTGTTTTTGTTGCGGCTAGTGCGACATTCTTAGAGAAGGAATTTCTCGAGAATGCAAAGAGTGATAGAACCTTCGACTTGTCGGAGATTCCAGAACCAAACACCGAGCAACCATTGGAGGAACCTATTCCTTCAATCCCGGCTGCGGTGAACATTCCTGAGGAACCAAGGAGGTCGGGAAGAGTCTCTATTCCTCCGGACAGATACATCGGTATGGTCGAGGAACATGACATAGATGACGTTCTACTCTTAACGAGTAGTGAACCCGCAACCTATAAAGGTGCCATGACCGATTCGACTCAAAGCTATGGCTTGAGGCCATGAAATCCGAGATGGACTCTATGTATGAGAACAACGTGTGGGATCTTGTTGACTTACCCGCTAAGGTTCGTCCCCTTCAATGCAAATGGCTTTACAAGATAAAGCATTCGTGGAAGGTCAAACCCAAGATATCTACAAAGCACGACTAGTTGCTAAAGGTTTCACCCAAGTGCCAGGTTTGCACTACGATGAGATTTTTGCACCCGTAGTCATGCTGCGTTCCATTCGGATTATCTTAGCGATTGCCGCTTTTCATGATTATGAAATTTGGCAAATGGACGTGAAAACCGCCTTCTTAAACGGCTTTTTGGAGGAAGAGTTGTACATGGTACAACCCGAAGGTTTTATCGATCCAAAGACATCCTAAGAAAGTGTGCAAGCTTAAGCGTTCCATTTATGGACTTAAGCAAGCATCAAGGAGTTGGAATCATCGCTTCGACCAAGTGATAAAAGAAAATGGATTTACTCGATCTGTCGAGGAACCATGTCTATATATCAAGTCGAGTGGGAGCAAGATTGTCTTCCTAATATTGTATGTTGACGACATACTCCTGATTGGGAATGACATACCTCTCTTAACTTCGGTGAAAGTATGGTTGAAAAACCATTTCCAGATGAAAGATCTGGGAGAGGCACAAAGAATTCTAGGCATCCGTATCTATCGAGATAGATCACGACGGATGTTGTCTCTCAGTCAGGAGTCTTACATAGACAAAGTCCTAGAGAGATTCAAAGCATGACTAACTCCAAGAAGGGGTTCCTTCCTATGTCTCCAGGGGTGCATTTGAGCAAGTCTCAGGCACCAGAGACACCGGAAGAGAAAGAGCGCATGACACGGATTCCTTATGCTTCGGCAATAGGATCAATCATGTATGCCATGATATGCACACGTCCGGACGTGGCATATGCATTGAGTATGACAAGTCGATTCCAACAGCATCCAGGTGAATCACATTGGTTAGCTGTCAAGAACATTCTTAAGTACCTACGGAGGACTAAAGATTGGGCATTGACTTATGGAGGCGAACAAAAGCTATGTGCAACCGGTTACGCAGATGCTAGCTTCCAAACGGATCGTGATGACTCGAAATCTCAGTCAGGATTCGTTTTTACTCTTAATGGCGCGATCACCGGAAGAGTTCGAAACAAACTGTTACAGCAGATTCTACGACTGAGTCCGAGTACTATGCCGCGTCTGAAGCAACAAAGGAAGCGATATGGATGCGTCAATTCTTACATGGGCTATCTGTAGTGCATAGTTCGAATGACCCGATCACCATCTATTGCGACAATAGTGGTGCCATCTTCCAAGCTAAGGAGCCTAAGTCTAGCAACAAGTCTAGACATGTACAACGGAAAGCTCATCTAATCCGGGATTACGTGGAGCAAAAAGACAAAGAGTGATAGAAAAGATTGCTACTGAGATGACAACATAGCAGATCCTCTCACTAAAGCATTACGACAAGATAAGCATGAAGGGCACGTTAATTCCATGGGAATTAAACGTGTTCCTAAGTTGTAGTACTCTTTTATGGATTAGATTCATTCGCTTTTGTACTCTATACGACCTCATCGTTTTGATATTTTATATATATATTTTGTTTTTCATGTGGAATTGTACGACGATTTTGAACACCACAAAGTGAACTGAACAAACATCATATCTTGTTAGTCCTTAATTGCCCACATGAGCTGATAACTCGGCAATTATTTTGTGACGTTGGTTGATGGTGGGTTCAACGAGCCATAAGTCAACCGGTTGGTCGACCAATCACGCAGGCGATTTATACGGATATTTCGTAGGACACAATTGTGACATCGACGTGGAGTCCTAAATGTTTTATAACATTCGTTGCCCGGTCGTGGATAGGACTTCCATGGTGATCCTAAGAGTCGATTCTTAGACTATCGACTGTCTCTTGAGACTACGGCAGATTTTGGGTGACTTTGGTTTCTTTCTCACGGTCATCCGTAACAGGGGGCCAAGTAGATTTTTTAAGGTCATTTCATGTCGTGCTTAGATCGGAAGGAGTCGAGTTGAAGGAAATATTCAGCCTTTATCAGGTACTCGATATTTCTCGGGGCCACTCGAGGAGTCAGAATCGAAATGCATGGCCATGCTCGGATACGGATTCGTTTTATCAGTTAAGTTACTCTCTAGTCGGGGAAACCACTCTAGATACAGATCGATTGTAAAATACGACCTTTGTGGATCCAGATCTGCAAATTGTTTTACATTGAGTGGGAGAAATTTTAAATGAATATGAGAATCGGTTATCGCACCTACACTTGTTCGGACAAGTGGGAGTTTGTTGGAGCTTGTGTCCTCCAGTTAGTGCGGATAACGTCATTGCACATGCACTTGTACGGACAAGTGGGAGCTTGTTGGGGTTGGTGTCCTTAACAGTTAGTGCAAGGACTTATAAACCTCTAAAAGGATCAAAGGGCATACTTTTGGTATTATTATCAGTTGATCCACGTTTATCAATAACGGTTGGCTTGCTAGATAAGTTTGACGTTATTGTCATACAGATGGCGGTGATCAACTGGTCCCTAAAAGTCACACCTATAGGATACGTTCGAGAGATGTGACGGTATGAAAATACTTTGTCATGTAGATGCAAGATTGACTAACCGGTTAGTCCGAGTTATTTGACTAGTAATTAGTCAAATATGTGATGTTGAGATATTATATTTAATACGGATTAAATATCATGGGCTAAGGCGAATTAACCAGTTAATTCGTAAAATTAAATATACGTGATTTATATTTAATTAAATGTATATTAAAAATAATTATACAATACTGTTTTGTCGGACACGTATTAATAATTCAGGTAACCCGTATTATTAGCCGATGCCTTAATTTCCGATAACCGATAACAGTTTATAATATAAACCGCATCATATACATTTTAGCATTTGGTGAACTGGACCTCGAGCTAATATTAAGAGGAAGTGGAAGCCCACTTCCCCATGCATGCACTCGGTCCGGCCGAACCAAACAAAAGGAGAGACTCCCTCTCCTTTTGACCTAGACAATTTCATTTGCAGAAAAACTAGGGTTTTGAAGAGCATTCTCCTCTGAAAAACCTGAGATCTCTCATCTCGACAAAACTCACATCAGTTCTCCCTATATTGCAAGGCAATCGGAGAACACTGTTCTAGCACAAGGGCATATCTCGGACAAAGTCTTGGGTGTAACAATTAGGAGGAAATCTGCTTTGATTTCTGTTCTTTACGCCGCAATTTTAAAGGACCCGAGGTTATTTCTATACATTAATCATTTCATTGTGTTTATCGTTTTATGACTATAAATTGCATGTTTAAATTTACGTTATAGTCCTGCAATTAAAGGGTAGTATACGGATATTAACCCACAGATTTGAGGCGGAGTGACATCGAATTCGCGGTAGGGGACAAAGTGTTACTCAAAGTCTACCCATGAGAGGGGTAATGAGATTTGGAAAGAGAGACAAATTGAGCCAAAAGTTTATTGACCCCTATGAGATATTGGATAGAGTCGGGGAGGTGGCCTACCGTTTAGCACTTCCCCTGGTCTTGGACCGAGTTCACAATGTCTTTCACGTGTCTCAATTGCGTAAATACATAAGTGACCCTTCTCATGTACTCGAGGCGAAGATGATCGAACTAGATGATGCCCTAACATATGTGAAAACACCCAAGGAAATCCTAGACCGAAAGGTTAGGAAGACAAGACATGGCAAAACAGTCTTGGTGAAAGTGTTATGGTCCAACCTTGTAGAAGAGGCCTTGGGAGGCCGAGGAAAACATGAAAGAGTGATACCCTCACCTTTTCGAGCAGGAATGACTCGGTTACGAGGTCGTAACCACGTTTCTAGAAGGGTAGGGCGTATTACGCAAGTACAAGTAACACGAATTTCTTAATCCTTTTACTTAGCCTTATAAATTTTGGTTGGTCATAGCATGTTAGTTTCATGATATCCGACTCACTCTCCCTCACCTTGAGACCTTCATAGGATGTAGAATTATGGCATTTAGTGTCGGTGCGAATTTCGGGGACGAATTGTTGGAGTATGTGTCCTCAATAATAGTGCGATCACATATTAAATCTCATAACAAGAATACAAAAGGGATGATTCAATATATTGTCAACTGATCAACATTAATCGGTAACGATTGGCTGACTAGAGTTTGACGTTACTATCGTTTGACGGTGGTGATCAGTTGATCCCTTAAGGTCACACCTATAGGATAAGTTAATTAATTGTATGTCGATACAGATTAATTAAATCCTTAAATAGAACAAAATTTATAAATAAGTGAGAATTATATATCTTATTGTAATTTGATTAAATAAGATTCAATTTAGTAATTAATATGTTATATTACTAAAATTGATTAATGTTTATGAAACATTTGAGATAAGAGTAATTAATTAATCATAAATGCAAAATATTGTAGATTATATTGACTAGACTTAAAATGACCCATTTTATATACATGTAATTATGAATTACTAGTCAATTTGATAAATGTAATTTATTTGATATAAAATGTTATTTAATTTATTAAATATGCATTATAATATCAAATAACATGTTATATGTAACATGACCTACCAAATTACAAATGACAAATTACAAAGATAAAATGGAGGTCCATTTTATGTATGAAAACCGGTTGGATTAGGGGTTAGTGGGTGATGATTTTATCATTAGTTTATTGTATGCTTAGGACATCATCATTACACCATAAGCATGCCTTAAAACCGTAGGACCTACTCTAACTTATGGGTAAGAAAAAAAGGAGTTTTGAAAAGAGAAATTACCCTTCCCCATGAGTAGAAAAACCGGTGCCCCCTTACACTCTAGTTGTGTAGTTTTCATTCACATACTCATTTTTATTTTTCTTATGTGTATAATAAGAAAAAAAAATCTACCTCTCTCTACACTTACAACATAAATTGTTTATGTAAAATGTTCAAAAATCTAATAAACCTCACATACTACTAGTGTAGTAATATTTATATTATTAGAATTTTATTTGAGGATCTAATATAATTATCTAGTTAATAATTTTATTAGATTTAAGGGTAAGTCTTGGGTGCAATCAAGAGGAGAATTTCTAGTTTGAAATTATGGAGGATCATCCAATATTATGAGCTCAAGATCGAGTGTAGGAAGGAGTCCTACACTTGTGCCCGTTTTCGTCCCACATATAATGTCAGAAACATGTTTTTCTTCTTATTTTGTATAAAATCATCTTGCATGCAACTAGATCCACATGACATAAATTATGAGTAATTTATAAAAATGAATTAGATTAGTCTAATAGAGATATATGAACCTAACAATTGGCATCAAGAGCTTTGGTGTTGCATACATATCATTTTATGGTTTTTTTATGAGTTATTTGATAACAAAATAAAAACTAGAAATTTGGGACATATAAGATAGGCCACGAAATTTATATGCATGTTAAAAATTCTAGTTCTAAAATATTTTTAGGTCATTTTGATGATTTATGGATGATTATTGCTTATTTTAATGATTTTTAGTGAAATAATTACATTTTAATGAGTAAAATGAACTTTTATTTACTAAAAATAGTTAAACTTTAAAATTGTTCATGAAATTTTAGTATGACCTCACATGCATAATTTACTTATTGTATGTAAAATTTCGTATTAATGTGATTAATATTGCATAATTTATGATTTTTATATGATAAAAATGCTATAAATGGATGTTAAATGACTAAAAATAGTTAAACTTCGAACCAGACCATGAAATTTTAATATGATGTCACATGAATATTTTACAGATTGTATGTAAAATTTGAGATAAATATGATTCATTATGCATGATTTATAATTTTAATGGTTAAAATTATATAAATAGTGGCTATTTTTAACAAAAATGGCTATGAATTTTATGGCATGAAATTTTTTCCTAATATTGTATATATGATATGGACATCAGATATAAAGTTACATGATTAATTTTGATTGATTTGGTATGTTTATTGATTTTTATATGATAAAATCGATAAAAGGGCAACTTTATTAGTCATAAAAATTAATTCGAAATTTTTTGGTTGAAATTTTGCCATTTCTAGGTTCTGGAAATTATTTAAGAATGTTCAAAATTTTTATTTTTATTTTTTTTCATAATTTTTATGTTTAATTTGTTATTAATGAAGTAATTATAAATATTTTGTGGGCAAATTTTATTGGGTTTTTGGAATCTTGGTAATATTCCAGTATATGCAAAAATGTGATTTCAAAAATTTTCAAATTTTTATGATTTATTGGGAATTATTTCATAATTATTATGATTAAAAGAAGTTTAAATAAGTAATAATACAAAACCAAGTTGAATTATTGTAAAATATTTAGTGAAGACTAATTTTTGAGTCCTAAGAAGGTTAGGATAATTAACTTGGGCTTAATTTTATTTAAGTATCGATTTCTGATTTTAATAAGTTATTATCACGCATTTCCATAAAACCGGATTATATAAGATATAAGGTTTAAGTAGGGCAATTTGGCACATTAATTTGGCATGTTAGACACATATTTATGATACATATTTTATTTATGAATGTCATATTTTATTTACGTAATTTTGAATTATGTAATTTTATCTTAGTATGGCCTTAGTTTTAATCGGTATTACCTGTAATGTAAGGGAATACCGATTCGGTTGTAATTTTAGTGTGATCTCGTATCATTTTTATTTTTACTAGATTCATTTTTACAAATATATAATAGAAATGCTATGTAATTTTATTATTATTTGTAATTCCGGAGTTCCTTCAAGACGGTGCCAATCGAAAAGGCGTTTCGATCATGACGGAGTCCTTGGGAAGCGTGCCACTTGAAGTTCAAGGGACCAATGGAGTTGGTTTCCGAATTGTAAATAGAATATTATATTTTCTATTTTAGGAAGGCCATACTAGGAAATTTATTTATTCCTTTGCACTTTTCCTTTATATGTTTGCATGCATTGCCAAATCGCCATAAACTAAACATGCATATTATATCGAGTATTCGACCGTGTCAATTATAATTATCGTTAGTTCAACAATTTAGTCCACTTAAAATTTGATAGATAATAAATTGACTCGACCTCACACATATTAAAAAAAATTGAGATTAAGCCTTACCAAATAGTAGGACCCATGAATCCCCGTGACATTTGGGGTAGGTTTGGTTTTCCCGGGGTGCTTTCATTTTTCATTGGGTAAGTGGGGTGATAAAATGTTATTACACGCGAAATTTGGTTGGACTCAACGGGACATGAAAACTAGTCTTATGATCCGGGGCTAGAGATGAACTTAACGTAATTTCATCGACCGAGAGTTCTAATTGTAGAATCGGTTAAAGAGTTAACCCACCGAGTTATATTAGTGAGGGATGTATCGGTTTCCCCGTGCCCGAGTTAATATGGATTTGGATCTCGTAATCATTTATATAATTGGGTAGAGGTCATTATATAAATGCTAAAACATGCTAAAATGTTTTCATATATTAATGAGGAATGTTTCTTTTCCCACTATTTCATTGTTTTATGTTGTTCCTTATCATTTCTCCTATTAATATACGATATCAATTCGATTGTAACATGAGTCTCCGCTAAACCACTATTACTAACGACAAATAAAATCTCTTTCTAAATCCGCAAATGAACCGTTTAAATAGGACATGGACTAGTTCCATAGGAATCAATCTATTCCATAGAACTCCATAGGAGTTGTCCTATGTCATATAAGATTAGCATCTTAAATTTCTAACATGCCTATGTATGATTTCTTGTGAAGAAGTGTGAATAGAAGTAATGATTAGTCAAAATATGTTTTGATAATATCTTCTATGCATCCACGGTTCAAAAGTCTTATTGCTTAAACTAAATACTTGTCATCAAGCACGAGTTATTAAGAACATGACAATGTTAAATTGGTAAATTAAGTTGTTAGAAATTTTGATTAAACCAAATCCCACAATAGAGTTAACCCTTGTGAAGGATTAATTACGAATTTATATGAAGATAAGTCTTCATCAAGTAGAAATTCTTGAAGTCAGTGGGAGCAATAAGAAGTAAGTACCTATCTTAATTGTTAAGGATAGAACTAGGATCGAAAGAGAAGGTGTTAGACACTAAAATAGATACAAACCCCAATAAGTAAAGATCAAGGAAGTTGGTCGTGTGACTCCAACATATTCCTTCTTAAAACTCTATGACATTGACATTGCATTCTTGCCAAATACCACATCATGAGTATTTGATACAAATTTGTGGATTTCATCATAATATTTGGCATTATCGTGTGATGACTAGCAAGAATGTTGTAGTGTACTCATTTTAATTTAGAAATGTACCTCAATAATTGTTATGATGTACAATATGTCTAAATAAGAATATAATTCAAGTTTTTTGTATAAAACGCAAAGGGTTTCTCTATTATGCAATTAAAACAAGCGTTGTGCCCTAACATACCACGATTAAGTTTATGGCCAGACCATACAAATCAAGGTAATTATATTCAAACTAGAAATAAAATGTCATATATACAAGCCTCAAGTTGGTGACCCCAATCATTTCTCAATTCTCGATTGAAAATCACATTTAGAAACTAGTTTTGACTAGTCTCCCAAACCATTTGATTGGGAATCTTTTGGTGTGTGCGAATCTTGTATTCAAAACAAGTTAATTCATGACTTTTTCTGGAAAAGGATTATGAATAGAGCAAGATATTCGCCCTATTTACACTTTGAAGTGTATGGTCGAATACAATTTCAATCAGAGAAGGTTATTACTTCTTCATCTCTTTTACCAACGAATTAGGTAGATACTTGATATCCACTTAATGAGGTAAGAAGAGAAATTCTTTGAATAAGTTCAAATGAATGTTTAAAAAGTATCAAAACCTACAGATTATAAAACCAAAGTATTAGTACTTTGTTAAAATGGGGAACAATAAAGTGATGACTTTTATCTGCGCCAAAAAGAGTGTGATATGGTACCACAAGTTCACTTTCATTACAATATGATTGAATCTTTACATTGTAGTTGGAGGCAGTTTCTGTTATAAAATTTGTCCGGCATTTAAATTTTCCACTAATATAAAACATTGTTAAAGCAATCATCTACTTTTCATATGAGATATGGTTAGGCACGGTACCTAAATTGTAGCTTGTTTCGATAGTAAACATGTGCTCTCTCTTCCTACATGATCACGAGAACAAAGGGTTTGTGGCTCGTGATGCTGTCTATTAAGGAAAAGAGGATTATTTCTTAAAGACAGAGTGGGAGAAAATGTTCAAGAGCCACAAACTGAGAATAAGACGTAGGAAGATATTCCTTCTTGGTCAAAATCAGTAATTATTTCTTCGAAACCTAAAGTGGACAGGAGTTATGTTATTTTTGAAAGTAACAAACCTGTAACTTATTAAGATGCTTTATCTAGTTTCAACTCCGCAAAAGTCCGAACTGAACATAAACATTAAGATGTTTCCATAACTTGGTTGATTGGTGGTAAGAGGTTTACACCAATTGCAACGCTTCGTTAAATTCGGATTTAATAATATTATTTGACTGTTGGATTTTAAAATCATCTTGCATGAGTTTTGTAAATCACAACTATCCTAAGGTAGGATACGAACTTAAGAAGAAATCTTAAGTCAAAGTCAATGAGTTGAATGGTATGTTTCAGTCATGTAATAAACTTCTCTCGATTTATCGAGTAGTTTTGTTTATACATGAAGTTTAGTGGGAGTAGGGTGGTATTATTAGTCTTATATGTGAATGGCATATTGATCACTGTGAGTGATGAAAGAATTAGGAGAAGAATAATACATCTCTAAGATATCCAGTTCGATGGATATTACCATAAAGTTAATATTCTTATGTTAATAAGAATCTTGACAAGTTCAAAAGTATTGAATATGAAGAAATTGAATCCATTTGCTTCCGTTGCGGGATTAATTCATTACGCTAAGATGTATTACCATCCTTAAACCTCGTATACTTGGAGTATGACGAGATGTTACAAATCGAATCTTTGAGAGAAGTCTCTATATAGCCACATAGTTCATTAGTTAGTACTCAGGAAGTACTAAAGAAATGAAGCTAAGCATTTAGAAATGAGATTGATTTATGTGCAAGAGGTTACACAAAAACCATATTCTAAACACATAATGATGGTTAGAGAACCATCTTGGCTATATTATTTAAGGAGGATATCTACTAGAAACGTCCTAGGCAGCTGAACAATTAGATATACACAACGGAAATTGAGTACACTTGCATAATGAGATATGCAAGAAGGAAGGGATGAAATTAGGATTCGGTTTTGTGAATTGGAAGAACTATGGTAGTTCGTTCCAATAACCGAAGGTCCTATCCCTACTCACTGTGAGGACAATGGGAGCTATTCTAAGGCAAGAGAGCCTATGTCTAGATTGGATCTAGACACGCACTCAAAAGTTTTATAATAAAGATTATACATAACAAAGGGAAAAAGTATATAGTCAGGTTAGGAAAGTTCAAAGTGTTGCTAAGACTTACTAACCAAAGCCTTCTCATAGGCTTAGCATGATAAGTCATGCTATTTCAATTGAATTGAGATGATCAACTATATACAAGATTAAAAATGGATTATAGATTATGTAGTAATTGATATTTTATCAATTTTACATATGTGATAATACATTCATCGTTTGAGTTTTATGCAAAACTCTTTTCTTTAATACTTTGTTTTTCCAAATAGGTTGTCGAGACAATGTTGAACCTTATTTAAGTGAACTAGATTAACATAGTATTGGCCCCTAGTTGCTTATATGACGTGACCTTTCCAAGTGACTAAAGTGTGATGCAATTGATGGCAAGTTCAAGTGTCATAGAGTCGTAAGAGATGACTAGTCGATCACATAGGCAGACTGTTGTGAGATCCCTGAAAAAATCTCATTTTTGAAAATATATAAATAATATGGAGTCGCCAGTAGGTTTTATAAAAAAAACATACAAAAATAAGTTAACAGAAAAAGCCTCTTTTGATCCCTGGTATGGGGACTGATCCGTCACTCTGGCCTAAACCAAAGATTGCGGATTCGGGGGTAAAGGTACGGTCAGGGAGGTGTTAGGCACCCGGACCGCCCATCAAACTGACGGCCTCTACTATTTATTTGTAATATTATATATTTGACAAAACTGACAATAAAAAAGGTTAATTATACAATTATTATACATAAGACGATATAAATCTGAGACAAGGACAAATTAACTTGATTAGTAAATACAATAAAATAGAGAAAATAAATAAAAGACAAAATAAAAGAATTAAAGAAAAAGAAAGAGTAAAGAAAAAAATTATTTGCTGTCGGTACCCTCAGGCCTATCTGGATGTTTGACTATTAATGAATTTCGATTTTGTCGTTAATTATTGGCTCTTATGCGCTTATATGAAATTGGGACGATTTATTGAGATTTGAGTATAGAATTACTGGATCTGGTCTTTGATTTGTGTATATATCGTTTATTTGTGTATATGTCTGTCGTCTGGAATATTTGTGTGCCTCCCTGATTATTGGTATGATAGAGTATATTTATAGAACATGGGTTTAGAATTTGAGGAAGTCTAGAAGATAGAAATTGGTGCCAAGAGTTCATGTGCCAAAGTCTCATCTACCCGCATCTGCCTTTTTTTTAATATATCCTTCCTTTGCTTCTCTTGAATCTTGATCACATAACAACACTTGGTTATCTTGAATCCTAACTTATGATATAGTAGGTTGGAAAATTAAATCTTAAAAACTTATCTTTGGTCTTCGGCATCCTGTTTCCTATACCTTAGAGGAATTGGAGTAGCCCATCATCATACGTAGCTTTTTTTTTTTTAGTGAAGTAATAAAGGACGTAAATCCAATTTAACCGAGCACAGTTAAGGCCACCATAATATCAATCCGGTCCGTTTTATACGGATAATACACCATTACTCTGTAACTTGAAAGTATAAATGTCAAAGTGAAATTAAAGGAAATTAAAGGTTTTAAGGTGATTTTGTGTCATCTCGAGTAATTTATGGGGAAATAAGCCTAAAGAGCCGTAAATTATAACATGAACTGGCTTAGCAAAACTTTGTTTTAATAATCTGGAATGAAACTGGAACTGAGGCAACGAAACTTTGTTTCGTTGGTCTGAAACTGGTATAGCCAAACTTTGTTCAGCTGGTCTGGAACTGGCATAACAAAACTTTGTTTTGTCAATCTGGAATGAAGCTGGTAAAACTTTGTTTCACCATTCTGGAAACTGGCATGGCAAAACTTTGTTTCGTCGGTCTGGAATCTGGAATAGCTAAACTTTGTTTAGCTGGAGGGTGAACCTGCAAAATTTGATTTCACAAGCTCGAATGCGTGTCAGGGCCCGCCGACCGAGGATTCAAAATTTTATTTTGAAAAGGGTTTAGAATGTAAAATTTTATTTTACAAACTAGGATTTGCAAAAAAAATTTCGCAAAAAGGCAAGTTCAGAAAATTTTATTTTAAGAACTCAGATGCATGACAGGGCCTGCCGACCAAAGGATTTCAAAATTTTATTTTGAAAAAAGATGAATAAGATCGTAAAATTTTATTTTACAAACTTAGATGCGTGTTAGGGCCCGCCGACCGATATGTTTGAAAATTGCAAAAAAATTATTTCGCAAAAAAGGGCAAGTTCAGAAAATTTTATTTTAAGAACTTAAATGCATGTCAGGGCTTGCCGACCAAGTTTAATTTCAAAATTTTAATTTCGAAAAGAAGCTATATTTGAGAATCGTAAAATTTTATTCACGAAAAGGGATTGAATTACAAAATTTTATTTCGTATAAAGATTAGACTGGAATTTTTTGATTGATTTTGAAACTGGCAAAATTTTATTTTATGATAAAATGAGACCTTATGAGAAAGCCCCTACTTTGGATGAATCTGGAAGATGAACGACAAAGTAGTCGACTGAGAGTAGTTAGTGACAAATATATGACACCTAAAATGAAAATGCGTGTCCTAGATATGATGCACGTAAGATGAATGCAAAAAATGGTAACATTTGAAATGAGTATTGAAAATGTTTTTATTTTATTTTTTGAAAATATTTTGAAAAGGATGGGATTTGACCCAAATGTGATCCAAATAGAAAGAATGGACTCTGACTGGACATTTTTACTCTGGAAATATCTCTGATGTGGAGAATATTTATGATTTTTATTTGACCTATTAATTTGAGTTATTCTTTGACGAGCTCTGCCCTCTTTACAGTAACAAGCTCTACTAATTAAGCAAAACTAATACCATAGAAACAAAATACTTATATGACCGTATAAACTTAGTGTACATCCCCCGAATTCTTAGATGCTGAACGAGGGTGATAAATGGAATGGAGTAGAAGGTTCTATGGTGTTAGAAGACACTGGAGACCTGTGTGCCTCTCTCACTCACCTAAATGAATGAAAGGATCGTTCAAAGAGGAATGGAGACAATAAAACTGTGAATTTACTCGTCCGAGAAAGGAAAAATGACTACTCTGAAATTTGATTTGTAACTCTGACTGGAATTTTTTTTTTACTTGTGAATTTTGAGTCTTTGACACTGGAGTTGTATCTATTTGTGATCACAATTTTTCTCTTTGAATATTTAAGAGTCTTGAAACTAGATTTGGATATATTTGAGCTTGCATAGGTACTTAGACTCACATCTTAAGTTCATCCTAAGGGACTAGTGGTTACCTATCTTGTTTTAAGGGCATGGAGTGTGTGCTCCCGTGTTTTATTTGATATGTTTGGGCACGGGTATACTAGGAATATGGTTTTAATATTTTTCGGCTAATTTTATAGCCTCAATGGAAATGGTTGGCAATATTTGCTAAAATGGTCGATCATATGAGTTTGTGTGCTCATCTAGTAGTCATTTGAGATATGAGAAATTGACAAGTTTGGTAGGTAGAGAGTTGTGCTCATTTGGTAGTCATATGGAAAATTGACGAATCTGGTAGAAGGATGTAGTCTCCAAACCTAGAGGTCACCTAGAGACACGGCGATCAAGGAATTATCACACCATAGAAGATGGAAAAGGTGGTCAAATGCACGCCCTCGTTTAGGCTGATTCTAAGAGGTCGATTAATCTACACTAAAAAGTTACGACCTAAAGTATTCCAAGTCTATTCTACTAGTTAAGGGTAAAAAGTAGAACAAGTGACTAATAAAAAAATGACATATGCTCGTTTTTTTTTTTTTATGCTACTAAAAAAGGACTAGGATGGTCCTATTATGATTAGACACTTATGTAAACTAGTGTTTTATGTTTTTTCAGGCAATGTTAGGAACACTCGTATGAGATGATATGACTATAAGAGTGAATTTTCTTGTTCTATTGACATGTTTGTTCTTACTCTTAGTTTTTTTTTTTATATATGTGCAACTGAGAAAGGACTTGGATGGTCCTATTACAATGAAATCTTAAAAGTCTTATACAAGTATGGCGTAATTTATAAATAGTGACAACATTGGTGATGGAATTATGTTGTGAATGTTCATTCGGCTAATCATTGCCAACTATTAAACAAACTGAATATTGTACTCCCTATGTAGTAGTGAATTGCACTTTCTTGGTAAGACTAAGACACCAAAAGGTTACGGTGGATTCTGGAAAAAAGAAATTTGTGATAATTGTTTCGAAATTGATGAAAAGGCTCGTTGTGTGAGACGATTTATACAGATATCTACATGGATCACGAATGAGTTAAACAAGTAATTGGAAAATAGAAAATTGTAAAGAAAGAAAAGAACTTTTTTCTTAAAACAAAAAAAATTGAATAAATAAGACGCCTCTTTTTTTACAAGGAATTAAAAAAAATATGTTCATAGATCTATGTTAATGCAAATGATGGCTAACTAAGATGAAAGTAGGTATCTAAGTGTTATTTTGGAAATGATTAGACTAGTGTAAGTGCAACTTTTTTTTGAAAAAAGTAAGAAACACCTTTACGCAAAATGTTAGGAATTTGTGCCTTGAATTTGTGTCGAAGACGGATTAATGTAAGGCAAGAAAAAGAGCGAAGATGAGCTATCTCAGTCTCACGTGAGTAGCGTTTTTTGATTCTGCAAGTCGCACGTACATCTGATACTAGCACCTCAATTAAGTGCGTTTGGCTATTAATGTGCCTTACGTGACTTTGCTTAGAGTTAAGGAAAGTTAGAGGCTTTCTTAATATAATAAGCTTAGTGTTTGACTTTGGTTGGTTTTTTAGCCTTCTGTTTGTACGTGGTTAGTTTTAGAAAATTAGTATTTATTTCCTATTAGCTTATTTCTTAATTAGACTAGGTATTTTATCTTGGGTGGAATAAATATATAAAGACCCAAGTTTTATTCTAAGTTAATTAAGAGAGAGATTTGAGAGCACAATAAAGAGGGTCGATTTGCGAGGTTCCTTCTGAAGAAGAAAACTCAATTTGTTCCGGGCTCTATTATTGGTGTTCGTCTGTCTTTGAAGATCGGAGGAGTTTGTTCAGATCTTGGTAGGCCTCAAGATTATTTGTCCTTCGTCTTATTGAGGTAGTCTCTTTTGTTCCTTTGAGACTACTATATTTGTTGGTAGAATAGGGTATACTTTTGGCTCACATTGAGCGCGTGTGTGTACTGGGTCTCATCGCTGTACTATTTTCTCCACTATAGTGAAATTTGATCTCCTCGTAGGGTGGACGAGCGTTATTTTTGGTGAACCACGTAAATCTTTGTGTCAACTTTATTTACATTCGTTATTTATTGTTCTTATCGCCTTATCAATTAACTATTTGGGTAACGGACGTCTCCGTTAACAATTCGTATCGAGCTAAGGTTCGATTTGGGACCGCTCTCGCGTTAGTTGTCTTTTAGGCGTTATTTGGGTTTCTTGATTTTCAGGTGAAAATATGTCGGGAACGAATGATTTGAATGTTGAGAAGTTCACTGGGAGAAATAGTTTTGGGCTGTGGCAGTTAAAGATGAGAGCTTTGCTTAGACAAAGAAGGCGTCCTGGTCCGTTATCTCAAAGGCAAATTCAAGCAGTAGTAGTTCGTCGATGCAAAGAAAGACAGATGCAGATGTAGTCTTGGAGGAGAAGGCTCATTCTTTAATTCTGTTATGTTTATCTGATCACGTTATGGTTGAGGTTGCCGATGAGGAAACTGCTATAGATTTGTGGTTGAAGTTGGAATCTTTGTATATGACAAAGACTCTAACCAACAAGTTGCTTCTTAAGCAGCGTTTGTTTGGTCTTCGTATGCAGGAAGGTACGTCTCTCAGGGACCATCTAGACCGTCTTAACTCTATTTTACTTGATTTACGTAATTTAGATGTTAAGGTAGATAATGAGGATGCTGCCTTGATTTTGTTGGTTTCTTTGCCAAATTCGTTTGAGACTTTTGTGGAGTCTTTTGTTGTTGGTAAAGATTCTTTGACCCTAGAGGAAGTGAGGTCAGCGCTTCACACTAGGGATTTGCGCCGAGTAGCATCAGGTGGTGTTGTAGACAGTAGTCCTGTAGGGCTTGTTGTGAATTCGGAGGGTTCTAGTAAGGGTAAAGCCAAGTCTAAGGGTCCTCGTAAGAATGTCGCAATTACCGCAAAGAACTGGTCATTGGAAAAATCGTGTCCTAAGTTGAAGGAAGTCGGTGTTTTTCACGTTGCACAAAAGGTTGCTAAATACGATTCTGAGGAAGATTATGCTCTCGTTGTTGATGTTGTTCCACGTTCTTCGGATAGTTGGATTTTGGATACGGGATGCGTTTATCATATGTGTCCTTTTAGAGAATGGTTTACTTCTTATGAAGCTTTACATGGGGTTAATGTTGCCATGGGTGACGGTTCTATTTGTGAGGTGCTTGGAGTTGGGGCTGTTCAGGTTAGGACATGTGATGGTGTTGTTTTCTTCCTAGAAGGTGTTAGACATGTTCCACGTTTGAAGAGAAATCTTGTATCACTTGGGATGTTAGTTGATCAGGGCTACAGTTTTCAAGGTGATGGTGGATCATTGTGCGTTGGTAAGGGTTCTTCTGTTGCTTGGAGGGGTGTTAAGGAAGGAACTGTTTATGTCCTTCAAGGCACTGTGCTGACTGTTGGAGCATCAGGTAATCGTTCTTTTGTCTCTCTCGAGTCTAAGTTGGGGCATATGCAACTTGGATATGTGAACGATACTTTGAAGCACATCCAGTTTGGGTCACTTGGGTCACTTGGTGATATTCTGGATAATTCGGGTTTGGATAGCTTTAGTGAGAATGGTAGTATTGACATTAAGGTGGAGTCTATTCCGGTACAGGTCAAGCTACGGGGTTCTCAAGACAAGCTATCTACTTTTGTCTCTGCGCCTCAATGAGGCGGTCTGCGCCCCAAGAGGTGGGGCAGTTTGGGGCTCCAGGTGGAGCTGTTTGTGGCTCTTGAAAGAGAGTCGTTTGGGACCTCGGAAGGGGTCATTTGAAACTTCGACGAAAGTTTATTCTTTGGAGCTTTTGGGTTGGACTATCTTGTCTAACAATTTGTACCTTTGATGGAGGTAATTTGTGCTCGCTTAGAATGTTTGTTTTGTTTTGGTTTCGACTTGAGTTTTGTTGCCTTGGTGTAGGCATTTCTGTGGTGGTCATGACACCTAGTATACTCAAGTGAGACATTTGTTTTGTTCATGGTGTTTGTGTTTCTTTTGGGACAGCTTGGTACGACGGTACATTTAGCCATGTAGTTTTGGAGGAGATTTTGTTTGGAGTCTAGTGTGTGTTGTTTTGGTACACCGTTCCATCATAGTGACATTTGGTATCTCATATATTTGTGTTGGCGTTTGGTAGCTTTTGCCCTCTTCGGAGTTTGCTACGTTTGGCCTTCCTATTGGTATGAAGATATGTTGGGTACTTAGTACAATTGGTAGTTTTCAACTTACTACATTGGATACTTCGTATATTGGTCACATTTGTTGCACACTTGGTTCGTTTGTCCATTTTGTGGGTTGTGTTCAAGTCAGTGGAGACTATCGGGACAGATAGTGACTTGTGGATCGACTCTATTAAACCTGATTTGGGGTTTGGTTCTTGTTTGGTTCGTGTTTGAATAATTCAAGTCAAGGTGTAGATTTGTTAGGAATTTGTGCCTTGAATTTGTGTCGAAGACGGATTAATGTAAGGCAAGAAAAAGAGCGAAGATGAGCTATCTCAGTCTCACGTGAGTAGCGTTTTTTGATTCTGCAAGTCGCACGTACATCTGATACTAGCACCTCAATTAAGTGCGTTTGGCTATTAATGTGCCTTACGTGACTTTGCTTAGAGTTAAGGAAAGTTAGAGGCTTTCTTAATATAATAAGCTTAGTGTTTGACTTTGGTTGGTTTTTTAGCCTTCTGTTTGTACGTGGTTAGTTTTAGGAAATTAGTATTTATTTCCTATTAGCTTATTTCTTAATTAGACTAGGTATTTTATCTTGGGTGGAATAAATATATAAAGACCCAAGTTTTATTCTAGGTTAATTAAGAGAGAGATTTGAGAGCACAATAAAGAGGGTTGATTTGTGAGGTTCCTTCTGAAGAAGAAAACTCAATTTGTTCCGGGCTCTATTATTGGTGTTCGTTTATCTTTGAAGATCGGAGGAGTTTGTTCAGATCTTGGTAGGCCTCAAGATTATTTGTCGTTCGTCTTATTGAGGTAGTCTCTTTTGTTCCTTTGAGATTACTATATTTGTTGGTAGAATAGGGTATACTTTTGGCTCACATTGAGCGCGTGTGTACCGGTCTACTACTGTACTATTTTCTCCACTATAGTGAAATTTGATCTCCTCGCAGGGTGGACGTAGCCAGTTATTTTACTGGTGAACCACGTAAATCTTTGTGTCAACTTTATTTACATTCGTTATTTATTGTTCTTATCGCCTTATCAATTAACTATTTGGGTAACGGGACGCCTCCGTTACAACACAAAATAAGAGAGTAAACTTTGGTTACAGGAGTAGTATTTAATTACATATTTACATGATGATTTTTGTGTTCGTAAAAGGTAGTAAACATAGTTAGCTTAAGAGGTTCTACTTATCTAGATAGTATTAGTACATGATATTTTACGAGACACATCTAGACTCATACATGCAAGATCTTGTATTTGTTGAGAATAATTAGAGGACTCAATCAACTCTAATTATTCTTGCCTATTATATTATATAAATTCTTGTTATTTGTTTCCTAGTCTTTAGGATAGAATATCTCACATTTAGGTTAACATATCTCTTGTACACAATATAAATACCTAACCTCTGTATCATTGTATTCATCCATTCAACTAATACAATTATCAATTCTATCAGTATTAACAGGATGTCCTAACTACTATGCCGCAGATATTAGTCTAGCTATTAGTATATATAAAGAAAGATACACCTAACTTAAAATATAGTGGTATAATACTAGCTAATGCACCGAGCTAACAGCTAAATGCAATTATGGTCATGCTAATGAAGACCTTGTGCATTCTCATTGTTGACAACGTAACGTGACTCATATTTAAAAAGGAATATAACCTGTATGCAAGAATCGATGTTATGTAAGTTAATAGTATTATGATACGATCGAATGATTCATCGGACAAGAAAGAAAAAAAAACATAAATTAACAAACAATAATGCACATATGATCCTAATCATAAAGGTTCTACGGGATCTACGGTTAGGTTTGCGGGTTGGAAATTGGATACTCACAACATTAAAATACCCGAGGGTATCTCTCGCTTTTGTGCTCCCCCAGTCATATGGACCAGACGAGTTGCCAAAACGCGACGTCATGAGGTGGAAAATACGTGTAAGGTCTAGTCGGTCGAATGGACCTTCTAAGTATACATCGTACTTTACCGAGGGTAGATCAGGGTAACTTAAGTTGGCGTAATATTGGCTAACGGGGAGCCTACACCTCTTTTGTCTCAAAATAATATAAACATAAACAAGATCGTAGAAAAAGACAAAAGAAATAAAAAGGTTAATGCATAAACAACAAAATATGTAAATAAAACACCACCATATTGGCCATGTTCTTTTGGACTTAAAGTCACTTAATATAAGTTCACTTCAGATCTTATAAGTTTAGTTCAGTTAAGTTCAGATCCTATAAGTTCAGTTCAGATTCTATAAGTTCAGTTCAGATCCTATAAGTTCACTTTAGTTCAGATCTTATAAGTTCAGTTCAGATCCTATAAGTTGATTCGATTCGATTCGAGATCCTATAAGTTGATTCGAGATCCTATACCTTACTTAATTTAAGTTGATTCAGATCCTATAAGTTCGGATTCGATTGATTCGAGATCCTATAAGTTGATTCGAGATCCTATAAGTTGATTGATTGACTCAGATCCTATAAGTTCTATTCGATTCGAGATCCAATAAGTTGATTCGAGATCCTATAAGTTAAGTTGATTCGATTCGATTCGAGATCCTATAAATTGATTCGATTCAGATCGATAAGTTTCATCAAAAGAACATGGCCATTGTTATGAGAGACCATACTCCATGTAAAACCAGTCAATTAAGCTTTTCTTTTAATACTTGTTTCAAATTGGCTTCTGTGAAGCTAATACACCATTTACGCACGCCACAACCATGTTAATTAAAATTTTGAGGCACAAAATATGTAACAAATACGTCATCGTCATATTTATACAGGTAAAAAAAAAGTCAAATATATAAAATTATAAATAAATTTCAAGTCTTACCCTCTTAATAAGTCCCCAGCGGAGTCGCCACTGTGAAATCTCTGAAAAAATCTCATTTTTGAAAATATATAAATAATATGGAGTCGCCAGTAGGTTTTATAAAAAAAAACATACAAAAATAAGTTAACGGAAAAAGCCGCTTTTGATCCCTGGTATGGGGACTGATCCGTCACTCTGGCCTAAACCAAAGATTGCGGATTCGGGGGTAAAGGTACGGTCAGGGAGGTGTTAGGCACCCGGACCGCCCATCAAACTGTCGGCCTCTACTATTTATTTGTAATATTATATATTTGATGAAACTGACAATAAAAAAGGTTAATTATACAATTATTATACATAATGCGATATAAATCTGAGACAAGGACAAATTAACTTGGTTAGTAAATACAATAAAATAGAGAAAATAAATAAAAGACAAAATAAAAGAATTAAAGAAAAAGAAAGAGTAAAGAAAAAAATTATTTGCTGTCGGTACCCTCAGGCCTATCTAGATGTTTGACTATTAATGAATTTCGATTTTGTCGTTAATTATTGGCTCTTATGCGCTTATATGAAATTGGGACGATTTATTGATATTTGAGTATAGAATTACTGGATCTGGTCTTTGATTTGTGTATATATCGTTTATTTGTGTGTATGTCTGTCGTCTGGAATATTTGTGTGCCTCCCTGATTATTGGTATGATAAGAGTATATTTATAGAACATGGGTTTAGAATTTGAGGAAGTCTAGAAGATAGAAATTGGTGCCAAGAGTTCATGTGCCAAAGTCTCATCTACCCGCATCTGCCTTTTTTTTAATACAAGGTAGTATCCCGCGCTTCGCGCGGCCTGTTTTAATATTTTATGATTATAATTGAAGAAAAATTATATAATTCATATACGACCTTCAATATTTTCTCTTATAAATAATTTTTTTCTCAAATTTAATATTTTTAGGTTTAACTTCAATGTTTTAAAATAAAATACATAAGAGTTTTAATTAAAACAAAATAAGTGATAATTAATTATGCATGATCAACGTTTTATAAATAAATTTGTGACTGGTGAAATATCATATTAATCAAAATAAAATTTATTCGAATAATATAACAATCAACAATAAGTTCTCAAATTATATAATTTCACGATACTTTATGTCTCAAATCAATTAATATTTATTCAAAATGATGTTAACATAACTTTATGTAATTTTTAATTTTTTATGTATAACATGTGACATTTATCTATCAAACATATAGAGTTCGAACTCAACTTATTCAAATGTTTTGATTGTGTTTTGCATGTGATATGTGTCAAACATATCTATGAGAATTTTTCACCTTTTGTTTTTTTAAACAATTATGTATAATGATGTTTAAGAGTTTATTACCTGTAAATATAATAGGTTGAACTTTCTCAAATATTATTTTTTGATGTTTAACTTCAAAGTATTTAAAAGATAACATATAAAATATTTAACTAAAAGTAATACGAAGTATTTGGTTAGTCATAATCAATATTTTATATTTGAGTTATACATATTTAATTAAAGATATTAAAGAAAAATGTAATGTCTTTTCTACTTTTTCATGTCGTTTATAATACTATACGGAGTATTACTTAATAATCATTACTTTTGTTTTGATTATTCAAATGCACTCGCGATCACTATGTACATACACACTCGTACACATACTCTTTATCACACTATTGAAACCTATCAAAATTTCATATGTATTCAATTTGTCTAATATAATTTTTTTCATTCTCAGATTATAAAAACTTATCTATTAGTAGTTTTTTTAAAGTTGTGTTTTTAATATATACAATGACTCTTCCAAATATATTTTTCTTAATGGATTTAATAGTCTAAGTTTTATAACTTTCTCAAAATGTTTTTTTACGTAAATGTAAAACATTGTGAGACACTCACTTTAATCATCTCTACATATCAAAATAAATATTTCAATAAATATGATGAAAATTATACTCAATTAAAAGCATTTATCATAATGAACGTAATTATTTACATTTTAGAAATTTTATCAAAATAACTTTTTAGCAAATTTAGAATCAAATCATCGTAATTATTTAATATAAAATTTATTAAACTATAATTAATATTTTCTTTGAGATTTATACAAAGATTTATTATGTTTGTATTTAATTTCAAATTGTAATTAATACGTGTATTTAAGGAGGTTGACACGTAGCGCATCCACAAACATTTCAACTCATTTATATATATATATATATATATATATATATATATATATATATATATATATATATATATATATATATATATATATATATATATATATATATATATATATATATATATATATATATATATATCCTTCCTTTGCTTCTCTTGAATCTTGATCACATAACAATACTTGGTTATCTTGAATCCTAACTTATGATATAGTAGGTTGGAAAATTAAATCTTAAAAACTTATCTTTGGTCTTCGGCATCCTGTTTCCTACACCTTAGAGGAATTGGAGTAGCCCATCATCATACGTAGCTTTTTTTTTTGAGTGAAGTAATAAAGGACGTAAATCCAATTTAACCGAGCACAGTTAAGGCCACCATAATATCAATCCGGTCCATTTTAGGCGGATAATACACCATTACTCCGTAACTTGAAAGTATAAATGTCAAAGTGAAATTAAAGAAAATGGAAGGTTTTAAGGTGATTTTGTGTCATCTCGAGTAATTTATGGGGAAATAAGCGTAAAGAGCCGTAAATTATAACATTGTCAATTTCCATTTAGTCATTTAAGTTTTAGCCTCATCATCGGGTACCCTTAAGGCTAGGTAAACATTTTGAGGTGTCTAAAACTGTATGGGACACTCTGTCGGGCAGTGACCGCTTATAGAGTTCTGGTAGTTTTTATAAATCCTGGTCGTGGCTCAAAAGATTCCCATGACCCAAATAGTTAATTGATTTTGGCGAATGGGCATCTTTTGGGTCATGATGAGCTGTGGCTATTCAAACGGAATAGTGCGATAGGAATTTTCAACCCCTTGTCAGGGTTATCTATGAATCTCAGGCCCACTCGAGGAGCAGTGAACTGAACATGCTTGGTGTGACGATCCGCACACTTGAACCCTTAGATTTATTTATACTTATGTAATTTCATTTCCCTTGTACATTTGTAGTAAGTATTTTCTTAGTAGTTTTAGAATAGGTTTCCATAAATAGGTATATCGCTATTCTGAACTAAACTTGTAAATTCAATGTTTCCTGCTACCAGGACCAAACTATCAAGTTTGCCTCTTTGAGAGGTGCTAGTCAATGAAAAACCGCTTCTCATCCAAAAGCTTGTTGTTGCTTGTTGCTTGCTTTCAATAATCGTATTGCTTACTTTTATTGCTTTCGTGTGCCGGACTTGATAATCGTGACTAGGATTCCCGACACACACCGACCCGAGTATCGTGCTAGTGGGCGATCCCTCACTAGTACGAAGATCCTTGTCGCTTGCATCTTGCCTTGAAACGGGCAGCAAGGCGCGCCACGGTCCGGCAAAAGTAGCGGACCGTGACATTTGGTATCGAGCCGGTCTTCGACGGGTTTAGACGCCGCATTTGTTCATCGAGATCGAGAAAATGGGCGAAACAATCGAGGACCGAGTGGATGCCTTAGAGGACGCAATCGACGTCAAGCTTCCTAAACTCGAGGACATCGTTATGCGGATGGCTGCGAGCCTCGAGGAGTTGCAAAAGACGGTTTGTGACCTTGAGACGAAGGTGGACGAGATGGAAACCCGCATCCTAGCGATCAGTGGTGCGATCCCCGATGATCGGGAGGAAGAGATCAATCATCTGCATCGAAAAGTCGAGATGTTAGAGAACACTTGCGCCACGCTCGTGAAAGCGGTGGCCAATGACGGGAAATCTGTGGGGAGCCATAAAGTGAAGGCACCTCCATCTCGTGCCTACGATGGGGCGAGGGATTCGAAAGCGGTCGATAACTTTATCTTCGATATGGAGCAATACTTCCGAGTAAGTGGGCTCGACGAAGACGCGGAAGTTGTCACTGCAAGCATGTATCTAGTCGACGATGCCAAGATGTGGTGGAGGGCTAGATACAAGGAAATCGATGCGGGCACGATTACGGTGACATCGTGGGCCGACTTCAAGAGGATCTTGAAGGATCATTTCTACCCCGAGAACACGGAGTTTGTTGCTCGGAAGAAGCTGAAGGAAATCAAGCACACCAAATCAATCCGGGAATATGTGAGGGAATTCTCAGCGTGCATGCTCGAGATTAGCGAAATGTCCGAGACGGATAGGACATTCGAGTTCATTGACGGGTTGAAGAGGTGGGCACAACAAGAGGTCATGAGGCAGAATCCCAAAACTCTGTCTTCGGCCATATCGGCTGCGGAGCGCCTACTCGACTTTCACGGGGAGCGAGAGGCACCAAGAGTTGTGGCACCAACAGGGAATATTGGTGTGTCACAAAGTGGGTACAATGGACAAAGGCCACAAAACAGCGCCATTTCAGTTGGGAACAGTCGGTTCCGCTCACAAGGAAGTCAAGCCCAATCGGCGAGCACTACAAACTCGCCCTCAAGCTCGTCTTCGAAGGCGGGAAACTCTACTGCTTCCACAACGAAGAGACCGTTCGCGTGTTTTGTGTGCAAGGGTCCTCACAAGATGGCCGATTGTCCGAACAATGCGGAGTTCAATGCCATTTTAAAGAAGATGCCGAAGGGGGCTCAAGAACGTCTTGATGGGGCGTTGGCCGACTATCACCAAGAGTGTAACGAAGACTCGAGTGATGGTGAAGACCAACCACGGATGGGCTCACTCCAACGGATCAGCGCGATGGGGAAATACGAAGATTCCTCCGCCAAGAAATCCAACGGGCTCATGTACGTGGACTTGATGGTGAATGGGAAGCAAGCACGAGCCTTGATCGACTCGGGCGCCTCCCATAACTTTGTTACGAAAGAGGAAGCAGATCGGTTGGGGCTAGTTATGCGGGATGCTAACAGCTGCCTGAAGCCGGTCAATGGGAAAATGAGACGCGTCCAAGGAGTGGCTAAGAAGGTCGCGGTCCAAGTGGGTGAGTGGGCAGGGGAGCTCGACTTCACCACCGTTCCGCTGGATGACTTCAAGTTAGTACTCGGGATGCAGTTCTTTCAAAAAGCATTGGTAGTATTAAAACCGAGCGACGGATCGATGCTACTAATGGGGTCTATCGTAGTGAAGACAGTAGACAGCGACGAAGACAAGGGGCAGCATCGAATTTCGGCTATGAGGGTGATACCGACGCCGAAACAAGGGATGCGACCTTGGAGAATGCCTAAAGGTTCGGTGGAGCCGAGGGCGAACAAGACCCAGGCTAACTACGATGCTAAGTGGCCTGGGGGACGAAAGAAGAGTCTACCCCCTCACCGAGGAGTAGACAATGAGGGCCGAGATGCCCAAAGAAGTAGGCCTCATACCATCAGGGGGCCGCGTCGATGTGCTGAATCGACGTCCTGGCTTGCGGGTCAGTCAACCCAAGAGATAAGGCCTCGTACCATCAGGGGGCCGCGTCGATGTGCTGAATCGACGTCCTGGTTTGCGGGTCAGTCGACCCAAGAGAGAAGGCCTCGTACCATCAGGGGGCCGCGCCGAAATGCTGATTCGGCGTCCTGGAGAACTCACTTACCCTTGAATGCAGGTACTGAAGGGGTGATGGACAAGGTGAAGGTGCAATGGAGCAAGCACCTTGAACGATCTCGCAAAATTTCCGCTCGAGCAACGAGGACTTGGACTTTCCAGAATGATCAGAGGCGAGTGATAAACTTGGAGGACATGATGTTCGGGAGTCTCGCCGTCAAGGAAATGCACTCTATTCTTGAAGGGACGATGAATCCGATCATGGTGTGGACCGAGAAGTATCTACAAGCCGGACTCAAGAGAAAGCCAAACCGCAATGCAGCATGGATGGCCACAGCTCACCGAGGATGTCTTACTGAAGCGCCGTTCGAGATTTTTGTGTTGCCGAGGGCGGCAACAGATTAGGTGCGGGAGAGTGTGACGATCCGCACACTTGAACCCTTAGATTTATTTATACTTATGTAATTTCATTTCCCTTGTACATTTGTAGTAAGTATTTTCTTAGTAGTTTTAGAATAGGTTTCCATAAATAGGTATATCGCTATTCTGAACTAAACTTGTAAATTCAATGTTTCCTGCTACCAGGACCAAACTATCAAATTTGCCTCTTTGAGAGGTGCTAGTCAATGAAAAACCGCTTCTCATCCAAAAGCTTGTTGTTGCTTGTTGCTTGCTTTCAATAATCGTATTGCTTACTTTTATTGCTTTCGTGTGCCGGACTTGATAATCGTGACTAGGATTCCCGACACACACCGACCCGAGTATCGTGCTAGTGGGCGATCCCTCACTAGTACGAAGATCCTTGTCGCTTGCATCTTGCCTTGAGACGGGCAAGGGTGCGCGCCACGGTCCGGCAAAAGTAGCGGACCGTGACACGTGGCCACGCTCAGAAGGTATCTACAGTAGATAATTCCGGTCAGACAGTTACTCTCCAGATCGAGGAAACCACTATAGATATGATCAAATGCAAGTACGACCTGCAAGACACCTTGCATTAAGTGGGATATGATGTAATAGGACAAGAGAATTGGTGACGCACACTTGTCTCGGACAAGTGGGAGATTGTTGGAGTATGTGTCCTCAACAATAGTGCGATCACATATTAAATCTCATAACAAGAATACAAAAGGGATGATTCAATATATTGTCAACTGATCAACATTAATCGGTAACGATTGGCTGACTAGAGTTTGACGTTACTGTCGTTTTACGGTGGTGATCAGTTGATCCCTGAAGATCACACCTATAAGACAATTCCCTTAACTGATAAGTTAATTAATTGTATGTCGATACAGATTAATTAAATCCTTAACTAGAACAAATTTTATAAATGAGTGAGAATTATATATCATATTGTAATTTGATTAAATAAGATTCAATTTCGTAATTAATATGTTATATTACTAAAATTGATTAATGATTATGAAACATTTGAGATAAGAGTAATTAGTTAATCATAATTGCAAAATGTTGTAGATTATATTGACTAGACTTAAAATGACTCATTTTATATACATGTAATTATGAATTACTAGTTAATTTGATAAATGTAATTTATTTGATATAAAATGATATTTAATTTGTTAAATATGCATTATAATATCAAATAACATGTTATATGTAACATGACCTACCAAATTACAAATGAGAAATTACAAAGATAAAATGGAGGTCCATTTTATGTATGAAAACCAGTTGGATTAGGCGTTAGTGGGTGATGATTTTGTCATTAGTTTATTGTATGCTTAGGACATCATCATTACACCATAAGCATGCCTTAAAACCGTAGGACCTACTCTAACTTATGGGTAAGAACAAAAGGAGTTTTGAAAAGAGAAATTACCCTTCCCTATGAGTAGAAAAACCGGTCCCCCCCCCCCCTCTTACACTCTAGTGGTGTAGTTTTCATTCAGATACTCATTCTTATTTTTCTTATGTGTGTAATAAGAAAAAAAAAACTCTACCTCTCTCTACATTTACAACATAAATTGTTTATGCAATATGTTCAAAAATCTAATAAACCTCACGTATTACTAGTGTAGTAATATTTATATTATTAGAATTTTATTTGAGGATCTAATATAATTATCTAGTTAATAATTTTATTAAATTTAAGGGTAAGTCTTGGGTGCAATCAAGAGGAAGATTTATACTTTGAAATCATGGAGGATCATCCAATATTATGAGCTCAAGATCAAGTGTAGGAAGGAGTCCTCCACTTGTGCCCATTTTCGTCCCACATATAATGTAAGAAACATGTTTTTCTTCTTATTTTGTATAAAATCATGCTGCATGCAACTAGATCCACATGACATAAATTATGAGTAATTTATAAAAATGAATTAAATGAGTCTAATAGGGGTATATGAACCTAACACGGAGTTCCTTTTAAGGGGGAAAGATTGTAATACCCCGTAATTATAAAGACTGAGACTTGACCGAGTAGATGATTCACTCTGCCGAGTGAAGTCCCACTCGACCGTGTGAAGGACCGAGTACCATCTGGCAGTAAGCTGGAAGCCTGTAAAGATAGTCACTCGATCGAGTAACCATCTGTAACACCCCCATCTACCAAGGAGCCTTAACAAGACTTTCCCTAGTAGATAAAGGCGTTACCATCTCGGTTGCCCGAGGTCAGTAATATTCAAATGTCGATAATAGAACGATTATGTTTTATCACAGGTGATTACAACAACAAAAAGATACAAAAGATACAAAAGATACAACCCATGATAACTATCAACTAGATAAAAGTATCTATGCCATGACTCGTGATAGACTCGTCCCTCTAAGCACCCGGCTATGATCTATATACCAACCTGCTAAGACTGACTGCTCACCATAGTGGATCACGGCAGACACAACACAACCATACAATGCAATAAAACCACACAAGGTCAGTGACTGAGACAACAGACTCACAAAAGCAGACACAACACAAGCACAACCGCACACACACCACACCTCCTCCAACCAACTACACACCTCTGACTGCCCCAAGGTCCAGTCCTACTAGATTACCAATCGCAACCAGTAATCCACACCGCACGTGGGGGGCCGCAGCCGTCCCACCTAAGCCCCGCTCATCTAATCTGAGCGATAAACCCATGTTCCTTAATATGCACATCCCTTCTGTGGCGGGTTCCACAGAAGGTGAATCAAGGGCGTGAAGCCACTCCCGCAAGTGACTCCACTCAGCCGAGGACGCACCTCGAGAACTACAGACAACAATCACAATCAGCTGTACAAACAACAATCACCAACTACCATTTCAACACAATGTAATCAACTACCACAACCGATCATCAACAACGACACTAACCAATTATACATCAACAACAGACCCTCTAGACAATCAACAATACTGAGTAGGCGAACCTACCTTTAGCAAACCACAGCGATTCTGCATCCGATCATAAGATAACAATCAACCAGCAAAACCACCTATAACAACCACCATACCATCTATTACTACTTCTATAAACATAACTGAAAATAAGGACGACGATGATGATGATGACGCCGACATACCTATTACACAGCAATCCGGCGTCAAGACCGCTACCCGACTCAAGCATCCCATCCCTAAGGTGTTCTCACTCACAAAGGCATCAAGGAGGTGAATCATGGTGAAGGAGAAGAGAGGTGACGACATTTAGGTTTAGGAAGAAGGTAGAGAAATGATTTGGGGTTTCACGATTTACGATTTATAATTCCCCGCTGCAAACCCGTTACTCGATCGAGTAACCAACTTACTCGATCGAGTGACCTCTACTCGATCGAGCTCCCAAGCTACTCGATCGAGTAGCCTCATCTAGATCGAGTATCACACACTCCAAAGCTCACACCGTCATAAGTCATCACTCGTAAGGTTCCGAAGGTCAAGATAGTGTCTAGGGTCAGTCAACGTCGGTCAATGGGTCCCTAAAAGGACGGGTATTACAGTCTTCCCCCCTTAAAAAGAACTTCGTCCCCGAATTTCGACTCATCGTCCCCCACAGCACAAGGTCAAAGGGACCAAAGCAACCACCACTGTTCGTCCGACACAGGTCAACACAAACATTTAGAAATACCATCCCGCTATGAATGTTCATCAACCATCATCATCATCTACCTTAACATATACTCCCTCCATACCAGACCAATGGTAACATTGACCGTTTTGCCACTATTCATGGTCGTAGGGAATCTTCGATATTATTCTTAATCTATAAGACAAAATATAGTCATGTGAGATCTTGTTTGATTTATCGTCATGAATGCTTTAAGAATATCAAATTTTTATAATTTTTAATAATGTGTAACTAAAGATATTTACGTTGCAAATCGTATCTCGACAAGTGTGAAAAAGTCAATGTTACCATTGGTGTGGCATGGAGGGAGTATTACACATCACGACTTCCTATCGAATCACCAAACACACATTGTACACAACTATCATTTTATTCCTCCATCGATTACTTGTTAACAACTATCAGTTACAAAAACACTCAAAGACGATAGTCCTATTACTGATACACAACAACACATCATTCGTTCCACTCTATTACTCAACCATACAACACAATTCTACTAACAATAACTCTACTATTTGCTACTAACATCCAACTTCATGACAACATAGTGAACAATTACTTGAAAACAAGATACAACAACATGCTATTCTATTCAACAATTACAAACTGCTACTCTATTATACAATAACCATTACAAAATTACCCAAACAACCATTTTAAATACTTTAAAATGTCATAAAAATACTATAAACATAATTCCGTCATTTTCCTTTGCGACATTACTCTTCCCCTCTTAAAAGGAACTTCGTACCCGAAGTTCACCAAAAAAATACCTTTACGAATACACAAGTCGATAAATATTATTCCATATAGACATTACGAATGAACCATATTACGCATTTTGACTCATGTCAACTACAACACTTTCTTGTCATTATATACATATGACTCATATATACGAAACTATTGGCAAAGTGAACCACACAATTAGGCATTCTATTATCAACTGTTAACCATGACATCAATTACTTTTTTATACAACCATACAAATTATGCAAGAAGGATTATAACCATTACACACTTCGTTACCCGAGACAATTTGATTTAACATACGAAATTATATAAATATCACCGAAATTGTATAAATCATGCAAATATGTACAACTGTATAGCCACCGTTGAGACGGAACAATGATATAACACACCCACAATAAGAAACATTATCGCAAGAACCACCAACATGAAGATAGAAACAAATGTTTTAACGAAACAGGCATCCAATAATGGCACTCAATCGAGCTCTTTAGGTACTCGATCGAGTTGACCTTACTCGATCGAGCTTACCAAGCACTCGATCGAGTATGTCAAGATCAGAATGTATCCAGAATGTCACCCTTGCAGTTACTCGAACGAGTAGCCACAGGTCAAAATCCCCTAAGGCGCCACTTTATAAGTCCAAAGCAATATATACATGAGTCAGAAACGTATTTCCTACACCAATATCCTGCAGAGAAAGTCTGAAAAATGTCTAAAATATGGCCTTATCGCCATAATACAGCCAAAGTCTAATAAAAGTACCAAACGGAACAAGTATTAAGAACTAGAAATTCATGTAACAAGATAGAAATAAAAGGAGTAAAATCACTCCATAGCCTGCTCATCCATCATCTCATCTCCACCACCGCCTCCGGACGTGCCCGCTCCAGCTATACCCGGACCTACAACATCACCCGTGTCAGCATCGGCTCCCACTCGCCACGGTGCCAAGCAACCGTAGGGGTAGCTCGTAGGCTCCCCCCCAAGTAGATCGCTCCACGCCATAGGAATGGAAGACCCCGCTATCTTCTCCAACGCCTGTCCACCACACCGGTTGGGCCGCCTCGGTCCCGATGCCCTGAACATAAGTGATGCGTGCATTTTATATAGACTTATTATACCGTATTTGCACGCATTTCTATGCATTTTGTGTAGTGTTTAGCTACAAATGTCCCCCGAATAGTCTACTTTGCTTTGTCTTGTATTATTTGCAGGTATAAACTGAAGAGGAGCATAATCAAGCTTAATACATATCCCTATGCATGCATGTAGGAGATGAGTTAAGTCGGAGCTTGGAGACTACTATTTTGAGATGCGCAAAGAAGTAAGATAGCTAGGCGAGCAAAGGAAGAACTTCAAATTACTAGTGCCTAATTTGAAGAGCCATATATCGAGTTCTACAACTGATTTTCAAGTGATTATAATTGGAGATGAAAGCATGTCCTCTTAGCTTTCCAACGCCACCGGAAACACTTTGTTTGCCCAAATAACGAACAAATGGCGGCCGTTTGAAGTTCAGTGCGCGAAGTAGGAATTGTGCGCTGGAAAGTACTCGATCGAGAACTATCTTGATCGATCGAGCACCTATTGTCTTCGATCGAATGGCCTCTTTTTGATAGTGTTCGATCAAGTAGGTTTTCTACTCGATTGAGAGGTTTTGCTATAAGTTACTCGATAGAGGAGTTTTAAAGTACTCGATCGAGTACTTTTCTATCTGCCGCAAGGTTTTAATATCGTATTAGGTTAATAATTGTCTTTCCTATAATAGGAAAGACGTCATTAGGTTTAGGGAGTTACTTTTTCCCTTTCTTACTGTTGAACGCTAATGTTACTCTCTTTTCCGGATCTAATTCACTGTAACTCTCTCTTTCTCTTTTATCCTTTTTCTCTCTTGCTTATCTCTTTATTATGTTTATTTCTACTTTTATCTTTCGCTCTCGTTCTCATTATGCATAGATAATTTATTGAATGCTAGGATTAGGGTGTTCATGGTAGTATACCAATGATGCGATAGTTGGTTTAGGAGATTTAATGTGAGAATTGTTTCTTTAACAATTTAATTATAATCGTTTAATTGAATGCATGCAACTGAATTAGTTAATTTGGTTAAGTTTAGACCTAGATCGGAAGATTGGAATGAATAGACCTGTTATGAGCAATAAACTACACTAGTGAGGGTGGAAGCAAGCTAGTTGTATTTTAGGGTGGATAGCGGACCGGAAGGACCTTTCCTTTACCCTTCTCACATTAGATCGACTGACCTACCTTTAGCGTATTTGTGTAATACCATGATAGCCCGACATCCTGGCATCTCTCTCTTTATTTTCTCTTTACCCTTGTTCTTATTAGTTTAGCTTATTCATACTCAAACCTCCAAATTGTGACTGTAGAGAGACTAGAATTAACAAGTAGATAGTGACCGCCTCCCTGTGGAGATCGACCCTACTTCCGCTAGCTTCTGCTAGTTGTTTTAGGTATTTATTTTTGGTACTAAACGACGGTATCAAATTTTGGCCCCGTTGCCGGGGAGGCAACTATTTTATTTACTTGTTTCTTTTTGTCTGTCTTTAGCCTTAAGGGATTTATTGAGGCAGTTCTTATCTTTTTCTCTAGTGTTGTTTTCATAAACCTTACAGGTCCTACCTAGACAGTTCTAGGTAAAAGATCATCAAAGGTAAGGCTTGAGTACCTTTGATCTTCCACCTATGTTCCATCCTATGGCGCAACAGGTGGTTTACTGTGAGAGATGTGGTGCTGCTGGGCACAATGCCATTATTTGTTTGACAGGGAACGATGAAGTCTATGCGTTTAGGCAGCGTAGACAAGCTAGTCATTCCATTGCATATGTGCCGCCACATCCGTTTCAACAACAAGGCTATCAAAAGCCTCCATTCGTCTGGCCACCGCAACAACAAGTTCCTCCTCCTGATAAACAGAAAAAGGAGATTGCTGAATTGAAGTCCTTGGTGAAGCCTATTGCACTTCGAGCGCAAGAAATTGATACATTTACAGAGGCTCGTATCAAGGAACTTGAGTCTCAAATAGCTCAATACGAAGACTTATGCACTGTACAGCAACAAACATTCAATCGAACTGGTTATAGTGTTCGATCGAGTGAAATATCTGAGGAAGTGTTCGATCGAACAGAGTTATTCACTCGATCGAACAGTTATTATGAGGAAGACCTCGATCGAGCAGTTCTACTTGTTCGATCGAGTAATATTCACGAGGAAAGTACTCGATCGAGTACTATCTCTGCTCGACCGAACATAATGGCCACGGAGAGCAATGATATGTCATCTAGGTCCCTTTCGGATGACGATTTTAAAGAAGACAATGGTTATGGTGAATCCCCCATTTTCAAAGCCGAGCTGGATGCTTTAGAGGCTGCGATTTATGGGACGGAACCCACGAAGGAGGGGAACGAGAAGGTAGCTGAGTCCGGGAATGTTCCTAGCACGGTAGAGGTAATATATTCTCTTATCAATGATTCTGACGTTAGGAGCGAGCGACCTGAGGTAATTAACGATAACTTCATGATTTTTGCTATGACTAATAGTAAATTACCCCATATGACTTATGCTTTATATTTCAATACTCCACCCCCTCCCAGTTGGACAAATAGGCTTATAAAGTTTCACCATATTTGTCATCGAAAATTTGTTAGGCTGAGACGGTACTTCAGATTGCTTTCATATGCTCCTTTTTTATTTTGGTGCTACTTATGCTCTTGTGTAGCACATGCGCAGATTTATGATCTTATGCTAAGAGCTTTGAGTTGCTTTGATTGTGACCAACTGGAGCAATTGGATGAAGAAAAGAAGGTCAAGTTGGGACCTGTCTGAAACTAGCGCTGACCGGGAGGTAACCCGGAGTTTAAGCTTTTTAGTTGATTTTTGAACATTTAAGTTTTTGTTGTGTGTAATAATTGGTTTTCAAACCATAGACTGTGAACGATTTAGGGGTTGGTTTTTGGTCGTCTTTTGTCTGCATGTACCACTCGATCGAGCACTATTCTACTCGATCGAGTGTCTGACGTCCTCGATCGAACACTTTGGGAGCCTAATGTACTCAATCGAGTACTAACTCCTCTCGATCGAGTACCATCGGGTAGATTTGGTTGATTTACTTCCAATGACGCTGTTATGCAACTGTTTGCGACCTCCCATGTTGCTGGTTGGTTTGGGGAGGTCCCTACTTCGCGTATTCTTGTGAGTTTTCCACAGTCTCTCTCTCATTTTTAGTTTGCATTTTCTTTCCCTATTTTTGGGTACAATGAGGGCATTGTACGGTTTGGTTTGGGGAGGTTATGCATCCATATCTGTGTCTGAATGTCGTCTTTATTGCATTTCTATTATCACTTTTAATTTTTGTATTAGAGGTGATCAAATGGCCCAAGTCCATTGGCCCGACCCGACCCAGCCCGCTTTTTTGAAGGCCTTAGGCCATTTATTTTGGCCCAAAAAAGCCAAATGTACTTTTAGGCCGGGTTTGGGCTAAGCGTTTGGGCCAAATTTTGGCCCGGCCCGGCCCATATTTATTAATTAAGGAATATTTTTCTTATAAAATTTGTTTAAGTAGCGTAAATTTTATATATAATTCCTTATAAACTCATGTATATATTTATTGAGATTTAAAAGCGATGTTCACGTAACATAAATCATATCTAGTAGATATGATTAAGCATTATAATGTGTCGATAATTGTCTTTTATTCTATTTTTGGAGATTAATTCATATGTATTTCATCATACTTTGTACGATTTTCTATACTAAGTGTACATTTAAAGTACAAGTTGAAGGTATTATACTACTTATCTCGTTCGGTAAGTCGTAAATTTTAGAGCCCGAAAAGCCCATATAGGCCCAAAAGCCCGATTTAGGCCATAAGGGCCGGGATTGGGCTCGCTAAATAGGCCCTCTCATTTGGCCCGGTCCAGCCCAACCCGCACATGTGGGCCATTTTTATCATCCCGGCTCAGCCCATGATCAGCTCTATTCTGTATGCATTGTTGTTGTTTTTTATAAAAATTCAAAAATCGCATAAAAATTAAATTTTTTTTTATTAAATTCTAAAATTTCACGTTTACTTTTGCATATAGGTCGAGTCGAAACGGTAGATTTCGATGATGAAATTGCACTATAATTTGTCCTTTTTACTTAAGCCTTGCTTAAACTAATATTCTTCTCAGCATTGTCTTATTGCATATCTACGAGTTTATGTTAAAATACAACTGAACAAATAGACTTGACCTGAAAATTTTGGCAACCTACTTATAATTTCTAAGTCTTAGAGCCTTATAACTGGTGTCATTTATGACCGGTTTCATGTAGGATTGTGAGTAGTTACTCCTTGCTATATGAAATTCAATTACTTTGTGCCTACATACATTCGGGTTAGTGGTTGGTGTCACATGCAGGGAGGTGCTTACATTTTCCTTTCTTTCATTTTTACCCATTTAACTCCACATTTAGCCAAATTTGCCTTTTGACCCTTAACTACATCTAGATTTAGCCTGCCTTGTCAAGCTAGTTTAGATCGTTTTGTGGTATGTTGTTTATTGTGCCAAGTTTGGTTTGTATTGCATTATCAGGAGTTGGTAATTTGTGAAATAAAAGGAGAATGAAAAGAAAAAAACGTGAAAAAGAAGGGAAAAAAAAAGAGAAAAAAAAACAGATGAAAAAAAAAAGATTAAATAAATCGGTTTCACTCCTATGCTTTATCACTATTTTATGAGGAGTTATTGTCTAGTTGAGTGAGTTTGTGTGCCAAATGAAGGGCACTTGTGCTTAATTTTATTGGAGTAAGAATCAGATTTGTTTAGTATGGTTTCGTTAGGTAGCTAGTTTGACTATTACCTCACAATTCCATAACTGTTTTGCCTTTTTCTTACCCATTGCATCACTTTCCCATAAATTTTGTAAGCCCTCGGCAGTGACAGACATTGATTGGTTGGAATGTAGGTACGGTAGTTAGAATTGTCTATCATATTAGTTGCATGCATGTTTATGTGGGTCGTAGTTTAGGTGAGCGACTATATTTATTTCTCTCTTACACTCATATGCTTACCCTTTGCTTCATGAAAGAAGAGTGACCCGTGAGAGTCCATCATCAAAGGTCTTGCAAGGTCGACGGTTCAGCTGTATTATAAACATCTTACAACTCATTTGCATTTGACAGTTTTTACTATAAGTGTTGGTTTATTGCATTAAATTGGTTTAAGTGGACGATTTGTAGCTAGCTCTGAGCTTTACTCTGTTCCATTAGTTTTGCATATATTTGCTTGGGGACAAGCAAAGGTTTGGTTTGGGGAAGTTTGATGCGTGCATTTTATATAGACTTATTATACCGTATTTGCACGCATTTCTATGCATTTTGTGTAGTGTTTAGTTACAAATGTCCCCCAAATAGTCTACTTTGGTTTGTCTTGTATTATTTGCATTTATGAAATAGAGAGGAGCATAATCAAGATTAATACATGTCCCTATGCATGAATTTAGGAGATGAGTTGAGTCGGAGCTTGGAGACTACTATTTTGAGATGCGCAAAGAAGTAAGATAGCTAGGCGAGCAAAGGAAGAACTTCAAATTACTAGTGCCCACTTTGAAGAGCCATATATTAAGTTCTATAACTTATTTTCAAGTGATTCTAATTGAAAATGGAAGTTTGTCCTCTTAGCTTTCCAACACCACCGGAAACACTCTGTTTGCCCAAGTAACTAAGAAATGGCGGCCGTTTGAAGTTAAGTGCGCGAAGCAGGAATTGTGCGCTGGAAAGTACTCGATCGAGAACTATCTTGCTCGATCGAGCACCTATTGTCTTCGATCTAATGGCCTCTTTTTGATAGTGTTCAATCGAGTAGGTTTTCTACATGATCAAGAGGTTTTGCTATAAGCTACTCGATAGAGGAGTTTTAAAGTACTCGATCGAGTACTTTTCTATCTGCCGCAGGGTTTTAATATCGTATTAGGTTAATAATTGTCTTTCCTATAATAGGAAAGACGTCATTAAGTTTAGGGAGTTACTTTTTCCCTTTCTTACTGTTGAACGCTACTGATACTCACTTTTCCGGATCTAATTCACTGTAACTCTCTCTTTCTCTTTTATCCTTTTTCTCTCTTGCTTATCTCTTTATTATGTTTATTTCTACTTTTATCTTTCACTCTCGTTCTCATTATGCATAGCTAATTTCTTGAATGCTAGGATTAGGGTGGTCATGGTAGTACAACAATGATGCGATAGTTGGTTTAGGAGATTTAATATGAGAATTGTTTCTTTAACAATTTAATTATAATCGTTTAGTTGAATGCATGCAACTGATCAATTAGTTAATTTGGTTAAGTTCATACCTAGATCGGAATATTGGAATGAATAGACCTTGTATGAGCAATAGACTACACTAGTGAGGGTGGAAACTAAGCTAGTTGTATTTTAGGGCGGATAGCGGACCGGAAGGACCTTTCATTTACCCTTCTCACATTAGATCGACTGACCTACCTTTAGCTGATTTGTGTAATACCATGATAGCCCGACATCCTGGCATCTCTCTCTTTATTTTCTCTTTACCCTTGTTCTTATTAGTTTAGTTTATTCATACTCAAACCTCCAAATTGTGACCGTAGAGAGACTATAATTAACAAGTAGATAGTGACCGCCTCCCTGTGGAGATCGACCCTACTTCCGCTAGCTTCTGTTAGTTATTTTAGGTATTTATTTTTGGTACTAAACGACGATATCAATAAGCCATATCATGGAGGTTCTGGAGTGTCAAGGTAGTGGACACCCTCTCCGTGATCTCACTCACTCTCATCTCAGGGCTGAAGAAGGAAGGGTAGCTGCGAAACTGAACTATGGAGGCACATGCTGCTCTGGCTGGGTCTCAGCCATCCTCTCCCTCACCCATCGCGGACCTTTCCCCACTCTAGTTTGCCTATCCTCGGGTCTAGCCTGATCTTCGTCGGCTCAGGCATCACCTCCAAAATATCAGCATCAATGAGGTAGAATTGCCTAGCAGGGGCCTCCTCCTCATCATCATCATCAGAATCTGTTGCCACCACTGTCGCCGCCCGCCGGTAAAGGCTCGGTCACGGGAAGGTACTCGGGGTCAAGTACCCTCATCCAAATCATCCCCCAAACTCTCCACGTTAACCCACCATCCTCCAAAGTCCTTAACCATTTCTGGTCGAGAAAGTACTCACGGTCCAAGGTAGGCACCGTCGGGGTCAAAGGTGTGTAGGCCGAGGAGGCCTCAAAGGTGGTTATTCTCTCCGCCAACCGTGTGGAAATGGCACCACAACTCAAGAAACGGGTGTCAGATGAGGCCATCAAAGCTAAGCTAGCACATACTATGGCCGGGGCACTGAAGGAGACTCTCGGAGCTCGGGTAAGGTTAAGGTACGCCACAAGTAACATCACCTCATGTGAGTTAAGCTTACTCACATCTCTCCGCTCATAGAGTAAACAGGTCATAGCACAAAGAAAGATCTTTAAGGTGACATGTTAAACATCGTTTATCAATATGTTGAGGTGAGGGGTGGCTTGCCTGTAAAGCAAGGCATGAGACTACTGGCTCCACACTCAGTCGGGATGTCCCTAAGGGCTCCCTTCTCTGGTCAAGCAAGGCCGAGGTGGGTGGCAAACATATCCATGGTCAAAAATAAGTTAGTGTTCATGAGACGGAATTCGACGATCTTTTCCGCCGCATCATAACGAAAAGAACTCATGAACTCCAAAGTCAGAAAAGCATAGGAGTGTTTCCTAAGACGATATAACCCGGTCATACCCAAAGTCTCAAAGATGTACCTCACATCAGTCTCAACTCCTAGGTCCGTCAAGATGGTAGTATCAATACAGCGGGTAGGTCTCATACGACGTTTCTGTAGCTCAATAAACGCATCTCTTTGCTTGAAATCAGCAAAGACGATGGTAGAGTACTCCGGCACAGGTGGGACCGTAGGTCCCCCACTCCCCTCACCAACCTCAGCCTCAGAGGCCCTCCCCCTCTTACTTTGACGGGTACCAACTGTAGGTCTCGGCATCTGTTTTCAACCCACAGTTTAGTTATACAAACAAACACTTACTCAAAGGTACATTAACTTTCATGTATAATCATAGAAAAAGAACAACTATATACACACTTTCACCAAACAATCCAAAAATTTTAAGTATACAACTTCCAAATTCTCATCAGACGGTCTCTACAGCTATTAAATTATGACAAGTATAACATCAATTAACAACTCAATTACAAATTCTAATGCTTAGACTTTCAAAATAGTTCCACAATTGGACAAGTATCACAAGGAATTTGGGGCGAATTTCAGTTTGAGGCACTTTTAAAACGGAGTTTTAGACAAAATTTTGAGCAATATTCATCAAAATCAACAAAAATCATGATACCCATAACATATATTACTTAATTTTCCCCCTTTTATATGCAAGATACAAACAAAATTCAATTTGAATCCCCCAACCCTAGAAAATTCGGTACATTCCAACCCCCAAATTGATTCGATTTTTCCTACTTCTAGCATCAACACTCAACAAATTAAAGCAAATAAGTCATGTTACAACAATTATAAGCAAGATTTCATGTATACAAATCAAATTCAGAAAACACTAACAATCTTACATGTTTTTAATCAATTAAAAACATAGAAAAGGATGAACATTCTTACCTTAAATGATTAACAAGTAAAAGGATGAATTAAGCAAGAAGAGCACCAAGAAATCAAGCACCAAATCACAAGTTTTTGAGAGCAAATAGAGAGATATAGGAGAATTAGGGTTTAGATGTAAAGAGAAATAGAAAGAAGAAAGATAGAAAAAAGGGTATAATAATCCCATCTTTTACCCGTGTACTGCTCTCTTACTCGATCGAGTAAGTAAGGCACTCGATCGAGTGGCCTCTACTCGATCGAGTTGGAGCTACTCGATTGAGTTTTCACTGGCAGTTTCAGCCATGTTGATCTTATAATTCCTCAACTAGATTGAATGAGGTCTACTCGATGGAGTAGGCACTCGTACTCGGTCGAGCAAGATTAAGAACAAGGTTAAACGTTACGAGTTTAGTTAGCGGTTCCTGCAAAATAACAACTCGTTCGATTCCAAAATGTATTTGGGAATCGTCACAGATTATTATATTCATTCATGACACATTATTACTACTCAAATATAATTCAACTACCTCATCCAAACATGACACATGATACTTCATTCTATAATAAATACTACGCAAAACAGGTTACAATACCATTAACTTATTCATGCATACATTCAACCCATTACTTCACTTCTAACCACGCACTTGTAAATTCAACATCCAACTTGTACTCCCACTACTCTAAACATTTACCTAACAATAAACCATCATATATCATCCGAGTTTGCTAGAAATTTGATCATGTCACAGAATATCATCAACTAAATTATTCAACTTAACTATGCCATATCACAAAAGTACTCAACAAATTAATTCATTGCAATTCTAATTACTGCTTGACAAACATTAAACTAGTACAATGCTTTATAAACTAGTACGCATAAAAAGGCTTATATCGCATTATTATCACAACATCACCCAACCTTGTCATGCACTATCGTCACTTCACCACCTATACTACATCCACACCCACTTCCATTCAACCACAAATCTACTCAGTTCATCACCATAATTACACGTACTAAACATTAACAGGGACTCTATCACAGTTATTGCTACTTATCTATCATACACTAAGCACATAATTCCCGACTCGATATTCCCACACCCGGTGACTGGCTTAAGCATAATGGGCCATGATTTTGAAATGAGGGCGCCTACTCACCCAAAATCAAGCATCAGCTGGGGCTCCCAACACACATATACCAGGTTCATTTTATTAGACTCACTACGTTCATTAGGCTCATTTGTTACAGGTTCCAAAATCGTCGCTCTGATACCACTTTGTAACACCCCCATCTACCAAGGAGCCTTAACAAGACCTTCCCTAGTAGATAAAGGCGTTACCATCTCGGTTGCCCGAGGTCAGTAATAATCAAATGTCGATAATAGAACGATTATATTTTATTACAGGTGATTACAACAACAAAAAGATACAAAAGATACAACCTGTGATAACTAACAACTAGATGAAACTATCTCTGCCATGATTCGTGATAGACTCGTCCCTCCAAGCACCCGGCTATGATCCATATACCAACCTAATAAGACTGACTGCTCACCATAGTGGATCACGACAGACACAACACAAACAGACAACACAACAAAACCACACAAGGTCAGTGACTGAGACAACAGACTCACAAAAGCAGGCACAACACAAGCACAACCGCACACACACCACACCTTCTCCAACCAACCATACACCTCTGACTGCCCAAAGGTCCAATCCTGCCAGATTACCAATCGCAACCAGTAATCCACACCGCCAGTAGGGGACCGCAGCCGTTCCCACCTAAGCCCCGCTCATCTAATCCGAGCGATAAACCCATGTTCCTTAATGTGCACATCCCTTCTGTGGCGGGTTCCACAGAAGGCGAATCAAGGGCGTGAAGCCACTCCCGCAAGTGACTCCACTCAGCCGAGGACACACCTCGAGAACCACAGACAACAATCACAATCAGCTATACAAACAACAATCACCAACTACCATTTCAACACAATGTAATCAACTACCACAAACGATCATCAACAACGACACTAACCAATTATACATCAACAACATACCTTCTAGACAATCAATAGTACTGAGTCAGCGAACCTACCTTTATCAAACCGCAGCGATTCCGCATCCGAACACAAGATAACAATCAACCAGCAAAACCACCTATAACAACCACCATACCATCTATTACTACTTCTATAAACATAACTGAAAACAAGGACGACGATGATGATGACGACGACATACCTATTACACAGCAATCCTACGTCAAGACCGCTACTCGACTCAAGCATCCCATCCCTAAGGTGTTCTTACTCACAAAGGCATCAAGGAGGTGAATCATGGTGAAGGGGAAGAGAGGTGACGGCATTTAGGTTAAGGAAGAAGGTAGAGAAATGATTTGGGGTTTCATGATTTACGATTTATAATTCCCCGCTGCAAACCCGTTACCCGATCGAGTAACCAACTTACTCGATCGAGTAACCTCTACTCGATCGAGCTCCCAAGCTACTCGATCGAGTAGCCTCAGCTAGATCGAGTATCATGCACTCCAAAGCTCACACCGTCATAAGTCATCACTCGTAGAGTTCCGAAGGTCAAAATAGTGTCTAGGGTCAGTCAACGGGTCCCTAAAAGGACGGGTATTACACCATCCACTCGACCGAGTGCTGGTTGAGTACAGCTTATACGTGAAGTACGTTTGGTGAGATGTCGCTTTCGTGCCTTATCTCTTCAGATTTTTCACACAAAACCCTGCCCAAACACTATTCACACCACTCTCTAAACTTCCACAACATCTCTCTAGAGCATCCACCAACAAATCCCCTCAAAACCCTAACATCCAAGTGAAGAATCCTTGCCTCCTTGTTCATCCATCTTGTTTGTAAGTCGATTTATACTCCACTTCCTCTAATCTTATCTTAGTAGTCTTGATTATCCTAATATATTACCTCATAATTAATTAGGTTATGAGAATTAAGAGGAATAATTAAAGAGTTTAATTAGTATATTTATTATAATGGTTTGTAGTAATGATTGTAGTAATTAATATGTGTAGGGAGCTTCATTGAGGAGCATTTCTAGTAAGTAGCTTGTGGATTTGTGAAGATAAGCTTGAGTTAGGGTTTTCCCTACTTAGCTATGATGAAATTGGTGTCTAATTGTGCATTTATTATCATTAATTACATTTGTCTCATGATAGTTGCATTATAACATGTTTTGGTAATTAGGGTTTATCACATAAGATGACTTTATGCTAATTAGGTGATGATAAGTAAGGTAAATTGTCACAAGGATGATTACATTGCATTATAACATGTTAAAGAGCAATTAAATGAGAAGAAATGAATTAGTGAAGAATTAAGCACGATTATACTTGTTGTGATAATATGGTTGCATAGTTGTGTTGATTGGACTTGTTTGGTTTATTCATTGTTTGGTTGACAATGGGGGATGTTGGAGGATTATTGGTTACGATTTTGGAGATGGAAGGCGGTTGGGAAACCGTCTTCCACTCAAGTCACCCTTGGAGATTCCCACTCCAAGGGGGATGTACACATTTAGTACTTAGGTTACGGAGGGACTCGTGTGGTGAGACACGACGTCTAGCAGGGGACTCGAGTCACACTCGGGCCTGGTACCACGGACGTGTTCCGAGTACCTTGTGTTGATAGTGGCGTCGTGGGCGTGTCCCGGTCACTGATTTGTGGAGATGTATGTTGGAGGGTGACTTCTATGTATCATCATACTTTGTTGGTTCTTACCTTGCATTGTCATATGAATAGGTAAGCTTAGTATTGCATGCATTGAACATTTATATCGTTAAGCTAACACTTGGGTTTTGAATTATCTGTGGTGAACCATATGGTGATTTCCGCCCATATGGGGAGCAGTGTTGCAGGTTAGCATGATAGATTCGAGGACTTGGGGAGCGGTCTTCACTAGTCGTCATCACTCTTGTTTATCTTAGCTTTTTGACAATTAAACTCCTTATTTCGATTTTTTTTTTTTTTTTTTGGTGAAATGTGAGAAATATATTAATATGAAAAATTAATTACATTATGGTGTTCATACAAGAGATATCATTCTATAAGATGCATTTTAGTCAACCAATCTCGATTCGCAATAGTCATCACCTGTGTTCTTTCCGGGTTCGAACTCTTGATTTCATATTCTCCAAAATAGCACCGCCACCCTTTCGGCCTAAGCAAAATCATCTCATTTCTACTTCTATTTCTCTGCTGCCATACCTGGTACATCAAGCTCATCACCATGGCATTTTGTACTCCCTTCAAGAAGCCCGTGCCCGCTCTACTACCGCACCACTCAATCAAATCCACGATAGGGAATGTCCAGCAAAGTGTTCTTGTTCAGCTCCACCACCACTCTTCTACTGTAAGGGCACTCACAGAACAAATGCCCAATTGTTTCATCAGCTATGCCACACAAGTAGCATTTCTCCTCAATGATCACCCCAAACCTGACTAGCCTCTCTCGTATTAGGTGCCTTATGAGCAACCATCCATCCCATAAATTGATGTTTAGGGATTGTCCATCCATTCCAAACCGCCTTATCCCATCGAACTCTTGGCCTTGTACCTCTGAACCATTCATAGCAACCAGCAGGAGAGTATCCTCCTGGTTGAACACTCCACTCTCCATTAACATAACCATTCCTCATTTCGTCCTTAACCTTGCATATTCTCCTCCATACCCAACTTGAGTTCGAACTAGGCTTGTATTCCATCCACTCCTGACCCTTAAGATAGTTACTTTGCACCCAGTTAACCCAGATAGAGTCTCTTTTTGTAGCAACCCAGTCCACCAGTCTTCCTACCATTGCCTTATTCCAAAATTCCTGGTCTTTGATCCCCAAACCACCTTCCTCCTTAGGTCTGCAAATTGTGTCCCATCCCACTAGGGAGCTCTCCCGTAGTCTGTTGAGTTATCCCATAGGAAATTCCTACAAACCTGCTTCAATCCTTTTGATGATTCCTTTGGGGAGAACAAACATAGATGCCCAAGAAGAGTGTAAAGAATTAAGCACACTCTTGACTATGACTAACCTACCTGCATAAGAGAACTTTCGTGCCCCATACCCATGTATCCTTGCACAAATTTTATCCACAAGACACTCACAATCTTGCTTCCTGAGCCTTGTAGTCTGGATAGGCATACCAAGATATTTAAAAGGGATGCTCCCTTCATGAAACCCGATATCCGCAATATCTCGGCTTTAAGTTGCTCGTGTACATTCCCGAAGTAGGCATTAGATTTCGAGGCACCGACTTGCAGTCAGAAGCATTAGAAAATGTAGAAAATGACCGTAATAACAACATCATAGAGGTGGCATCCCCTTCAAGAGCATGACATCATCAGCAAACATAAGACTAGTGAGTCTCTGTTTCTTGCACATAGGATGGTAGTGAAAATCAGGCTTGGAGGAGGCATATTGCAAGGAACGAGTCAGATACTCCATACACAATGTGAAAATCAGGGGGGAAAGGGGATCCCCCTGTCTGAAGCCCCTCTTCCCCTGGAAGTAGCCAAACATTTCTCCATTTAAAGAGAGGGAGAAGGAAGTTGTAGTAATGCATTGAAGGATCATTGCTTTAAAATCAGAAGGGAATTGGAGCTCCTCCAAAAGATTCTCAACAAAGCACCACTCTACAAAGATTATCATATGCTTTCGCAAATCTATTTTGAACATACATCTTGATGATGCATGAGTCCTTTCATATAGCCTGATCAAATCTTGACAGATTAAGATATTCTCTTGTATGCTTCTTTTTTGAATAAAGGCTCCCTGGTTCTCGTCCTACAATGTGAGGCAACACTTCAGCCTAGTCTGGAACAAAGCAACTTTGAGATGACCTTGTAAACAACATTGCAGCAGAAAAATTGGTCTGAATTGGAGCACACTTTTTGGCCTGTCACACTTAGGAATTAGTGTAACATTCGTGGAATTAAAGCGCTTGAGTAGTGCCGCTTTGGAAAAAATCTTGGACTCGCTCTTATAACATCCCCTCCTATCTCCCCCAAGCATCTTTGAAAAATTTACTCGTGTAACCATCTGGCCCTGGTGATTTAATATCAGGTATATTAAAGAGAGCTTCTTTTATCTCCTCCCCAGTCACAGGTTTCCTTAGCATATGCCAGTGGTCAGCAGTATACACAGGTCCCTGAGCAATGATTCTTCTATGTATCTTCTTAGTCTCCTTACTTGATCCAAGTAGAGATTGATAGTAGTCAATAAAAGCCTTCTGAATTTGCTCCTGAGTCTCACACACCTTGCCATTCACATCCTCAATCATAGCAACCTTGTTCATATTCCTTCTCCTTTTCATTGAGACCATGAAAGTATGAGGTATTTGCATCCCCATCCTTTATCCAATTATGCTTAGATTTCTGAACAAGGAAGCTTTCCCTGGCCTTTGCAAGCTCCTGTAGCTGAATAGAGGCTTCATATTCTTCAGTAATCTTTTGCACATTAGTAGGATCCCTGTTAATCCCATCCTGCAACCCCTCCACCTTTTTCTCGTAGGATAGCAAATGCATTTTCAATATCATCAAACACTCTTTATTCAGCTCTTAAGTGACTTTCATGCCTTTCAAATTCTTTGCCGTCTAAACATGGGTGTGCCCGTGAAGCCAAAGCATCCCAATTCTCCCTCACCAACGGAATGAACTTCTCTGAACCACCCCACATGTTGTAGTATTTGAAATTTCTTTTACCCGATCGTGACTAGTGCTCTTTAATAAACAAGGTGTGTGATCCATCAAACCCTCAGGCAAAAAAATGAGCATATATATCAGGAAAGGAATCACACTGACTTGATTGACCAAGAACCTATCAATTTCGCTTATATATACGCTCCTCGGCTTCGCTTATTGTTCCAGGTAAACAAGGCTCCTACTGCTGCAACATCTACCACCCCATAATCTGCATTACATCTTCTAAACGGTTCCATTTCACCAGCTGGAGTATTACCCCCTACTCTCTCTGATGTATTCAGAACACAGTTGAAATCTCCTGCAATTGCCCATGGTCCATTAACCAGGTTTGAAATCCTCCTCAAGCTATCCCACAGAGGCTCCCTCTCATGCTGTCCATTGAAGGCATACACCATTGTTAACCAAAAACTCCTCCTATCCACCAAAGAATCAACCTTCATATGAACAAATTGAGCATTGTATTCTATCACGTTCACCCTAAAGCAACTTGGCTTCCAAATGTCTTGCTCATCCTTCTTATCATCTTCAGTATTTTCAATCTCCTCAGTCTCTGTTTCTCCGATTTGTTCAGGGTTTTCCGGGTTTACTATCCCCTGTTCCACGCTATCTTTCACATATTCTTCCTCCTCATCACTTTCCTCTATCTCCTCTTCAGTTTCTCCCTCCTCTTCCGTCTCCACAACCAGTTCTGGTATGCCTACTATGTCATGTATCTTTTTGGATTTGCCCATCTCATCAACATCTGGTCCTTCCAACGTAGCATTAGGGTTACTCTGTTCCATATTCTCAATTTCTTCCACTACTTCTTCATCGTCCTTATTTCGATTTGGTTGTACTTTTGGGATGGCTTTTATATCCCTTAAACTTGTAACCGTTTAACTTGTCACAACTTATCTATTTATATTATGCAAAGTACTTCTTTACTTGATTGTTCGCACTACAAACTTGGGAAACCAAGTCTTGTAATGCCTCCATGTGTTGGGAATGCCTAAAGGAAAGGATCCCGACTTATGGGGGTGTTACACTCTGACAGCATAGTAAAGATGATAACTGAGTAAGTTTATAACCTTCAATAATGTCATTTGTTATTGTACGACTTGAGCCATATATGTGCAAATAATAATGGCATGTGTGTATATTTATGAATTAATGTTTTTAAAGCAAAAAGAAGATTATGTCCACTTGGGAAATATGAAAGCAACACCGATCCTAATTTTATCATGCCATTAGTAAGTGTATTCTTAATAATTACTCGTATCATTTAATTTATCTTTATACGAGAGGTTGATTATCTAATTCAGGTGATTTGTGTGTGATTTATATAATAGTCTCCTAAAGCACGAGACGACAAACAATGCGCCTTTTACGTTTGTCAGTCCATGTGGGAGGTTATCAATGGAAATTATTCTACTATTCCGATATGGGTTAGTGTGATTTAAAAACTATTTCAGACGTAAATTGAGTTCAATTCTGTATACTTCCATGTATTCTGTCTATTTGATTATGTATATTTTGAATTGTAGTTTCCACTAATACTCAACAAAGCCCCAGAATATTCGCCAGAGGACATCACCCAGTTGAGAAATATGTGGGCCAATTATGTTGTTTCATTAGCGGAGTCTCAATAGTCAAATGAGGTACAAGGACAATACAATATAAAGCGAAGAGGGCTCGAATACGTGATCTATTGTCACGATAGCTCTATCCTAACCAATAGGCTAAACCCTCTTTAGTTGATAGTTGATACCATATAGTTGAGGATCTTAATTGATAGTACTTATTTGAAGATCATAAATAAGCGTTGAAGAAAATTGACCGTAGTATGAGTTGTGTACTTATTAATAGCAATAAAGTATTATGTTCTTTTTAAATACACTAGTTTTAAACCCGTGCAAAATTACACGGGTATGTCTTTAGGATGGTATGAATGTTTTTTTATGAATATTTTATTTTTACATTTCTATTGTAATTATCTAATAGTTCTATATCAGTGATCTACATGTTTAATGTAGATCAGTGATCTAACTGAAAATGAACATTCTCGACGTTTATTGAAGAGTAAATTTACTCGGTAGCTTATCATTGTCACCTACCATTTTCGGTGTGTGTGGCTAGTAATTAAGTTGCCGAGTTTTTAACTGTAAGTAAATACTCCGTCACGATTTTTTTTTTAAAATATATCGTACTATCTAATTTTAAAAACTTATGCCTGTAATTTATTCGCATTGTATGTAATTCAATCCCGTAATTAAATATAAATCCTTCTCGTAATTATGTAATTTTATTGTTATTCAATTTTTTTGTGAAATTATGTAAATTCTATAATTTGTAATTAGTTTCATTTATTCCGATTTGTAATTCATACCGCTTATATGCCATTAATTTCATTTATTCGGAATGTATAAAATTATTGCATAGTATTATTTAATAGTATTTGTTCTAAGACGGAATTTGTCGCATGTTTGTATTGGCGGAATTCTGAAGAAATAAATACTTTGCACACTAACGGGTCCCACCATAACATGAATTTAAAAATAAAAGGTTGTATTAATGACGTGGCACGTCCTGGATTGAGTATTGAACCTAAACCGTACCGTTTTTAACGGTTAAAAACTGTTCGGTTAACCACTTTAAACAATTACTAGCGGTTCGGTTACCGGTTAATCGATAATCGTTCTACATATACTTTTTTTTAGCTTTCGTTAATTTTTTCTAATAGTTTAATTAAATTTTCATTATATATTATACTCCGTACCTAACAATAAAGTTAATTAGCTAAACATTAGAATTAATCAATTTAAGAAATTTTAAATTTGGATACATTAAGAAAATAAACGAAAGAACAGTTTTTTATATAATATTTTAATTTTTTGCTTATTTTTTTTGTGAAACGGTTCTGTTTAGTTAACCGGTTTTCTAAAATTGCGAACCTTAACCGAACCTATTCCATATCAAAGTTAACGGTTCGGTTCAACGAACCGCTTTGTTGAAACAGTTCGGTTAACCGAACCTTAAAAATGCATGATTTTTCGATTCAGTTATTACGGTTCGGTTTATTCTGAAGACTCCTAAATTATTCAAGGGTAACGCTTACCTGATATACTTTTTTTTCCTGCGTGATTAGAATGTACTCCGTATCTAACTATACAGACGGATTTTTTTTTGCTGATTTTTATATTCAAACTTTATATTAATGACGAAACTTCAAATTTTCCTTGTATTAACCCATTCCTAATTTCCCTCCGATGTTCAAGTGACGAATTGAGAGATAAGAACGACTAGTATTTCAACCCTTAATTAGACCTAAAAAAAGTATAGACCAGAAAATAAATACTCCCTCACATCCACACCAAAGATTACACTTACTCCCTCCTATTCTAGATTTATCTCTCTATTCATGGAGGGCACTAGAATTAAGGAGATGAATTAAAATAAGATAAAATATTGTAGTGGGGTGGGTGGAGTGATTAAAATAAGTATTGTTATGAGCTAAGTTGATTAAAATAAGTATTGTTGTGGGGTGAGGTGGGGTATTGTTGTGGGGTTAGGTGATTAAAATAAGTATAAAACTTTACTAAACAAGGAAATAGGGAAGGTATTGTTAATAGATGAAAAAGGAGAGAGGGAAGGTTATGTAGAATAGGAGGGAGTACTTTATTACATTTGCCGAGATACGTTTTACAATGTGAATATCTTTAATTACGTATTGTTAAAAATTATAAAAATTTGATATTCTTATAACATTTATGACGATAAATCAAACAAGATTTCACATGACCATATTTTACTCATATATTACAAATAATACCAAAGATTCTCTACAATCATAAATAGCGCCAAAAATTTAACTTTGGTGTAGATGAGAGGAAGTATAGAAGATCCCAAATTCCAATTAAAAAACAAAACACAAATTCTTACTTGTGACAGGTCAAATAAAACCGACATGGCTAGATGGAGACAAGTAATTTTCGACTCCCTAAACACTTTAATTTTTGACTTATCTATTCATATGATTAATATTTAGCTCTCCGTTTTAGTACATGAGGGTGAAGCTTATTTGACCAAAGTAGCTTATTTGACCAAAATTTCGGCCTACCACCGATTTTTTTTTTGCAAGTGTTTGGCAAGTAGCTTATTTGGTGAAATAAGGACCTGAAATGAAATGCTATCTCAGGTAGCATTTGAGAAATCAAGTATCTGAAATGACTTATTTTCCATTTTTTACCCCTTTATTCTATAATATTAAATAATTTTCATATACTTTTACGTCATTTTATCAAAATCATTACCTTTTAATTTAGTTTACCAAACACATTTTTATATAATCGATTCTTATCATTTCATAAATTTCAAACTACTTTATCGATTCCTTTTTAGGTTTGATTATTTTTCGGTTTTGATACCTTTTCGGGTTTTATTCTACCTATTCAGGTAGTTTTGTCAAACAGAGCATTAACCGTTATGAGATTGTGACGGATATATTCTTCATAAGGGTGACTCAGAAAAAGTAAAAAAAACTGAATTACACGGTTTTCTCTTGAAAACTGAAAAGTCACAACTATTCAACGATTGACCATACTGCTCACACTTTATTACAAAAAGTAGGTAAATTATCAATTTACCCAATTTCTTTCCATTTTCACCTGACACTGTACTATTTATTTACCTACAAAAATCTTGATTAAACCCTAAATTCGCCACCCCTCTTTTTTCCCCTATCCAACAACAAAATATCACATCCCTGCTAATCCTAATTAAACCCCCCCATAAATCAATTTTTTACCCAAAACCCACTTCATTTTAACTCTAACCCATCAATAAAAAAATTAAAAAATTTAAAAAATTCAACTTTTTTTGTTCTGGGCTGTAAATTTCAGATGCAGGAAAACAGTGGAGCAGCTGAAATTACAAGGGAAAATGAGAAGAAATCAGTTGAAAATGAGGTGAAAAGAAATGAAGAGGAGGAGAACAATAATAATAATAACAATAATTCAGTGGGTGAGACAACAAGTGCAGAATTTTGCAGTAATTTAGGTGGAAATAGATGGCCTGAGAAAGAAACTATGGCTCTGATTGAGATTAGGTTTGCTTTGGATGTTGCTTTCAAGGATTCTGCTGCTAAATCCCCTCTTTGGGAGGAAATTTCTAGGTCTTTTTTCATATTTATCTCATGTTTTTAAGTATTGGGTTTTGTTATTTAAGTTGAAATTTACTGTCTTTTCACTGTTTTATTACTGTCTTAGCACCTGAAATAACTGTTAGTCTGAGCACCTGTATTTACCGTGTCATGGTAATATGAGCTGAGGATTATAATTTTAAGAACTGGGTTTTGTTAATTAGATTATGAGGTTGTTTATTAGCCTATGAAGTGGCGGAGCGAGGGGGCTAGCAGGGGTGGTCGCCCCCAAACAATGAAAATTTTGAAATTTTTAGTTAAAAAGCGCTATTGGCTTTATAAAATTTTCGATCTATGTTTTTGCTCCCGAGTTTGAATTCTGGTTCTGCCACTGGCTGGGTGTAATCATTAAAAAGTCTATGCACTGTTTTATTGAAGTATATGGGACATTTTTTATTTTGTTGAATTCGATAGCTAGCAACTTATATTATAGGTGGGTACGAGGAAGGAAATGAAGGTGATAGTTTGTGTGGCATTTGTGGTTTTTTTTTTGGAAGACAGTCTGATGTTTTTGATAGGTAGAAAGTGTGGGTACTTCCTCTATTGTAGTCTTGGCTAGTTAGATGTAAGGTTGTGTTCTTCTCTAAACCTTGGTGGTAGTGGTGTGGTTTTGGTTTTGGTTTTTGGATGAGGTAGCCACGGTGGTGGTTTTGTTGCTAATGAATTCGAACCCAAGTCATGTCGATGACTTTATCGACAAAATTAGGTGATATCTACTCTCTTAGCTATTGTAGCTTGGTGGTTGGCTTTGAAGGATTCTGTAACGATTTTCGATTTGAATTAGAGTATTCCCAAGACCTCATGCATCTTAAGTATTAAGATTAAACAAAAGGGTGATTAGCAAACTTATTTGGATGCGGAAGAACTCCAATAAGATGCTAATAATAAGAAGTATATAAACCCAAATTGCAGCTGCTTGAATAATAGTATAATCTATGAGACCATCTCACAATAACGTCTCTACCGGTATTCACACAATATGAGCATGTATGCTAGTACAAATTTAAGGGCAATTTTTTTTCTTCTTTCTTCCTTGAGGTTTTGTCTTTCAGAAAAACTGACATATAAACATCTCCCCTTATATCTCTATATATAGGGAGTTCAAGGAAAATCCTAGACTATCTAGGATTAGGAAAGTCTAATAGAATAATCTTTTATTATTCTTATTACCTTTATAATAATTAATCTATATTAATTATAATTGCCCAAAACTCATCTAGTGTGTGACCCAGTAGGACCGATTAATACTACCCGAATCCTAACTCATTTAGGACTCAGACTACAAGCGGCTCCTAGCAGAACATTGTAGCCACATAAAATTAATCGGTTATACAATATTCCGGACATATGGGCACACTAACTCTTTTAGTCTCCCACGTGCACTTATGTCCTATAAGGCACCATAATCTCTTTGCTTCTATCTCTTCAGATGAGAATAGGGTAGGAGAAGTGTCATCCCTATTAATCTCTATCTCTTTTCTCGAATGAGTTAAATTATTACAACAGACGACTGACTTTCACCTCGTTTGGGCATGGCCATGCACTTATACAATTCCCACTCTTCGAGAGGCCGAAGATGATAAACTCCTTTCTCAAAGGAGGAGCAAATCCCATTTTGTCTAACAACATTCTGTCACACATTCCATGACAAGTTCAACGATCACCTTTATAGCCACCCGTCACGGTTGACGCTTGATGATGTCAAAACTAGCACTTCACATGTACAGAATAGTCAAAGACTAAGGTCTAAAGACTACCAAACGGTGAAAGAAACTTTGTTGATACTGAAACCTTAACAAAGTTCTTTGACGGGTCAGTCTAATACATATTCCAAACATGTATCCATGTGCTTGGTTTGATATCTCAATATCATGGCTTACAAAACGTAGTAATCAACCAACTCACATACTAATCATTATGAGGCATAAGTGTCCCTTTCACTATGCTCTGATTAGAGACTTATATAAATACAATATCTTACAAAACAGAGTTCCATAACCAAGTCACGCACTTGGTGATCTGTTTAAACAATGTACACTATTTTAGGACAAACATTCAATTATACGATAATTAAATGCAAAATCAACCTTTTATCATATAAAAGAACATGTCATACAAACGTATCAATCATATCGAACATAACCTGCCACTAAAATAAAGACCTCTTGGTAGTATCAAGACCACTCGCTAATGCGTCTTATACAAATCGTAGTGCTATGAATTTTCATATTATAATTGCGAAAGAGGTTTTCTACGGGACATGCGACCATTCATCAATTATACTATCTTACATATGTTTAATTTACCTTATCTGAATAAAGTAAAATCAATAGCACACGTTTGATTCTTAAATCAAATGTACTATTTGTTTCTTCATAAGCAACAAAGTATATAGTTGTGTATATGTTTGATTTCCAAACCACACACTATTCAATGCTTCATAAGTAACAAAGTACTCATTTTAGTTGTAAAATTAGTCATTATGTCGTACTTGAAACTATTTCAGCACACAATTACTTTCATTTAAACAAAATGTGTCCAGATTACAATCAGGAACCATACTTGTCTATTTGAAATTGATATTAATGTAACCAACTTACAATGATTATTTCTCATGTTGTCCATAATAGTCATCATAACTAGATTGGTATCCACTCGTCATACGAGTACATAAACATCTTTGCAAGTCTCATTGAGACAACAAAATGTCGTTTCCTTACTATGTATGTCATTAACATACCAAACCATAAAAACGAATTATAGTCCCATAACTTCCGTGTACATATAAAATTATCCTTATCTCAAATAATTCAAAACACTGCTGAATCATTTTATTGAGATCGAAAATTCCAACTTGTGGATACTCGTTTCAAAAAATTTCTCACTTGCCTAGCACACTCTGATAACGTGAATCTCAAGGTGTGTCTGACACAACTTATTGCATATTTCCATTAAGGAAAACTACATTATTCACGTATACCTGTCAAATCTCATTTCATGTATGTTGACATGTGCTAGGAGAATCCAAACTCTATATGGTTACAACGCCATCGGGGTATCAATCAAAGTCCATACTTTGTAATGATACATGAAACCATTATGGATTCATGACCTCAAGCCACTTTACACCTTTTGAGTTGGGCTCATTATTGCTTCCTTTAAAGTCAAACTTATGCGGGCTTATTCATAGATGATACATCCATGACTTTTCATGGATCTTAGCCATCTCCATCAACATTTGATGAGAACTACTATGAATCTTGATCTTTTTAAGAATATTCTACTCTCACTGTTTCTTTAGAGACAACATTCCCATTGAGAATCATCTCAAGTAACAAACTCTTTGTACTTGAATGGGACGTAGAATTAATTTCCTACCTTAGGATAGTCCCACAAAAACATGTCGGTCTAAATTTCAGAATTTTTTTTTATTTTTATTTTTAAAAGTTTTAAAGACTTCAAATATTAAGAAAATACTATGGAACAATTCCCTTACATATCTTATATGTAATGTATATTCATTGACTTAGATGGTATTGAAGATATAGCAGAGGACAGCAGCAACACATGCACAGCAGCAACAACAAATGTACAGACGCTGCCAAGAAGCTACCAGAAACCTCCAGAAGAAATTAAGTCTGTTACATCCTAGTCACTCATGAGTCAGCATCCTAGTCATGAGTGACTCAGCATAACAGAATTCTGTTATGTAACAGAATTAGTCAAAGTCAGTCAATGTAAATATCTAGATATTTTTAGCATTAGACAGATTGTTGTACAGCTACTATAAATACCTATGTACATAAACAAATGTAATTATCTGTGAATAATACTTCTCACATTTTATTTAGACTTTCTCTCATCAAACTGCACTCTTTCTCTCTACTTTAGTATTGAAGCTTTCTTGTGTTTGTTAATGGCGTCCATGAAGAACAACATTTCTTCATGGTATCAGAGCTGCAAGGTCTGATCCTAGCAGTTTCTGTATCATTCTTCATCTTTTTCTTCAGCGTAATCAACGCTTTTGATCCTTAATTCCGCTGCAAATTTCTTCCTATTTTCTTTGAAATTTACTTAAAAATTCACAAAAATATCAATTTTCCTTTAACAATCTCTTTCCTTTATCATTTTTCCTGGTAAATTTGTTTCAATTGCATCTATTGTTCTATTCTAATGGCGATCAAAGAATCTGCTACTTCAGGACCTCAACGGGTGTTAAGACAGAGTCGTCGGCACGCAAGATCCTTTCAGATCGCGCCCTGGTGATATCTCTGGTCTAAACCTTACTTCTTCACCGTTTAATGGAAAGCATTACTTCAAATGGTCAAGAGCTGTGAAAATGGCGCTAATCTCAAAGAACAAACTCGGATTTATCAATGGACGCTATCCTAAGCCTAAAGAAACAGAAGCAACATATCAAGACTGGATTCGAGTTGATTACAATGTCATGTGCTGGATTCTACACTCTTTAGTGCCTGAAATCTCAGAGAGTTTGCTGTATGTTCAGTCTTCTAAGCAGCTGTGGGATGAGATCAAGGAACGCTACAGTCAAGCTAACGCACCTTTCTTATATCAGTTAAGGAAGGATGTGATGTATACTATTCAAGACAATAATCGATCTGTTCTTTGAGTATTTTCGCAAATCAAGTCTGTCGGGAAGATTTACGATCTTGATGGTTTACGAATGTGAATGTGGAGCAATGAGTAAATGCTCGTGTAGTTTATCAAGAAAGTGCTTGAAAGAGATAATAGCACAAACCGATTGACTTCGATGGGCCTGGATAAGAAGTATGAAGTGGTGAGAAGCGAATCTTAGCTTCGATCCTTTGCAACAAATCAATCGGCTTTCTTTAGATTCAACAAATTGAGACACGAAAAGTATTAGTCTTTGAGAGAAAGGGAAAAACAAGGTTCATGAAGATGTTGCACTTGCTGTTCAGAAGTCTAATTACCAAAAGTATCAAAGAAATGATGCAGAGAGCTCTTCAGCAGGAAACTCTCAAAGGTATTCTGCTACTGCTAGCTACAATAAGGAAGGCCATACTGCAGGTGGACAGTCTGGTGGTTACAAAAAGCCATATGTTGCTCAAGGAGGTTATGCTGCTAATAATGGTCAGCAAAGGAATGAAGATTCTTCAAGGGAATACAACAAGAGGCCAAAGGTTACTTGTCTCTATTGTAACAAGGATGGACACACCATTAACAGATGTTATCAGCTGCATGGATTTCCAAACCAAAATCAGAAGAGTTACAAGGGATCAGGAGGACGGAAATATGCTGCTAATGTTGAAGGAGATCAGAATACTCCAATGGATGATGATTTTGATGACAATGCTGATGATGAAGTACAAGTCAATCCATTGATGATGAAAGCTTTTATCAAGGAATTTCTTAAAGCTGTTAAGTCAGGAGAGGTTCCAGAAACTCAAGCAAGGGGATCTCACTCTCAAAGCTCACAATCTGTGAACTTTGCAGGTATCTCCCTTGCAACTACTGCTGTTCATTCAGTAGATAATCATTCATTAAGTGCTTCTCATTGGATCTTTGACTCTGGGGCATCTGATCATATGACTTATGATCAGAGTTTGTTTGTTTCCATGAGACCTTTGCATAAGCCAATTAAAATCACATTACCAGATGGTGATGTTAAGCTTGTCCACAAAGTAGGAGATATAATTCTTTCTGATGATATAACCCTACGAAATGTCCTATATCTTCCTGAATTCAAACATCACTTACTGTCTGTGGGTAGATTGCTTCATGATACAAACCTGCATGCTACATTTACTGATAGTTCCTGTATTTTACAGGACCCTACCACTGAAAGAACAGTCTGTGTTGGTCAGAAGTTGGCTGGAGTTTATAAGCTTAGGTTTGCCAAGAATAAGCATGTTAGTAGGCATTCCTGTAGTTTCACTAATACTTGTAATACAGCATGTGCTGCTAGCATTTCTTTCAATAATGCGGATGTACATCTGGCTCATTCCAGATTAGGTCATGTATCTCTATCCAAATTGTTACATGTTCCTTTGTACTCTGCTACCAATGTTAATAAAAATCACAACTTTCATTGTGAATCTTGCATTTTAGCCAAACACCACAAACTGCCTTACTATCCTAGCACTTCTATAGCATCTGCTCCATTTGATCTCATTCATGTGGATTTATGGGGCTCTTATAGACTGAAATCTTTAACTGGTGCATCCTATTTTCTTACTATAGTTGATGATCACACTCGTGTGACATAGACTACCCTTCTCAAGAGTAAAACTGAAGTAGTTGATACTCTTGCTCATTTTATTGCTTATGTTAGCACCCAGTTTCAGTCCAAAATCAAGGTTGTAAGGAGTGATAATGGCACTGAAATAGTTCAAAGTGAGTGTCATGAGTTATTTGCCACCCATGGAATTGTCCATCAGAAAAGTTTACCTGGTAATCCACAACAGAATGGCAGAGTCGAGAGGAAACACAGACACCTCTTAGACACTGCAAGAGCTTTACGTATTCAAGCTGGTTTGTCAAAGAAATTTTGGGGAGAAATGGTACTGGCTGCTACACATTTAATCAATTTAATGCCATCATCTGTTCTGAATTGGAAAATACCAGTTGAAGTATTATTTGGGAAACCAGCAGACTATGAGCATTTAAGGGTAATTGGATGCTTATGCTATGCTGCTGTCAAGAATGGTGATAAGTTTGAACCACGAGCAAGGAAGTGTGTTCATTTAGGGTATCCTTTTGCTCAAAAAGGATACAAATTGTACGACCTGGACACACACAAGATTGTGATGAGCAGGGATGTTATTTTCAGAGAGGATATTTTTCCTTTCAAAGATACTACTGCAAGCACTATGGATCAGCGTTCTTATCCTGAAATTTTCCTACCTTTGCCACAACAATCTCATCCAGGACATTATTCAGAAGATTTTTTCAATACCAGTTCCAATAACTCCCAGTCAAAAGCAGATAATAATACTATTAATAATAATACTAATAATACACCTTCATCCTCTTCCTCTCATACCTCTACTCCACAAAATGATAATCATATAAATACTACCAATAGTTCTCCTTTATCTACAACTTTTTCTAATTCAAATAATACCAATACTAATTCACATAGTACAGATCACACCTTTTTTTGTCATAGTGACAACAGTGCTTCTCAAACTAATTCACCACAATTACCACCTCTTTGTCACACACTTTGTTAGGGGTGAGCAAAACCAGGTTAATCGAATCGATTTGAAACCGGTTCGATTCACGGTTTTCAAAACAGTTTTTTCCCAAACCGAAACCGCTCGGTTTTAAACCGGTTAACCGGTTTTTTAGCAATTTAAAACCGGATCCAAACCGGTTACCCGGATCCGAATTTATAAACCGGTTTTAACTTTTTTTACCCCAAATTGACGCTTTTCAACCCACCTCTCCATCCTAACTCTTAAATTCCTACGTAAACCTTCGTGCATCCCCATTAATTCAACCAAATCACACATCTTTGTTTATTTTAAGTCGTTTTCTTATTGTTTTTTTCAGGAAAAAAAAGTAAACCGGTTTAAAACCGGTGCCCGGTTTTGCATTTTTAGGACCCGAAACCGAACCGGATTTCCCCCAAAAAAAACCGGTTCGGGCACCGAACCGGAAAAAAAACGAATTATCGGGTTTCTTAATTCGGTTATCGGTTCGGTTTCGGTTTAAAAATTCGGTTCGGTTTATTTTGCTCAGCCCTACCTGCTGTCCCACGATGTTCTACTAGATTCAAGAAACCGTCCATACTTCTGCAAGATTTTGTCTGCAAAGGGATACCTCCATCTTTGCATCATTCTGCTTCCAAATCTCTCACTGCTGAAGACAATTCAGTCTCTACTTCCTTTGCAGTGCTGCAACAAATTGATCTTCCTGATTTTTCTCCTGAGTATGTTGCATCGTTGAATGTTGTTCTAAGTGTTTATGAACCATCCAGTTATCATCAAGCTAAGGATGATCCCAACTGGATACATGCCATGAATCAAGAACTCCAAGCCTTGGAAGCCAACAACACTTGGATTTTGACTCCCCTGCCATCTGGAAAGAAGGCAATAGGTGCCAAGTGGGTGTACAAAGTGAAATTCAAACCTGATGGATCTGTTGAGCGGTATAAAGCTCGACTTGTTGCCAAAGGCTACAATCAAGTGGAAGGAAAAGACTATAAACATACCTTTAGTCCCGTTGCTAAATTCACAAGTGTCAGAACTTTGATTGCCATAGCCGCCATTAAAGGGTGGGATTTGCATCAATTAGATATTAACAACGCCTTTCTTCATGGGTTTCTTGATGAAGAGGTGTATATGGAAGTACCACAGGGATATACTAAGCATCAACCCAATCAAGTCTGTTTATTGAAGAGATCATTATATGGGCTCAAGCAAGCATCACGACAGTGGAATCTTGAGCTGACAAAATTTCTTACTACTCATGGGTTTATTCAATCCAAGGAAGACTACTCTTTATTCACAAAACTGCTACTTCTGGTTCCTTCATTGCTGTTTTGGTTTATGTAGATGATTTACTTATCACTGGTGATGATACGTCAGGCATTCAATCTCTTAAGACTCTCCTGGACAAAGCATTCACCATTAAGGATTTGGGATTATTAAGATATTTTCTTGGTATTGAAGTCGCAAGATCTACAGCAGGCATCATTTTGAATCAACGAAAATACATTTGTGACATCTTGCAGGACACCAATATGGTCAATTGCAAGACTGCAACTTTTCCATTTCCAAGGGGATGTAAGCTTTCTGTTGATGATGGTGATCTTCTTGCCCAACCAGAAGAGTACAGACGCCTAGTGGGAAGATTGCTGTATCTAAATCTTACCAGACCAGATATATCGTATTCTGTTCAACAGTTAAGCCAGTTCTTGAATGCACCTAGATTGCCTCACATGCAAGCTGCCCTACACCTGGTCAGGTATCTCAAGCATACCCTTAATCAGGGACTTTTCTATTCTTCTCGAGCTGGTTAGTTACTGCGATGCTGACTGGGGAACCTGTGCATTCAGTGGGAGGTCCCTCACTGGGTATTGTGTTTTTTTAGGCACTTCTCTTATATCTTGGAAAACAAAAAAACAAAACACTGTTAGTAAATCTTCAGCCGAGTCAGAGTATAGGAGTATGAGCCAAACATCTAGTGAATTAGTATGGCTAGAAGCACTCCTGCATAATTTCAAAGTACAAGCCCCTTTACCCATTACCCTCTACTGTGATAATAAGGCAGCACAACACATAGCTGCCAACCCCGTTTTTCACGAACGTACCAAACACTTGCGGTTAGACTGCCACTATATTCGTGAAAGAATAACTGAAGGATTAATTCAGACTAAGCATATAGGCACAGCACATCAGATTGCAGACGTTATGACCAAAGGCCTTGGCGAAGCACAGCATACTTATTTTGCTCGCAAGTTAGGACTTGTTTCTGAACCACCAAGTCCAACTTGAAGGAGGGGTATTGAAGATATAGCAGAGGACAGCAGCAACACATGCACAGCAGCAACAACAAATGTACAGACGCTGCCAAGAAGCTACCAGAAACCTCCAGAAGAAATTAAGTCTGTTACATCCTAGTCACTCATGAGTCAGCATCCTAGTCATGAGTGACTCAGCATAACAGAATTCTGTTATGTAACAGAATTAGTCAAAGTCAGTCAATGTAAATATCTAGATATTTTTAGCATTAGACAGATTGTTGTACAGCTACTATAAATACCTATGTACATAAACAAATGTAATTATCTGTGAATAATACTTCTCACATTTTATTTAGACTTTCTCTCATCAAACTGCACTCTTTCTCTCTACTTTAGTATTGAAGCTTTCTTGTGTTTGTTAATGGCGTCCATGAAGAACAACATTTCTTCAGATGGAAACAATTTTAAATTGTGTACGTAGATAATTTTGAGCGTATAAAATTGCGAGATATGCAGGACTCCTCATAGACGGAACCATATCAAAATACGGCTCTTCTTATCTTATAAGACATAACTTTCCACAATCATTAAAAAAAAGACCACCATCAAAATAAAATTAGTATGATATTTTCCATTTGGGACGAACCCGCATATTTATATCTTTGTGACATTCCCAAAATACCACATACCAATTTTAGTTAGCGATGTCCTTTAAGAAAAAACAAATTTTCTCTAATATTCTTGTTGTGAAACTTAGATTGTCTTCTTAAGACTAGTAGTGAAACAATTTCATTACAATTATGATGATCATAAACATTTGGTTCAAGTTTCCCCATCTCGATCAAATCGAGCGATACTGATTGTCTTCCTAGGTTGACCTTTACTTCAGTCCGAGTCTATTTCAAGTAAACCTTTTAAAAAGTCAGACTAATGTTCATCGTATGAACACATGCATAATTACTGAAAATAGTAATTATGATGAAGTATTAGAATCTCATTCCCTAACATCACTTATTAATCCACACATATCTAAATATGTGTGACCAAACTAGTCGGTTCCCTCTTAACAAGTTAGAGGCATGTTACAGTTTTTCCACCATTTAAACAAAATTCACTTGCCGTAGTTGATCCAAATCAACAAGGCCTAGAGTTCCATCATCATGGAACTTCTTTGAATGTTTCTTGTTTCTTGGCTCATAAGACAATTTTGTAAGCGCGTGAAACTCGAGTCATAAGACTTGAACCCTTTTTGTATTTCATGTCATAGATAAGATTGAACAAAACTAAAATTGTCTTGACAAGAAAGAGAACAACAATTGTTCTTTATAAAATATTAATTCAATTTATGTCCAAACATGAAAGAATTAACATTTTTCTAACGACAAATGTAAGAATAACTATTATTCAAATAAATATAGTTTTGAACAATACAACATTCAAATGAATAACTTTTACGCATAATGCATTTCTTCATTATATACGTAGATCTATTTCATTTTTTTTACCATTATCCTACTCCACGTGGCATTACATTCACAATGTAAATACCATCTTTGGTATCTTATACCTTATAGTAGAATATTCGTAGTAACTTTTACTTCTATAACATGCATACTTTATTTAGAAGTCATACTTCAATAGCTTTCGCAGATCTTCAAGACATTTCTAAAAGCTATCTTTCCAATGCTATATGTCATTACAATAATGACGTTAATCACTAAATGATTTCCATACATGTTTAGACATTGATCTTCAGGTTGGACTTGACAACGATTGTCCATTCCACCATTACCAGTGTCTAAACTCATATCTCAAAGTCTCTTTATTGATGAACTCAAAGAACATTAGTTTTTGTTTCTTCTTGATATGAAACTCAACTGTCACTAAGTGAGAAATTTGCTTAAATTACATGCATCACTCACAATTTCAACCTTTGATGGGAAGGATATCCAATTAATTCAAATTATCAATATAATTATGTCATAACAATGACAAGTGGACTAAGTGGATCATTCCACATATTGTTCTCACTAAGCGGGAATAATTCCATTATTTTAAACAATTGACACATATGGTACGAATAGTCATCTCGGTATATAGTCTAAACTATTCATTAACATTAAGTATGGTTTGATAGAATTTCTTTTGAAGACAAACTTCACTTTGCCTATTTGAGAACAATTCTCAAAGAAAACAATCTATGAATCTGAACGATTCAAACTCACTTGAAAAACATGACAACAACAACAACAACATCAGAGCCTTAATCCCAAAATGATTTGGGGTCGGCTGACATGAATCATCGTTTCGAACCGTCCATGGGTGAACGCACGCCTCAAAATGCGAATAACAGAAGGGAAGATGAAAAACAAAAAGAAAGAACGAAAATGTAATGGAAAGTCAAGGTGAACTTAGGGGTTTTAAAGTCGAATACTTGAAAAACATGACAACAATGATAAATTACAACTATCAACATATGCAAAACTAAATCGATATATTAATACACTGTTATTATCTTAACCGATTTAACACACACAATTTGTACGACATTCTTAAACAATTTTAAGATTCACTACACACACAACCCTCATATGTGCATAGTATCCTAGAATCCTCAATCATATATAACTTGAGTGAGTTTTGGCTCATCGCCCAAATTACACATATTAAGGTAGACATCATATGTCAATCGCACCAAATGCGACTCCTAGTCGTCAGGTAACATTTGATGTGGCTTGACTATTTGCCCCAAAGTCCAAAACTGTTTTGATGACCTTGTTAAGTGAACCAAATCTCACGTGTGGGTAACTGTTACCCACCTGTTCACCTTATATAGAAGGTGTACTCTACTTTGGAAGACAATACTTCCAACGATATAAGTATTTTACAGTCATTAATTTGAAAGGGCATTACTTAATATTTTAATTGAGGGAATATTGATTTATACATAACACGGCTCCTAAACATGGCGCTAGTTCTCTTAAGAAAAGGGTATAAGGGAACCTAGCCGTTCTAATCAACACATCAGGGTTCAATTAATATTTAAACATCAAATGTAAAAAGTAATATACAAACATTTGTAAATTAGGAACCCAAAAACGATTCATAATCGTCTACAATTCATAATTGTTTGTTTTTAAACATCTTATGCAAAAACATAATAACATGGGTAGATAATCGTATCATTCAGGGTATATATAAAATAAATAACGATATAAACATAAATCAATACAACATTATAACAATCCCTGCTATGCGGTCCTGTTTAGAATGCCATTTACACTCGAAAAACACTATTGTAACATCAAAATCCGACACTCGCAACTGATGAACAGTAACATTCCGCGAACAGTAGTCGTGAACAGTACCCGTGCGTGAATAGTGTTTCGCGAACAGTAATTTTTTTTTCTTTAATCAAAATTAAAAACTGATTAAACAATTTAATCACCTAATCAAATTAGGGTTTATTACATATCTAATCTAGTTAGATCCAATCAAATTGGAAATTTTAAACACTCTTAAAATAGGCATCTAACAACAAATTAGGGCTTTGTTAAAATCAATTAAATTAGGGTTCTTTTAATCGAATTAAAGGAATACATCATAATATCAAATATTACGATACAAGTCAACATCTATTATGATACAATCCTAAATTTAATGTTTAACAACATACAACAATTGCATTAATTGAACCAATTCAATTTAAAAGCCCTAATCTTGTAACTCTAGAACAAAAACATAGATACAACAATTATATCTAAAGGCGCAACCTTTTAATCTAATACTTAACAATACATGTTCTCTCTGATACCACTGAAGGATTCTGTAACGATTTTCAACAGATTTGAATTACAGTATTCCCAAGACCTCATGCATGTTAAGTATTAAGATTAAACAAAAAGGTGATTAGCAAACTTACTTGGATGCGGAAGAACTCCAATAAGATGCTAATAATAAAAGTATATAAACCCAAATTGCAGCTGCTTGAATAATAGTATAATCTACCGGTATCTACATAATATGAGCATGTATGCTAGTACAAATTTAAGGGCAATTTTCTTTCTTCTTTCTCCCTTCAGGTTTTGTCTTTCAGAAAAACTGACATATAAACATCTCCCCTTATATCTCTATATATAGGGAGTTCAAGGAAAATCCTAGACTATCTAGGATTAGGAAAGTCTAATAGAATAATCTTTTATTATTCTTATTACCTTTATAATAATTAATCTATATTAATTATAATTGCCCAAAACTCATCTAGTGTGTTTAATTATAATTGCCCAAAACTCATCTAGTGTGTGACCGGACTGATTAATAATACCGAATCCTAACTCATTTAGGACTCAGACTACAAGCGGCTCCTAGCACAACATTGTAGCCACATAGAATTAATCGGTTATACAATATTCTGGACATATGGGCACACTAACTCTTTCAGGCTTGACTGTTAGTAGTAAGCTTTGGTTATTATTGCCTTCTAGAATCTAACAAGGCGAGATATAGGCTGCAGGTGGGTTATATAATTGGAGTTTAGCTACTTGTTTGTTTGGGATTATTGTGCCGAGCTATGTTTTTGACTTCTTGGGTTATTCGGAAACAGCCTCTTTTTGTTTCTAACACAAGGGTAAGGCTGCGTACATCCAACCTCCCCTTACCCCGCAATTTGCGGGAGCCATTGAGGCATGGGGTAATGTTGTTGTTGTTATGTTTTTGACTTCTTCAATCGTAGAATTTAGAGATTCTGGGATGGTGGTTCTTATTGTCATTTTCTTATGGATTTGTTGTTTTGTATCTAGGTAGATTGAAAATTGGAAATGCGTGGGCTTCTTTTAGTATGGAGTTCATTTGAAAATTTGGCTGGTTTAATCAGTGTACTTCCCGACTGTACTGCTGTTTGCCATGATTGAATCTTGATCAATCGCAAAGTCGTTGATGCTATGTCAACCGTGTCTTAATTGAATCCTTGGTGTTACACTGTTACCTATGTTGCTTAGACTCTGCTATTGTGTCAACCATGTCTTAATTGGGATGTGTGCGAAAGTGTCCGACACTTCTATTTTGTCAAAAACAAGTGTTGGGTTAGGATAATACTTACATGCGGTAATATGAAGAGTCGGAATAACATATGTTGTTACTTGTTACCTTGAAACTTGACAATCGAGGAGTTTCTCGTATAAGCTCGTGGTGTTCTTTATTGGTTCAGACAGGTGGGGTTGATTAAATGAAATTTGAAAGTGAATTTGCCTGTCTGATTGCAGGAGAATGGCTGCGCTTGGATATCGTAGAAGTGCCCATAAATGCAAGGAGAAATTTGAGAACATATTCAAGTATCACAAGCGACTGAAAAACGGTTCGTCTGCTCGGCCAACTGCAAAAACATATCGGTTTTTCAGTTATCTTGAAGCTCTTGATCACCATCAAATCGCACTCAAAAGTGCAGCATCTCCTGAGCAAACAGGCAACAGTATGAAGGATACAACAATCGATGCAATTCCAATCTCGTGCAACCCGCCATATGTTCCCCAAATGACGAATCCCATATCGGTAAATTTTGATACGAGTCCTATAATCACTTCATCATCAACTCCCTCTTCTTCAGGGAGCCAATCGGAGACTGCTCGAAAAAGGAAGAGAAAATGGGCAGATTTATTCGATAAATTGATGAAATCTGTGCTTGCGAAACAAGAGGAGTTGCAGAACAAATTACTGGAAGCCATAGATAAGTTTGAGCAAGAGAGATTAGCCAGAGAAGTGGAGTGGAAGATGCAAGAAATTGAAAGAATCAAGAAACAACATGAACTTTTGATTCATGAAAGATCGATATCGGCAGCTAAAGATGCAGCTGTACTTGCCTTCTTGCAAAAGATCTCGGAGCAAGGCAACTTTTCTGGGATGTTAGGCCAGATGGACGAATTCCTGAAATCAGAACCAAGCATTGTGGCTAAAAAAGAGAGAGATGATGGCGAAAATTCCAATTCACGGTGGCCAAAAGAGGAAGTTGAAGCCTTGATTAGAATTAAAACTAGCATGGAATTACAAAATCAAAGAATGGGTCCTTTATGGGAAGACATTTCAATGGGTATGAAAAGTATTGGGTACGATCGAAATGCTAAAAAGTGTAAAGAGAAATGGGAGAACATAAACAAGTATTACCGGAGGGTGAAAGACAGCCACAGGCAGAGGCCTGTGGATTCCAAAACATGCCCTTATTTCCACCTCCTTGATTCTCTATATGGCATGAAAACGAAGAGAGTAGTGGATCCTGATTATGAACACTCAGGTTCTAGCTCAAGACCGGAAGAACTTTTGATGCATATGATGAATGTGGCACCAAGCCAAAATGGTAATCAGAAAATTGAGAATCACAATAATGAGGCCGAGGATGGTGGTAATGAAGATGACAATGATGGAAATGACTATGAATCTGTCCCTAATGTTAGTTCTCCGACAAGAGTATAAATTATGAAGCGATAAGCGATCAGATATTGTAGACCATGGCTAGGGTTGTGGTGGTGTATGAAATGTAAGCCATTGTAGTGTGTAGAGATCCTTGCAAATCGAACAACCAAGTACATAGTGTCTCAAGGGTGAAGTTGAGTAGGCTGGTTTGTGTGCGTGCAGTAGTATACTTTGTTCAAGTGCCTTTTCTTTCTTTGCTTTTTTCACAAAAACCTTTGTAAGATCGTTGTACCAGAACTCATTTGGTAGAGTTTTTGTGCGTTTTTGAAATAAAAGATTTGAATTTATAACAAGTGAGTTATAGTAATTAAACCTCCTGATATTTTTCGGTGAATGGTTCCCCCCCGGTGACATCGAATTTTTTTTTTGTTTGAAGACAAATTATACAAGACCAGCTTGTCACAATTAGGGCAGAGCACGGGTCGGATATCCGATCAAAAGTGTTAGTTCGGACCGGATATCCATATTTTGGAATTTACTTTAAAATTAAGTTTGAAACAAGATAATATTCATCGTCTTACACCATAATGTTCTCGACAAAAATTTAAGTATCACTTACATATTTCTCTAATATTTTAAACTTTAATTAAGTTGTTGTATCAAATAAAATTATATTTTCTTGAAATTATACTAGAAAACTACAGAAAAAGGATTGTACATCAGATGTAATACATCATACTTAATGACTTTTTGAGTTTTTGTGTATTTTTTACGAGCATTATAGAGTATAAATTACATTTTAGTTTTATGATGTCAAAAATCAAATTTTTTTGAGCTTATATGTAATTTTTTTGAGTTATAATATAACTTTTTGAGATTAAAGTTTAAGTAACTAAACTCAAAAACTTTATAATAAAACTCAAAAATTTTAGATTAAAACTCAAAAACTTTATTTTAATGCTAAAAAACTATACTATTTGATGTACTACATCAGATGTATAATCCACTTACTGTAGAAAACTATAGTTTCGGATCGAACTGGATATATAAATGTTTTAATTTTAATATCCATAGCCAAACAAAAACCAAACATTTCGGATCAGATATCCGATCCAAACTTAAATTTTGGATCGGATATTCAAAAATTCGGTTCAGATGCATCGGCTATCGCATTTGAATAATCGGATTTTTTGTTCAGCCTAGTCAGGATTACTTGTGAGAATTTATATGAGCTCGTCTCGCAGTTCTCCGAAAGCTATTCAATTACAGTGTGGTAACTTGTAAAACAAATTCTTACGTATCATGCTTGGCATAAATCCTATGGGATGCTGATTTTCGCAGTATACATTTTACTCACTTCAGTACACAGTTGACAATTATACCCGATACCCGTCGTGAGGTGTCAAAAATAATATTTATAATCTCCAACTACAACTATAGCTAGCGGCAGTCGGGTCGAACCACAGAGAGGCGGACGTAATTTCTAGTTGTTTAAATTCGGTCTAAAGTAACAAAAGGTGGGGGTTTGATTGGGTTTGGTCTATAGCTAAATAAAAGAAAAGTAGACTAATGAAATATATAAAATCAAATATAAAAGAGGTACTAGGATGGTCGGTTCATTATAGTTTGGCGCGACATATTAAAAGGTCTAATTCAAACACATGAGGCGGGAAATAAAGAGGTCCTCTCGGTCCACTCTTAACAGATAGCACCTTTCGATCTCGCTATAAGTCCCTAATATCACTAATATGACTCTAAATCCGAAAAGTAACTAATAATCTAAACTTTACCTATCTTTCGATCTTAGCATAGTTTAGTCATTTTAATTGGTGATCTAACAACTGTCCCTATCTCTCGATCTAATGGGTCAGTGTTATCCTAAGCATTCAACTAGTCGTATGCACTCGATTCGTCGAATTAAGAATTTAAACAATTAAAACGAAAATATAAACCTCGCGTGGTCAGTCGATCGACCAGGTATGGCGGTCGATCGACCAACACGCGAATCAAGCCGTGTTCTTTATATTGCCGCCTACACTACAACTCCCCTACATCCTAGCACAATTGATTTAGCTACTCATACTAATGATAATAACAACAATGAAATTAACGAAATATTGGAAGGTTTCATGCTTAAAACGAATGAACAAACAATTAACAATAAAGATAAATCGGTTTCGGGAGACTAACTAACAATTCCTATACTATCAATGCAATAAAGATGAACTAAAAATAGAGCAAGTGAATACCGAAATTGCAGAAGGATCGTAACGGAATGATTGAAATCACAACGAAAATCCAATGCGAAATAGTTTCCCAAACCCTAATTATTTCTAAGAACCGTATGTAAAACTTAATGTAAAAACTTGATTTTAAAACTGATGTTTCTAGGTTACGTTATATAGCAACTAACGTAACTTTATTTCCTAAACCTAACATAACTTTGGGCTTCAAGATTCACGGTCTTTTAATTCTCGCCGGAATAGCGAGTTTGGTCGATCGATCGCTAGGATGGTCGATCGATCGAATAGCAATGAACAAGTAGCTACGGAACCCGATGGTTGGTCGATCGATCGATGGTAGTGGTCGATCGATCGCATTGAGCCGCTACTTGACTTCTATAATCTCGTGGATTTGTCTTTTGGGCCTTGAATTGCGCACCAAGCTCGTTCCTTAAGCGAATACTTCACGTCAAATGCAATGCAAGATACTCGGGGATGGATTTAGCTCGATTTCCGCTGGATTCTTCACATTTCTGCAATAATGTACAAAAATACGGAAGTAGACGGAAATAGGGAGAAATGTAGCATAAACTACATGAATGAGCTCTGAAATGCGTGTAAAATGGGATGTAAAACATCATATAAAAGACACGCATCAAACTTCCCCAAACCAAACCCTTGCTTGTCCCCAAGCAAGAACTAGACTCGATCTAATGACCTAATGGAACGAGTTCAATCTCAGAGCGAAATGCAACATGTAAAGCCTAAACCAATTTAATGCACAACCAACAATCAATTAGCAAATGAATCATGCAAACGAGTTGTGGAGTCGTTAAAACTACTGAACCGTCAACTGTAGAGACTTATCAAATTGGACTCTCACGGGTCGCTCAAATCACTCATAAGCACAGGTGAATATATAAGAGGATAGAAAGAATTTATTTTGTAAAGACTCTCACCTAACTACGATCTATAAGAACATGCCTGCAGTCTAATATGAAAGCAATCTCTACAACCGTACATACGCATTCCAACCAACAAGAGACCATGACACATGCCGAGGTATATATGTGGATATGTGAGGTATGGGTAAGAAGAGGCAAAACATTTATGGAAAAGTGGAGGTACAGGTGATCAAGCTAGTACCGAAACGGAACCATATGGCAACATCCAACTTCTTGCTCAAAAACAAATGGAACGGTGCTATAGCAAGCACAAATCTCACAATCTCCAGGTATAAAAGTAATCAACTAACTCCCCACAAAATATGAATAATACATGGGAGCAAAAATCGCCAAAAGATAAGGATTTTGAATTATACGAATTGATTCTTTCTCTTTTTCTCGAACCTCAGTCGATCGACCAAAGGGGCAGTCGATCGACCGCATGAACAGTACATAACTCTTTTTTTTTTCTTTTCGAATCATTTTTTCATCTTTTTTTTTTCTTTTCTATTTCTTTCTTTCCTCCTTTTCATCTTCCAACAATATCTCAAACATGAGCATATGCTACCAAAAACTAAGTAACAATCCCAAGAACACAGACTACTAGCTTGACAAGGGCAGGCTAGATGTAGGATGTAGTAATGGGACAAAAAGGCTGTTTTTGGCAGTGTGGGGTTCATGGGCAAAACGAATAAGGGGAAACCTCTACCACATGTGTCAACTAACCACAAACCGAATGCGTACAGGTATTAAGCATATTAAGTTCATATTTATGCACATCTATGTGACATGCCTCATAAGGAGTACTACTCACATTCCTAAATAAACTGGTCATAAATGTCACCAGTTATAGGCTCTAAATCTCAGAAATATGATGTAGCTTGCCAATTTTCAAAGTCAAGTCTCAAGTCCAGCAAATAAATAACGAAAACTCGTAGGTATGCATTTATACGATTCTACTAATAACATGTTAATCAAGCAAGGCTCAGGCAAAACAGGTGCAAAATGCAATATCATCCTTGAAATACTACCGTTCCGACTCGACCTATATGCTAAAATAAACGTGCATTTTATGGAAATTTTTGAAATTTTTCAATTTTTTTGAATTTCGTATAAAATGAAATGAACAATGCAAAACAGAATGTAAACGTGAATGCAAGCAAATGATATGCGACGCAAAACCCTTCCCCAAACCAAATCGCACAATGTCCCCATTCTGCAAAATCATGTAATGAAGAAAAGAGAAATGGGAATTCGCGGGAAAATAAATAAAATGACATGAAGTGGAAATCGGGAACTTACAAGACTTTAAACGCAGCAAAGGAAACCTCCCCAAACCAGCATGAGTTTGGAGATTTCAGTAGCCAGCAGTGCTACTAAAAAGTACCTGAAAGACAAATAAAACCCACGCATAAAATCGAGAAGACAATTTTTGAAGCGGTAAAATTGTGCACAATTGAGAAAATAGAAGAAATAAATAATTTGACGGAAAGTAAAGTGGAGTAGAAAACTCCCTTAAGTCCGCATATCGACCAAACACAGCAGGGGAGAGGTCGTGAATAGGTACAGCAGCGTCCTTGGTCGATCGACTAAGAACGGCAGTCGATCGACCAATGTGTCAGGAACAGTAGCTCCTGGAAAGTGCAACTCAGTAGATCGACCAATGTAGCCAGTCGATCGACTGAAAATACTGCTGTACTCCTTATTTCTTCGTATTTGCTCAATTACGGGAGCTAAAGAGGTCTAAAAAACCTGCAAATGCACAATAATACGCGCCCAAAATTGCGCAAGAACCCAAAGCAAAGTCTCAAACGTATAAAATCCTAAGCAAGCAAAATAAAATGCGAAGTTTCGCGCACACAAAAGCAATAAAAAGTGTCTAACAAAAGCAAATAAAATGTTTGGAAAACATGTGATCAACTAGTAGTTGATCAAGAACGGCCACGGAATGACCTACTTTGTCGGCTTCTGGCTACTAGAGGTAGCCTCAACGGTGCTTATCTTAACAGCTGCACCCTTCTTAGCTTCCACGTCCGTATGGCTCAACGGATCAACACTTTCATCATCTCCCCAGTCAATGACCTCTTCTTGCTCATCAAAGTTCAAGTCGGACTTCCGTGCCTTGACCGGTTCGTCATCAACTTCCTCATCAATGTCATAGCTAAGGCAACCAAGACCTCCTCTTTGAATGATTGACCTCTTTACAGTTGGAGAAACTTGCCGTTCTTCCTTCCCCAAACCAGCTCCTGCAATATCAGAAATAGACAAATCTTCCTCCAATTTGCTCCCAATCTGGGGCGGAGGGGTTACAACAGGAATAGAGATAGGTGAATCAGGAAGCACAAAGTACGATTTCTTGTCAGAAACCGTGTTACAAGTCACAGGCCACATGGGGTCCTTTTTCTTAGATGGCTGAGCAAAAACAATAGAATGCTTGCCCACTTTAAAAGTCGGGTTCCTAGACCGACATCTATGATCGCACCAAAGAAGCGGTGTGCAGAAATGGCCTACCCAAAATAATGGGAATATGGGCATCCTCAGGCATGTCAAGTACCACGAAGTCGACGGGGAAGAAGAACTTCCCTATTTGGACAGGGATGTCCTCTAAGACTCCTATTGGCTGGACCGCAGATCGGTCACCATCTCATCTTGTCATATCATCACTGCGAACCTAGTCAATTTGAGCTTCCTAGCTAGACTCAAAGGCATGACGCTTATACTAGCTCCTAAGTCACATAATGCCTTCTCAATAGAGAAGGTACCTATATTGCAAGGAAAGAAAAGCTACCGGGTCCTCTAGCTTATGGGGTGCGTGTGCGACAAATAAGAGCATGACTCTTTGGTTAGTGCGACAGTATGCACATTTTCAAGTGACTTTTTCTTAGACAGGAGTTGTTTCATGAATTTAGTGTAGGCAGGCACTTGATTGACCAACTCAAGGAAAGGAACTTGTACATTCAAACTACGAATAACCTTTTCAAATTTATTGAAAGATACTTGTTCCTTTGTCGGCACTAGTCGCTCTGGACATGGGGCTGAGAGAAGTACCTTAGCCCTTTCTTCTAAATCTCGCGCGCCGACATCCGTGGACTTAGGCTGAAAGTCCACCACCTTCTCCTTATTGAAGCTTGAACCCTCCTCAGACCGTCTCAAATGTGAGCCATTAACCGTCATTGGATCGAAATTCGGAATCGGGACGGACCCATCAGCACTCGGGTCTTTCCCCAATACTTTCGGAGTTGTCGAACCCCGGAACAAATGGTCTCTCAAATTATCGGGCATTGAAGGACGAAATTTCTCAATATCAGTAGGAGGCTCAGTCGATCGACCACCATGCTCAGTCGATCGACTGAGATGTACAGTTCCAGAAGCTCCTGTAACCCGCATATCAGTCGATCGACCGGGTATATCAGTCGATCGACTGATATACCTGGTAGACGCCTTTTTCTTTGAATTATTCGTTCTGACTTTGTTTTGACTTGGTTCCGCCTCATTCTTTTCGGGGCATCCTCGACCATAGCAGGCCCCTCCAGGGTAGACCCACTCCTCAAAGTAATGGCATTTAGGGTCTCTTTCGGTGGTTTGAGTCGGTAAGTGTCCGGGAGCTCGAGTGGTACTCTTACTAGCCAACTGAGCAATTTGGCTCTCTAGTAGCTTCATCCCGGCCTCTCTAGCTTGGGACTCCTTCAGCAGCAAGTTCTTAAACTCAGAAAAATCAGAATTCTGGGATTGTTGCTGCTGCGGCACATAAGGAGGTTTTTGATATTGTTGTTGCTTATGATGAGGGGGCACATAAGCTTGCTGCTGCTGCTGTTGTGGGGGTTGAGTCGGATTTAGGACGTTCTGGCTACTCCACCTCAAGTTGGGGTGGACATTCGGCTCATAGTACGTGTTTGTCTGCCTATAGTGTTGAAAGGTAGCACAAGACTCGAAAGGACTGGGACAATTCTCTAAGACATGTCCCTCAGCTCCACATCTTCTACAGATGAAAGGACCGTCTGAAACAGCATTTACTTGGTACATCCCACCTTTAGAAGCTCCTCCTAATTCATATTTGTCAAACCTTGCAGTGAGGGCTTCTAGTGCAGCAACAGAGGAAGATTCAGCAGCTCTCCTCTGGTTTCCTCTCGAATTCCCATATTCGGCCTTATGAGTGGCCAGATCATCGATGATCTTCCACCCCTTGGTCTCTCCCATGTTCTCAGCAAATCGGCCATTGGCTATGACATCCAATATGGCCCTCGATCGTCGTACTGAGTCCATTATAGAATCGATTGCACAAGCTCCATTTTTCGAACCCATGGTGCGGTATGGTTCGCACCGGTTTCTTGAAACGGACCCATGCTTCATGAAAGTTCTCATCGGACCCTTGTTTAAAGCTCGTGATCTAAGCTCTAATGGCATTCGTCTTCGAGGCAGAGAAGTACTTTTGTAGAATGCCGGGGCTAAGGAATTCCAGTCGGTGATCCCATGTGCGGCTCGGTCCAGATCTCTATACCACTCTCTTGAAAAGCATCACGAAGAGAGAAAATGAACATGGTCTCCTTGATCTGATCTTGGGTCACACCGGCCGGCGGGGGTATAGAGCAACAATAATCAATAAAAATCTCCATGTGCTTATTTGCATCTTCATTTGCGGCTCCCCGAATGGTTTCTCTCAACCAGGTTAATATAGGAAGGCTTTGGCTCGAATTTTCTCGCCTCCCCCGGGTAGTTCGAATCCTTTGTAGAGATTCGCAGTGTTGGCTCGAGTGACTAGCAATGGTTGCTTCTTCAGCCATAAATCGGGATTTACGGAGAATGCTTGTCTCGGCTGAAGAAGTAGAAGCAGGAGATGTAGGTGGATCTCCTTCGAATAGAGCGTTCTCATAGTGGCTTGACAGAGTACTCATCTCTTCCTCTGTCGGTAATATCCTTTGTGATCGTCTCAACTCGCGCAAGGATTTCTCGATCTCAGGATTTAATGGTACTAGTTCACCACCCTGTGACCTGCGCATAAGAAGAAACTACAAAAAGAATATAAGAAAAGTTTAAGGAACGGATGTCCCTTAAACTTAGAAAGACTAAAAATAAAACAACTAAAAATTAGAACTATTGCCTCCCCGGCAACGGCGCCAAAATTTGAAACCCAACGTGAGGTGTCAAAAATAATATTTATAATCTCCAACTACAACTATAGCTAGCGGCAGTCGGGTCGAACCACAGAGAGGCAGATGTAATTTCTAGTTGTTTAAATTCGGTCTAAAGTAACAAAAGGTGGGGGTTTGATTGAGTTTGGTCTATAGCTAAATAAAAGAAAAGTAGACTAATGAAATATATAAAATCAAATATAAAAGAGGTACCAGGATGGTCGGTTCATTATAGTTTCGGCGGCAGCATATTAAACAGGTCTAATTCAAACACATGAGGCGGGAAATAAAGAGGTCCTCTCGGTCCACTCTTAACAGATAGCACCTTTCGATCTCGCTATAAGTCCCTAATATCACTAATACTGACTCTCGTCCTGAAAAGTAACTAATAATCTAAACTTTACCTATCTTTCGATCTTAGCATAGTTTAGTCATTTTAATTGGTGATCTAACAACTGTCCCTATCTCTCGATCTAATGGGTCAGTGTTATCCTAAGAATTCAAGTAGTCGTGTGCACTCGATTCATCGAATTAAGAATTTAAACAATTAAAACGAAAATAAAAACCTCGCGTGGTCAGTCGATCGACCAGGTATGGCGGTCGATCGACCAACACGCGAATCAGGCCGTGTTCTTTATATTGCCGCCTACACTACAACTCCCCTACATCCTAGCACAATTGATTTAGCTACTCATACTAATGATAATAACAACAATGAAATTAACGAAATAGACAGAAGGTTTCATGCTTAAAACGAATGAACAAACAATTAACAATAAAGATAAATCGGTTTCGGGAGACTAACTAACAATTCCTATACTATCAATGCAATAAAGATGAACTGAAAATAGAGCAAGTGAATACCGAAATTGCAGAAGGATCGTAACGGAATGATTGAAATCACAACGAAAATCCAATGCGAAATAGTTTCCCAAACCCTAATTATTTCTAAGAACCGTATGTAAAACTTAATGTAAAAACTTGATTTTAAAACTGATGTTTCTAGGTTACGTTATATAGCAACTAACGTAACTTTATTTCCTAAACCTAACATAACTTTGGGCTTCAAGATTCACGGTCTTTTAATTCTCGTCTGGAATAGCAGTTTGGTCGATTGATCGCTAGGACTGGTCGATCGATCGAATAGCAATGAACAAGAGCCACGGAACCCGATGGTTGGTCGATCGACTGATGGTAGTGGTCGATCGACTGCTTGAGCTGCTACTTGACTTCTATAATCTCGTGGATTTGTCTTTTGGGCCTTGAATTGCGCACCAAGCTCGTTCCTTAAGCGAATACTTCACGTCAAATGCAATGCAAGATACTCGGGGATGGATTTAGCTCGATTTCCATTTGGATTCTTCACATTTCGCAATAATGTACAAAAATACGGAAGTAGACGGAAATAGGGAGAAATGTAGCATAAACTACATGAATGAGCTCTGAAATGCGTGTAAAATGGGATGTAAAACATCATATAAAAGACACGCATCAATACCCCTCTCATTTCTCCCTCTCATTTTCCCTCTCTAATGTATTCTCTCTAATTTCACACATCAATTCTTCTCTAATTTCACATCATCCTATTTTCGGTTACTCTTGTCCTCGCTACGGCAGAGGGTCGCCGACGCCAGGTTGCAGGTGGGTGGGTTACGGTGGTTGGTTGCTTGTGTACTACTATCAGAGTATTGCACTGTAAGTATACTACACAAGAGTACTTCATTAAAAAAAATAAAAAAGAAAGAAAAACAAACAAACCCATTATCAAGGAGTAATAATAGTGTACTGCATAATGGAGAAGGAAAAAAGCAAAAATCTACCACACAAACTGCTATCGTAAACTACTTAGTCTAAACCACCAATAGCACCACCACTGGCGGCCACTTGCACCGGATACTGGCCAACTTTCGTCGGCCAACCAACAACGTAATCACAGTCAAACAACCACGGTATCTTTCAAACCTATCCCTTCTAAGTTCTGATCCCGAGTTTCCGCAACGAAACACCTACAATACCAATAGCACCGCCATCGCCGAACCACCACCAACATCACCATCGGCGCGCCCTGCCCATGTCTCCGGCGACATACAAGTAGATGATGTACAACGCAGTACATAATTTATAATGATTAACGAATAAATCATTAATTAATTTTAACATAAACCCTAACTAAAAACAAAACTATAACAAAAAGTCGATTTAATTATTAATAATGGACTAATGAATTAAATACCTTCTTTATATTCGAATTATTGTTCATAATTAAAGAATGGATTTAGCAATAGAGATAAGTTAGAGAGAATTAGGTTTGAACAGTTTTTAGTCAAGGGTAGACAAATGGAAAGTTTGAGGTAAAAAGTACTCTAATGAGTAAAAATTGTACTGCGAAAATAAATTACGATATGTGAGAGTTTATTTTAATCAAGTACTAGTGTGTAACCCGTGCATTTATGCACGGGTATAATTAACATTTAGTTATAAACTTTATGGAAATATATAACAACTATTAAAATTTTTAAGATATCTTTAGTAAAAAAAAGGCTGAATATATCACCAAGTACGGTTAAATGTATAATTCAATGCTTTTTAAATTCGAATTTTGATAACATTGGTAACTGGTAAACTTTTTATATAAAAAGTTCGTACATAACACAACAAATAAAATAAATATTATTTTCAAGTTTTACCCGTGTCTACCATTGAAATAAAATAATTGTTTTCCAAGTGTTACACATTCACCTATTTATAAGTGGGTAAAAAGTTTTTGTATATTCACCTAAAAAAAAGTTCTTGTATATAGTGCAATACAAAGATAAAAATAAATAAAAGAAAAGTAAAACTATTACAATCAAAAATCAAAAAACAGGAAGTTGGTCTTACTTAACACCGTCGTAAGTTTGAATACTGAAAAATCCACTACCGTTTTTATTAATGTGACTCAAGTGGTGAGAGAATGAAAAGTAAGATACCTATATTGTAATACCCCCTCATACCAAGGTACTTACCAAGGACTACCCTAGCATGAAAGGCTGTTACCATCTCGGTTGCCCGAGGTAAGTATATATCAAAAGCAACAATCCAAAAACACATTTATTAAAGTATAAAGAGTTAGCGATTACATAAAACTCGGTCGACTCAAAAATAAAAGTATAAGGTCTCAATACAACTGAAATCAAAGACAGCTAAAATTATAACAGCGGAAGCTAGACTCAAGTGATGACTCCCCATGACTGTCCCATAGCTAAACATCTGCATTACCTGTCATAATCTGCTCACCATCCCCGAATGGATCACCGCAGGTTTTACAAAACAACAACATGGGGTCAGTACCATTCAATCAAGATAAGACAAACACATAATGTAACCGGCTGATCATCCTCCATCCCCGGTCTCCCGATCTCACACAGTAACCGACTACACACCGAAGTGTGTAGCCCTGCCAGATTACCCATCACAACATATAATCCTCGCCGCCAGTGGGTGACCGCAACCCATCCCCACCTAGTCCAGCTCTTCAACGAGCGACTAACAATCCCTGTCCCTTAATGTGCACATCCCCTCCCGTGACGGGTTCCACGGAGGGCGAACTAGGGTGTGAAGCCACTCCCGCAAGTGACTCCACCACAATCACACACACAGCTTCACAGCTGTCACAACACCACAACCGTCACAACACAACCACACCAACATCGTCACCACAATACCCAACCTCCGATGATCAGCAGATACCAACAATTATAAAACATATGCAATCTCAATCAATTAACAGTACTGAGTAGGAGAAACACTACCTTTTCGCAATTCGCTATGCTACAATTGATATGTGCATAATATATAGTCTTTTTAGCCTATTTCAGCACGTATTTCTATGCATTTTTATACTGTTTTTATAGTATTTTGCCCCGAATTGGCTACTTTGGTTCGTTTTGTCCATTTTGTAGAAATGAAAGCGAAAGTAGTGGAATCGTACCCTTTTTCGTCCTTTTTGCATGCATTTAGAGGAGACGGGATTTTCCCAGTGAGATCTTGCATTGGGAAGCGTCAAGGCACGGATTACGAGGCATCGGGCATGGACTTGAGTGATTTGAAGACAAAGGACTCGATCGAGCGGTTTTACCACTCGATCGAGTGGTTTTTACGTCTCCTATTGGTCGATCGAGTAGTTTTCTACTCGATCCAAAGTCTTGAAAGTTGAGTTACTCGATCGAGTAACTATCTACTCGATCGAGTAGATTGCGCTGAGGTTTGCTCGATCGAGTGGTTTTATTCCACTCGATCGAGTGGTTATTCTTTGTTATGGGCTTTAAATTAGCCCGTGAGTGTTTTATTTCGTAAAAACTTATTTACTTTTCTATTTAAGCACGCTTTACTAGGTCATTAGGACCATCTAGCTTTTATCTTAATCAGTTTTACAGAGAACTTTACTACGTTGATTTTTCCCTTTCACTGTAACCTTGTTCTTGGATTTACTTTGCTCGGATTTTGTGTTCTTTACGCCGGATTCGCACGATTGTAATTCCTTTCTCTTCTCTTAATAATATTAATCGTTTGGTTACTTTAATTTCTCGTTTACTTCATTTATTTCCTTTGCCCTAATTTACTCTTTATGCGATTTAATTATAGTTTTAATATGTTGAATGCTGGAAATTTATCTACTGTTAGTTTTGATAGTTTAATTAGCAATATGAGTAGCTAAACCCTTTTCATGTTGGGATTAGGGGATCTGCGGTAGGAATGTGATGATGTAGTAAATGATTTAGATGAATTAATTGTGAGATCCTGTCACCATAGCAATTTAATTGTATTTATCGACTTAGTTGAGTGCACGCTTCTGAGTCATCTCTTTAATCTGGCTAAAATTAATCCTAGATCGAAATATTGGACTAAATAGGCCTGCTATGAACAGTAGACTACCCTGACGAGAATGAAAGTTAAGTTAGTGGTATTTTAGGATAGAAAGTGGACCGAAAGGACCTTTCCACATCCGTCTTACATTAATTAAATCGAGTCATTACAAGGTGAGTCTTTGGACTACCGTAGTGAACCGAATTCCCGACATGTCCCTCTCTATCTGATAGTTTAAACTTATTTCTTGCCTTTACTGCTCTTGCCTTTATTTCTCTTTCTTTAAACTTCGTAGTTTAGAAAACAATTCAAACACCCCCCCATTTGTGACCAAATAGACGGACTTCTACAAATATCTTGCCTCCCTGAGGAGATCGACCTGACTTCCCTAGCTATATAGTTAGTTTATTTTTGACAGGTACACGACAGACGTGTCAAATTTTGGCGCCGTTGACGGGGAGGCAATTGCCCTATCTGTTTTTTGTTTCGTTTATTTTATCCGTCTCAGGGAATTTTTATTCCTTGAGGCAGTTCTTATTCATTTTCTTTCAGTGTTGTTTATGCTCAGGTCAGACAGGTTTGAATTAGTTTTGGTGATTGAGAACAGAGAGATTATTCAGGCATAGACTCCGTCTGCAGAGAAAATCACGAAAGGAAGACTTGAGTACTTTCGAGCCAGAGCTACATCACTCTCTTTTCGAAGAAGACAGTCCGATTTCTATAGTAAAGATGCCAAAACTTTCTAGTCATTCAGTGCCTAAAGCAACCTCGATTCCAAAGGGTTTCAATCTCCAGACTGAGGATGGGAATACATTCGACATCCGTCCTTCCTATATCAATCTGGTGGAGAGAAATCTTTATAGAGGTGTGGCAGGTGAAGACCCGAGGAAGCACATGGAGGTCTTTACAGACTATTGTTCTACTATCCCCGCCACTAAGGGGGTAACTCAAGACAAGATTAAGGAGGTTCTATTTTCTTTCTCTTTGACCGACTCAGCCAGGGAGTGGCTGACTAACTTGGACCGCACAACTGCAGGTGTCACAGATTGGGAGTCTCTTGCTCTTGTCTTTTACAAGAGATATTTCCCTCCACAGCGCACCAATCTGTTGAGGGCCAAGATTACCAGTTTCAGACAGGCTCCCGATGAGACTATATATGAAGCGTGGTCCCGATTCAAGAAGTTGGTGAGGTCTATTCCTCACCATGGTTATGACTCACGGTTTATAGCTAATCAGTTTTACAATAGTCTGTATGATGACCACAGAGCCATACTTGATGCGTCATCCAGTGGAAGATTCCAGGAGAATACCGATGACGATAAGGGATGGGCCCTTATTGAAGAGATGGCGAATCACAGTGCTGAGTATGGAAACCCGAGGGATAGTATAAGGACAGTTCATGCAGTCGATAAGCAGGTTGTGGCTCATCTGGAAGCCATGAATGCTAGATTTGACAAGTTGGAGTTACAAGCTGCTGGGGAGCCTCAGACGGTCCATGTTCTTACTAGAGAAGAGACTGTCACATATGAGAGATGTGGGAGTAATGATGGCCACACTGCTGTAGGCTGTCTTGTAGAGAAGGAACAAGTCCTTGCCTTTCAACAATATAGGCAAGGAGGGGGTTCCTATTACAATAATCAAGGGGCAGTCCAACCCAATTTGAGGTGGACTAGTCAAAATGTGCTCAATCCTACTCCTCCTCCTCACCAACAGCAGCCGTATGTTCCTCCACATAAGAATCAACAAGGCTTTCAGAAGCCTCCTTCCTTCACTCCTCCTAATCACGGCACATCATCTTCCGATGGGGTGAGTGAAATTGGTGAGCTAAAGTCCATGTTTCAGTCCTTTACAAAGCAGTGGCAGCTGAGTGATCAACAGAAAGATGCGTCCATTAAGGCACTTGAAACTCAAGTTGCCCAACTAGCCACGAATCAATCCACAAGGAAGCAGGGTCAATTACCGACTCAAAATGAGAAAAATCCACATGAGACGGTATATTTCATCAATTTGAGAATCGGTCGTTCATATATGGGGCCGAAAATGCAAAAATCAGACCCGGGGAAGGCTATAACAGATGGTGAACAGTGTTCTGTCGAAGAAAATGAGCTGACGGCTAAGAAGGTGCTCGATTGACTGGTTTCTGGAGGTCGATCGAGCAGATTTAGTGATGAAAGTGGTCGATCGAGTGAACAGGAAAATGAAGCTGTTCGATCGAGTGACAATTCCACTCGATCGAGTGATATTGTTGAAGATTCTACTCGATCGAATGAGCATTTTGGTCGATCGAGTAGTTTTGATGACGGGAAGCTTGTTCGAGAGCCTGCTAGTGCTCGATTAAGCGATAAATCACCAGAAAGACCTCGTTTGAGAGGTAAGAAGCGTCCAAAGGATACAGAGCTTGCTCCGGGTGATACATTGGAAGAGAGAAACAAGGGGACTCGAGATACCCATCACGGTTCCCTTCCCGAGGCGGCTGCAGAATACTAAAGCTAATCAACAATTCGGCAAATTTGTCGAACTCCTGAGAAGCTTAGAAGTCACTGTGCCGTTCACCGAGTTGCTGACAAAGTGTGGACAAGGCCCTCGGGAACTGCGTCCGCGGGATCCACACTAGGCATAATCGACTCGAGGTTCTTTCGAATCGAATTAAGATATATTAGAGTCGCCACCAAGTTCTTTGGGAACTTGGAACCGTTCAAGTCAACTTTACACCTTTCATCGAAAAGCATAAAGCCAATCGACTACGAGTGATTAAAGATAAAGACTTGTACCCTATATCACTCGATTTGAATGACTCTCGTAATCCAATGGTATTTAGACGGATCCACAAACCATAGATCTTGAGTAAGGGGTGAGGGTACGTGTTGGGAAGCCCATAAGGACACCCAACCCCGCCCGTCGATAACGGCCTCTACTAAGTCAAGTGTCGGATTTCAAACAAGGTCATAGCTACTACGATGTATGATATGCAAACGTTGTTTTAACCCTATCATGTGACAACAATTTCTATGTCGTTTTAGATGCAACTAAACTAACTTTGTCAAAGTTGTAATTTAGCATGTGGGTTGATTGATCTAACAACATGTAAAGCAAACAAACAAGGCTTAAGGGGGAATGGGGGAGCCGTTGGGATCTACCTATTACAAACCAGGCATTTCATGCCGACACAACGATAAATAAATTACAACTCGATCTAATTACAATTGCTACATACAACTCAAAACACGACACAAAACACACGGCCATTGGGCCTTGAAAACCGTGCACATGAGGGTGGCCCACGGCTCACATGACCCACGGTCCTTGGGTCACTCCTCGTAATGCGTGCTCGCGCTTAATCTCATCGAATTAGACATAAGGCTACGCACCAAAGCATGCATTAGCATAAACCGGGCCATGTTGCTTTAAACAACATGCGGTTTACTACGCTTCTACAAGCATTGGGGAACAACCGTCTAACCAAACAAGACCAAGGTTTTTGAAGAGGTTTTGACTCAAAAGAAGTAAAACAAACTCGAAAATTACAACTCAATAAACAACGGTAAATTACAAGCTAACAAACGACAAAGAACGAAAGGTAAGAAATAAAGCGAGACAAAGAAAGACGTGGCTAACCCTACGGCCTAAAGCCACGGCCAAGATAAAGCCAACCTAGTTCCTAAGTTAGATTCATTGGTTAGATCGAATGATTGCGAAAAGGGATAGGAAACAAGTTAGAAAACGAGTTAAAAACGATGTCGATGGATTGTCGCGCAAGGGTGCATTCTACACGGCCTAAAGGGTCTAATTAGGTCAAATTCGCTAATTAATTTAACTCATCGAGTGTCAATAAGAAGGTGCTAATCACGCACTCTTATACTAGCGAGAAATTAGGTGAAAGAGAGAGATGCATTCAATTAATTACAGAATCGTCGATTGATTTTATAACTTACGTTGAAGCCACCTATCGTGTCTAATTAGGTTATTAAATTAAATTAATGTTATCTAAATACGTCATAGGGTAACAACCAGAGGTTAAACTAACATGCAACGGGTCCTAGGGTCTGTCGATTTGGCCGAAACAAAAGGGGGTCGAAAACGAAGAACAAAGTTAGATAATTGTTTTATTTATGCCCTACTTTGAACACGAGGATATGTAAATGAGACGGGGGTGTACGACCGACAGATGTAGCGGTTTCTTTTCCCATCTCAAGTCAACGCGGGTGTTCATAGTGGTACTTTAACTCATACTCGGACTAACTAGTTTCATAGTTAATTAAAACAAACGATAAACAAAACGAAAACAAACAAAAAACAAACTATAAAAAAAGGCATAAAAAAAACGAAATAAAAAGAGAAAAGAGAAGGGGATTTGATGCACCCTCAACCTACATGTATCGTTGACACCGTCTTGGGTCGTAATCGATGGTAGATTTTATCTCGAGAGGCCGTCGTCGACGAAGAACAAAGCAAACACGGGTTTTGGAAAGTTTCTGGACAGCGATTTTAAAACAGCGATATCTCCCTCGTTTCACGATGAAAATTCGATTCGAAAGATGTTTTGGAAACTAGAAAGAGAGGAGAACAAGGATCTTAAAGCAACCCCTGCTCGATTTTGGTTAATGGGCACGAAAAACGAGCACAAACAGAACTGGACAGACAAGAAGAAACCGCGAAAACAGAGTGTTATTTCACTCTGTTTTTCGAGGGATTTCGTGTACTCTCAAGGGCAATTTGGCTCGTAATTCTTTGTCTAATGTGTAGATGGATGTTATGTGGTTAATTAGGAACAAGAAACTCGAATTTTTATGGAGTTTTGATGGAGGAACGAAAGGGTTTTCGAAGAGGACACACAAACAGTTTCAGTTTGTGTGTCGGTTTTGTTTAGGGTTTTTGAAGGATGTTTAGGGTTTGTTTCTGAGGTTTAAAGCTTGTATGTGATGCTTGGATGTATGGAGGACTTAGAGGAATGAATGTATGGTGAAGGGGTGGTATTTATAAGGAGTTAAAGTAGGTTAAAAGGGAGGAAGGGGCAATCGGGCTTGCTGAACATAGCTGCTGTCCAGCAGCTTTTGGGGGGGTTTCTAGGGTTCGTTTTTGGGGTTTTCTTGGTGATTAAGCTAGGATAATATGGGTAGGATACTAGGGTATGGGTTAGGGTTAATGGGTACGGGTCTTGGTAGTGTTTGGAGCGGGTTTGGGCTCGCGAATTGAGCTGCAAAACAGGGCATACGGGATTGGGTTGCGGGCTGCTTGTGAGGGGTTTGGGACGAGAATTTGGGCTGCTTGTGAGGGGGTTCGAACATGGGTTGATGGGTATTGGTCTAGGTGGGTTAATGTACTCGAGATTCGTGCCAATTCGCAAAGGAAACGGGCTTAAAAACCGAGCTAAAATCGAGCTCAAAACACACGGTTAAAAACGAGTTCTTCGCTTTTAAAATCGATTTTTCAAATCAATTAATAAATTAAAATAAATGACTTTTCAAATCAAATATACTCATAAAATGATTTTTCAAATCAATTATTTATTTTATTTTCAATAAAATAAACTTGGGAAAATAAATTCAAAATAAAATAAAATAAATTGAATTTACCTAAAAAACCATAATTTAAATATCATTCAAATTAACAAAATGAACTCACTAAAAAACATTAAATTAAATATCATTTAAAATAATAAAATGAATTCCCTTTAAAAAAACATTAATTTAAATATCATTTAAATTAATAAAATACTTCATCGACGACGCCCATTCTACCTCGTAAAACGAGCTCCAAATAATGACAATGACAACTAAAGAATACATGTGTCCTATCATCATCGGGTGTTTGTCGGGTTCTCTATAAATTCCAATATCGACGGATACGGGTATCTACACAAAGGTACCCTCTTATCTTAAGTTTATGAAAGAAATTTTATCGCGTAAGAGGAATATTAGTGATAATGAGACAGTAGCTTTGACTGAGGTGGGGTCAGCCCTATTTCAAAATAAGTTACCTCCCAAACAGTCAGATCCGGGTAGTTTTTCAATTCCGTGTCATATAGGTACCTATTTGATTGATAACACGCTATGCGATCTAGGCGCTAGCGTAAGTGTCTTACCGTTGTCTCTGGCTAAGAGACTTGGTTTGACAAAGCTGAGTTGCACCAACATGACTGTCCAGATGGCCGACCGTAGTATATCACGGCCACTAGGTATAATAGAAGACATACCTGTTCAGATCGGGAGGTTCTTTATTCCCGTTGATTTCGTTGTCTTAGACATCCCCGAAGATGCACACACCCCTATTATTTTAGGGAGACCATTTTTGTCTCTCGCCGTGCGGTAATAGACGTCGGGGGAAGACTTTGACCTTTCGGGTAGGGGACGAGGAGCCGATATTCTATCGTCTAAGCTCCGTAGGGCTCCCATGCAAGCTCACCTTGCAATGCCCTCTCTTCTATTGATCCTATTATTGACACTCCAGATGAAAATTTGGAGTATTGTCGCTATTGTTACCCCTCCACCTCGATTGAGAGCAAAAAGGAGGAAAGTTCATCTGTTTTCCTTGCTGCAGGTACAGATGAAAGCAATGAAGGAGCTGCAAAAGGGTGTTGTGCAATTACTGTCAATCAAATTGGAAGTGAGGATGCTAAAGACGGTGATAGAGGAGCAAGGATGAGGAAAGTTCGTGCTTATGTGGATGTGAACTATTCCTCTCCTACTGTTTTAAACGATTCAAATTCAAGCTCATGAAAGTTGAAGAGGACAATCAATGTTGCTGAGATGACGTCCTCCAGTCAGGAGCCCTCCCAGGGGCTACTGAATTGCATTAGGAATTGAGCGGGGAAATGCCCCGTGTAACACCTTGTAAAAATAATTTTTCAATTTTCCGTTGAATTTCTTTTATTGCTTTTAATTAGGACAATTAGTTTTTAGACAGTTTTTAGCGTAGATTTAAGACTATAGACTGTTCTTCTACGTATTTGGTATTTTGGTATTTTTTTTTGCGCGTGTTTTTATGCAGGTTTGGGGAATTTTTACGCATTCCAAAGGAAGAAATGACTAAATTAAAGAGCTTACGCGAGAAAAGAGCTCGATCGAGTACTTTTTGTACTCGATCGAGTGAAAAATGGTCGATCGAATGCTTCTTTTCAGTCAATCGAGTAAAGCATAAAAGAGGAGTTCTCGACCGAGTAGAATTCTACTCGATCGAGTAGGTGAAGCATCAAAGTCCTCGATCGAGTAGTTTTAAACCACTCGATCGAGTGAATTCGCAGGGAACACAGGGTGTTTTCTTTTAAACTCTTAATTTTTGTTTCTAATTCATTCTTCACCTAATTTTCGTTCCTCTTCCCCTCTAATTGCGAAAAAATCCCCCAAATCCCCATTTTCTTGCTCTAAATACCAAGTCCGTCTCCTACAAATTGTTGCTTGCTAATTAATCTTTCAAAACCCTCTATTTTCCCCTTGTTTTGTGCTCGTTTCCACGGTCTTAAAGCGGGTTTAGGGTTTGCGTTTTTTCGAACAAAAATCGCCATATTTGCTTGTTAATTGAAGATTAATTGCATATTGTAGGTTCATCCACATCAAGTAAGTGATTCCTTCATCCTCTATGCATTTCAATTTTGATTATTTTGAATTTTATGAGGTAAATTTGGAATTAGGGTTCGAAATCCACTGTTGGTCGTATTTTTCGACTTTAATTGTCATTTCTTGCCCTTGTCTATCTTGCTTGATGATCAATCCCAATTCCTCGCTGAATGGTGCATGTTTATTTCGAATTTTACACGATTTTCGCGATTAGGGCTCTTACAGTCAAAAATTTCGACTGACAGTTAGTCTTTGTTGCTGTCAAATGCCTAGTTAACTTCATTGTTGCTTAATTGTTGATATTGTTAACTGCTATCCCGCCCCTATCGCCGTTGCATGCTATGATTCGAAATTTTTGAGGGATATTGGGAATTTTAAGGGCTGAAGTCGAATTTTCGACTGTTTGGGGATTCACATGCTGTTACTCTGCTGGTTTTTCGTGCTGTTTTAGCCACTGTTAGCCGCTGTTTTCTTATCATACCCCCTGCCCTATCTTTACAGGATGGAGTCTAGCTCACTACCTTCTACTAGCACCACTTCTAGCCCATCCTTGAGTGAGACGGTGGTCCCTACTGTTACCACCGTCTCCACTTTAGTCAGTACCGCAACTCCAGTGTTCCTAGTTTCGGCTGCAGGTACAGTTTTCACTCCAGCTAGCTCTGCTACTAGCTCAGTTTCGGCTGCCACTTCCTCTACGGCCACCACCACTGCTAGTCTTTCTTCGTCAGTGGTGGCCACAGCAGCCACTACTCCTACTCCAGCCGCTGTTTTCACACCTGTGGTAGACTCGCCAGCAGCTGCAGCAGCCTTTAGAACAGCCCTGGTTCCTCACACCATCACTGCACGGGCTTCTACTTTGAGTTCCAGAGGCCGGGGCCGAGGTCGTAGACAGTCCCGTTCTACGCCAGCTCCAGCCACCTCTACTTCTGCTGCTACCTCTACTTCAGCTGCTGCTCTTTCTACTTCTGGCACAGTCACAGTTCGAGGGGACACCTCCCTCGACCCTCACCCAGACTATCCGCAGGTACATTTTGTTAACGCTTTACATCGTAAGAAGTTTTATAACCTGCTAGGCTGCTTGTTTGTACCTTCCCGATTTTTAGAGAAATCGGCACTTGTGAGACTCGGCATTTACGAGTCGGTTTGTGATTTACTACGGGGCACGGGGATGGCCGGACTCATCAGTATGAGCGGCCGTACCTGTCTGGAGCTGAGCCTTGAGTTTCTCAGCTCCTTTACCTTCTCCTCCGGGGCACACGATGCTGACCCCACTAGTTCTTCAGTGTCCTTCCGGTTGTTTAACCAGACTTTTCCGATGACTTTAGAGGAGTTTGGTAGGAGACTTGGCCTCTCCTCTACGGGTGAGACTGCACTCCCTAGGAGGGTCTTTCGTCAGCTTTGGCGGACCCTGGCCCAGACCACTTTTGCGGAGCGAAAGCTCCAATAGGTCCACCTTCCCCCTGTCCGCTGTTTTCTTAGATTGATGGGGAGCACTATTTTCGGCCGAAAGGAGCCGAACAACATCACAAACACCGAACTCTCCATCCTGGGCGGTTACCTGAACATTGATTGTGAGGGTCCTTTTACCCTCAACATAGCTTACTTGACCGCCCAGTACCTTCAGAGCCAGGGGCTGAAGGAGACGGGAACTATTGCTTGCGGTGGCATAGCCACCATTCTTGCCCGTTCCTTCTTCCCTGTTTGTCCTCGTGACTTGCAGTACCTCGAGGGAGAGAGGCTACTGAGTCTGGATGCCATGCTTTCTCAGCATTGGCTTACCCCAGACTACCAGACATGGAAGATAGCTGGCTTCCTGTCTGTAGACTTACCTTGTGACACTCTCCTCCGTCTAGACCCCTTGCCTACTGTTGCTAGGGGTACCCGATTTCCACCACTGCCTGACTTTCACCTTCCACGTCGACCACCTCCCGCTGCACCCGCCGCCAAGAAGCGGCGTCTTGAGACTGGAGAGGGGTCCACACCTTTAGGGAGTGCTCAGCCTTCCACGGCTGCTCCCATTCCGACCCCTACTCCTACCCCTACTCCCACTACTACTACCACTCCCACTCCCACTGACCAGACACAGGCTCAGCCGGTCCTACCGGCTACTTTCATACCACCTCCACCCTTTGTGGCGTCCGCGGTCATGGACTAAGGGCGCCGTGACGGTTTGTTGCCTGAGATTGCAGAGCGTCAGGCTCGTATGGAGATGGACATCGCCCTATATAATAACCGCCCTTTTTGAGACCCTTTGACCAGCGTTGACTGACCTTGGGAGCGGGAATAGCCTTAGAAGTGAGTGCCAAAATCGTCTTAGGTTGCGTGTTAAGAGTGGTACTCGACAGAGTAGAGGCTAATCGATCGAGTAGCTAGGTTACTTGATCGAGTAGGGGGCCACTCGATCGAGTATGTTGGGTACTCGATCGAGTACCGAGTTTTCAGCGAGGGTTTTATATCGCGTTTTGTTAAATCCGCATATCACTTCCGCCACTTTCCTCCTATTCTTCAGTCGCCTCTTTCCCTTCCCTTCACCTCAAAACCTCCATGGAAGCCTTTTTGAAGATCCTTGTGCCTTAGGAAAGCGTCACTTGAGTCGGGTAGCGGTCTTTTGCTGAGTTTCTCCCTATAGGTATGTCATAATCATCATCGGTGTCCTTGTTCTTTACTGTTAGGGTTTGCTTGTTAGTAATAGATGATTGTATTGTGGTTATAGGCTTTGCTTGGTCGCTGGACGTGTTGTTTGTCGACATGGATTGGTTGCAGTTGCTTAAAGGTAGGTTCGCCTACTCAGTTTCTGTAGATGGTCTAGTATGTCAGTTGTTGTGGTTGTATTGTGATTGCTTAGTATCGTAGTTGTATTGTGACGGTTGTGATAGCGATTGTGGTTGGTTGTTTTTGGTTCTCGAGGTGTGTCCTCGGCTGAGTGGGGTCATTTGCGGGAGTGGCTTCACGCCCTAGTTTCTCCTTCTGTGGAACCCGCCACAGAAGGGATGTGCACATTAATGGACAGGGTTATCGCTCATTATGAGGAGCGGGGATTTGGTGGGAACGGCTGCGGTCCCCCACCGGCAGGGCTGGTCCAGTGGACGGTCAGTGACAGAGTTGGTTGGGTTATCGTGTTTGTGTTTGAGTTTGATAGCTTTGTACTGTGTTGATAGTTGTAGTTGCCGTTGTCGTATCTTGTCTCAGTACTGACCTTGTGTGGTTGTTTGTTTGTTATGTGTCTGCCGTGATCCCTTATGGTGAGCAGTCGGTCTTAGCAGGTGTTGATGTTGTTGATAGCTGGAGTCCGGGCAGGGATGAGTCTTCATGAGATTCGATAGTCATAGCGAGTAGTCTTTGAGTTGTATGGTTCATATCGTTTGTTGGTTTAAATTGCTTGTAATACAATATAATAGTTCTTTTATTGACATTTGATTATTACTATCCTCGGGCAACCGAGATGGTAACGCCCTTATATGCTAAGGAAGGCCTTGTTAAGGCTCCTCTGAATATGGGGGTGTTACAAAGTGGTATCAGAGCGACGATTTTGGAACCTGAAACAAATGAACATAATGAACGTAGGGAGTCTAATAAAATGAACCTGGTGTATGTGTAATGGGAGCCCCAGCTGATGCTAGGTTTTGGGTGAGTAGGCGCCCTCATTTCAAAATCTTGGCCCCATGATACTTAAGCCAGTCACATGGTACGGGAATATGGAGTCCGTGTGTTTATGTGTGATGTGTATGCTAAGTGTGTCGGAACTACTTGTAGTTGAGCTTTGGTTATCGTTAATAAGGATGTGATAGCTGTATTTGGGCCGTGCTTAGTAAAGTTTTGGCATGGTTAGTGATCCATTACGATGGTTATGAGATACGCGATAAAAGTTTACGTGATTGAGATGCGTGAAAGGGTGGAAGAGTATGTCGTGACATGAAGAGGGAACATGTTGGTGTTTGCTATAAGTTGATGATGACGGTAGTCATATACGAGTTTATAAATCCTACCGTAATTACTATGATGATAGTTTAGTATAGTTGAATTATAATTCGAGACATAGCATATGGTAATGCATTTATGCCTTATTTGTTGGTTGAAATTTTCCGCTGCGTAATATTGTATTGTGCAAGATGATCTTCTTATGATAGAACGTAAAACCTGATTGATTAATTGTTTTGAAAAGTATGCATTTATGTGATGTGTGAAAGAAAGAATTGAAGTTAATTATACGCTTCAAATTGAAGTGAATACGAGTTTAGTAGTAACATGTAAAGTAAGTTTAAGTGTAATGCGATGGCATGATTATGTTTATAAATAATTCGATGGCAGGTAAACCGAGTTGGGTAACCTGTATAGCGTAATGTGACGTGCATCTTATTCGTTGAGAATTGCATTTTGCGCGATAATGATTGTAATACGTGATGGAGTATGATAATTCGTGCCGAATTCCGAACTTAGTTTGGAGTCGACACACAATGTTGTTTTGCAGGAATCTTCAATTTACTTCGTACTTCTGACCGAGTACTTAACCTTACTTGACCGAGTGCGAATGCTTACTAGACCGAGTAGACCTCACTCGATCAAGTTAGGAAGCTATGACGTCGGGACGTGGGAAAAATTCCTGCAGATACTCGACGAATTAGCTCCTACTCGATCGAGTAGGGTGGTACTCCTTCGAGTACCCTAGGCACTCGATCGAGTAGGTTACTGTACAGTGAATTCTACGGGTTTCTTAAAACCCCAATTCTTTCTACTTCTTCCCATTCATCTTCTATATTTCGAAACCTAAGGCTACAATCCTCTCAAAATCTCTCATACTCTTGGGTTAGTGGTGATTCTTGGGGTTGATTTCTTTGCTTAATTTCGTTTCTTTACTTTGTTACTCAATCAAGGTATGCTTTTCTTCCCAATCTACATGGCTTATTGATTTGAATGTGTTAGAGTAGTAAAACAATCTGAAATTTTCGATCCTTATGATCAATTTGTTGCTTTTAATTTTTGAAAGATGATCCACATGCCCTCCTTCCATGTTTGTTGGTGATTAATTGCTGTAAATTAGATTAGAAATTGCAAAATTTGAAACCGAAATTTCTAGGGTTTACAAAATTGAAATTGAATTTTGATTGATTCACTTAGATTAGATGGTAGAATTGAGCCTTATGTATTGTTTACATCATGTTGAAGGATAGATTTTGATGATTTTACCTTAGAAAGTTGCCTTAAAACTCCGTCTTAAAAGTACCTCAAATGGAAATTCGTGATATATATGTGGAATTTGGTGTTGTATATGAAAGATTAAGTAAAGTTTGAGCTTCAATATTATAATAGTAATGCTAAATGATGAAGAATATGTCAAAATAATTACAGCTGTAAAGACCGTCTGAAAAATTTAACTGAGTTGTTGTTCATAATATTGAAGGGTGATGATAATATGTTCTAAGTTATTCTTTTCCAGGAACTAGTAAGAATGCCTCACATGTGATTAGAAGTGTGTTTGGAACAACCTTTAGAATCATGTTAGGATATTCGAATTTGTTGAGCATGGGTAATCACCATGATAAATTTCTTTCACAACTATGGCTTATAAGTAGTGGTAAACGGAGCTTATATGTCAAATTTGGGAAACTACTGGTGAACGTATGTATCTAGCTTAGTATTCAAAGTTAATGGCATGAATTATGTGCTTCACATGTTGAAATTTGTTGGTGAATTGGTGTGCCTAACTGAATATGTTAAGTTCAAGTTACATTAAGTATATGCTTTACGTGTTTGTGCAAGTTGCTTAAGTCATATGCTGAAACAGATGCCAAGACTGAACATAGGAACCCGTCAAAGTAAACGGGGGAGGGGTAATCCACCTGAGATGAGGGAAGGGAGTGGACCTGTGGTACCCGCAGTTCCAGAGTACTCTTCTGTTGTTTTTGTTGATTTCAAGCAGAGAGAGCGTTTTGTAGCTTTACAAAAACGCAAAATGAGACCTACAAGGTGTATAGACACTACTTTGTTGGAGGAATTGGAGATAGAGACGGATGTCCGTCACATTTTTTATGACCTTGGGCCTTATGGGTTTGTATAGGCTGAGGAAACACTCTTATCCTTTTCTCACCTTGGAGTTTATGAGCTCCTTTATCTATGACCCCGCTGGCCAGACCGTTGAATTTCGGTTAATGAACACTAGTTTCTTGCTTTCTATGGACCAATTTGCTTCTCACCTTGGGTTGGCCAAGCCTCCCAAGGACTCCATCACCGATATCCCAGCTGAGTGCGGTGTATGCCGCCTAATGCCTTGTCTGACCGGGAAACCAGCTCCTACCTCGAGTAACATGCTGATTAATGACGTTCAGCATGTCACATTGAGGATCTTTCTTCGTTCTCTCTCGAACCTCCTTTATGATCGACCGGATATCAGTAAGCTGAACAACCATGAGGTGTTTACCGATGTCTTACTTGAACCCGGAGCGGACCAGGAAAGTGGTCTTTAATGCTCCTTCGATGGTTTGCGCTGCCCTTGCCTTGATGGCCACTGCCTCTTCCCGATACTTGAGTTGTGGCGCCATCGCCACTCGGTTAGCTGAAAAGCTAACCTCTTTCAAGGCTTCTTCGGAGTACGTGCCTCTAGTGCCCCGGTGCCCACCATGGACCGTGACTACTATCTCGACCTGAAATGGTTGAGGACTTTGGCTGACGGTAACCTAGCTTGGAGGGTGTGGGGCGTGAGTTGGATGAAGATTCCAGCTCCTGAGAACCTCCCACCCACGGAGCCCTTAGAGCCGAAGGTAGTGACGATGGACTCCGATGACGAGGAGGAGGAGGAGGAGGAGGAGGAGGAGGAGGATGATGATAGACCCCGCCATCTGCAGACCTATCTCATCGCGACACGATTCTCGAGGTGATGCCAGAGCCGAAGAAGGGCTAGAATGCGTCGGTCGTGGCGGTGGAGAGACCTAGGTTGGGGAGAGGACCCCGTCGAGTGAGGGAGGGGACCTCGGAGACTAGGCCACGACCGGTGGCACCACAGCAGCAGCCTTTACCGTGCTACTCTTACCTCGACACCCCGGAGACGCGATCCAGCTACTTGGCGGAGAGAGTGTCATCTACCTTGACACTCCGGAACATGCACGAGATGGCGTACGCTCAGGGGATAGGGACCGAGGGACCGCATCCGGTGTGGTGGAGTGGAGTTGGGGACTACACAGGGGTTTTCCATTCCTACGGGGTGGATCAGTCGACGTGGGGGACACCTCAGTCCTTTGCCTACGGTGGCTTGACTCCATGGTACGTGGGCCCCGGAGCAGGAGCAGGAGTGGATGCGGGGATTGGGTCATCGGGAGCAGGTACTTCTGGCGGTGGTGGAGATGATGAGGTGATGGTGGAGCAGCAGCAGCAGCAGCAGGAGGAGTGATACTCCTTGTTTTATCTTTGTGGATGGTGGTAGATGTTAGTGATTAGTAGTGTGGTTAGACTTTAGTAGTTGTTTTCGTTGAGACTTTGATTTTGGACTTGTATTGTTGGCCATAAGGCCGGATTTGTCACTTAACTATGTTGCAGGATTGTTTTGGGGGTCGGGAAATCATCCCGACTTAAGCTATATGACAATTGTGTTTACGGATGTGGGGTTACGACAAGTTTTATAGGGCACTTTGGCCTGTAGGTACTCGACAGAGTACCCCGTACTCTATCGAGTAGCTACAGGCATGTATGAAGTAAAGCATTCTGATCTGTGGGCTACTCGATCGAGTAGCCAGGACACTCGATCGAGTAGCATGGCACTCGATCGAGTGCCGCTATATACTCGATCGAGTAGCACTGTTACAGGAGGTTTTCGAAAAATTAAAAATGTTCGATTGATTTATAATCGCAAGTTTGATGTTTAATGTGGTTATTAGTACGTAGTAACACCTATGAACCGTTAATTTTATATATTAGAAGTCAAGTTCCGGTCTTATATGCACATTTGTCACAATTAGTGAAGTGGTGACGGTTTCTTGTCGTTTTAATGTTACATATGCCATATTATCATTCATTCATTAAAATTACATTTCTTCATACGTTTGTGCATACGATATTGATGTACTCTATCGTCAGCGGCGAGTTGTCCCAATGTATGTATATGATTCATAATTTAACGAATGTATGCTTAGCGAGTAATGTCCATGGTAAATAATGTGTTCCCATTACATGTTAGGAATCAAGTAATAAGTAATGAGTGTTGTAATCTCGCTGGTGAACTTCGGGGACGAAGTTCCTTTTTAGAGGGGAAGAGTAATGTCGCAAAAAAAAAAAAAAAAAAAGGCTGATTTCGAAAGTATGATTTGTTTGCCTATAATGTTTTGTTGCTTAATTGCAAAATTTTCTAGTACCTTGGTTACTTTACTTGTATGAAGTGTAATTGGTTATCTTAGTTGTTGAGTAATTCGTGCGTCGTAATAGAATGAATTGAGTAACACAGTGGTGTTAATTGTGCAGTATGAGGTTGATATAAGATACGATTCGGGTTGATAGTCGTTATCATAAGATGAGTGATGGTCGGTTGTGTTGGCCCGTATGGCAAGGTCGATGTTTGATATATAATAATTGGTAAGAATTGATGCATACATGTAGGGTGCCAATTAGCGGGGATAATGCTTGCATGATAGTTGTAAGAGTCGATAGGTATAGAGCGTAGACGGTGATGATGATGACATGGGGGGGGGGGACGATATTACCGGGGGAAATGGTTTGAGTAGGAAGGTTGGGATGTCGTGTATTTCCGTGTCTTGTGCGGGAGATAGGTGAGTTGAACTTCGGAGACGAAGTTCTTTTAAGGGGGGAAGACTGTAATACCCGCCCTTTTTGAGACCCTTTGACCAGCGTTGACTGACCTTGGGAGCGGGAATAGCCTTAGAAGTGAGTGCCAAAATCATCTTAGGTTGCGTGTTAAGAGTGGTACTCGACAGAGTAGAGGCTACTCGATCGAGTAGCTAGGTTACTCGATCGAGTAGGGGGCCACTCGATCGAGTATGTTGGGTACTCGATCGAGTACCGAGTTTTCAGCGAGGGTTTTATATCGCGTTTTGTTAAATCCGCATATCACTTCCGCCACTTTCCTCCTATCCTTCAGTCGCCTCTTTCCCTTCCCTTCACCTCAAAACCTCCATGGAAGCCTTTTTGAAGATCCTTGTGCCTTAGGAAAGCGTCACTTGAGTCGGGAAGCGGTCTTTTGCCGAGTTTCTCCCTATAGGTATGTCATAATCATCATCGGTGTCTTTGTTCTTTACTGTTAGGGTTTGCTTGTTAGTAATAGATGATTGTATTGTGGTTATAGGCTTTGCTTGGTCGCTGGACGTGTTGTTTGTCGACATGGATTGGTTGCAGTTGCTTAAAGGTAGGTTCGCCTACTCGGTTTCTCGTAGATGGTCTAGTATGTCAGTTGTTGTGGTTGTATTGTGATTGCTTAGTATCGTAGTTGTATTGTGACGGTTGTGATAGCGATTGTGGTTGGTTGTTTCTGGTTCTCGAGGTGTGTCCTCGGCTGAGTGGGGTCACTTGCGGGAGTGGCTTCACGCCCTAGTTTCTCCTTCTGTGGAACCCGCCACAGAAGGGATGTGCACATTAATGGACAGGGTTATCACTCATTATGAGGAGCGGGGATTTGGTGGGAACGGCTGCGGTCCCCCACCGGCAGGGCTGGTCCAGTGGACGGTCAGTGACAGAGTTGGTTGGGTTATCGTGTTTGTGTTTGAGTTTGATAGCTTTGTACTGTGTTGATAGTTGTAGTTGCCGTTGTCTTATCTTGTCTCAGTACTGACCTTTTGTGGTTGTTTGTTTGTTATGTGTCTGCCGTGATCCCTTATGGCGAGCAGTCGGTCTTAGCAGGTGTTGATGTTGTTGATAGCTGGAGTCCGGGCAGGGATGAGTCTTCATGAGATTCGATAGTCATAGCGAGTAGTCTTTGAGTTGTATGGTTCATATCGTTTGTTGGTTTAAATTGCTTGTAATATAATATAATAGTTCTTTTATCGACATTTGATTATTACAATCCTCGGGCAACCGAGATGGTAACGCCCTTATATGCTAAGGAAGGCCTAGTTAAGGCTCCTCTGAATATGGGGGTGTTACAAAGTGGTATCAGAGCGACGATTTTGGAACCTGAGACAAATGAACATAATGAACGTAGGGAGTCTAATAAAATGAACCTGGTGTATGTGTAATGGGAGCCCCAGCTGATGCTAGGTTTTGGGTGAGTAGGCGCCCTCATTTCAAAATCTTGGCCCCATGATACTTAAGCCAGTCACATGGTACGGGAATGTGGAGTCCGTGTGTTTATGTGTGATGTGTATGCTAAGTGTGTCGGAACTACTTGTAGTTGAGCTTTGGTTATCGTTAATAAGGATGTGATAGCTGTATTTGGGCCGTGCTTAGTAAAGTTTTGGCATGGTTAGTGATCCATTACGATGGTTATGAGATACGCGATAAAAGTTTACGTGATTGAGATGCGTGAAAGGGTGGAAGAGTATGTCGTGACATGAAGAGGGAACATGTTGGTGTTTGCTATAAGTTGATGATGACGGTAGTCATATACGAGTTTATAAATCCTACCGTAATTAATATGATGATAGTTATAGTATAGTTGAATTATAATTTGAGACATAGCATATGGTAATGCATTTATGCCTTATTTGTTGGTTGAAATTTTCCGCTGCGTAATATTGTATTGTGCAAGATGATCTTCTTATGATAGAACGTAAAACCTAATAGATTAATTGTTTTGAAAAGTATGCATTTATGTGATGTGTGAAAGAAAGAATTGAAGTTAATTATTTGAAAAGAATTGAAGTTAATTATACGCTTCAAATTGAAGTGAATACGAGTTTAGTAGTAACATGTAAAGTAAGTTTAAGTGTAATACGATGGCATGATTATGTTTATAAATAATTCGGTGGCAGGTAAACCGAGTTGGGTAACCTGTATAGCGTAATGTGACGTGCATCTTATTCGTTGAGAATTGCATTTTGCGCGATAATGATTGTAATACGTGATGGAGTATGATAATTCGTGCCGAATTCCGAACTTAGTTTGGAGTCGACACACAATGTTGTTTTGCAGGAATCTTCAATTTACTTCGTACTTCTGACCGAGTACTTAACCTTACTTGACCGAGTGCGAATGCTTACTAGACCGAGTAGACCTCACTCGATCTAGTTAGGAAGCTATGACGTCGGGACGTGGGAAAAATTCCTGCAGATACTCGACGAATTAGCTCCTACTCGATCGAGTAGGGTGGTACTCCTTCGAGTACCCTAGGCACTCGATCGAGTAGGTTCTTGTCAGAGTGAATTCTACGGGTTTCTTAAAACCCCAATTCTTTCTACTTCTTCCCATTCATCTTCTATATTTCGAAACCTACGGCTACAATCCTCTCAAAATCTCTCATACTCTTGGGTTAGTGGTGATTCTTGGGGTTGATTTCTTTGCTTAATTTCGTTTCTTTACTTTGCTACTCAATCAAGGTATGCTTTTCTTCCCAATCTACATGGCTTATTGATTTGAATGTGTTAGAGTAGTAAAACAACTGAAATTTTCGATCCTTATGATCAATTTGTTGCTTTTAATTGTTGAAAGATGATCCACATGCCCTCCTTCCATGTTTGTTGGTGATTAATTGCTGTAAATTAGATTAGAAATTGCAAAATTTGAAACCGAAATTTCTAGGGTTTACAAAATTGAAATTGATTTTTGATTGATTCACATAGATTAGATGGTAGAATTGAGCCTTATGTATTGTTTATATCATGTTGAAGGATAGATTTTGATGATTTTACCTTAGAAAGTTGCCTTAAAACTCCGTCTTAAAAGTACCTCAAATGGAAATTCGTGATATATATGTGGAATTTGGTGTTGTATATGAAAGATTAAGTAAAGTTTGAGCTTCAATATGATAATAGTAATGCTAAATGATGAAGAACATGTCAAAATAATTACAGCTGTAAAGACCGTCTGAAAAATTTAACTGAGTTGTTGTTCATAATATTGAAGGGTGATGATAATATGTTCTAAGTTTATCTTTTCTAGGAACTAGTAAGAATGCCTCACATGTGATTAGAAGTGTGTTTGGAACAACCTTTAGAATCATGCTAGGATATTCGAATTTGTTGAGCATGGGTAATCACCATGATAAATTTCTTTCACAACTATGGCTTATAAGTAGTGGTAAACGGAGCTTATATCTCAAATTTGGGAAACTACTGGTGAACGTGTGTATCTAGCTTAGTATTCAAAGTTAATGGCATGAATTATGTGCTTCACATGTTGAAATTTGTTGGTGAATTGGTGTGCCTAACTGAGTATGTTAAGTTCAAGTTACATGAAGTATATGCTTTACGTGTTTGTGCAAGTTGCTTAAGTCATATGCTGAAACAGATGCCGAGACTGAACATAGGAACCCGTCAAAGTAAACGGGGGAGGGGTAATCCACCTGAGATGGGGGAAGGGAGTGGACCTGTGGTACCCGCAGTTCCAGAGTAGCCTTCTGTTGTTTTTGTTGATTTCAAGCAGAGAGAGCGTTTTGTAGCTTTACAAAAACGCAAAATGAGACCTACAAGGTGTATAGACACTACTTTGTTGGAGGAATTGGAGATAGAGACGGATGTCCGTCACATTTTTTGAGACCTTGGGCCTTATGGGTTTGTATAGGCTGAGGAAACACTCTTATCCTTTTCTCACCTTGGAGTTTATGAGCTCCTTTATCTATGACCCCGCTGGCCAGACCGTTGAATTTCGGTTGATGAACACTAGTTTCTTGCTTTCTATGGACCAATTTGCTTCTCACCTTGGGTTGGCCAAGCCTCCCAAGGACTCCATCACCGATATCCCAGCTGAGTGCGGTGTATGCCGCCTAATGCCTTGTCTGACCGGGAAACCAGCTCCTACCTCGAGTAACATGCTGATTAATGACGTTCAGCATGTCACATTGAGGATTTTTCTTCGTTCTCTCTCGAACCTCCTTTATGATGGACCGGATATCAGTAAGCTGAACAACCATGAGGTGTTACTTCTGATGTCTTACTTGAACCCGGAGCGGACCAGGAAAGTGGTCTTTAATGCTCCTTCGATGGTTTGCGCTGCCCTTGCCTTGATGGCCACTGCCTCTTCCCGATACTTGAGTTGTGGCGCCATCGCCACTCGGTTAGCTGAAAAGCTAACCTCTTTCGAGGCTTCTTCGGAGTACGTGCCTCTAGTTGCCCCGGTGCCCACCATGGACCGTGACTACTATCTCGACCTGAAATGGTTGAGGACTTTGGCTGACGGTAACCTAGCTTGGAGGGTGTGGGGCGTGAGTTGGATGAAGATTCCAGCTCCTGAGAACCTCCCACCCACGGAGCCCTTAGAGCCGACGGTAGTGACGGTGGACTCCGTTGACGAGGAGGAGGAGGAGGAGGATGATGATAGACCCCGCCATCTGCAGACCTATCTCATCGACGACACGATTCTCGAGGTGATGCCAGAGCCGAAGAAGGGCAAGAATGCGTCGGTCGTGGCGGTGGAGAGACCTAGGTTGGGGAGAGGACCCCGTCGAGTGAGGGAGACGACCTCGGAGACTAGGCCACGACCGGTGGCACCACAGCAGCAGCCTTTTCCGTGCTACCCTTACCTCGACACCCCGGAGACGCGATCCAGCTACTTGGCGGAGAGAGTGCCATCTACCTTGACACTCCGGAACATGCACGAGATGGCGTACGCTCAGGGGATATGGACCGAGGGACCGCATTCGGTGTGGTGGAGTGGAGTTGGGGACTACACATGGGTTTTCCATTCCTACGGGGTGGATCAGTCGACGTGGGGGACACCTCAGTCCTTTGCCTACGGTGGCTTGACTCCATGTTACGTGGGCCCGGGAGCAGGAGCAGAAGTGGATGCGGGGATTGGGTCATCGGGAGCAGGTACTTCTGGCGGTGGTGGAGATGATGAGGTGATGGTGGAGCAGCAGCAGCAGCAGGAGGAGGAGTGAAACTCCTTGTTTTATCTTTTTGGATGGTAGTTGATGTTAGTGATTAGTAGTGTGGTTAGACTTTAGTAGTTTTTTTCGTTGAGACTTTGATTTTGGACTTGTATTGTTGGCCATAAGGCCGGATTTGTCACTTAACTATGTTGCAGGATTGTTTTGGGGGTCGGGAAATCATCCCGACTTAAGCTATATGACAATTGTGTTTACGGATGTGGGGTTACGACAAGTTTTATAGGGCACTTTGGCCTGTAGGTACTCGACAGAGTACCCCGTACTCTATCGAGTAGCTACAGGCATGTATGAAGTAAAGCATTCTGATCTGTGGGCTACTCGATCGAGTAGCCAGGACACTCGATCGAGTAGCATGGCACTCGATCGAGTGCCGCTATATACTCGATCGAGTAGCACTGTTACAGGAGGTTTTCGAAAAATTAAAAATGTTCGATTGATTTATAATCGCAAGTTTGATGTTTAATGTGGTTATTAGTACGTAGTAACACCTATGAACCGTTAATTTTATATATTAGAAGTCAAGTTCCGGTCTTATATGCACATTTGTCACAATTAGTGAAGTGGTGACGGTTTCTTGTCGTTTTAATGTTACATATGCCATATTATCATTCATTCATTAAAATTACATTTCTTCATACGTTTGTGCATACGATATTGATGTACTCTATCGTCAGCGGCGAGTTGTCCCAATGTATGTATATGATTCATAATTTAACGAATGTATGCTTAGCGAGTAATGTCCATGGTAAATAATGTGTTCCCATTACATGTTAGGAATCAAGTAATAAGTAATGAGTGTTGTAATCTCGCTGGTGAACTTCGGGGACGAAGTTCCTTTTTAGAGGGGAAGAGTAATGTCGCAAAAAAAAAAAAAAAAAAAAAGGCTGATTTCGAAAGTATGATTTGTTTGCCTATAATGTATTGTTTTGCCTAATTACAAAATTTTCTAGTACCTTGGTTACTTTTCTTGTATGAAGTGTAATTGGTTATCTTAGTTGTTGAGTAATTCGTGCGTCGTAATAGAATGAATTGAGTAACACAGTGGTGTTAATTGTGCAGTATGAGGTTGATATAAGATACGATTCGGGTTGATAGTCGTTATCATAAGATGAGTGATGGTCGGTTGTGTTGGCCCGTATGGCAAGGTCGATGTTTGATATATAATAATTGGTAAGAATTGATGCATACATGTAGGGTGCCAATTAGCGGGGATAATGCTTGCATGATAGTTGTAAGAGTCGATAGGTATAGAGCGTAGACGGTGATGATGATGACATGGGGGGGGGGGACGATATTACCGGGGGCAATGGTTTGAGTAGGAAGGTTGGGATGTCGTGTTTTTCCGTGTCTTGTGCGGGAGATAGGTGAGTTGAACTTCGGGGACGAAGTTCTTTTAAGGGGGGAACACTGTAATACCCGCCCTTTTTGAGACCCTTTGACCAGCGTTGACTGACCTTGGGAGCGGGAATAGCCTTAGAAGTGAGTGCCAAAATCATCTTAGGTTGCGTGTTAAGAGTGGTACTCGACAGAGTAGAGGCTACTCGATCGAGTAGCTAGGTTACTCGATCGAGTAGGGGGCCACTCGATCGAGTATGTTGGGTACTCGATTGAGTACCGAGTTTTCAGCGAGGGTTTTATATCGCGTTTTGTTAAATCCACATATCACTTCCGCCACTTTCCTTCTATCCTTCAGTCGCCTCTTTCCCTTCCCTTCACCTCAAAACCTCCATGGAAGCCTTTTTGAAGATCCTTGTGCCTTAGGAAAGCGTCACTTGAGTCGGGTAGCGGTCTTTTGCTGAGTTTCTCCCTATAGGTATGTCATAATCATCATCGGTGTCGTTGTTCTTTACTGTTAGGGTTTGCTTGTTAGTAATAGATGATTGTATTGTGGTTATAGGCTTTGGTTGGTCGCTGGACGTGTTGTTTGTCGACATGGATTGGTTGCAGTTGCTTAAAGGTAGGTTCGCCTACTCATTTTCTGTAGATGGTCTAGTATGTCAGTCGTTGTGGTTGTATTGTGATTGCTTAGTATCGTAGTTGTATTGTGACGGTTGTGATAGCGATTGTGGTTGGTTGTTTCTGGTTCTCGAGGTGTGTCCTCGGCTGAGTGGGGTCACTTGCGGGAGTGGCTTCACGCCCTAGTTTCTCCTTCTGTGGAACCCGCCACAGAAGGGATGTGCACATTAATGGACATGGTTATCGCTCATTATGAGGAGCGGGGATTTGGTGGGAACGGCTGCGGTCCCCCACCGACAGGGCTGGTCCAGTGGACGGTCAGTGACAGAGTTGGTTGGGTTATCGTGTTTGTGTTTGAGTTTGATAGCTTTGTACTGTGTTGATAGTTGTAGTTGCCGTTGTCGTATCTTGTCTCAGTACTTACCTTGTGTGGTTGTTTGTTTGTTATGTATCTGCCGCGATCCCTTATGGTGAGCAGTCGGTCTTAGCAGGTGTTGATGTTGTTGATAGCTGGAGTCCGGGCAGGGATGAGTCTTCATGAGATTCGATAGTGTGGACAAGGCCCTCGGGAACTGCGTCCGCGGGATGCACACTAGGCATAATCGACTCGAGGTTCCTTCGAATCGAATTAAGACAAATTAGAGTCGCCACCAAGTTTTATGGGAACTTGGAACCGTTCAAGTCAACTTTACACCTTTCATCGAAATGCATAAAGCCAATCGACTACGAGTGATTAAAGATAAAGACTTGTACCCTATATCACTCGATTTGAATGACTCTCGTAATCCAATGATATTTAGACGGATCCACAAACCATAGATCTTGAGTAAGGGGTGAGGGTACGTGTTAGGAAGCCCATAAGGACACCTAACCCCGCCCGTCAATAACGGCCTCTACTAAGTCAAGTATCGGATTTCAAACAAGGTCATAGCTACTACGATATATGATATGCAAACATCGTTTTTAAAACCCTAACATGTGAAGTTTCTATGTCGATTTAGATGCAACTAAACTAACTTTGTCAAAGTTGTAATTTAGCATGTGGGTTGATTGATCTAACAACATATAAACGAAACAAACAAGGCTTGATGGGAATGGGGGAGCCGTTGGGATCTACCCTATTACAACCCAGGCATTTCATGCCGACACAACGAGAAATTAAAGATACAACTCGATCTAAAATACAACGCTATACACAAAACCACACACGACACACTACACGGCCAATTCGGCCTAGGGAAACGTGCACAAGGGGGGTGGCCCATGGCTTACATGCCTCACGGCCTTAGGTCACTCCCCGTAATGCGTGCTTTCACTTAATCTTATCGAATTAGACATAGGGCCACACACCAAAGCATGCGTTAGAATAAATCGGGCCATGTCGCTTTAAATAACATGCGATTTACTACGCTCTTACATGAATTGGAGCACAACCATCTAACCAAACAAGACTAAGGTTTTTTAGAAATCATTTGACTCGATGACGGAAAACTAATTACAAACAAATTACAATACACGACTCGGTAAACAAAAACAATTACAAGATACGAAATAACGAGATAAAGATAAGAAAGAGCGAGAAAAGGACTACAAAAACACGGCCAAACACGACCTACATATCCTAGCCTACCCTAATCCTTAGGTTAGATTTATTAGGTTAGATAGATTTGCAAAGCGATGCGGGATGTACATTAGAAAACGATGATAAAAGAGGTCAGAAGGCTTCGCCTAAAATCGAGTGTTCTACACAGCCTAAGGGGTCAAATTAGGTCAAGTTCGCTAATTAAATTAACTCGTCGAGTGTTAATAAGAAGGTGCTAATCACGCACACTTATACTAGCGAGAAATCGGGTGAAAAGAGAGATGCATTCAATTAGGTTAGAGAATTGTTAACCGATTTTAATGCTTGTGTCGAAGCCACCTAACATGTCTAATTAGGTTATTAAATTGATATAATGTCGTCTAAATGAGTCATATGTTAACAATCAGAGGTCGAACTAACATGCGAAGGGTCCTAGGGTAGGTCGAATTGGTCGAAACAAACGAGGGGTCAAAAACGAGGAACGAAGTTAGAATTCGTTTTATTAATGCCCTACCTTGAACACGAGGATATGTAAATGAGACGGGGGATACGACCGACCGATGTGGCGGATTTCTTTCCCATCTCAAGTCAACGCGGGTGTTCATGGTGGTATTTTAACTCATACTCGGACTAAACTAGTTTCATAGTTAACGATATCAAACGATAAACAATGTAAAACGAAACAATAAAAAACAAACATAAAAAGAACGAAATAAAAGGGAGAAGAGGAGGATTTGATGCACCCTCAACCTACATGTATCGTTGACACCGTCTTGGGTCGTAATCGATCGTAGATTTTATCTTGAGAGGCCGTCGTCGACGAAGGAACAAAGCAATAACACGTTTTTTTGCAAATCTGGACATCAACTTTCAAACTGCAATTTCTCACTCGTTTCACGGTGAAAATTAGATTTAAAAGATGTTTTGAAAACTAGAAAGAGAGGAGAACAAAGATATTAAAACAATCCCTGCTCATTTTGAATTATTGGGCACGAAAAACGAGCACAAACAGAACTGGACAGACAGGAAAAGCCGCGAAAACAGAGTGTATGTCACTCTGTTTTTCGAGGGGATTCCTGTACTCTCAAGGGCAATTTGGCTCGTGAATCTTTATCTAAGATGTAGATGGATGTTGTGTGGTTAATTAGGAACAAGAAACTCGAATTTTGATGGAGGTTTGAAGGTTGAACGAAGGGTTCCAAAGAGGACACACAAACTGATTCTCAGTTTTGTATGTCGGTTTTGTCGAGGGTTTTTGAGAGGCAATTAGGGTTTTTTTTCTGGAGTTTAAAGCTTATAAGTGACGGTAGTATGTATGGAGAACTTAGTGGAATCAATGTATGGTGAAGGGGGCGTATTTATAAGGAGTTTCGAAGGGTAAAATTAGGGCAACAAGCAGTCGGGCCTGTTTCGCATAGCTGCTGCCCATCAGCTATTCGTGGGGTTTTTAGGGTTTGTATGGGGGGTTTTCTTGGTGGTTAAGCTAAGGTAATATGGGTAGGATATTAGGGTATGGTTTAGGGTTAATGGTCACGGGTTTAGGTGGTGTTTGGAGCGGGTTTTGGGCTCGGGTTTGTGCACGCAAAATAGGGGAGGGGGGGGGCTGCTTGTGTTGCGGGCTGTTTGGGGAGTATTTGGGACGGGAATTGGATGGGTTTTGTGGTGTTATAGGTGCTGGGTTGTTGTGGGTAATGTGGAGCACGGGTTGGTGGTGATGGGTTGCGGGTTTGGACCAAGTTTGAGTCGGTTTAGAAGGGCTTTCGATGGGCTATACAAACACGGGTAAAGGAAGGAATTGGGCTGTGTTGGGGGTCAAATTAGGACGAGATTTGGGTGTGGATATGGGGGTTCGAACTGGGCTTGGATGGGTAGAAGCCTAGGTTGGTTAGTGTACTCGAGATTCGTGCCAACTCGTAAAAAAAAACGGGCTCAAAAACCGAGCTATAATCGAGCTCCAAAACGTGTGGTTAAAACGAGTTTTCGATTTTCAAATTCGATTTTTCAAATCAAATTATCACTTTAAAAAAAATGATTTTTCAAATCAAATACACTCATAAAATGATTTTTCAAACCAATTTGTGGACAACGCCCGCGGGAACTGCGTCCGCGGGATCCACACTAGGCATAATCGACTCGAGGTTCCTTCGAATCGAATTAAGACAAATTAGAGTCGCCACCAAGTTTTATGGGAACTTTGAACCGTTCAAGTCAACTTTACACCTTTCATCGAAAAGCATAAAGCAAATCGACTACGAGTGATTAAAGATAAAGACTTGTACCCTACATCACTCGATTTGAATGACTCTCGTAATCCAATGGTATTTAGACGGATCCACAAACTATAGATCTTGAGTAAGGGGTGAGGGTACATGTTAGGAAGCCCATAAGGACACCTAACCCCGCCCGTCAATAACGGCCTCTACTAAGTCAAGTATCGGATTTCAAACAAGGTCGTAGCTACTACGATATATGATATGCAAACATCGTTTTAAAACCCTAACATGTGAGGTTTCTATGTCGATTTAGATGCAACTAAACTAACTTTGTCAAAGTTGTAATTTAGCATGTGGGTTGATTGATCTAACAACATACAAAACAAAGCAAACAAGGCTTAGGGGGAATGGGGGAGCCGTTGGGATCTACCCTATTACAACCCAGGCATTTCATGCCGACACAACGAGAAATTAGAGATACAACTCGATCTAAATACAATTGCTATATACGACACCATACACGACACATGGCCATTCGGCCTAGGAAAACGTGCACAAAGGGGTGGCCCACGGTTTACATAACTCACGGCCTTGGGTCACTCCTCGTAATGCGTGCTTTCGCATAATCTTATCGAATTAGACATTAGGTCACACACCAAAGCATGCATTAGCATAAATCGGGCCATGTCGCTTTAAACAACATGCGATTTACTACGCTCTTACACGAATTGGAACACAACCATCTAACCAAATGAGACTAAGGTTTTTGAAGAAGCTTTTGACTCGATAAAAGTAAAACAAACTTGAAAGTTACAACTCGATGGACAAATTATAAATTACAAGCAACGAAACAACAAAGAACAATTGGTACAAAACAAACGAAACAAGAAAAGGCGCGGCCACCCTCACGGCCTAAAGCCACGTCCACCCTAGTTCCTAGGTTAAATTCATTAGGTTAGATAGATTTGCGAAGCGATGCGGGATGTACATTAGAAAACGATGATAAAAGAGGTCAGAAAGCTTTGCCTAAAACCGGGTGCTCTACACGGCCTAAAGGGTCGAATTAGGTCAAGTTCGCTAATTAATTTAACTCATCGAGTGTTAATAAGAACGTGTCTAATTAGGTTATTAAATTTATCTAATGTCATCTAAATGAGTCATATGTTAACAATCAGAGGTCGAACTAACATGTGAATGGTCCTTGGGCAGGTCGAATTAAACGAAACAAGAGATGGGTCAAAAGCGAAGAGCGAAGTTAGAATTCGTTTTATTAATGCCCTACCTTGAACACGAGGATATGTAAATGAGACGGGGGATACGACCGACTGATGTAGCGGATTTCTTTCCCATCTCAAGTCAACGCGGGTGTTCGTGGTGGTACTTTAACTCATACTCGGACTAAACTAGTTTCATAGTTAACGAAAACAAACGATAAACAAAGTAAAAACGAACTATAAAAAAACAAACATAAAATAACGAAATAAAAGGGATAAGAGGAGGATTTGATGCACCCTCAACCTACATGTATTGTTGACACCGTCTTGGGTCGTAATCGATGGTAGATTTTATCTCGAGAGGCCGTCGTCGACGAAGGAACAAAGCAACAAACACGTTTTTTGCAAATCTGGACAGCAACTTTCAAACTGCGATTTCTCTCTCGTTTCACGGTGAAAATTCGATTTAAAAGATGTTTTGAAAACTAGAAAGAGAGGAGAACAGAGATCTTCAAACAATCCCTGCTCGTTTTGAGTTATTGGGCACGAAAAACGAGCACAAACAGAACTGGACAGACAGGAAAAGCCGCGAAAACAGAGTGTATAACACTCTGTTTTTCGAGGGGATTCGTGTACTCTCAAGGGCAATTTGGCTCGTAAATCTTTGTCTAAGACGTAGATGGATGTTCTGTGATTAATTTGGAACAAGAAACTCGAATTTTAATGGAGGTTTGATGGTTGAACGAACGGTTTCAAAGAGGACACACAAACTGATTCTCAGTTTGTAAGTCGGTTTTGTCGAGGGTTTTTGAGAGGCAATTAGGGTTTGTTTCTGGAGTTTAAAGCTTGTAAGTGACGGTAGTATGTATGGAGAACTTAGAGGGCTGAATGTATGGTGAAGGGGGGGTATTTATAGAGAGTTAAGGTAGGGTTTTAGAGGGGAGAGGCAGACGGGCTCATTTGCGCATAGCTGCTGGCCAGCAGCTTTTGTGAGGGTTTGAGAGGCTTTGTGAGGGGTTTTCTTGGTGGTTAAGCTAGGGAAGTATAGGTAGGATACTAGGGTATGGTTAAGGGTTAATGGGCACGGGTTTTGCAGGTGTTTGGAGCGGGTTTTGGACTCGGGTTTGAGCTGAACGAAAACAGGGGCTGTTTGTGTCGTGTTGTTTGGGGCCTGTTTTGGAGTGTTGGAGACGGGTTTTGTGGAGGGGTTTCATGGTGGGTTTGGACGTGGGAATGGTGGGTAGTGTGGAGTACGGGTTGGTGGTGATGGGTTGCGGGTTTGGACCAAGTTTGGAGCAAACAAACGGGCTATGTTGAACACGGGTTGGGAAGGAGTTGGGCTATGTTGGGGGGCTTGGGACGAGATTTGGGATGTGGATAAGGGGGTTCGAACTGGGGTTGGATGGGTAGAAGCCTAGGTTGGTTAGTGTACTCGAGATTCGTGCCAACTCGTAAAGAAAACGGGCTTAAAAACCGAGCTATAATCGAGCTCCAAAACGTGTGGTTAAAACGAGTTTTCGATTTTCAAATTCGATTTTTCAAATCAATTAACACATTAAAATAAATGATTTTTCAAATCAAATACACTCATAAAATGATTTTTCAAATCAATTATCTATTTTATTTTCAATAAAATAAACTTGAGAAAATAAATTCAAAATAAAGTAAAATGAATTCACCTTAAAAAAGCTTTAATTTAAATATCATTTAAATTAATAAAATACTTCGTCGACAACGCTCATTCTACATCGTAAAACGAACCTAAATAATGACAGTGACAACTAGTAAATACATGTGTCCTATCATCATCGGGTGTTTGTCGGGTTCTCTATAAATTCCAATATCGACAGATACGGATCTACACAATTATTTATTTTATTTTCAATAAAATAAACTTGAGAAAATAAATTCAAAATAAAATAAAATGAATTCTCCTTAAAAAAGCTTTAATTTAAATATCATTTAAATTTATAAAATACTCCGTCGACAACGCTCATTCTACATCGTAAAACGAACCCAAATAATGACAATGACAACTAATAAATACATGTGTCCTATCATCATCGGGTGTTTGTCGGGTTCTCTATAAATTCCAATATCGACGGATACGGGTATCTACAGAGCCCCCACTTTGACTGAGGCTTGGACAAGGCGAAAGTCAAAGTATACCCCAGGTCCCTCTAGACCTGAGGATTCTGCGGGTCGTTTATAGTCCATTAGACTTGCGTATATAAGCTCGCCAGCCATAAGAAGAGATCATACCTGAAACTTCGTCGGGGATTAACTCTTGCTTCTGTTGTTTCAAATTATTGTCATTGGTCGTCGACCCATAAATTGCATATATGGTGGATTGAGCCTTATCCTTAGGCGCAAACGTATCCATTTCTGACGGAATCAAACCCGCGTCGTAGTTCGGCAACTGCTGACACATGCCCAAAGTTTATCATCTGCTGGCATTTGTCCAAAATTCATCATCTGTTGACATTTGCCCAAAATTTATCATCTGCTGGCGCTTGTCCGAATGGGACGGGACTTTCCGAGGAGGTTGCCGCCGCTTTCATCATTTGCTTTCAGCTACGGAATTCTTCCATTTCTTACTCTTGTAATTGAATTGAATTCTTGGTGGATGTCATCCTTTACATCTTGATAATGGTCTCGAAGCCAACGGCCGAGCTCCCCGATTTGTAATGGCTCTAAAGTCGAAGACTTTAGACCCCCCAGTTGAAGCATATCCTGCTATATTTGAAACACAAAAACGTACTAGCAATAATCATCACATAAGCACATTTGGATCATCGATCTTAAAATTGGATTATTTGAAAGATTGGGTCATCGACTCGAAAATTAAATTTGAAAGTTTTGAATAATTGGGCCATCGACCCGAAGTTTAAATTTGACATCACTTGGTATGTTGGGCCATCGACCCTTCAAAAATTGAATTGGAAAATTTTGAATGATTGGGCCATCGACCCGAAAAGATTCTACTACTTGGATCATCTATCCACAATTCGCAAAAGTTTTTGGAATTTTGAAATTTTGAAATTTTTGAAATCGAACCTTGATGGGTGAGCATGAAACACGACTCAGGCACTCTGTATGACCCGTAAATAACGTGGGCGTAGCCCGCTACCGTAAAACAAAAAAGGAAAATAAAACTCTAAGTGTGCACGGGTTTTAATTCAATTATGGACTTGCTGGGGGTAGAAATGTAAATTGGCCATTCTGGTGCCAAAAGATGGCAAATGGGAATCACTAGGTCGTCGGACTTGGGACGAAGATTTCGTATGGCATGGGCGTGCTCCCGAGGGCACATGGGAATCAAGATCACTTGGCATTGACAAGGTGGATTAAACTCACGGAGCGACAACGTTGGCTTCGCCCAGACACTAAACACAGACTGGTTTAATGAGAACACTTAGACATCACACATGACTTTTGTTGGGAACATCTTGTCACTCTTCTCCTCGCCTCCTTTCTTTTCAGCGATTTTTCATCATTTCTTGCCACCGCCTTCTTTCTTTTCAGCGGGCTTTTACTATTTTTCTTCCACGCCTTCTTTATTTTCAGCGGGTTTTTCATATTTTCTGTTCCCAACACAAACCCACATCTATCTGACTGAGCATCTTTGCCTACACCGTTAGATAAAGCTCATTCCAAGACTTGACACTACTCATATGAACCTATATCCTTATCCTAGCCTATATCGAGTGCTAAGACCGACTCAAACAAAGGTGGCTTCATTTGGACTTGGTTAAGACCCGTAAGAAACCGACAAGATGACAACTTGGTTGATGAGTGGATTGAATCCCTTGTTCAGAAGGACTGCCTACGTATTCGCGTGGAGCGAAATCAAATCCGACGTAGTTCGATCATGGTGCATAAACATGGCATTTTGATTATGTGTACACACTCAAAGGTTTCACCTGAGATATCATGTCATATCCCATTCTAGCCTGTAAGGTACTGTTAAATCCCGTGTCTAGGGTTGGTACAAAAGGCTGTGGTTCTTTGGGATGTGGAGCTTGGTAAAAATAGGTTCGCAAGGTAAACCATCATTCTGAAGGTTTGTTTTGTGGTGCTAAGGCCAAGGGCTATGGCTGCTGATGTGGTTGGAATGGGTGTCTCGGGTTTGATGAACCACGAGTGCAAATGGGTTGAAAAATGATATGGGTTCAAATTTCCATGTCTGGACCCTAAAGGCTGGGTGTAACAACACAAGCGGAATAATTCTCAAAATTCCCGACTATCCCTTTGTAACTGTCTCAGGAAGGACTTAGAGGGTAAAGCGGTCACTACTTACGCTTTTGGGCTTCGCCCATTGAACCTCAACTATGGGTACTTGACTTGACTTCTGGCTTCCGTAACTTCGACATTCAACCAGAAGCATTCTGGAATAACTTCAACATCTTTTTTCCTTTTTTCTTTTTCTTTCACCTTTTTTCATTTTTCCAATTTTTCTCTTTTTCTCATTTTTTTCATTCTTTTTCATCTTTTTTCTCTCTTTGAAAATGATCTTCTATTCATTCTCTTAGTCATAAATGGATACAACTTGAAAACTGGGCTTCGCCAACTAATTTGGGTAAGAACTAACAATTCCTTGTTAGAACGGGTTGATGTCTTCTCTCTTCGAGATGGGATGATTTTGTTGGGGAAAAGGCTTGCCTTCCATCATCGATAGGGGAAACGAGGAGCTAGTTCGGGTTCATCATAGAATCATCTAAAGGCTTGTGTTAAGCATTGGTTTTGATGGAGGTTTTCTACCGCCAGACATGGAATAGGTAAAGGAATCAAACACAGGATCCTAGTGTACCTTACATTTTGAAACGAGACATATTTCTACCCCAGGGATGCCTTTGAGTATGTTGTGCATTTTATCATGTTTCCGGAATGATTGAGGATTGAAAACAAGACATATTAGGAAACGAAACTGCAACCTTTTATTGGAATGGCAAAAGCTTAACAGACTCGAAAGAACGATTCCTAGGACACACCTTAGGTCATCGCGGAACAAACGACTCAACTTCAAGAAAAGAAAGTCCTAGACTCGACTCGACTAAGATAAGAAAACAGATCCGACTCATAATTTTCAAATCTAGTTTTGAGCTTTCCCTTGTTCAGTTGTCAACTTAGATGCTCGGCTCTTGTCCACGATCCCTTTGATGATCGGCCTCCATCCCGAGGTAGTCCTCTGAGGATCTACGCCAGTGATGAAGGTTGATGAATCGAATTGTCTTTTATTAACTTCGTTAATGAGAGGAGTCCATTCTAGAGCGAGACTCCCGATTTGAATTTCATTCTTCGGGTTTGGCAAGAATTCACAGCAATCCACAAATGTTTTCCCGATAAACACCTCTTTCAAGTGACATGGGCGGATAAGATGGGAATCGACATTGTCTTCGACAGAAACAAAGTTAGTGTGATTGCCGAATGGATTGGTGATGTTATTGGGTTTAACAGTTGGGATCGGGAGTGTTCCATTCTCGATCATGTCTTGTATTTCGTGCTTCAGTCGATAGCACCTTTCAGTATCATGGCCTTTCCCTTGATGAAAGGCACAGTAGGCATTTGGTTTATACCATTTACCTTGTTGATCAGCGGGAGGGTCCGGAGTTGGACCAATAGGCTTCAGCTTTCCTTGGGCTATGAGCCTTTGGAGAGCGTATGTATAAGTACACCCGATATCGGTGAATGCCCTAGGTGTTTGGCGCTGCGGCTTCTTCGATTGCCCTTCTAAGACATTGATGCCTTCATCTAAATGGGTCGTTGCTGGGGCTTTGGTCCTAGACGATGAGGCCCCTTGGTACCCTTTCGGCTTTTAAGCCTCAGCCCATATGACATCATCTTCTACCTTTATCCCGATTCTTATCAATTCTTTGAAAGAGCCAAAATTCTGGTATTTAAGAGCATTGCGATAAACAGGTCGTAGATTCTTTACAAACTTATCTACCATTTCAACTTCGTCGGGCTTCTTGGCTAACTTCACGCTTTCAGCGCGCCATCTTGCAAGGAATTCAATAAAGCCTTCTTTTTTTTTCGTGTCATCACCTCCAATGTTCTTATGTTGGTTTGAATCTCGACATTATCAGCATAGTGCTTGCAGAACTCCACCGTAATATCTTCGAAAGTGGGGAAGTTCTTAAGGTCAAGATTGTAGAACCACGCCTTCGGGTATTCATCCAGAGATTGAGCGAAAATTTCAGAGAGCATTTCAGCAGGTATTCCTTTCAGTGCTAAGTACCCCTTATAGGCCTTAACATGATGGACCGGATCTTCTGTGCCCTTAAACTTTGGGATATCAGTGAGTACCATGTTTGTGGGCAACTTATCCTGAACTGGGGCATAGGCCCTAGCATTTTCATAGTGGATGTTCTTCCCCTGGGAGAGTTTCAGACGGTCTTCAATGAATTTGAACCGTTTCTCCGGATCGATCCGAGGTGGGGTAGATGAAGAGGAATCTTCACCCGCCTTGATTCGATCGCATCCATTCTGGTCATCATGAGGTTCACGGCCTCAGTGAGTTTGTTAACAGCATCTTCCATTGCTTGAAGTCGGGTTTTTGGCGGCCTTTCTACAAGAAAACCACGAACCGAGTCAATATTCAAATGTAAGAGCCCCTGCACACTTAAGGACACGACACCAACTTGACTCAAGCAAAGACTCGACTTAAGACTGACTAACCAAAAGGTTCGACTCACAGTTGGATTTAGACCTCGATTCATTTCAGACTCGACAAGACGACATGACTCAAGTTGTCATAGCACGATTCTAAACTGGACTCGGTGTGACTAAACCCGTGATTGGACTAACATAGTCCTTAGGTTCGAGTGAAACGCCCTAAATGGCCTAGCTTGGACGTTTCTGTGGACTATCCTAGACCAATTGGTCGACCTACATGACTCAAATCCCAAGAGGTGAGCTTGGGCGACCCAACAAGGTCGGGTTCTAGACTCTTAGAACGAAACATGCCTAGCCAAACACGGCCAGGACCCGGACATGACTCGACGCATTTCATGCTTGGTTAAGGCTCGAGAAATATTTTGGATTGAATTTAAAAAAAACGAAATAATCGATTTGAAAATGTGATTTGAAATGGGCAGCATGCCGGCTATAAAAGCTTATTTTGGGCCGAAAAATCTAGTCCTACTTGAGCAGCATTCCGCGTTTTTAAAACCATGCTATTTTGAAAGTAAGTTGTTCAAAAGTTCGGTTTTGAAATCGATACGGAAAATTTGAAAAGACTCGGGAAATTCATTTCGCACATTGTCATTCTCATGTTAGAAGGATGTATGCTCCTAGACATCTCTAAGTCTCGGCAAGTCTTCTACAAGAAGGTCTATGCCCTCCATCCTTTTTGGGTCTTATAGAGCAAGGGCCTTTAGGTAGAGTACCTAGAAGAGCATCCCCACCATCAAGAACCACGATGAGGCGGAGTGGAAGCAAGCAATGTGCGAGTTCCTGGCATAGTGGGACGTCGCCCCCCACGCATCACAAAGAAATGCTGGGACGGCCCGAGAAAGTTCTTAAAGGTTTATGCATGAATCGTAGCACTATGAGTAATGTTTTACTTTCCAATATTTTCTTTTCAAGTTTCACCTCGAAGGAAAAGATCCTAGAAACAAAGTGTAACTAGTCCTCTTTTCCCCAGCGGAGTCGCCAAACTGTGGACAAGGCCCTCGGGAACTGCGTCCGCGGGATCCACACTAGGCATAATCGACTCGAGGTTTCTTCGAATCGAATTAAGACAAATTAGAGTCGCCACCAAGTTTTATGGGAACTTGGAACCGTTCAAGTCAACTTTACACCTTTCATCGAAATGCATAAAGCCAATCGACTACGAGTGATTAAAGATAAAGACTTGTACCCTATATCACTCGATTTGAATGACTCTCGTAATCCAATGATATTTAGACGGATCCACAAACCATAGATCTTGAGTAAGGGGTGAGGGTACGTGTTAGGAAGCCCATAAGGACACCTAACCCCGCCCGTCAATAACGGCCTCTACTAAGTCAAGTATCGGATTTCAAACAAGGTCATAGCTACTACGATATATGATATGCAAACATCGTTTTTAAAACCCTAACATGTGAAGTTTCTATGTCGATTTAGATGCAACTAGACTAACTTTGTCAAAGTTGTAATTTAGCATGTGGGTTGATTGATCTAACAACAAATAAACGAAACAAACAAGGCTTGATGGGAATAGGGGAGCCGTTGGGATCTACCCTATTACAACCCAGGCATTTCATGCCGACACAACGAGAAATTAAAGATACAACTCGATCTAAAATACAACGCTATACACAAAACCACACACGACACACTACACGGCCAATTCGGCCTAGGGAAACGTGCACAAGGGGGGTGGCCCACGGCTTACATGCCTCACGGCCTTAGGTCACTCCCCGTAATACGTGCTTTCACTTAATCTTATCGAATTAGACATAGGGCCACACACCAAAGCATGCGTTAGCATAAATCGGGCCATGTCGCTTTAAACAACATGCGATTTACTACGCTCTTACATGAATTGGAGCACAACCATCTAACCAAACAAGACTAAGGTTTTTTAGAAATCATTTGACTCGATGACAGAAAACTAATTACAAACAAATTACAAAACACGACTCGGTAAACAAAAACAATTACAAGATACGAAATAACGAGATAAAGATAAGAAAGAGCGAGAAAAGGACTACAAAAACACGGCCAAACACGACCTACATATCCTAGCCTACCCTAATCCTTAGGTTAGATTCATTAGGTTAGATAGATTTGCAAAGCGATGCGGGATGTACATTAGAAAACGATGATAAAAGAGGTCAGAAGGCTTCGCCTAAAACCGAGTGTTATACACGGCCTAAGGGGTCAAATTAGATCAAGTTCGCTAATTAAATTAACTCGTCGAGTGTTAATAAGAAGGTGCTAATCACGCACTCTTATACTAGCGAGAAATCGGGTGAAAAGAGAGATGCATTCAATTAGGTTAGAGAATTGTTAACCGATTTTAATGCTTGTGTCGAAGCCACCTAACATGTCTAATTAGGTTATTAAATTGATCTAATGTCGTCTAAATGAGTCATATGTTAACAATCAGAGGTCGAACTAACATGCGAAGGGTCCTAGGGTAGGTCGAATTGGTCGAAACAAACGAGGGGTCAAAAACGAGGAACAAAGTTAGAATTCGTTTTATTAATGCCCTACCTTGAACACGAGGATATGTAAATGAGACGGGGGATACGACCGACCGATGTGGCGGATTTCTTTCCCATCTCAAGTCAACGCGGGTGTTCATGGTGGTACTTTAACTCATACTCGGACTAAACTAGTTTCATAGTTAACGATATCAAACGATAAACAAAACGATAAACAATGTAAAACGAAACAATAAAAAAAAAACATAAAAAGAACGAAATAAAAGGCAGAAGAGGAGGATTTGATGCACCCTCAACCTACATGTATCGTTGACACCGTCTTGGGTCGTAATCGATCGTAGATTTTATCTCGAGAGGCCGTCGTCGACGAAGGAACAAAGCAATAACATGTTTTTTTGCAAATCTGGACAGCAACTTTCAAACTGCAATTTCTCACTCGTTTCACGGTGAAAATTAGATTTAAAAGATGTTTTGAAAACTAAAAAGAGAGGAGAACAAAGATATTAAAACAATCCCTGCTCGTTTTGAATTATTGGGCACGAAAAACGAGCACAAACAGAACCTGGACAGACAGGAAAAGCCGCGAAAATAGAGTGTATGTCACTCTGTTTTTCGAGGGGATACCTGTACTCTCAAGGGCAATTTGGCTCGTGAATCTTTGTCTAAGATGTAGATGGATGTTTTGTGGTTAATTTGGAACAAGAAACTCGAATTTTGATGGAGGTTTGAGGGTTGAACGAAGGGTTCCAAAGAGGACACACAAACTGATTCTCAGTTTTGTATGTCGGTTTTGTCGAGGGTTTTTGAGAGGCAATTAGGGTTTGTTTCTGGAGTTTAAAGCTTGTAAGTGACGGTAGTATGTATGCAGAAATTAGAGGAATCAATGTATGGTGAAGGAGGCGTATTTATAAGGAGTTTCGAAGGGTAGAAATAGGGCAACAAGCAGTCGGGCCTGTTTCGCATAGCTGCTGCCCATCAGCTATTCGTGGGGTTTTTAGGGTTTGTATGGGGGGTTTTCTTGGTGGTTAAGCTAAGGTAATATGGGTAGGATATTAGGGTATGGTTTAGGGTTAATGGGCACGGGTTTAGGTGGTGTTTGGAGCGGGTTTTGGGCTCGGGTTTGAGCACGCAAAACAGGGGGGGGGGCTGCTTGTGTTGCGGGCTGTTTGGGGAGTATTTGGGACGGGAATTGGATGGGTTTTGTGGTGTTCTAGGTGCTGGGTTGTTTTGGGTAATGTGGAGCATGGGTTGGTGGTGATGGGTTGCGGGTTTGGACCAAGTTTGAGTCGGTTTAGAAGGGCTTTCGATGGGCTATACAAACACGAGTAAAGGAAGGAATTGGGCTGTGTTGGGGGTCAAATTAGGACGAGATTTGGGTGTGGATATGGGGGTTCGAACTGGGCTTGGATGGGTAGAAGCCTAGGATGGTTAGTGTACTCGAGATTCGTGTCAACTCGTAAAGAAAACGGGCTCAAAAACCGAGCTATAATCGAGCTCAAAAACGTGTGGTTAAAACGAGTTTTCGATTTTCAAATTCGATTTTTCAAATCAAATTATCACATTAAAATCAATGATTTTTCAAATCAAATACACTCATAAAATGATTTTTCAAACCAATTATTTATTTTATTTTCAATAAAATAAACTTGAGAAAATAAATTCAAAATAAAATAAAATGAATTCTCCTTAAAAAAGGTTTAATTTAAATATCATTTAAATTAATAAAATACTCCGTCGACAACGCTCATTCTACATCGTAAAACGAACGCAAATAATGACAATGACAACTAATAAATACATGTGTCCTATTATCATCGGGTGTGTCGGGTTCTCTATAAATTCCAATATCGACGGATACGGGTATCTACAAATAGTCATAGCGAGTAGTCTTTGAGTTGTATCTTTCATATCGTTTGTTGGTTTAAATTGCTTGTAATACAATATAATAGTTCTATTATCGACATTTGATTATTACTATCCTCGGGCAACCGAGATGGTAACGCCCTTATATGCTAAGGAAGGCCTAGTTAAGGCTCCTCTGAATATGAGGGTGTTACACCCTAGCCTTGCACCCTATGTACGAGTACCACTTGAGGCGACACCGTCCGATCCCAGGGGGTTGGCCACACCCTTCCTTCTACCGGTACCCAGCTGAGGGGTACCCGGAGTCTGCTGAGGAGGAGGAGGACGAGGACGAGGACCCTGAGGTGGTTGTGGAGAGAGATCGAGCTATGGAGCGGAGGAGGAGAGAGGAGGAGAGAGATCCGGAGTACACGGTGGTGGACGACGACGCTGATGGGTAGTTACTGGTCTACTCACTTCCCCAGTTTTCTGGCTGGTTTGGGGAAGCTCGCGTTTTGTATGTATCTCTTACTCTTTTATTTTTGTCTCCTTTTTATTTATTGTTTTTATTTTCTTTTTGGTTGTATATTCCCGTTCCCCTGTATATATCTACTGGTGTATGGTGGAGGACAACGAGGGCGTTGTCCGTTTTGGTTTGGGGGAGGGGAGGGGGGGGGGGGGTGTTTTGCATCCTATTGAGTCTGCATTTGCATTTTTTTTTGCATTCACGTTTATTTTTCAGCTTTGCATTGTTTATTTATTTCATTAAAAATCATAAAATTCAAAAAAAAAATTAGAAAAATTTCAAAAAATCCAAAATATTCACGTTTATTTTTGCATATAGGTTGAGTCGGAACGGTAGATTTCCGTGATGATAATGCACTATAACTTGTCATTTTACTTGAGCCTTGCACTTCTTTTGACAGTTATTAGTTTAGTCTTGCGCATAGTCTACGAGTTTCTGTTCAAATATAGCTGACTGTTTAGACTTGACCTGATAAATTGGCAAACTACTTGATAAATTCTGAGTTTTAGAGCCATAACTGGTGACATTCATGACCAGTTTATTAGGAATTGAGAGTAGTACTCCTTGCATAGCATGTTCATCATTTTTGCACATTTAGGACATTCAATTTCTTGTCAAATGCACATATTCGGTTTGTGGTTGGTGTCACATGCAGGGAGGTGCTTGCAAATCTCTATTTCCTTATATTTTTCACCCATTTAGCTCCACATAAGCCAAAACTTGCCTTTTTGACCCATTAGCTACATCCCAAACTAAGCCTGCCTAGTCAAGCTAGTTAGTATGTCTTTTGTGGTATGATTTTCCGTCTGCAGTTTGGCCCGTATCTCTTTTGTTTAGAGTTGGTGTAAGTATAGAGGAAGGAGGAAAAAGAAAAGAAGGAATTGAAAAAAAAATTGAAAAAGAAAAAAAAAGAAACAGGAAAAACGTGGAAAAGAAAAAAAAAATGGAAAAAAGAAAGCTGGATCACGTGAGAAAGAAAGAAAAAGAAAAAAGTTTGAAAAAAAATTGTTTTGTTTCAGTTAGTTCATTCAGACGGTATTAAAAAAGGGAAGTTTGTGTCCGTTTGACTCCTCCATTCTTATTCTATATTTTTGAGGAGATTGTGTTTGAGTTTAGTGAGTTGTGTGCCAAATGAAGGGTACTTGTACTTAGTTTTTCAGTCAGTTGAGATTCGGATGGTTTATTATGGTCCTGTTTGGAACTAGCTTGACGCTTTTACCTCCACATTTCCTTAACATGTTTTGCCTCTTCTCACCTAAACCTCACTATTCCCATATTATTTGTAAGCCCTTGGCTGTGACGGACACTATTGGTTGGAGTGTGTGCATTAGTACTTGAATTGTCTTTCATTTTTGTTGCATGCATGCTATGTAGGTCGCAGTTAGGTGAGTGACTGTCTTTTCTTCTCTCTTTTACATATAACATTCACCCTTTGCTTCATGAGAGAAGAGTGACCACGAGAGAGTCCGATTTTGTTGGTCTTGCAAGGTCGATAGGTTGGCTATATTTCTAAACAGCTTATAACTCGTTTGCGTATTGACTGCTTAGCTTTAACTGTTAGTTTTTGTTGCATTAAATTGGTTCAAGTAGACAAGTTAAGCTAGCTCTGAGTTATCATTTCGGTTCCATTAGTTGCATTTTAGTTTACTCGAGGACGAGTAAAGGTTCGGTTTGGGGAGATTTGATACGTGCATAATATATAGTCTTTTTAGCCTATTTCAGCACGTATTTCTATGCATTTTTATACTGTTTTTATTGTATTTTGCCCCGAATTGGCTACTTTGTTTCGTTTTGTCCATTTTGTAGAAATGAACGCGAAAGTAGTGGAATCGTACCCTTTTTCGTCCTTTTTGCATGCATTTATAGGAGACGGGATTTTCCAGAGTGAGATACTGCATTGGGAAGCGTCAAGGCACGGATTACGAGGTAGTCGGGCATGGACTTGAGCTGATTTGAAGATAAAAGACTCGATCGAGCAGTTTTACCACTCGATCGAGTGGTTTTTACGTCTCCTATTGGTCGATCGAGTAGTTTTCTACTCGATCCAAAGTTGCTGAAAGTTGAGTTACTCGATCGAGTAACTATCTACTCGATCGAGTAGATTGCGCTGAGGTTTGCTCGATCGAGTGGTTTTATTCCACTCGATCGAGTGGTTATTGCTGTTATGGGCTTTAAATTAGCCCATGAGTGTTTTATTTCGTAAAAACTTATTTACTTACATTAGTTTCTCAAGTTCATCTTCTTTATTATCACTACTCCCTTAACTTGACGCGATACTAAGTCCTAAAACTCCGTACTCCCTGTCCCAAGGAAAGGTGCTAAACCACTTGTAGTTTCAAGTTCAATACCACACATGTTCCACAATTTCTTTTCACAACTATGTCCACCAATGCCTCATCTAACACAAGATCAAAAGCACTCCAACAACCTCTCACAACGGTGTCCCATTAACTGAATATTAATATACCATGACATCAACAGAACCATACCCAACTCTCTCTCATACCATACTCTATTCTCACTCCTAAGCTGACATGGTAAGAAACATCAGGAAACAACACAACGGTCTATATGCCCCGACCGGCACTGACAAGAAATAGCAGTAAACAAACAACGATTGATGACAACACGAAAATACTCGTATCACAACACGAATTACCGTGCCCAGTGCACAACACCACATCAATAGTCATTGCAACTCTTACAATCTTATAATACTGACTCATCACAACTTCCTTGACCACAAGACCATCTTAAAACTGCTCTACCAGATCACGACGTAGCACATTAGACGGGATCACAAATAACAACCTTATGAATATTATCCATACCATGACTCTTGAGGCCGGAACCTCATACCATCACTTACAGATATCATACATACACATATAAGTATAACATATGACGCGGAATACACACATAACAACTCGTAACTATCACGCCACACCATTACTCATGAGGCCAGGACCTCACACAAAGTTTTACACACCTCATGGACCCATAATCGAATCTAACTAGCCAATCCTGACCACGTAAGTTACCACTTGACAATGAATACCTTTCATCCCGACTTAACTCAGGTGCCTTTCATCACATATCCTCTCATACACGCAATTATCACCCCTCCGGCAAGTGTAGCCATAACATTATTGCTCAACTTCCAGTGAGCACCTCATATATCTACATCTTATACTCCCTCACAACCAAACATACTAATCACCTCCACAAGATCAACCTCGTTAAGACAGCTAACATCATCCTCAACCACTAGTGACAATACTATGACGCCAACATCCTTCATGTGATTACTCTCTTACTATCACTTCTTAATATAACAATCCGTTTCCTCCCTTTGGTTATCATCCCAAATAACGAACATTCAATCCATCAACAAAATCTACCTCAACATTGTTCCCAATTCTATCCTTTATCATATCGTTACCTAACTCTCCACCAAAATCTCAGATCGTGCAAACACTCTACCAGCTTCTTATTCCCTTAATACCTCGAAACTCACGGCTAACATGTCGTCCTGCTCTCCTATATAACTATTAACTCACACCCTCTAGTGAGGCTATCGTACATATCCATAATTTCCTACCTTCATGCTCCTTAACTCCGGTCAACGTTCTCTCAACTTACTTCCATCCCTCTTTCCCCTTTTACTCAATAACACCAATTAATAATTCATCTCCTTTCTCTTTCTACCTAAGTCTTTAGTAATCCGAGTACCTTCTTGTTACTCCACAACCCAAATTCCAGTAATTCATATCGATATCTTCTCTTTATTTCTTATCACTTATCTCCTCCCATCATACTATTCACCCGCACTTGTTACCATCAAGTCTACAAACTAACGATTATTCTTCAATAAGATGTATCTCCATTTTGTATCCCTAGGAAACCAAAAATTCATCTCATACCGTTAATTGCCCAAAGAATTACACACTAGGCTCACCTCTTGATATTCCAAATTCCCAAATCAACCACTCTCTACTCATCGCGACATAACTTGACCTCACTATACACTATTCGTTTTCATCTCTCTATAGCGACCTTTTATCACCTATATCCTTAAGTAACTCAATCCAAACCGTCTCCCTCCATAAATCCTTACACATCCCAATATGCCACTATTCGTATCCCTCATCTCAATCTTTCATTCTCACGTTTCTTTACACTTACATCACCCTTGCCCATATACACTTACATTTATATTACTCAACCCACGACTATATCACTCATTATATCTCACAAAACATGCTCCTTGTGTCGATTAGCTCATCAATATACTCTTTTCTTGTTCCACTATCCCTCACAACCACATATAACTCATGTCCTTTATATCCAACACCTATCCCTCATACACCGGGATCCTCCCTATCATAGCATTTGGTAACTTACGTATCAAGACCGTCACATATATAAAAGAATGCATTAAGACTCAAAACATACGTGTGCACATACCCCACGACTCAAAACAAATGTAAGAACATAGCCACCGACTTAATAATTAAGGTGAAAATATAGCCACCGACTCAAAATAGCTGCCCACTGAGGTACTCGGTCGAGTACATATCATACTAGGTTGAGTACAGGATACTCGGTCGAGTAACTATATGACTCGGCTGAGTTTTCGACTCCAGAAGCGAACGTAATTATTACAGAGGATTACTCGGTCGAGTATTGGGAATACTCGGCCGAGTAGCCCTTACTCGGTCGAGTATTACTTTACTCGGTCGAGTACCAACACGATTCTCAACATCGTCCAGTTTTCGTAAAACAGTCATATCTCACTCGTTACTTGCTCGTTTTGGGCGTGTGACCTATCGTTAGAATCGTAAGAAAACAAGATATCACCTCAACTTGGAATCACAGCCATATCGTTTCTAGAACTCGACTTATGATAGTTTTAAGACAACCCTTCCGTAATCGATCTTCGTACAAATCAAATTTTCTAAACCCAAACATTTTGAACATGCATAAGGCAACAACAACAACTCAATACTTGAAGAAAGCGGTACATAATTGAACTCTTATCATACTCACATGAAAATTAAACACATAATTCTTATATATATATATATATAGGCATGACCTTAATCACATGCTACTACCAACAACCAAACATTAACATCATCATAATTTTATACACATGTACCACTACCCTTTTGAAAGCCACATATTAAACAGGTAACATGCTCAACATATTTCATGCTCAAGATCTATCGTATACGAATTCGTAGTTCACCTTTCATGTTTTATCATGTTCCAACACTTAACATGCCAACATATTCCATGCTCAAAGTTTAATATCAACAATCCTGAATACATCTTTCAACCACTATCACATTCCACTTCTTTCATCATTCCATCCAATCATGCACAAGATTCAAACTATAGGTATCAAACACACATGACTCAAACATACAACAGTTTACCCCCATGTGACCGGCTTGAGATCGTAAGGGCCTTATGCGACTCCGGGACATCTCCCAAGTCCTTGCGGTAGCTCCAAACAACTCTCCCCGAGATCATTTTATTCAGACTACCTAAGTTCATTGGGTTCATTAGTTTTAGGTGCCGGAATCGTTGGCTCTGATACCACTTGTAACACACCCTCATACCATTTTTATTAATGTGACTCAAGTGGTGAGAGAATGAAAAGTAAGATACCTATATTGTAACACCCCCTCATACCAAGGTACCTTACCAAGGACTACCCTAACATGAAAGGCTGTTACCATCTCGGTTGCCCGAGGTAAGTATATATTAAAAACAACAATCCAAAAACACATTTATTAAAGTATAAAGAGTTAGCGATTACATAAAACTCGGTCGACTCAAAAATAAAAGTATAAGGTCTCAATACAACTGAAATCAAAGACAGCTTAACTTGTAACAGCGGAAGCTAGACTCAAGTGATGACTCTCCATGACTGTCCCATAGCTAAACATCTGCGTTACCTGTCATAATCTGCTCACCATCCCCGAATGGATCACCACAAGTTTTACAAAACAACAACACGGGATCAGTACCGTTCAATCAAGATAAGATAAACACATAATGTAACCGGCTAATCATACTCCATCCCCGGTCTCTCGATCTCACACACTAACCGACTACACAAAAAAGTGTGTAGCCCTGCCAGATTACCCATCGCAACAGGTAATCCTCGCCGCCAGTGGGTGACCGCAGCCCATCCCCACCTAGTCCAACTCTTCAACGAGCGACTAACAATTCCTGTCCCTTAATGTGCACATACCCTCCCGTGACGGGTTCCACGGAGGGCGAACTAGGGTGTGAAGCCACTCCCGTAAGTGACTCCACCAAAATCACACACACACAACATCACAGTTGTCACACCACCACAACCGTCACAACACAACCACACCAACATCGTCACCACAACACCCAACCTCCGATGATCAGCAGATAACAACAATTATAAAACATATGCAATCTCAATCAATTAACATTAATGAGTAGGAGAAACCCTACCTTTTCGCAATCCGCTATGCTGCAATCAATCATATAGTTGCACAACAATTACCACATCGTCACCTACAACAATTATAATCCACAATCAACACACATATGATGAACAAACCCTAAACCCCAAAATCACAAATTGGGGGAAAACCCTAAAAGACAACCTATTAGCAGATTACAACGAACTGGAGACTTATCCATTAAATTGAGACAAGAGACGGAAGTGTAGACTTGCGACCGATCAATTAGCCTTGAGAATGGTTAGGGTGATTAGAGAGAGAAGTGAGCGTCGTTTAGTTTTGGTAAAATGATTCAGAAACCGTAAAAGTATAATTTATAATAATCTCTAATCACCTTAACCAAATCGCGGAATTAAACCTATCAGACCGGATACTCGGTCGAGTATAAAGTATACTCGGCCGAGTACCCTCTACTCGGTCGAGTATTACCCATACTCTACCTAAATTTGAGTATTCGGCGAAGCCAAACAGAATACCCAACACACTTTACACGAACCGAGTAGGCCATACTCGGTCGAATACTAGCCTATAAAATCCATAGTATTACATATATAATTAGTTTATATTTGAGTTGCATTAAACAAAAGTGTCGTGGTGTTATCACAGTTAATAGACTATACATCCTGTTGTATAATGCTACTAGTGTGTAACCCGTGCAAAAATGCACGAGTATAATATATTTTTATGTATAACATTATATTTATATTTAGCAAAATAATAGAAATTTTATAAGCGTTATTTTATACAAATAGGTAGCTATATGATTATTCAATAAATTGGATGTATGAGCACTATTTTATACAAACAGGTAGCTATATGAATCTTCAAATAATTAGATGTATAACTGTAATACCCAGGGTATTTAAGGACCTTGTTGACTGACTCTCTTGACTAAGACCGACCTTGGGGAGGAATGGGGGAAGGACCAGACTTACAACACATATTTGATAGGATGACTTACTCGACCTAGCAGAGGCTACTCGGCCGAGTATCTTCAATACTCGACCGAGTAGAGCCTACTCGGTCAAGTACTATGGTACTCGATCGAGTATGGCTGCTATTGACGCGTTAATATAAAACGCAAGTTCGCGAGATTTATTTCATTTTCCCATTTTCTCGACAGTTCCTCTTTCTCTAACCCTAGCCTGCCTCCCTCTCCTATCACCCATTTCTATACACTCTCATGAGTATAGGCTAAACCTTCACCAAGGGAAGGACGAGATTCACTTAGGAAGGATGGCGTGCGTGGTTGTCATCTGTGTCGCCGTCGGGGCGTGTGATAGGTAAGTTTCTGCCTTGTGCTTCTTTTGGGTAGTTCGTTGAGGATAGTTGTGTAATAGGAATGGTTATCGTTGTAGGATGCGTACTGGAGTCCTGCTTGGCTGTTATAGATGTCTCCCATGGTTGTGTCGAGGTAGGTTTTCCTACTCAGTACCGTTAATTGATTGTGTCTGTTATTATTTCATATCTTTTGTTATCTACTGATCATTGGTGTTTGAGCGTTGTGGTGACGATGTTGGTGTGGAGGTGTAGTGACAGCTGGGGTGCTGTGTGTTTTGTGATTGCGGTGGAGTCACTTGCGGGAGTGGCTTCACACCCTAGTTCGCCCTCCGTAGAATCCGTCACGGGAGGGGATGTGCACATTAAGGGACAGGGAATGATAGTCGCTCGTTGATGAGCTGGAATAGGTGGGATGGGCTGCGGTCACCCACTGGCGGCGAGGATTTCCTGTTGCGATGGGTAATCTGGCAGGGCTACACACTTTGGTGTGTAGTCGGTTATTGTGCGAGATCAGGAGACTGGGTTAGAGGATGATCAGCTGGTTACATTATTTACCTGTTTTACATTTAATTAGTCGGTACTGACCCCGTGTTGTTTTGTGGTATCCGCGGTGATCCATTCGGGGATGGTGAGCAGTTTGCTTAGCAGGTACTGTTGATTGTGGCTGCTGTGATTGGAGGGATCGAGTCATCACGCTACCAGTCTAGAAGTGCTGTGTCATGAGTGTTGTAGTTTTCTCTTTGGTATAAAGAGTTTGTATTGAGTCCTATTGTATAAGGTACATTAATATTTTATAATTGTTCTTTTATTGTCTGATTTGATCTACTTCCTCGGGAAACCGAGATGGTGACACCGTCATACACTGGAATGGTCCTTGGTAAGGCGTCCTGGTGTGCGGGGGTGTTACAAAGTGGTATTAGAGCCGACGATTTTGGAACCTGAACCAATGAATCTAATGAATGTAGGGTGTCAACTAAAATGAACCTGGTGTATGTGCATTGGGAGCCCCAGCCATTGCTAGATTTTGGGTAAGAAGGCGCCCTCATTTCAAAATCATGGCCCCATCGAACTTAAGCCAGACACGGGAATAAGGGTAGCTAGTAAGAGTCGTTGGTTGCTTAGTGGTGGTCGTTGTGTGGATATGTGTTTATGTGATGCGTATCAATGTGTATGGAAAAGTCTAGAGTTGGTGAATAAATTGTGGCGATGAGTGATCAGAGGTAAGCCAATTAATTGTTCCACAATGGTTGCGTATGTGATAATGGTTGTCTTGTAAATGTTGCTTAAAGGTAAGTATATTATGATTAGCGGAACATGTAAATGTAATACATAAGTTAAACCTTGTGGGTACTGTGGTTAAATAGTTACATATGTTTAAGGTGACATGTGGATTGTGCTAAAGTAAAAGTAAGGTATGTAGGTAGAAGTAACGACAAGTTGATGATGTATGTGCAAAAGAATTTGTGTTGGTGTGTGTTAATATGGTAGAAGTAAGCTCTAATAGTGACGAGCCGGTTGCACGGAACTCCGAACGATGTTATTTATTTTGCAGGAACAATGAAAAATATGATTTCGTCTTCACTTTTGGAAACTCGACCGAGTAGATAACTGTACTCGACCGAGTAGACCATACTCGGCCAAGTATAAAGCTGCTCGACCGAGTGTCCGTTTGGTGAAAATTAAAATCGCTACTGTCCTTGAAAACTCGACCGAGCAAGAAGGATACTCGACCGAGTATGCCCAACACTCGACCGAGTATTGCTTTATCGGGACTTAAGTGGGTTATACAAAAACCCTATTCTCGTCCCATTCTTTCTTATTTCCGCCTCCCATCTTCACATTCCTCTCTCTCTAAAACTCCATACCCTACCTTTCTCAAGCTTTTTGGGTCAATCCTTGGTGATTAATTCATTCTCCCTTGCTATAAACCAATCCAAGGTAAGGTTTTAATTCGATTTCTCTCTTTGTTTTCAAAGTTATGGTATGATTTCAGCTATACTTCGAATTTGCATTTTGGGCAACTGAAATTGAGTCTTTATCTTGTTATTTCTTGGATTTAATCGTATATAAACCTCGTGTATGCCATTGTTTAAGAAATTTCATGGTTTAAAATTTGATTTCTGTATTCTAGGGTTGCTAAAAACGAAACACTTTTTGTTTGTTGTTTATCCTTTGGTTTGAGACAACTTGAAGTTCGTAACCATATAATTTGTAAGGTATTTGGTGATTTTCTGATAAAATTTGTCTTAAAAGATCGTTTCAAAATCTGTATACAATTGAAAACAGTCCGTCTTTTTGCGATAAGAGTTGGTGTGTCAATCCCCTGTTAAAGCTTGCTCTTTTGCAGCATGGTGAAAACCATAGGCCTACCCAACAAAAGAACTCGTGCTAATGTCCAGCTTGAGACGGGTCAGTCAAGCAGTGAACCTGTAGTTCCACCAGTGGAGGCACATCCATCGGTAATTTTCTCTGATTTCAATCAACGTAAGGCTTTTGTGGCCCTTATGCGTCGTCCTTTCCGTCCCACTCGATGTATTAATCCTGGTATTCTTGAGACTTTAGGGATCAAAGAGGACATATTTCATATCTTTTGGATTCTGGGTATGGAGGGGTTATATCACCTGAGGAAGAAATCTTACCCCCACTTGACCTTGGAGTTTTTGAGCTCCTATGTTTATGACAAGAAGGGAAAGACCGTCTCTTTTCCCCTCATGAATGAGGATCATGAGCTTACCCTAGACGAGTTTGCCGACCATTTGGGTCTAGAGGCCGAGGGGGAAGGGTACCTTAGTGATGTGGCCAAGAACAGCGGTGCCCCTCTTTACCTTCCATACTTGACTGGCCAACCTACTCCTAGCGCCAGTTCCATGCTAATTAACAATGTTCAACATGTTTTTCTCCGTATGTTCTTGAGGATGATGACCTGCCTATTGTATGTGAGGGACGACATGAGTAAGCTTAATTCTCACGAGGTCATGTTGCTTATGTCTTACCTTAACCTACACCGTCAGAAACCGTTCTATTACAGTGCTCTAGGGGTGGTGTGCTCTAGTCTTGAGCGCATGGCACAGTCCGATACCCGACACATTGCTTGCAGGGCCATAGTGACCCGCCTAGCTCAGCGCCTAACGGATTTTGAGGCCCCACCTCCTGAGGGGGATGAGTGTGTAGAGATTGTGCCTACCATGGACGCTCAGTAGTGGCGTCAGAACAGATGGTTGAGGAAGATGGATGACAGGTCTTATGCCTGGAGGGTGAGGGGATCTATACGGATGATGCTTCCAGACCCAGCCCATCTCCTTGTTGTTGACCACTTGGCTGAGTGGGAGCCTTGTGCCATTCCTAGGCCTGAGCCCCAGACCTACCTGATTGACCCAAGGATTCTCTTGGACTTACCTGAGCCTGTCACCGTGCCTGAGGGACAGCAGCAGGCACCTCCCCCACCTCGAGAGCGCCGTAGGGTGAGGCAGTCTAGGGCAGACCCAGTTGTACCTGAGCCCTCTTACTCCCCCGACTTCTACCCTTACCGCACTCGCCCGCCCCACAAGTGCACGACCCCGGGATGCGGCCGAGTGACCGGGCCGAGCGGATCTCCACTACTTTGGTGCTCCGCAACATGCATGAGATGGCCCATAACCAGGGCATAGGGACACAGCTAGCACCTATCCGGTGGAGAGGACCGGGAGTGGACACGGGAGTATTCCACGGCCTACGGAGTTGATCCGAGTTCTTCGGAGGCCACCGGAGGAGACGAGTTTGCCGCCTCGCGGGGACCGTGGGAGCCAACTACGGCAGCCCGGCTCGGAGGGGATTACTCACCAGCAGCAGGCTTTCCGGGAGCGGGCGTTCGAGTGCGGTACTTAAAGTGCGTGGTGGTGACGATGACATGGAGGAGGGTCCTGGTTATTGATCTTGTGTTGTTATATTGTTTGGATTGACTTCTTTGGTGTCAGATTTATTTCTTTTGTGTTGGATTATTACTTTTGCGTTGGATGTTCACTTTCGGGATTTATTATTTACTGTTGGATGACTGTACTCTGCCATAAGGCCGTTATTCACTTAACTTATCATGTGGAGACGTGTTGGATTTCATTATTGTAGGAATTAGTTATGTTTGGTATCGTTGTGGAGAGTTTGGTTGTAGGTTAATTTGTGAATGCTCTACGTGATGGCGTCAAAAGCCCTCTGCCTGTCATAACTCGACTGAATATAGCCACTACTCGACCGAGTAGAGCTTACTCGGCCGATATACAAATATACTCGACCGAGTAGAGCTTACTCGACCGAGTAGCCATTCATACTCGGCCGATTATTGCTGATATAGAGACCATGACGTGTGATAGTTACGAATCGCAAGAGTTATGTGAATACTTGTATGAATGAGTCTGTAGGTGCCTTATATTGTCGTTTGTGTAATCAATTGTCCAAAAGATGGACTATGATCATGTCCCAGGTATGCGATTGCTTGGATAACATATTAATTTGTGAGTTTAGTTATATAGCATTGGTTAATATCCAGGAACTTAAATTGTTCAAGGTGATACATGAGCCTTTAAACAATATAGGAATGTAACACTATACCCAGACGATGTTGTAGCTGTCACCAGTCTTATACGTGTATATGTTTGGTTACAGTTATAATCGCTCCAACTGGATGAGTGAAACTAGTGGTCGGTACATGTCTAACCTAAAAGCTTATAAATAAAGCTGCTATCATTTGCTAACCCCATATTTGGATTTATATACACTACTTAATTGCGGAAACATTCTGTCTCTATGAGTCACAAGCGTGTATGTCATAAAGTAAGTTGTGCAACAAGAGTTTATGGGTAATGTCACAGTCATGATGTGTGCGTTGGCTTTGGGTACGGGAAGTAGCTAGCGGTGAACTTCGGGGACGAAGTTCTTTTTAAGGGGGAAAGAGTAATGTCGCGAGGACAAATGATGAAATTATGCCCATAATACTTGAACTACTTGAACCACTCCTACGTTGGTATTTGGAATCACACTGTGTTAGACGTTTTTGATGTTCATTACGTTTCTTTGAAGTTGTATCTATGTATATTGTAGGTAGCTTGAACGTGCAATCCTGTATGGGTGTGTAGGATGTGTACTTTTGGTAGTCGTTGTGTTGCTTTCACCGGATTAGTATACGAAAAACATGTGGTATGGGATTTGAACGTACCTTGCTGTGAGTCTATGATGGAGTATCCTTTCCGTATATTTTGTACGTGGTAACTGTGGTGGTATGATTGTTGGTTGAATAATGTGATGTGGTGGTAGTATCGAGTACGGCCGGAGTTCGTATGTCTTTGTGTGTGTGGATTGTGTTTCGTGGCCTTGTTGTTGATGTCGTGGAGACGGAACTTCGGGGACGAAGTTCTTTTTAAGGGGGGAAGACTGTAATACCCAGGGTATTTAAGGACCTTGTTGACTGACTCTGTTGACCAAGACCGACCTAGGGGAGGAATGGGGGAAGGACCAGACTTACAACACATATTTGATAGGATGACTTACTCGACCTAGCAGAGGCTACTCGGCCGAGTATCTTCAATACTCGACCGAGTAGAGCCTACTCGGCCGAGTACTGCGGTACTCGGACCGAGTATGTCATTTCTTTGTTGACGCGTTAATATAAAACGCAAGTTCGCGAGATTTATTTCATTTTCCCATTTTCTCGACAGTTCCTCTTTCTCTAACCCTAGCCTGCCTCCCTCTCCTATCACCCATTTCTACACACTCTCATGAGTATAGGCTAAACCTTCACCAAGGGAAGGACGAGATTCACTTAGGAAGGATGGCGTGCGTGGTTGTCGTCTGTGTCGCCGTCGGGGCGTGTGATAGGTAAGTTTCTGCCTTGTGCTTATTTTGGGTAGTTCGTTGAGGATAGTTGTGTAATAGGAATGGTTATCATTGTAGGATGCGTACTGGAGTCTTGCTTGGCTGTTATAGATGTTTCCCATGGTTGTGTCGAGGTAGGTTTTCCTACTCAGTACCGTTAATTGATTGTGACTGTTATTGTTTCATATCTTTTGTTATCTGCTGATCATCGTTGTTTGAGCGTTGTGGTGACGATGTTGGTGTGGAGGTGTAGTGATAGCTGGGGTGCTGTGTGTGTTGTGATTGCGGTGGAGTCACTTGCGGGAGTGGCTTCACACCCTAGTTCGCCCTCCGTGGAACCCGTCACGGGAGGGGATGTGCACATTAAGGGACATGGAATGTTAGTCTCTCGTTGATGAGCTGGACTAGGTGGGATGGGCTGCGGTCACCTACTGGCGGCGAGGATTACCTGTTGCGATGGGTAATCTGGCAGGGCTACACACTTCGGTGTGTAGTCGGTTACTGTGCGAGATCGGGAGACTGGGTTAGAGGATGATCAGCTGGTTACATTGTTTTCCTGTTTTACATTTGATTAGTTGGTACTGACCCCGTGTTGTTTTGTGGTACCTGCGGTGATCCATTCGGGGATGGTGAGAAGTTGGCTTAGCAGGTACTGTTGATTGTGGCTGCAAGGATTGGAGGGATCGAGTCATCATGCTACCAGTCTAGAAGTGCTGTGTCATGAGTGTTGTAGTTTTATCTTTGGTATAAAGAGTTTGTATTGAGTCGTATTGTATAAGGTACATTAATATTTTATCATTTTTTTTATTGTCTAATTTGATCTACTTCCTCGGGAAACCGAGATGGTGACACCGTCATACACTGGAATGGTCCTTGGTAAGGCGTCCTGGTGTGCGGGGGTGTTACAATAACTATTGTGGGCTTTCATCGTAAAAATATTGTCACTGAAAACAACTTAACTCAAACCTGACCATAAAGTTTCTTAAATATAAAGAGGAGAGTGTGATTTGAGCCTTATGAATTAGTCCCTCCATTCCAATCATTTGTTTGCCATTAATTAAAATACTCCTAAAAAGATTTAGAAAAACAAACAAATAATTGGGGGCGAAGACAATATCTCTTATCAGGCCCTGGTCTAAAAGACATAATTTCAGCTCATTTAGTTCAGTTTGGATCTATTCATTTCAGTTTAGTTCCGTTCAACTCCATTAAATTTAGTTCGACTCTTTTCACTCGAAAAGAATATAATATGGCATGCCCCATGCTAAAATAGTAGCCTTAACAGTAGGTTTGTTATACTGGCGCTGTGACAATATACAATCCACCTCACTAATCAATATCCTTAAAATTATTACTAAAAAGTCTTAAACACCTATCTTCAATCCAATTTCATGATTCATGATAACATTTAGCAATGTTAGAGAAATTTTTTAGAGCACAGTTCATGCAAACCGGTCTTAGTTAGTATAGTTAATACAAATTCGTGCTTGAAAAGTTACCTAAGGCTCTGTTTGGCAGAGCATTTCAGGTACCTTATTTGGTAAAAGTAGCTTATTTGACCAAAATTTCTGGTAGCTTATATTTTTGCAAGTGTTTGGCAAGTAGTTTATTTGTCCAAAAAAGCTACCTGCAATGAAATGTTACTTAGAGTAGCATTTGGGATTTCAGGTACCTGATTCTAATTTATATTCCTTTTTTGCCTCTTCAATCTATAATATTAAATAGATATTATATCTTTTTTCGTCATTTCATCCAAATAAGCTACCTTTTCAGTTAATTTGCAAAACACTTTTTTCACTTTTCAGTTTTCAGGTACCTTTTCAGGTTTCAGCTACCTTTTCAGCTAGTTTTACCAAACAGAGCCTATGTCATTATAATGATTAATATAAATATTTAAAATTTGCATTGTAATAATATTACATCTATCCGTTTTGTGGTTCTAACTTATAATTTTCAAACCGGTCCATCTGTTGACCCTAGAAATAGCCACATAAAATTGGCCATAATTGAACAGTAGATATGGACTAATTATGAAATAAAGATTGTTAAAGATACGGTCACAAATTCACTTCAAATTATTGTCTTTCGAACTTAATAGGATATGAAGACAATAACGGATTGATTAGAATGTTTTTTTTTTTTGGTACGGTGATTAGAATGTTTCTCGAATGCCATTTATTCCCATACTTCGTGACTTTGTTTCCCAAATTTCTTTTGGATAACGTTTATAATTGTAATTATAAGCTTTTTTTTCAAGTGGAAAGTTCAATTCCAAAAGTTGGCTCTTTTGGGCGTATTAAATGTTTCATTTTATTCATATGATTAATGCGTATTAAATGTTTCAAACCGAAGCTTTAGCTCTTTTTAATGCCATTTCGGATGGATTGAAACGGGGTTTCAGGCATATTGATACAACTGATTGCTTGAATCTTGTTTATCAAGTTGCTGGGATTTATGATTTGCATCAAGAGATCAAGACTATTTTGTACTATATTTCTAGCTTACTCTTAGATTGCCATTGTTTCACGATAAGCTTTTGTCCTAGATTTGAATAGGATTCCTCACAACATAGCTAAAAATGCTAGATAGTTGTGGGTTTTCCTCCCCTCTGTAAAAAAAAAAAAAAAAACTTAATCATGTTGGCTAGTGTCTGTTTTTTGTTGATTTGACGCGTATTTCCATGTTTATAGATCAAATGGATGTTTCAACTAAAACAAAATAAAAGCATATTTTAAATAGCAAATTTATTGTGCGATAACAAACTTAAGCGATTAAACATTATTAAGTTATTAAGTGGTATGCGTGTAAGAAACAGTCCCTTAAGTTCTTCATGTATGAGAGTCTGAGTAAGAAACAATCCTTTAGGTTCTTCATGTATGAGAGTTTGGACTCTGGAAGCTAACGCCCGCACTCTTGCGGTATAACATGAACAAAAGGGTTGTTATAATTAATGATATAAAATATCCGGCAAGGCGGAATCCATGAAATGTTTCAAATAAAAGTGCTCTTAATTGACATGAAAGTCGAAACATACAAAAGGGAGCGGATGTAAAACACAACTACTACTTTAATTTCACTTAATTGGTTATTGACAAAAAAAATGATTACACCCAAAATTGCATCAAAATAAGGAGCATTATGGTACGGAGTATGACATTTCCAAGCTCATGTACACTACCTCTTGTACAGTCACCTTCCGGCTAAATTCTTTGAAGACTGGTAGATATATAACTGCTTATTGACCTCAAAATCACTGCCTTTAAACCTGAAATCAAGCACAACAAAGTCGTTAGATAGTTGGGGCTAAACGTCAGTTCATTGCTTTGAGCATTTAAATTTAGAAATCAAGTGCATATCGACGTAAGACAGTGCGTGAACAACTCATATACAAAGACCAATCTGAATGTTTTAGCAACCCCATATTCAAGGCATGTCCAATTACCCCCTTCAGCCCTATATTCAGGGAGTTTACATTCTACAATGTACCCCAATCTTGTTTCCGATGAGATAGACTCTGAAAACATTTAAGTAATCTTAATTCAGAAGTTTTTAGGAAGGATTTCTGAAAAAGGAAAAATATCATGATAGCAAACAACTACTGAAATGAAAATGGAAAACTCAGTCACGCTTATATAGTCAGCGATGTAGGTGGTTGGCAAATTAGGAGTATTATGGCAATGCAGAATTGTGTGGGTCACGGCTCTGACATATTGGATGGAGTTGAGGTATGATAGCATGAAATGGAAGCTGTATTTCCATCGACCCGAAGATTCTTAACACTCTAGACGGTTGTTCTCTGTAGCAGTTACTGTTGGATGTCTAAAGGCCTTATTGGTGATTGTCTTGAATGTCCACCAATGCATATTAGTGATTTACTCACTACTACAGATACAGGCTATAACAACGGTTAAAAACCGTTGTTATATAAAAAAGCGGATGTTGTTAAAGCGCCCATTGTAAAAGGTTTTAACAACGGTTGGTTTTCTTAAAGAACCCGTTGTTAAAACTATTAACAACGATTTTAAGTATAAAAACCCGTTGTGGAAAGTGTGACTCAATTTTGGTGGGAAAGTTATAACAACGGTTGTAATATAAAAAATCGTTGTTATAACTAAAGACAACGGGTTGTTTCTCAATAACCGTTGTTGTTTATTTTTAAAAAATAAAAAATAAATAAATTAAATAGTACTAGATGCATGCATAATTACGGCCCGTTATAATTCCGATGCATGCATTATTCCTGCCATCCCTGCATATGAATGGACAATATATGGAATGAGAAGGGTTATAATAAGATTTGAAGCAGCAGAGAGAGATATAATGATGGTTATGGCACAACTTCCTAAACATATATTAATTAAAAAACAACTCAAACGACAAATTACTTAGTATAAATACATGCATTATCTCAACCACCATTTCATTATCTCACTATCTCCAAACCCTAACTGCTAAAAAAAACTCCAAACCCTAATTAATCTTTCAAACAAACTCCAAACTTCATCAACAAAATGAATGATACCATCCTTAAGACTCTTACTATGACCGAGAACAACAACAGTTTCATCCGCCGGTTGCTCCACATTGGGGACAGTTTCAGGAGCTACCTTGTGGATGCTCGATCCGCACTCAAGGACGCCAAAAAAAAATGGCTTGACAGAGCAGCAATTGTTGCAGCTATATGACGATATAGCAACTGCTGAACGAAACCTCCAAATAGCTAAGGAGGAGAGTATGAATATCATTGAAGAGAATAAGACTCTCTATGAAAATATAAGAATTGCATTTTTATCAATGTAATTCTTTTTTTAATTTATGTATTTATGTATATATATATATATATATATATATATATATATATATATATTAATTAATTAATTAATTAAGTTTATCATGCATTCCTCTCTATCATCTTGCTTCTTCTTTGTTTTATTTTATTTAATTTGTTTTACTAGCTAATTAAGCGAATAATACTTAGAGAAATAACATAATGATCGATAAAAACACATACATGCAAATGAAATAATTAGAAAAAGAAAATAATGACGGGAAAAGACGATGAAACCAACAGTGACGACGAGATTTACCTGATAATTAGAGAAAGTAAGAGACGATGAAATCAACAGTGACGGCGAGATGATAAAGCGACGATGAGAAAGAGAGAAAGAGACGATGAGAAAGTGTGTGTTTGTGTTTGTGTTTGTGTTTGTCTGTGTTTGTGTTTGTGTTTGTGTTAAGGTTTGTGTTTTGTGGCTGTAGCTGATCTGTGTTTGTGTGGTTTATAGTATGGAAAGTATTGACAACGGTTGTTAAACAAAAAACGTTGTTAAAAAGTTTTAACAACGGGTTAAAAAAATAACCGTTGTGATTACTTTTCACTAACTTTGCGCCAATTTTGCACCAAATTATTAACAACGGTTGTGCATGTTTGACCCGTTGTTAAAACTTATAACAACGGTTATATAACCATAACCATTGTAATTAATTTTAGTAAAATTCGTGCCATACGTTCTACAACGTCTATGGTGATTTTCGTGAATAAGCGTTGTTAAAGGGGCGTTGTAGTTGCCTGGATTTGTAGTAGTGACTGGTCTCCGTAAGACATTCAAAACCCAATTTAAACCAATGATTCTGCAATACTACTAATCTAATACTTGTCAATTTCCCGAAGATATGAAGTCTAAGAAGGGAAAAAAATTAGATGAATACATCAAAACATAGTTTATAGGCGAAAAAGAACAACTGTTTTGTAATTCTGTTTTCATACGAAAGTTGTACAAATGTCACACGAAATCAAACAAATGATTAAACGTAAAATCAAATGTACAAAATAATGACGTAAAGAAATATATAGGAAATGGGGTGTTACCTCCAATGTCTGACTTTGCAGTTATGAAAACTCTCCAAACAAATATTTAGCCTTGAACCCACATTTTATATATCGAATGATTCTAGCTGCGGCCGCGATCTCAGTAAAGATATTATTTACAACAAAAACTAATCATTAACAAAATTATAATCAATTAATTTCATAAAAGTAACGGACCCTAAAAATCTAACAACCCATCTAAATTGCTCAAGTTTAACCCATCTAGCAACCCATCTATATTGTCATTCTATTGACGCAAGTTAAACCACCAGACAGTTGTATAAAAAACTCAATTATATCCCAAAATCAACACAGTGACACAACAAACGACCTGTATCATTCATAATTAGCAGCAAAAGGCACTATTACACATTCAACAGTGTTCGGAGTTTCTTTCACTTTGAAGAATGGTATAATTCACCAAGAATATGAATAAGGGAGTGAGAGAATTATCTTAATAAGAATGGCATAGTAGACCATATACTCCTTATACTTCCGTTCTACACTTCTATTATAGAAAAACATTGTGAAATTCTCAAATTCTTCAAATAGGATTCAATACTCATTTTTTATGCACGGTTTAGGTTTGGAATGGTCTCGACTCTTATCAGCAAGTTCCTACAAAACAGAAACTAATTATAAGAGGTAACAAACTGTAATGCCTAAAAACTTCAGAAAACGAAAATTTAATCGATGTGATAAATTCCTCCTTGTTTATGAAAACTTTAAAACTATGAGATAAGACTAACTTTAGCAAAGAAAAAATTAAAATTAAATGTACATATTCTTTTGTCAAAGTTTCATTTAGGCCCTCTTCCTTTTTTCCATTGAAAGATGAGACAAAAACTCCCCTAATGTTCAGGTGATTAGATGAGCATAACACTATAGTAAGACATTACCTTTGCAAATTACAGTTAAGAAGCTAATCCATACACAATGTAGACATCCACCCTGCATCTTAATTCTCAGAAAACCCCAAATACATCTTAATTCTCATAAAACCCCAAATAGAGCAGATATTGTAAAAGGGCAGTAGTACGAAAATGACTTAAAATATGTACACAAATTTAAGCAAACTTATCATGTATTGGTAAGTTGATTATCCAAGTGCAAAGACATATTCCCCTTAAGTGCCACCCTTTCTCAATGAATGAATTTTCCTATACGCTTCTCGCCAATAGTTTTTCCTTTCTTTCTCTTCCTGCACAAACCCACCAAAAATTCAAACCCAAATAATGATAAACTTACTTAACTTTTATTCCATATTTTTTCTTTTACTTTATGTTACTCACTTCATTTCAATCATTAGCTTACATTTAATTAATACACCCCTCACAATGAATAAAAAAGTGAAACAAATGATTAGAACGAAGGGAGTAGCTTATTGGATGTCAAACTGTCATAGACTGTGTCTCCAATTATATATATTAGCATGAGATGGTCTCTCGAAAGATTTACTAGTCGAAGCTAAAAGGTAAAACAAAATCAACTACCTCCAATCTCCTCAACTTGCTTTGCTGGGATTTGATCAATTTGTTGTCCTTTGATATTGTAATCTGCAACCAAAAAAATTCCATAAATCTACATATTAACACACAACAATATATAGCTAAAGCGCACTAAAGATTAAACCTTTTTTAAGAATCAGGTAAGAAATAAACACAAACTTAGCAAACTAATGGGAAACGATACTGGTGTTAATCATTCTTCTTCTTCTTCTTCTTCTTCTTCTTCTTCTTCTTCTTCTTATTTTTCTTAGTAACATCAGTATATTATAAGTCCCTCTAAGTTAAATTTTAGGAGATGATAAATGAAATGATCTGAAACTGTAGCAAGATAATATATGGCCCGAAAAACTTACCTAAGACGATTCGTGCTTCCATGAGATGATCCGTCAGTTGCAAATACTTGCAATAGATCAAAGATGATTAATAAATATAATTAAATAAGAAAATTAAACTCATACATGAGCAATGATCCCTTGATCATCGAAATAAAGCTTAAAATGGCACAAGGTTTCCTAACTATAACACAATCCATCAGAGCAGCATTCGTTTTTTATTTTGGAGGTACAATTTCTTGCCGTTAATTGACAAAATTAGTGAAGGAATTGAAATTTTTGCTAAATTGAGGAGTTGGAGAGATGAAGTCGGGATGAAGAAAAGGGTAATGGAAGTTAATAAAGTTGGGATGAAGTTAGGATGGGTGGAACTAGGGAGTTGGAGAGGATAGTGGGCAGTTTTTACAAATGTTATTATATGTATACCTTTGTTTTGTTGCAGTCATACGTATAAGTATACCGTATGAACGTTAAGAACGTGACACGTCAGCTAATTTAAGTATAGTGGCTTTTGCTTTAATAATATTAATGATAATGATTATACAACCAAGGATTATTTAGTCTTTTTCCCCTTATAATTGTTATAACCTACAAAACAAATTCAACGTAACTCTCCTCCTCCCTCTAATTCTCTCCATATTTTTCTAACTGATACTTTAATTACTCAATCATCTTCTCCCTCAATATCATTTTTTCAACTATTTTTATTTTTTATTCTCCCTCTCTAAAAAAATTCAAAGATTTAATCAATAATTACAATTTGTGGTGGACAAAGCAAGATACATCAAATTTACGTGGCTCTAGAACTTAATGCAAAATATTTCTTATAGAGCTCGAAAACTTTGCTCTCTAGCTTAGAATATACTCCCTCCGTACCACACCAAAGGTAACCTAGGGAAAATTGGAGTATTTAAGAAAAAGTGGAAAAAGTAAGGGTAAAGAGGGAAAAAATAGGTGGGGTATGTAATTGTGGGTTTAATTGTGGGTTGGTAGGTGGGGTATGTAATGACATTTTGTGTAAATATCAAATGAGTATAAGGATAACTTGGTAATATTGTAGGCCAAATAAGGAATGTTACCTTTGGTGTGGTACGTTCGTTTATAGTAAGTGTTACCTTTGGTCTGGTACGCAGGGAGTATATCATAAAAGCTCCAAATCATTACGTTTTCTGAAACGCCGAAACTATTATGTTAGTTAGGATTTTTTCATAAAATGGATTCCAGAAATCATAAATCATAGTCAATTCACGAATTCAAGTTTGTCTGAACTTAGATTTTATTAATAACTCACAAAGTTAAAGTAGATACATACAAAACTCGAAAACTTTGTTTATAAGCTCATACAATTTCTTACAAAGCCCGTAAAGTTTCTTACATAGCTCGAAAGAGTTACTCGCAAGCTCGGAATATATCTTAAAAAGCTCAAAATCTTTACTTGTAAACTCAAAAAAATACAAGGCTAAAAAATTTACATAGCTCGAGAAATTTACTCGAAAGCTCAGAATGAATCATACAAAACTCGAAATCTCAAAATATGCCCAAAAAATACATGTCAATATACAAATTAATATCGAAATTTACCGCAAAATATTGTTAGAAGCATTTTTTCTTCTTGAGGGAATTATCAATTTCTTATATTTTTCCATCATACGATAAATAGGAGAGTAATGAATGTTTTTTTTTAAGAGAAGTGTGTGAGAGGTTTAACGTTTGATTTTGGTAGGTTTTAGTTTGCTGTTTTTTTTTTTAATATTGAGTTGGCTTGAGCTGGTTGTATAATGCTAGTATACAATTGGTTGTAGGATAGTATTTGTGGTGTTATCATTGCTATAAGTTTAAGACCTCTCACACCCCCTCTTATTATTTTTGCCTCTATTTTAGTTGGTGGTAAAAGCCGTTTTAAGAATTAGAAAAAGGCATGTGGATCAAATGAAGAAGGAAGACATCGCTGCCAATCCTATCACAAATTTGCAAAGTCCAACTATAAAGAGCTTAAAGAGCTTTCTTGACCGTTGTCTTAAAAGCTTGCTTGGCCGTAGCAATGTAGTATATGTAACATGTTTGCATTCTATTCCTTGTAATTGAAATTGATAAACACTAAATTTAAGGGTAAAATTGATGCTTGCTATTATAATGTCATTCTACTGTTGGCAAAATATGAGAAGTCACAACTTATTATGTCAAAGGTCTTACGATAACATCATCGTTAAATAATTTAATTTGAGCATATTCTAATAAGAAATTTAAACTATATTTAGATTAACTTATTTGTCAATGTGATTACATAATATAGATCAAAAGCTTCACATGTTAAAACAAAATTCGAGGGCCAAATTCTATTGCTAGCTCATTGACGCAATTAACTCAATGCTCCAATCTTCGATTTATTGTTTCTGCTCTTCCATAAAATGAACTCTTTTAGCTTGAGAAATAAAAAATGACAATATTATTACCCAAAATCATGAGTGAATAAGAGACAATCGTCAATCAACTGAGGTGTTATCATCATCGCGCCTCTGACTTTAAGAAAATACACGTTCCCATCCATTAACCTTTGCTAACTGAATAATATCAGAAATTTTCTAAGTAATAACACCCAAAACCATTGATAAAGATACATTTACAAACATTAGACAATTAATCTACAAATAAACATTGCAATTTTCGGACCAAATGCCCAATATACTAACAGTTGAAGATAAACTATCTTCAACTGAACTACGATTTATACCAACACTTTCACATACGAATAGGTAGATAAAATATACTCCCTCGCCACCATACTACAAAACCAAATTAGCGAGCTATAAGCCTATAAACCATAAGACCGTGTCTATGATACTTTGGCATGAAAGTTCTGAGCAGTTATGATATGAACTTGAATACCATGGTTAATTATTTAAAATAACAAATCCAACAATTTACTATTCCGTATACTCAGTATAATCAAAGTTATGATTCGTACACTACTACAAAGTCCGCTAAAGTAAGAAATCTCATCTCTCGTACATTATTAAAAAGTCCGCTAAAGCGGAAAATCTCATCTCCTAAACAACATTCCAATAGTTTCAAAATAAGGCAATAAACACATAATTAAATATAAAAAAATCTCCAACTTTATGTCATTCACAAATAATTACTCTCAAATTACATACTTTGTAAATAACAATTGACGAAAGTGGGAATTGGATACAGATCTGTCTTGTCCTCAGTGTTGACCCTTTACATTATGACATTCTTTACCGTTATGATGGTTGTCGATTTATTTAAACTTCCTCGTGCATGTAATTGGTCACATCGTTGGAATATCGGCTAGAGATCAACTCAAGTGATTTTTCTAATCTCAATTCGAGAATACTATCTTAATTGTACGTGTGAAGAAAAACCACTCATATATTCTCACATGTAAGTGTCCCACATTAATAAAAGAGGAGAGGAGTTACCACTTTATAAGGCAAGGGCTACTCCCTCTATCGCCAATTGATTTTAGAGTGGAACCCTCTTGACCTTATGAAGCGGACTCTCTCTCCTCCATTTGGGTGCGGCCCAGGCCCGTTGCATGATTTAACATGGTATCAGAACCCACGGTTATTATCCCGGGTATGATGAATTAATTGGGCCTATTATTCGCAACCGTTGGAAAATAACACGATTTGTTTTGACTGCTGGAAGAGAGGCCTAACTGCCCCCCAGACCGATTTAAATCCCACATCTGAGTGTCCCACATTGATAAAAGAGGAGAGGAGTTATCACTTTATAAGGCAAGGGCTACTCCCTCTATCGCCAATTGGTTTTAGAATGGAACCTACTTGACCCGTTAACAGTACGACTTGACAGAACCAATACATGATAGTGTTGTTAATGCAAAACAATCATGCAATAACACTAATTCTGTAGAACGCGGCTAAGTATGAGAGCAAGATTGGACTAAGTGTTGGAAGTGCATGGATTTTGCATTAAGAAAGTGTTGGATCAAAATGAAAATGCAAGCAAAGTCATTGTGCAAGTCAAAGCCCAAGAATTCAAGTCCAAAATATGGTGGAAAATTTGGATGCTAAAGAAGAGCTTAGGATGCCAAAATACTTAAGATGCTCTCCTTAATGCTCTTAACCACACTCATAAACAAGGCATTAAAGCACCAACTTTGGATACCTTGAGCATTAAACCAAGAATTTAAGAGAAAATTAAGAGTGGACTTAGGATGCCATTTTGGATTCCTCTACAAACTTTGCTCTCTTATTTCCTATATAAGGGGTGCTAATCACACACCTCTAGACCATCTTTCTACACATATTTTTCCATCTAAATTCTCTCTAAATTTTAGTAGTTAGTTTAGGTTAGCTTAGTTTAGTTTAGTTTGTTTACATTTCATTTTAGCAATTACATTAGAATTCCATTTCAAGTTTAATTCCAAGTTATATTTCAAGTTTGTTCTAGTTTCATTGTTCTTCTATTTCTATTTCCATTTCCATTCAAGGTAATTCTTATTCTATTTTCATTATGTTATTTATCATATCATTTAGCATTAGTTTAGTTTACATTTCCATCATGTTAGAGTAGTTTCTTTTGTCTAGGGAATGAAGGGAGCCATGCATAAAAAGTATTTGTAAAACATTAAATTAGGTTGATATAATATTGTCTAAATTGTTTCTATCACATGTTTGCACCTTAATGTTTAATCTTTGTTTAAAGGCCTTATTCATCGATTAAGTTTGTTCATTCGTTCTATAAGTCGAGAGGCACGGAATTGAATTAGACTAAGCATGTGTAGTAGGACGACCTAGTCATGGACGAGAGTTTCTCTAGGACCCGGTCTATGGTTGACACTAATGCCGTAAGATGGGTGTCTCTAAGCCTAAACAATTAACATTTATCAACTCCTATGTTTAATTTGAGCATTTACATAATTTGCATGTGTGACCCGACCTCCCTAGATTATTTCTTTGTCATTATTGTTTTCTTCCATAATCCAACCAACCAATCAACAAACCTTAATCTACCAAGATAAAATTCACTCCATAACAACTAATTAACAACTCCCGTCTCTTTGTGGTTCGACCCCTACGTACTACATTAATTTGTGTCTAGGGTATAAATATTATTTTTGCATAGGTGTGTGATAGCCTATCACGAATCGTTGGAGTTTTATCTAGTACTCCCTCCTATTCTTTAAGATTTTCCACATTTCTTAAAACGGTAAGATCTTCCACTTTTCTTATTTGTCTATTATTTGTGGTTATAATAACTTATGACCCCACATTCTCTCTCTCTCTCTCTCTCTCTCTCTCTCTCTATCTCTCTCTCTCTTACTTTTATTTACATTCACATATCATTCTACCACTAAATTCTACCCAAAAACTAATGTGGAAGAACTTAGTGAATAGGAGGGAGTAATATTCATACGCATTTAGATGTTTCTTAATTATTTACTACCCATCCTTCGGGAGGACATCTTTGGGGTAGCTATTCCCCTTGTAATAGTCAGTAGTTAATTTCAGGGCTTCGACCCTCATTCGTTATCATACTATGTATAACAATTGAGAAACTAATATTCGACAAAACCAAACTATAAATATTACTCCGTAATACGGAGTAATGATTAAGGAATAGTCATATAGCACAAACATTGCAGCGATAATGATAATGATAATGATAATTACTTTAGAGATAACTGACATAAATGGAGAAAGTTTGGTTTTGAAGTAGCATAAGGAAAAGTAAAGATGCAATTTTTATCATAGAAGCAAAGCAACAAACACTAGATATGCAACAATCAAATATGAGAAAGACTTGGTGTGATTCTCTCTTAGTAATCCAACAATGACAAAGTTTGACTCTTTTCTCTCTATTGTTATCTATCCAATACTATCATCTCAGAAAATTGACACACACAATTAAACCATATATGTGAGTCCTTCAATTCCAACCACAACTCATTAAACCATGAATGAAAATTAGAATTGAGCATGAAGCTTTTGCCAAGAGATGTAAGCTAGAATCAAATCCTACTAGATTAAACCATGCTAGCAAGAAAAGACATGTAATTTCCTACTTGAAATATGAATCCTTTAAACCAAATCAACATACAACAAGTTTGCTCCAAACAATTCTAGATAGATTAAACCATTTCTCTAGAATTTGCAATAGTTGGGTAAATAAGATGCAAGAGTGATCAATTCATACATTCATCTACTCAACATAAGTATTTAAGAACAAAGGAAAGAACAATAGATAAATTGAGAGAGATTTAGGAGTCTTACAACATCAAAGTTGGATACTTTGATCAAATTACACCAAGTAAAGAAAGATTAGCCTTCCATAGTTTGCTTACAACCCATAAAATGAAGAAAGATTAACATGAATTAAGGAAAGATTAAGTTTTAATTATTACAAGATTAAAGCCAAGCATGAGATCTTAATGGTAAGGAGGTTGTATGATGTGAGTAGGAGTCCCTTTAGATCTCAAAATTCTAGATATATATAGGGAGGCACGAGAATCTAGGTTAAGTCCCTTAAGAAAGCCCAAAACACGGAACTAGAGTTGCGATAGCAGCGTATTTGCGCAGGCTGCGCAAACAATTGCGCAGGCTGCGCTTCAAACTGACAGCAGCAACTTGCGAAGGCCATATCTTCCTCGTTTCTTAGACAAACGAGGCGTGTGACCTACCATTGGAAAGCTAAGATCACACGATTTCATATCCAATTGGCCTTGCGTCAATACGAGCTCTAGAACTCGAGATATATCCATTTGAAGTTGACCCTTGTGAAACCGAGTTTTCAATTCTTCATTTTGGCTCTTGTTTGTCTATGCCAAGGCATCAAATCTTACATTAGCTTACTTTTCTTGACTTTGAACTTATTCCCATTGGCTTACCTTTTGCTCTCCTTCTTCACCTTGGTAAGTTATAAGTTAAGACTCTAAAATTACAACCAAAAGTGCAAACCGGTATATTACAACAAGTCCAACTAAAACACGGTATCAAGCATGTTTATTGTGATAACATTAACCTATTGACTCGTCACAATTTGACACTATCAAATTCCCCCACACTTGGACTTTACTAGTCCCGAGTAAAACTCAGGACTAAGTAGGAAGGTACACAAGTCCATCAAGTGAGTGTAGGAGAATCCGATCACTCTTCCCTCACTACAACCTTCTTATAACTTCCTCATTGACAACCACCGATAAAAAGGAAAATATAGACTCAAAGTTGACACACTCTCTTTTCTCACACGCCCTCCTTATATCATCCCTCTAAACAAGACACAACACACCTCCAACTCCGACTCATCAACTTCACAACCACCCTACTTATCACTCCAAAGCAAAGATGGTCACTATTGCCTTATCCCAAGGCAATAGCAAAGTGACCTACACAATCCTTCAAATCATTCATACTCCCCTTATATCACTCCCTTATCACTCCAAGCAATGAAAGTTATGCTATTAAGTTAGCCAAACACCAATAAACATCAACAACCTAGTAGCCAACATGAAAAACCACAAATTTGAAGCAAATTTTTGTGACACAAAAAGAAATTAAATCTTAAAGCTAGCCTCCTTTCAAGACCCTCCTTATCACTCCCTTCTTGTCCCTCCATCTTTTTGGTGGTGCATTTTTCAATTTTTTGATTTTTTTGTTGAAAATTCCTCATTTTGCCTAAGGTGCCCTTTCGGATTTTCACCTTAGCTTTTCCTTTCCTTTCATGGTGGCTCGCAACTCAATTTTTCATTTTGCCCTGAACGCCCTTTCGGGTTTTCATTCCGTCCTCGGCCATCTTCCCAATCTTGCCTTAGGTGCCCACCCTTGTGGGTTTTCACCTAGCCGGAATTTTTAATTTTTTATTTATTTTAAATAATGCATCAAAAACATGAAATAAAGCTTACATATGTTACAACTAAACTCCTCTCCCACACTTAGTTTCCACATTGTCCTCAATGTGGAGGAGAGTACTAGAAATGCAAAGGAGAGTAAAGAAATGTGAAAGCAGTACGGGTTGCCTCCCGTAAAGCACTTTTGGTTTTCGTCGTTTGCTCGACGCCTTTTCAACATTTTTCTTCTTCACGAATTAAGAGCGGAACAACGCATCGCCCTTAGTAAATTGTCATACACACTAGCCCATAAACAAGAGGCATGACCATAGCATAGATCACCCACATAGCAAGCATAAGTAAGGAAATAGTAAACACAAGATAAGTGTCTCAATTTTTCATACCCAAGGAACGGTTTCTTGTCACGATAAGGCTCTTTGAATGATGGAATGGACTTGGTGAAGACCAAGTAAGAATAAGGGGACTCATGAGCATCTTTGGGTGATAAGCTTGATGGCTTTTCAAAACAAATTTGAGGTGGTTCCTCCTTGAGGGGGTAAACCTCTACAAACTCATTTTCCATTCCCTCTTTTGCATATTCCTTGACCCCCACACTTGTAAGTTTCATAATTTTTGAAGGGTCACAAACATCTTCAAGAGCTACCACCTTCTCTTTTTCTATCACAACCACGTCACAAATCATTGGTCCTTCCTCATTCCTCTCAAACACCTCACTCCTTGATTCTTTAAAGGTCAATTTCGGACAAGAGTTACTATGAACCAAGGAGTTGTTACCAAGATGTGAGGCATCAACTTCGTTACAAGGAATGTGAATAGGGATCTCAATGGATGGTAAAGCCAAAGAAGGTTTCAAGTCACACATATCATCTCCCTCATCAAATAGACCCTCAAAATAAGAGTTGTCAAAAGTGCAAACAACCTCTTCCTCAACCTTAGTTCCCTCATGTTCATCTTTTTCAACAATTTGACCCAATGACTCTTCACAAGACAGCCCCTCACCAAGGCCACTAAGGACCGAGGAGTTGTTCTCATCAACATGACTATTACTCGAGGAACCATCATCACTAGTGCATAAGGTGTAGGTAGATAGCACAACGGGGGAGTGGCATGTAAGTGTGGTGAAAACATAAGCATCCTTCCCATCATCCCAAAAACAATACCCTTTATAAGAGTAGCTCGTATCAAGGGGAGGAGGGTTTTCAACCTCAAGATCATTCTCTTTATCATAGTGTTGAGTTTATCGATCCGGTACTTAAGAGGGGGAGGGGGTAAATTAAGTACCCTTTTAAAAATAAATGCGAAATTAAAGCACTAGGTCGTTCACGAATTTCCTTCTGAAACAATACACAGGCTAATTGAATAGTCTCGGTGACTGTTCAAACAATCAGAGTTGTGCTGTATTGTTCGTTTGAGTGAATACGTGAATAAAAAAGGAAAAAACAAATAAAAACAAAGGCAAACGAAATAAAGAAAGCAAGAGACAGACGATTATTAACGTGGTTCGACCTACTCTCTAAAGGTCTACGGCCACCCTCTCTCTTATTATTATTTCCTTTATAACCAAACTCGATTACAAAGAAAACCCCCACGATCAACCCCGATCGTGCGACTCGAGTACAACCCCGTACCCCAAAAACACTATCTCACAAAAGAAAGATTACAACACACTTTGTCTCCTTATATGGTTCAATAATTTAGAACAATGGAGAACAAATATAGTCTTATGAATATAAGAACTTGTATGCTCAAAGACGATCTTACAAACACGGCTTATAGATTTTGCAAAATAAAATTAAGGACTCGTTCAAAATCAATTTGCAAAAAAAAGAGGATTGAAGGCACACGTCTGACTGCAAAAAACTTTCTTAAAACTTTTGAGAAGACTCTGTTTATTCCTTGTGTCGTATCCTCAATGAAATCAAGAGCCCACCTTTTATACTTTCTCAGGTTGACCAAATCCAAATTTTTTTGGTTAAGAAACAAAATCCTCACAATTATATTTTTCTTCAAAACAAATTAACCGTGTAACTTATTCCAACTTGTTTTCCACTTTCCACCAAACTCCTTCCCATAAATAAAAGATGTGATCTTGCATAAAATAAGGAGTATCTTTAACAAACTATTTTTTGCCAAAAAAGTTTTGAAAAGATTTTCTCCAAAATCTTTTAGTCAGGAAAGAATAAGCCGTGTATTATAGATCGAACAAAAGAGTGAATACAAATCTTATACCCTTACACTTTGCTAGACTTGGACCAACTTGAACCAACTCGAAACAAGCTCCATGCGTCAAACATTGTTCATGTAAACCTGTCATGCACAATCTAGCAAACATCACAAGTAAAGGGAGATTAAATAAGTGAGGGACTTGTCATCATCAATATTCAAAGTGCAACAAATTCCCCCTTTGATGATGGCAAGTCCATATAAAAACATTCCCCCTCAACAATAGAATACTCCTTCAAGAAAATCCAAGACAGTAATAACGAATAGAAATAGGAAACAATACGATCAGTAAAATAACTACTAAACCAAAGTTCATGAAACATAGTCGAGATTATCATAGGCATAGGTCTAATATCAGCAGCTACTAAGTACACTAGAGTCCCTAAATCTTTCCCCCTCTTGACATCATCAAAAGGAGAAGGACGGTCAAAATATGTCAACGCATCGCCCCACGGTCATTTAAGTGTCAGTGCACCTACCGGACACAGTCAAAAGACATCATCGAAATAAGTACAGACCACCAAGAAAAGTACGAATAATACATAACCAGCAATAAGAAGGAAGCAAAAGAAAGGTGGGGCAGGGGGGTCTAGTTGGGAAGGCGGGCTAAGAGTTGTTTGAGGAGGTCAGGAATAACGGTGAGCTGTTCAAGGAGTTCTCTGATAGCCACCAATTCATCTAAAAGCGTGCCCAAGCCACCAACCATGGTATCCGAAAGATCATCCATCTTCAATCCAAGAGCACCAAAACCACCTGTACTAGTCCCAGCAGCACTCGAAGCGTTACTACGCAACCCATGTAGCTGATCATCAACAACCCGAATGTGCATTTGACCCATCAGCCCATCTCCCATACGATCATCCAAAGCAACACAGAAAATATCATCTGACAAAAGTTTCAACTGCCAAAACACATGGCTCAACCACATCCCATAGAGCAATTCCCGTGCCTTCTTGCTGTTTATTTTCTGAACTTCAGCTGCAATCTCACGGATATAATGAAACATAATAACAGCCAAATTGACGGGTTTCTTCATCATAAGATGATACATAAGCAGTAGGTCAGATATCTGACAATAACCACGTGAATGAGGATGACAAGTGACGGTTCGACGGATAACATTATATAGAAACTGATGAGGAGCATCAAGAATGCTCGGTCTAATGTGACCGTCTATAGTAGCAGTGGGATCAAAATATTGAAGAATCATGAGGGCATCCAGCTCAGCCAACCCCGGCCAACAATTTTGAGGAAGGATATCCAAACCAGTAAAGGGAATGTTAAACATGTGAGCAAGCTCAGCGGCTCTTAAGACAAAAGTCCTACCATTTATTTTAGCAGATAGGAGAGTACCATGGTTATTCACCGCCACTGATTGATAAAATTGCAGAATTTCCGGGATAAATACTACGGAATGAGCAGTAAACATGGAAGTCCACTTTTGGGCATTAAAGAGATCAAGAAAAAAAGAAAAGGCGGGTTTAGAGTCTAACCATGGAAGCGGGTAGTAACGGCCTGGGAGAATAGAATTAGCAAATAATCTTTGACACATACTGAACTCCGTGTCAGACATATCCACAGACCGAAGAAAATCAAGAACCTTATCATTATCCATGGCAGACAGCAGTGTAGCTTTCAGGACGGGAGCACCATCTGCCGTAGCATCATCGCCCGGAGAATCCGGGCATTTTCTTTTAAGAGACCGCCCCTTTCCCTTTTTCAACTGCTCCAAAGGTTTCAAGCCCTTATAAAGATCAGCAGTCCACTCTTCATCCTCAAATCCTTCGTCATCCCCATACACCATCTTCCCTTTACCTTTCCCGGAACAAGGGGAGTGATTTGGGATTTAGGTGCTTATGGAACGATTGGAAGCTTTAGGTGCTTCAGATGGAGAAGGCGATTGGAAGCTTTAGGTGCTTCACATATCCGGACCCCTTTTCTAAGCCTTGTGGAACGATTGGAAGCTTTAGGTGCTTCAGATGGAGAAGGCGATTCCTCGAATTCCGTAGCTGGCGGCGCAAAACCGGTTGCATGCACTGTTTTAGAACGAGTGGATATGGTGGCAGAGGGATTAATTGGTTGAGTTGTTGGGGCTTTTGATTTAGGTGGAGTTGATTTGGGTATAGGGGTTGTTTCCGGCTGGGTTAAGGTGGTGGGTGTGGTTTCCGGTGAGGTGGGAATGGTTGAAGAAGGAAGCTTGGAGCGGTTGGAGGCGGCTTTGGTTTTCTTTTTCGCCATAGTCGCCGCGGAACAAGGGGAGTGATTTGGGATTTTTGGGGTTTAGGTTTAAGTTGGGGATTTTTGGAGTTTAGGTTTAAATTTGGGGATTTTGATTTGGGTTAGAGGGTATTTGACGGGTGTGGGGATTATATGGACTTTATTTGGGTTTATTTGGGTTTTGATCATATGGGATTGGCTTGTTGGGTAGATTTATTTTAGGTTTGGGAATTGTTGAGTTTATCTTTTGCCAGGAAAAAAAAGCTTGATTACGTAAGACAGTAACAATTCATAGATAATCAACTTATAACTAGTCTATATGAAAGAAACCGACTAGAGTAAGCAGAATGCACGTCAACTTAAAATCTCATGAGTTGAATTATTGGCACATAATCACGACATCTCCAATCTAGTCAATCATTGAGGTATTAATTTTTGGGACCAAAGATACTACGAGCTGCTATTCAAAAGACCTAATTCTAATCGGATTTTCTCAAATTGTTCTCGAGCCAATTAGTAAAAATATCGGATAACGGATCTTCAGTTTTACAAAATTTTAAGCTTATGTTCCCTTTTTCTACGTTATCACGAAGAAAATGATGAAGAATGTCAATATGTTTTGTCTTGGAGTGCTGAACGGGATTTTTAGAAATATTAATTGCACTCGTGTTATCACAAATAATAGGAACACAATTAATTATCATACCGTAATCCCGCAGCTGTTGTCTTACCCATAAGATTTGAGCACAACATTGGGCAGCAGCAACATATTCACTCTCGGCAGTAGATAGAGCAATCGTATTTTGTTTCTTGGAAGCCCAAGAGATGAGACACGGTCCTACAAAGGTGGCAATACCAGATGTACTTTTTCTTTCAACTGAGCAACCTGCATAATCTGCATCTGAATACCCCGTGAGAGTGAAATTTCAATCCATAGGATACCATAAATATAAGTCCTGAGTTCCAATCAAATATCGAAGAATACGCTTTACAGCTGTTAAATGTGATTCTTTGGGATTTGATTGAAACCGGGCACACAAACAAACACTATAAAGAATATCTGGACGACTAGCTGTGAGATATAAAAGTGAACCTATCATACCTCGATACACCTTTTCATCTACACTTTTACCTTTTTCGTCTCTGTCAAGCTTGAGTGTAGGGCACATAGGTGTAGGGAATGGATTAGCTGTAGTCATACCAAATTTCTTTAGCATCTCCTTGATATATTTTCTTTGATGGATCATTATGCCATGAGTGGTTTGCTTTATCTGGAGACCCAAAAAGAATCCTAGCTCGCCCATCATGCTCATCTCGAACTCCGATTGCATAAGATTTGAAAAATATGCGCATAAAACAACATTAGTTGCTCCAAAAATGATATCATCTACATAAATTTGAACAACTAATAAGTCCTCCTTCACCGGTTTTAGAAATAGTGTTTTGTCAACTGAACCTCTTTGAAAGCCATTTTCAATAAGGAACTTTGATAGTCTATCATACCAAGACCTGGGTGCTTGTTTAAGACCATAAAGTGCCTTATCTAATTTATAAACATGATTAGGAAAATTACTATCTAAAAAACCGGGAGGTTGTTCAACATACACTTCCTCTTGCAAATAGCCATTAAGAAACACGGTCTTAACATCCATTTGAAAGAGTTTGATACCCATATGAGCGGCAAAAGCAATAAGGAGACGAATGGCTTCAAGTCTCGCCACTGGTGCAAAGGTTTCATCGTAATCAATCCCCTCCTGTTGATTGTATCCTTGCACTACAAGTCTAGCCTTGTTTCTCACAATCACACCTGCATCATCCAATTTATTTCGAAATACCCATTTCGTTCGTATGACGGAACGATCCCTTGGACGTGGTTCCAAGTGCCACACCTTGCTTCGTTCAAATTGGTTAAGCTCCTCCTGCATAGCAATAACCCAATCAGGATCAGTTAAAGCATCATTAATGTTAGAGGGTTCTAATTCTGATAAGAATGAATAATGGGCACAAAAATTTCTTAAAGAGGATCTAGTTTTGACTCCCTCATGAATGTCAGTCAAAATGTTATCCATTGGATGTGAACTTTGATGCTTCCAACGTCGAGGAACAAATGTTTCTGTTTTTGGTGTAGATTGAACAGTACTGGGTTCTGTTTTATTCTGCTCGACGTTCGTATATGTTGACTGAACAGTACTGGGTTCTGTTCGATTCTGCTCAACATCTGTAATTGTCTTTCTCGACGTATTTGAGCTACTGGAGGCCTGATTTGTCTCATTAGACCGTGCAACGGTCTGTTCAGAGACGCCTGAACTTAGTGATTTTCCAGGACTGGACAGTTATGTGTTCTGTTCATTTCCCCTGAATACGTGGACTGTTCTGCACCTGTTCCTTCCAACGACGTGGGATTCTCCTCTAATTCAGGTGGATCATCTCTTATAAATCCAATCTCAAAGTCATCATCATCCTACAATTCAGCGTTAAGCATATTAGTTTCATCGAAAATTACATGTACACTTTCCTCAAAACACATAGTTCTTTTATTGTAAACTTTATAGGCCTTGCTTTCGTTTGAATATCCAATGAAAACCGCCTCATCGCTTCTTGGATCAAATTTTCCCAAATTATTTTTGCCATTGTTGTGAACATAACATTTTGATCCAAAGCAGCGGAAATGTGAAATGTTTGGCTTTCGCCCATATAGAAGCTCATAAGGCGTTTTCTTATGGATAGATCTAATAGCAACACGATTACGAATATAACAAGCTGTGTTCACAGCTTCGGTGCAAAAGTTTCTAGGTAGCTCGCTACAAAGTAACATGGATCTGTTCATATCCTCCAACATTCTATTCATTCTTTCCACTACACCATTTTGTTGCGGTGTTTTAGGAGCAGAAAAGTTATGATCAATACCATGTTCCCTGCAAAAAGATATAAACGAATCATTCTCAAATTCTCTTCCATGGTCGGTTCTAATGGAGATCAATTTGTGACCGAGTTTGTTTTGGAGTTTCTTAATCAAAACTTGGAATTCTTCAAAAGTTTCACTTTTAGCATGTAAAAATAAAGTCCAAACAAACCGTGAATAATCGTCCACTAGAACACATACATAAAGACTTCCACCTCGGCTTCTAATTCTCATTGGTCCACACAAATCCATGTAAATGAGTTCTAGAGGCTTGGTGGTGCTAACGAACATTTTAGATTTAAAAGAACTTCGGACATGTTTGCATCGAGCACAAACATCACAAACTTCGTCAATTTCAAACTTCATAGAAGGTAGGCCTTCCACTAAATCGAGTATGCAAAGTTTGTTTAGAGATGAAAAGCCAACATGTCCAAATCTTTTATGCCATAATTTAGGGTCGTTTTGCAATACCGACAAACATTTAATGGTTTCCCTAGGAGTGCTTCCTAACTCAACCACATAAATGTTATTTTCTCTCTTACCTTGAAGAACAATTTCATTAGTACTTTCTTTGATTACATAAAAAAGGTTTGCATGAAATTCAACTTTATTGCCTTTGTCACATAATTGGGAAATACTAATTAAATTGTGTTTTAGACCTCTAACAAGCAGCACATCATCAATGGAAAGTGAAAGAGACTTACCGACTTTGCCAATACCAATAACCTCACTCTTTTTGTTGTCTCCAAAAGTCACATTTCCACCGTCATATGCCGATAAAGAGAGAAATTGGTTTCTATTACCTATCATGTGACGTGAACAACCACTATCTAGATACCAACGGCTGCTTCCTCTCTTAGGGCCCTACAAGAGAAATTAGTTAGAGGTTTTAGGAACCCAAACAAGTTTGGGTCCCTTCTTGTGACGAACCAAATCCAAGACATCTTTCCTAATCCATATCTTCTTTACGACTCTAAAGTTCTGATCTAAATAATGCCATCGTTTTTCGCAAGCATTAAATACGTGTCCCGTCTTACCACAAAATTTGCAAAGAATATATTCAGCAGCCCACATATTTACGTTTGCGAAAGTCTCGTTCATATGGTTTAGGTCTTTTGATGCTAGCGAAACAGAGTCATTCTGTTTCTAAATCCACGAGGAGTGTTTACTTTCTGTTCAGGGACCCAAACAGTACGATGTTGATGATCGTATTGCGTGGAATCGGAACATAAGTCATAGCCTAATCCAAGCTTGTTGTTGTTTTAGACTGACTCACTAGAAAATCTAACACCACTCCACTTCCTTCCCATTTAGCAGCCACATTTTGAGCATTTTTCAAATCAACTTCCAAGTTACTTACTCGAGATAGCAAATCTTTGTTTTTGATGAGGAGAGCATCATAATCAATTAAGTCATTCGAACTTGGAACAAATCTCGTCAGAGTAGGTGGTTGAACTTGTAGCATGTATGACTTTAATCTTATTTAGTTCATTAGTTAAGTTGCGGATCTTGTTGGTTAAAATTTCATTTTCTGCAGAAAGTTTGTTCAATGGGTATTGTGTCGATGTTCGAGTTTTAATCTCATTCAGTTCATTAGTTAAGTCGTGGATTCTGTTGACTCACATTTCGTTCTCTGCAGAAAGCTTATCATGGACAGACTGGTCAACTGTTTGATTCGACATACTCTTCAGATCGTATTTTAAATCAATGTTCTCACTCGCAATACTCTCTATTTCATTTTGCATAGCATCAAGACGTCTACTTTGTTCATAATTAGTGTCTAGTGTCTCATCTAATAATTTTATAATTTGATTTCTAGACAAGGTCCTAATTTGAACTTTAAGATTTGAAAGACTTACCTCATCATCTGATTCACTGTCTGATGCTTCTGAATTAGCCATTAGACATCTTAGAGAGTCATTTTGAGTCTTTCTTTGTGATCTCGGCTTGTATGTAGTCCTGAGGCAAAACTTATCTTCTTTTTTTTCTTTGGGAGGTTCATCGTCCTCATAATCGGACTCACCCCAAACAGCAGCAATCATAGCACGTTTGTACTCCTGCTTAGTTCTCTCACGTTTGTCTCTAGATTTTTCTTCATCCCATTTTGGACAATTTCGGATCTGGTGATCACGATCGCCACATTTAAAACAACCCATTCTAGAAACAGATCGTGAGGTAGAAGAAGATGAAGAATTTGAAAAATTTGAAGAGCCAGACTTTCTTGATTTAAAATTGTCAACCTTTCCTTGATTTTGTTTTCTAATAATTCTAGCAATTCGTTTTGACAACAAGACTACTTCCTCCTCAGGATAACTTTCGTTATCACTTGAGAAGGCATTGAGGGCCATTCCCTTAGCTTTAGGTTCCTCATCGGCATGTCCTTCGAGTTTTAACTCGTGTGCCATAAGATTCCCCATCAATGCTTCATAACTCGATTCTCTTCCCTCCTCAATGGCCGTGACCTTTTGCAACCATTTATGTGAAAGACTTCTTAATATTTTTCTAATAATTTCCTCAGTTTCAAAAGTCTTACCAAGATTTGCAAGTTCATTACGAATGCTTGAAAAGCGTGAAGACATACTGTTTATAGACTCATTTGGATTCATTTTTAATGACTCATATTTTGTCATAAGAATGTCAATGCGTTGTTTCTTGACCTTATCAGTTCCTTCATATGCTAATTCTAAACTATCCCAAATTTCTTTGGCTGTTTTACACCCCGTAATCCGGCTAATCTCGGATTCGCCGATACCGGATTGCAGAAGTGATATAGCTCTTGAATTTTTCTCTGCTTTCTTATAGTCATCAGAAGTGTAATCCTTTGGATCCTTTGCACTGACCACATTGGTAGCACTAGTGGTAGTGATGGAAAGAGGACCATTCTGAATGATTACCCAACATTCATAGTCTGTTCCTTGAATGAAGTGCATCATGCGATTTTTCCACCAGCCATAGTCCGTGCCAACAAAAACAGGACATTTGACAGATTTGGAATTCATGAATAAATAAAGTACAAAAAAATAAACTCAAAAAGGATCAAACTCTTTGCCGAAAGGCAATCAAGAGCATGAGGCTCTGATACCAATTGTTGAGTTTATCGATCCGGTACTTAAGAGGGGGAGGGGGTGAATCAAGTACCCTTTTAAAAATAAATGCGAAATTAAAGCACTAGGTCGTTGACGAATTTCCTTCTGAAACAATACACAGGCTAATTGAACAGTCTCGGTGACTGTTCAAACAATCAGAGTTGTGCTGTATTGTTCGTTTGAGTGAATACGTGAATCAAAAAGGAAAAAACAAATAAAAACAAAGGCAAACGAAATAAAGAAAGCAAGAGACACACGATTTTTAACGTGGTTCGACCTACTCTCTAAAGGTCTACGTCCACCCTCTCTCTTATTATTATTTCTTTTATAACCAAACTCGATTACAAAGAAAACCCCCACGATCAACCCCGATCGTGCGACTCGAGTACAACCCCGTACCCCAAAAACACTATCTCACAAAAGAAAGATTACAACACACTTTGTCTCCTTATATGGTTCAATAATTTAGAACAATGGAGAACAAATATAGTCTTATGAATATAAGAACTTGTATGCTCAAACACGATCTTACAAACACGGCTTATAGATTTTGAAAAATAAAATTAAGGACTCGTTCAAAATCAATTTGCAAAAAAAAGAGGATTGAAGGCACACATCTGACTGCAAAAAACTTTCTTAAAACTTTTGAGAAGACTCTGTTTATTCCTTGTGTCGTATCCTCAATGAAATCAAGAGCCCACCTTTTATACTTTCTCAGGTTGACCAAATCCAAATCTTTTTGGTTAAGAAACAAAATCCTCACAATTATATTTTTCTTCAAAACAAATTAACCGTGTAACTTATTCCAACTTGTTTTCCACTTTCCACCAAACTCCTTCTCATAAATAAAAGATGTGATCTTGCATAAAATAAGGAGTATCTTTAACCAACTATTTTTTGCCAAAAAAGTTTTGAAAAGATTTTCTCCAAAATCTTTTAGTCAGGAAAGAATAAGCCGTGTATTATAGATCGAACAAAAGAGTGAATACAAATCTTATACCCTTACACTTTGCTAGACTTGGACCAACTTGAACCAACTCGAAACAAGCTCCATGCGTCAAACGTTGTTCATGTAAACCTGTCATGCACAATCTAGCAAACATCACAAGTAAAGGGAGATTAAATAAGTGAGGGACTTGTCATCATCAATATTCAAAGTGCAACAAATTCCCCCTTTGATGATGGCAAGTCGCTATAAAAACATTCCCCCTCAACAATAGAATACTCCTTCAAGAAAATCCAAGACAGTAATAATGAATAGAAATAGGAAACAATACGATCAGTAAAATAACTACTAAACCAAAGTTCATGAAACATAGTCGAGATTATCATAGGCATAGGTCTAATATCAGCAGCTACTAAGTACACTAGAGTCCCTAAATCTTTCCCCCTCTTGACATCATCAAAAGGAGAAGGACGGTCAAAATATGTCAACGCATCGCCCCACGGTCAGTTAAGTGTCAGTGCACCTACCGGACACAGTCAAAAGACATCATCGAAATAAGTACAGACCACCAAGAAAAGTACGAATAATACATAACCAGCAATAAGAAGGAAGTAAAAGAAGGGTGGGGCAGGGGGGTCTAGTTGGGAAGACGGGCTAAGAGTTGTTTGAGGAGGTTAGGAATAACGGTGAGCTGTTCAAGGAGTTCTCTGAGAGCCACCAATTCATCTAAAAGCGTGCCCAAGCCACCAGCCATGGTATCCGAAAGATCATCCATCTTCAATCCAAGAGCACGAAAACCACCTGTACTAGTCCCAGCAGCACTCGAAGCGTTACTACGCAACCCATGTAGCTGATCATCAACAACCCGAATGTGCATTTGACCCATCAGCCCATCTCCCATACGATCATCCAAAGCAACACAGAAACTATCATCTGACAAAAGTTTTAACTGCCAAAACACATGGCTCAACCACATCCCATAGGGCAATTCCCATGCCTTCTTGCTGTTTGTTTTCTGAACTTCAGCTGCAATCTCACGGATATAATGAAACATAATAACAGCCAAATTGACGGGTTTCTTCATCATAAGATGATACATAAGCAGCAGGTCAGAGATCTGACAATAACCACGTGAATGAGGATGGGGAGTGACGGTTCGACGGATAACATTATATAGAAACTGATGAGGAGCATCAAGAATGCTCGGTCTAATGTGACCGTCTATAGTAGCAGTGGGATCAAAATATTGAAGAATCATGAGGGCATCCAGCTCAGCCAACCCCGGCCAACAATTTTGAGGAAGGATATCCAAACCAATAAAGGGAATGTTAAACATTTGAGGAAGCTCAGCGGCTCTTAAGACAAAAGTCCTACCATTTATTTTAGCAGATAGGAGAGTACCCTGGTTATTCACCGCCACTGATTGATAAAATTGCAGAATTTCCGGGATAAATACTACGGAATGAGCAGTAAACATGGAAGTCCACTTTTGGGCATTAAGGAGATCAAGAAAAAAAGAAAAGGCGAGTTTAGAGTCTAACCATGGAAGCGGGTAGTAACGGCCTGAGAGAATAGAATGAGCAAGTAATCTTTGACACATACTGAACTCCGTGTCAGACATATCCACAGACGGAAGAAAATCAAGAACCTTATCATTATCTGTGGCAGACAGCAGTGTAGCTTTCAGGACGGGAGCACCATCTGCCGTAGCATCATCGTCCGGAGAATCCGGGCATTTTCTTTTAAGAGACCGCCCCTTTCCCTTTTTCAACTGGTCCAAAGGTTTCAAGCTCTTATAAAGATCAGTAGTCCACTCTTCTTCCTCAGATCCTTCATCATCCCCATACACCATCTTCCCTTTACCTTTCCCGGACACACACACGGGAACAACCCGATTGCCATTCTCGGGTTCACATATCCGGACCCCTTTTCTAAGCCTTGTGGAACGATTGGAAGCTTTAGGTGCTTCAGATGGAGATGGCGATTCCTCAAATTCCGTAGCTGGCGGCGCAAAACCGGTTGCATGCACTGTTTTAGAACGAGTGGATATGGTGGTAGAGGGATTATTTGGTTGAGTTGTTGGGGCTTTTGATTTAGGTGGAGTTGATGTGGGTATAGGGGTTGTTTCCGGCTGGGTTAAGGTGGTGGGTGTGGTTTCCGGTGAGGTGGGAATGGTTGAAGAAGGAAGCTTGGAGTGGTTGGAGGCGGCTTTGGTTTTCTTTTTCGCCATAGTCGCCGCGGAACAAGGGGAGTGATTTGGGATTTTTGGGGTTTAGGTTTAAGTTGGGGATTTTTGGAGTTTAGGTTTAAATTTGGGGATTTTGATTTGGGTTAGAGGGTATTTGACGGGTGTGGGGATTATATGGACTTTATTTGGGTTTATTTGGGTTTTGATCATATGGGCTTGGCTTGTTGGGTAGATTTATGATAGGTTTGGGAATTGTTGAGTTTATCTTTTGCCAGGAAAAAAAAAGCTTGATTACGTAAGACAGTAACAATTCATAGATAATCAACTTATAACTAGTCTATATGAAAGAAACCGACTAGAGTAAGCAGAATGCACGTCAACTTAAAATATCATGAGTTGAATTATTGACAAATAATCACGACATCTCCAACCTAGTCAATCATTGAGGTATTAATTTTTGGGACCAAAGATACTACGAGCTGCTATTCAAAAGACCTAATTCAAATCGGATTTTCTCAAATTGTTCTCGAGCCAATGGTTTAGTAAAAATATCGGACAACTGATCTTCAGTTTTACAAAATTTTAAGCTTATGTTCCCTTTTTCTACGTTATCACAAAGAAAATGATGACGAATGTCAATATGTTTTGTCTTGGAGTGCTGAACGGGATTTTTAGAAATATTAATTGCACTCGTGTTTTCACAAAGAATAGGAACACAATTAATTATCATACTGTAATCCCGCAGCTGTTGTCTTAACCATAAGATTTGAGCACAACATTGGGCAGCAGCAACATATTCACTCTCGGCAATAGATAGAGCAACCGTATTTTGTTTCTTGGAAGCCCAAGAGATGAGACACGGTCCTACAAAGGTGGCAATACTAGATGTACTTTTTCTTTCAACTGAGCAACCTGCATAATCTGCATCTGAATACCCCGTGAGAGTGAAATTGCAATCCATAGGATACCATAAATATAAGTCAAGTCCTGAGTTCCAATCAAATATCGAAGAATACGCTTTACAGCTGTTAAATGTGATTCTTTGGGATTTGATTGAAACCGGGCACACAAACCAACACTATAAAGAATATCTGGACGACTAGCTGTGAGATATAAAAGTGAACCTATCATACCTCGATACACCTTTTCATCTACACTTTTACCTTTTTCGTTTCTGTCAAGCTTGAGTGTAGAGCACATAGGTGTAGGGAATGGATTAGCTGTAGTCATACCAAATTTCTTTAGCATCTCCTTGATATATTTTCTTTGATGGATCATTATGCCATGTGTGGTTTGCTTTATCTGGAGACCCAAAAAGAATCCTAGCTCGCCCATCATGCTCATCTCGAACTCCGATTGCATAAGATTTGAAAAATATGCACATAAAACATCATTAGTTGCTCCAAAAATGATATCATCTACATAAATTTGAACAACTAATAAGTCCTCCTTCACCGGTTTTAGAAATAGTGTTTTGTCAACTGAACCTCTTTGAAAGCCATTTTCAATAAGGAACTTTGATAGTCTATCATACCAAGACCTGGGTGCTTGTTTAAGACCATAAAGTGCCTTATCTAATTTATAAACATGATTAGGAAAATTACTATCTAAAAACCGGGAGGTTGTTCAACATACACTTCCTCTTGCAAATAGCCATTAAGAAACGCGGTCTTAACATCCATTTGAAAGAGTTTGATACCCATATGAGCGGCAAAAGCAATAAGGAGACGAATGGCTTCAAGTCTCGCCACTGGTGCAAAGGTTTCATCGTAATCAATCCCCTCCTGTTGATTGTATCCTTGCACTACAAGTCTAGCCTTGTTTCTCACAATCACACCTGCATCATCCAATTTATTTCGAAATACCCATTTCGTTCGTATGACGGAACGATCCCTTGGACGTGGTTCTAAGTGCCACACCTTGCTTCATTCAAATTGGTTAAGCTCCTCCTGCATAGCAATAACCCAATCAGGATCAGTTAAAGCATCATTAATGTTAGAGGGATCTAATTCTGATAAGAATGAATAATGGGTACAAAAATTTCTTAAAGAGGATCTAGTTTTGACTCCCTCATGAATGTCAGTCAAAATGTTATCCATTGGATGTGAACTTTGATGCTTCCAACGTCGAGGAACAAATGTTTTGCTTTTGGTGTAGATTAAACAAAGATCGGGGTTGTTTGATTCGCTCGACGTTCAGATGTCATTTCTCGAAACAAGATCGGGTTCTGCTTCGATTCTCGCTCAACATCCGTAATTGTCTTTCTCGACGTATTTGAGCTCTGGAGGCCTGATTTGTCTCATTAGACCGTGCAGCTTCTGCTCGAGACGCTGAACTTAGTGATTTTCCGGATCGGACAGTTCTTTGTTCTGTTCATTTCCCCGAATTCGTGGGACATTCGCACTGTTCCTTCCAACGACGTGGGATTCTCCCTAATTCAGGTGGATCATCTCTTATAAATCCAATCTCAAAGTCATCATCATCCTGCAATTCAACGTTAAGGACATTAGTTTCATCGAAAATTACATGTACACTTTCCTCAAAACACATAGTTCTTTTATTGTAAACTTTATAGGCCTTGCTTTCGTTTGAATATCTAATGAAAACCGCCTCATCGCTTCTTGGATCAAATTTTCTCAAATTATTTTTGCCATTGTTGTGAACATAACATTTTGATCCAAAGCAGCGGAAATGTGAAATGTTTGGCTTTCGCCCATATAGAAGCTCATAAGGCGTTTTCTTATGGATAGATCTAATAGCAACACGATTACGAATATAACAAGCTGCGTTCACAGCTTCGGCCCAAAAGTTTCTAGGTAGCTCGCTACAAAGTAACATGGATCTGGTCATATCCTCCAAAGTTCTATTCATTCTTTCCACTACACCATTTTGTTGCGGTGTTCTAGCAGCAGAAAAGTTATGATCAATACCATGTTCCCTGCAAAAAGATATAAACGAATCTTTCTCAAATTCTCTTCCATGGTCAGTTCTAATGGAGATCAATTTGTGACCGAGTTTGTTTTGGAGTTTCTTAATCAAAACTTGGAATTCTTCAAAAGTTTCACTTTTAGCATGTAAAAATAAAGTCCAAACAAACCGTGAATAATCGTCCACTAGAACACATACATAAAGACTTCCACCTCGGCTTCTAATTCTCATTGGTCCACACAAATCCATGTGAATGAGTTCTAGAGGCTTGGTGGTGCTAACGAACCTTTTAGATTTAAAAGAACTTCGGACATGTTTGCATCGAGCACAAACATCACAAACTCCGTCAATTTCAAACTTCATAGAAGGTAGGCTTTCCACTAAATCGAGTTTGCAAAGTTTGTTTAGAGATGAAAAGCGAATATGTCCAAATCGTTTATGCCATAAATTAGGGTCGTTTTGCAATACCGACAAACATTTAATGGTTTCCCTAGGAGTGCTTCCTAACTCAGCCACATAAATGTTATTTTCTCTCTTACCTTGAAGAACAATTTCATTAGTACTTTCTTTGATTACATAACAAAGGTTTGTATGAAATTCAACTTTATTGCCTTTGTCACATAATTGGGAAATACTAATTAAATTGTGTTTTAGACCTCTAACAAGCAGCACATCATCAATGGAAAGTGAAAGAGACTTACCGACTTTGCCAATACCAATAACCTCACCCTTTTTGTTGTCTCCAAAAGCCACATTTCCACCGTCATAGGCCGATAAAGAGAGAAATTGGTTTCTATTACCTGTCATGTGACGTGAACAACCACTATCTAGATACCAACATTGCTTCCTCTCTTAGGGCCGTACAAGAGAAATTAGTTAGAGGTTTTAGGAACCCTAACAAGTTTGGGTCCCTTCTTGTGACGAACCAAATCCAAGACATCTTTCCTAATCCATATCTTCTTTACGACTCTAAAGTTCTGATCTAAATAATGCCATCGTTTTTCGCAAGCATTAAATACGTGTCCCGTCTTACCACAAAATTTGCAAAGAATATATTCAGGCAGGCCCACATATTTACGTTTGCGAAAGTCTCGTTCATATGGTTTAGGTCTTTTGATGCTAGCGAAACAGGAGTCATACTGTTCTAAACAGTCACGAGGAGTGTCTACTTTCTGTTCAGGGACCCAAACAGTACGATGTTGATGATCGTATTGCGTGGAATCGGAACATAAGTCATAGCCTAATCCAAGCTTGTTGTTGTTTTTAGACTGACTCACTAGAAAATCTAACACCACTCCACTTCCTCCCCATTTAGCAGCCACATTACGAGCAGTTTTCAAATCAACTTCCAAGTTACTTACTCGAGATAGCAAATCTTTGTTTTTGATGAGGAGAGCATCATAATCTGAATTAAGTCTGTCGAACTTGGAACAAATCTCAGAGTAGGTGGTTGAACTTGTAGCATGTACAGCTTCAATCTTATTTAGTTCATTAGTTAAGTTGCGGATCTTGTTGACTAAAATTTCATTTTCTGCAGAAAGTTTGTTACGAATGTATAGGTCGATTGTTCGAGTTTTAATCTCATTCAGTTCATTAGTTAAGTCGTGGATTCTGTTGACTAACATTTCGCGTTCTCTCCAGAAAGCTTATCATGGACAGATCGTCAACTGTTTGATTCGACATACTCTTGGATCGTATTTTAAATCAATGTTCTCACTCGCAATACTCTCTATTTCATTTTGCATAGCATCAAGACGTCTAATTTGTTCATAATTAGTGTCTAGTGTCTCATCTAATAATTTTATAATTTGATTTCTTGACAAGGTCCTAATTTGAACTTTATGATTTGAAAGACTTATCTCATCATCTGATTCACTGTCTGATGCTTCTGAATTAGCCATTAGACATCTTAGAGAGTCATTTTGAGTCTTTCTTTGTGATCTCGGCTTGTATGTAGTCCTGAGGCAAAACTTATCTTCTTTTTCTTCTTTGGGAGGTTCATCGTCCTCATAATCGGACTCACCCCAAACAGCAGCAATCATAGCACGTTTGTACTCCTGCTTAGTTCTCTCACGTTTGTCTCTAGATTTTTCTTCATCCCATTTTGGACAATTTCGGATCTGGTGATCACGATCGCCACATTTAAAACAACCCATTCTAGAAACAGATCGTGAGGTAGAAGAAGAAGAAGAATTTGAAAAATTTGAAGAGCCAGACTTTCTTGATTTAAAATTGTCAACCTTTCCTTGATTTTGTTTTCTAATAATTCTAGCAATTCGTTTTGACAACAAGGCTACTTTCTCCTCAGGATCACTTTCGTTATCACTTGAGAAGGCATTGAGGGCCATTCCCTTAGCTTTAGGTTCCTCATCGGCATGTCCTTCGAGTTTTAACTCGTGTGCCATAAGATTCCCCATCAATGCTTCATAACTCGAGTCTCTTCCCTCCTCAATGGCCGTGACCTTTTGCAACCATTTATGTGAAAGACTTCTTAATATTTTTCTAATAATTTCCTCAGTTTCAAAAGTCTTACCAAGATTTGCAAGTTCATTACGAATGCTTGAAAAGCGTGAAGACATACTGTTTATAGACTCATTTGGATTCATTTTTAATGACTCATATTTTGTCATAAGAATGTCAATGCGTTGTTTCTTGACCTTATCAGTTCCTTCATATGCTAATTCTAAACTATCCCAAATTTCTTTGGCTGTTTTACACCCCGTAATCCAGCTAATCTCGGATTCGCCGATACCGGATTGCAGAAGTGATATAGCTCTTGAATTTTTCTCTGCTTTCTTATAGTCATCAGAAGTGTAATCCTTTGGATCCTTTGCACTGACCACATTGGTAGCACTAGTGGTAGTGATGGCAAGAGGACCATTCTAAATGATTACCCAACATTCATAGTCCATTACTTGAATGAAGTGCATCATGCGATTTTTCCACAGCCATAGTCCGTGCCATCAAAGAGGACATTTGATGATTTGGAATTCAAGATTAAATAAAGTACAAAAAAAAATAAACTCAAAAAGGATCAAACTTTGTCTGTAAGGCAATCAAGAGCACGAGGCTCGATACCAATTGTTGAGTTTATCGATCCGAGATTTTAAGAGGGGGGGGGGTGAATCAAGTACCCTTTTAAAAATAAATGCGAAATTAAAGCACTAGGTCGTTGACGAATTTCCTTCTGAAACAATACACAGGCTAATTGAACAGTCTCGGTGACTGTTTAAACAATCATAGTTGTGTTGTATTGTTCGTTTGAGTGAATACGTGAATCAAAAAGGAAAAAACAAATAAAAACAAAGGCAAACGAAATAAAGAAAGCAAGAGACACACGATTTTTAACGTGGTTCGACCTACTCTCTAAAGGTATACGTCCACCCTCTCTCTTATTATTATTTCCTTTATAACCAAACTCGATTACAAAGAAAACCCCCACGATCAACCCCAATCGTGCGACTCGAGTACAACCCCGTACCCCAAAAACACTCTCTCACAAAAGAAAGATTACAACACACTTTGTCTCCTTATATGGCTCAATAATTTAGAACAATGGAGAACAAATATAGTCATATGAATATAAGAACTTGTATGCTCAAAGACGATCTTACAAACACGGCTTATAGATTTTGCAAAATAAAATTAAGGACTCGTTCAAAATCAATTTGCAAAAAAGAGAGGATTGAAGGCACACGTCTGACTGCAAAAAACTTTCTTAAAACTTTTGAGAAGACTCTGTTTATTCCTTGTGTCGTATCCTCAATGAAATCAAGAGCCCACCTTTTATACTTTCTCAGGTTGACCAAATCTAAATCTTTTTGGTTAAGAAACAAAATCCTCACAATTATATTTTTCTTCAAAACAAATTAACCGTGTAACTTATTCCAACTTGTTTTCCACTTTCCACCAAACTCCTTCGCATAAATAAAAGATGTGATCTTGCATAAAATAAGGAGTATCTTTAACAAACTATTTTTTGCCAAAAAAGTTTTGAAAAGATTTTCTCCAAAATCTTTTAGTCAGGAAAGAATAAGCCATGTATTATAGATCGAACAAAAGAGTGAATACAAATCTTATACCCTTACACTTTGCTAGACTTGGACCAACTTGAACCAACTCGAAACAAGCTCCATGCGTCAAACGTTGTTCATGTAAACCTGTCATGCACAATCTAGCAAACATCACAAGTAAAGGGAGATTAAATAAGTGAGGGACTTGTCATCATCAATATTCAAAGTGCAACAAATTCCCCCTTTGCTGATGGCAAGTCCCTATAAAAACATTCCCCCTCAACAATAGAATACTCCTTCAAGAAAATGCAAGACAGTAATAACGAATAGAAATAGGAAACAATACGATCAGTAAAATAACTACTAAACCAAAGTTCATGAAACATAGTCGAGATTATCATAGGCATAGGTCTAATATCAGCAGCTACTAAGAACACTAGAGTCCCTAAATCTTTCCCCCTCTTGACATCATCAAAAGGAGAAGGACGGTCAAAATATATCAACGCATCGTCCCACGGTCAGTTAAGTGTCAGTGCACCTACCGGACACAGTCAAAAGACATCATCGAAATAAGTACAGACCACCAAGAAAAGTACGAATAATACATAACCAGCAATAAGAAGGAAGCAAAAGAAGGGTGGGGCAGGGGGGGTCTAGTTGGGAAGGCGGGCTAAGAGTTGTTTGAGGAGGTCAGGAATAACGGTGAGCTGTTCAAGAAGTTCTCTGATAGCCACCAATTCATCTAAAAGCGTGCCCAAGCCACCAGCCATGGTATCCAAAAGATCATCCATCTTCAATCAAAGAGCACCAAAACCACCTGTACTAGTCCCAGCAGCACTCGAAGAGTTACTACGCAACCCATGTAGCTGATCATCAACAACCCGAATGTGCATTTGACCCATCAGCCCATCTCCCATACGATCATCCAAAGCAACACAGAAACTATCATCTGACAAAAGTTTCAACTGCAAAAACACATGGCTCAACCACATCCCATAGGGCAATTCCCGTGCCTTCTTGCTGTTTGTTTTCTGAACTTCAGCTGCAATCTCACGGATATAATGAAACATAATAACAACCAAATTGACGGGTTTCTTCATCATAAGATGATACATAAGCAGCAGGTCAGAGATCTGACAATAACCACGTGAATGAGGACGGAGAGTGACGGTTCGACGGATAACATTATATAGAAACTGATGAGGAGCATCAAGAATGCTCGGTCTAATGTGACCGTCTATAGTAGCAGTGGGATCAAAATATTGAAGAATCATGAGGGCATCCAGCTCAGCCAACCCCGGCCAACAATTTTGAGGAAGGATATCCAAACCAGTAAAGGGAATGTTAAACATGTGAGCAAGCTCAGCGGCTCTTAAGACAAAAGTCCTACCATTTATTTTAGCAGATAGGAGAGTACCCTGGTTATTCACCGCCACTGATTGATAAAATTGCAGAATTTCCGGGATAAATACTACGGAATGAGCAGTAAACATGGAAGTCCACTTTTGGGCATTAAAGAGATCAAGAAAAAAAGAAAAGGCGGGTTTAGAGTCTAACCATGGAAGCGGGTAGTAACGGCCTGGGAGAATAGAATTAGCAAGTAATCTTTGACACATACTGAACTCCGTGTCAGACATATCCACAGACCGAAGAAAATCAAGAACCTTATCATTATCCATGGCAGACAGCAGTGTAGCTTTCAGGACGGGAGCACCATCTGCCGTAGCATCATCGCCCGGAGAATCCGGGCATTTTCTTTTAAGAGACCGCCCCTTTCCCTTTTTCAACTGCTCCAAAGGTTTCAAGCTCTTATAAAGATCAGCAGTCCACTCTTCATCCTCAAATCCTTCGTCATCCCCATACACCATCTTCCCTTTACCTTTCCCGGACACACACACGGGAACAACCCGATTGCCATTCTCGGGTTCACATATCCGGACCCCTTTTCTAAGCCTTGTGGAACGATTGGAAGCTTTAGGTGCTTCAGATGGAGAAGGCGATTCCTCGAATTCCATAGCTAACGGCGCAAAACCGGTTGCATGCACTGTTTTAGAACGAGTGGATATGGTGGCAGAGGGATTAATTGGTTGAGTTGTTGGGGCTTTTGATTTAGGTGGAGTTGATGTGGGTATAGGGGTTGTTTCCGGCTGGGTTAAGGTGGTGGGTGTGGTTTCCGGTGAGGTGGGAATTGTTGAAGAAGGAACCTTGGAGCGGTTGGTGGCGGCTTTGGTTTTCTTTTTCGCCATAGTCGCCGCGGAACAAGGGGAGTGATTTGGGATTTTTGGGGTTTAGGTTTAAGTTGGGGATTTTTGGAGTTTAGGTTTAAATTTGGGGATTTTGATTTGGGTTAGAAGGTATTTGACGGGTGTGGGGATTATATGGACTTTATTTGGGTTTATTTCGGTTTTGATCATATGGGCTTGGCTTGTTGGGTAGATTTATGATAGGTTTGGGAATTGTTGAGTTTATCTTTTGCCAGGAAAAAAAAAGCTTGATTACGTAAGACAGTAACAATTCATAGATAATCAACTTATAACTAGTCTATATGAAAGAAACCGACTAGAGTAAGCAGAATGCACGTCAACTTAAAATCTCATGAGTTGAATTATTGACACATAATCACGACATCTCCAATCTAGTCAATCATTGAGGTATTAATTTTTGGGACCAAAGATACTACGAGCTGCTATTCAAAAGACCTAATTCTAATCGGATTTTCTCAAATTGTTCTCGAGCCAATGGTTTAGTAAAAATATCGGACAACTGATCTTCAGTTTTACAAAATTTTAAGCATATGTTCCCTTTTTCTACGTTATCACGAAGAAAATGATGACGAATGTCAATATGTTTTGTCTTGGAGTGCTGAACGGGATTTTTAGAAATATTAATTGCACTCGTGTTATCACAAAGAATAGGAACACAATTAATTATCATACCGTAATCCCGCAGCTGTTGTCTTACCCAAAAGATTTGAGCACAACATTGGGCAGCAGCAACATATTCACTCTCGGCAGTAGATAGAGCAACCGTATTTTGTTTCTTGGAAGCCCAAGAGATGAGACACGGTCCTACAAAGGTGGCAATACCAGATGTACTTTTTCTTTCAACTGAGCAACCTGCATAATCTGCATCTGAATACCCCGTGAGAGTGAAATTGCAATCCATAGGATACCATAAATATAAGTCCTGAGTTCCAATCAAATATCGAAGAATACGCTTTACAGCTGTTAAATGTGATTCTTTGGGATTTGATTGAAACCGGGCACACAAACAAACACTATAAAGAATATCTGGACGACTAGCTGTGAGATATAAAAGTGAACCTATCATACCTCGATACACCTTTTCATCTACACTTTTACCTTTTTCGTCTCTGTCAAGCTTGAGTGTAGAGCACATAGGTGTAGGGAATGGATTAGCTGTAGTCATACCAAATTTCTTTAGCATCTCCTTGATATATTTTCTTTGATGGATCATTATGCCATGTGTGGTTTGCTTTATCTGGAGACCCAAAAAGAATCCTAGCTCGCCCATCATGCTCATCTCGAACTCCGATTGCATAAGATTTGAAAAATATGCACATAAAACATCATTAGTTGCTCCAAAAATGATATCATCTACATAAATTTGAACAACTAATAAGTCCTCCTTCACCGGTTTTAGAAATAGTGTTTTGTCAACTGAACCTCTTTGAAAGCCATTTTCAATAAGGAACTTTGATAGTCTATCATACCAAGACCTGGGTGCTTGTTTAAGACCATAAAGTGCCTTATCTAATTTATAAACATGATTAGGAAAATTACTATCTAAAAACCGGGAGGTTGTTCAACATACACTTCCTCTTGCATATAGCCATTAAGAAACGCGGTCTTAACATCCATTTGAAAGAGTTTGATACCCATATGAGCGGCAAAAGCAATAAGGAGACGAATGGCTTCAAGTCTCGCCACTGGTGCAAAGGTTTCATCGTAATCAATCCCCTCCTGTTGATTGTATCCTTGCACTACAAGTCTAGCCTTGTTTCTCACAATCACACCTGCATCATCCAATTTATTTCGAAATACCCATTTCGTTCGTATGACGGAACGATCCCTTGGACGTGGTTCTAAGTGCCACACCTTGCTTCGTTCAAATTGGTTAAGCTCCTCCTGCATAGCAATAACCCAATCAGGATCAGTTAAAGCATCATTAATGTTAGAGGGATCTAATTCTGATAAGAATGAATAATGGGTACAAAAATTTCTTAAAGAGGATCTAGTTTTGACTCCCTCATGAATGTCAGTCAAAATGTTATCCATTGGATGTGAACTTTGATGCTTCCAACGTCGAGGAACAAATGTTTTTTTTAGCTCGGTGTAGATTAAACAAGATCGGGTTCCGTTTGATTCGCCGACGTTCGTATTCATTTCTTGAACGATCGGGTTCGTTCGATTCGCTCAACATCCGTAATTGTCCTTTCTCGACGTATTTGAGCTCTTTGGAGGCCTGATTTGTCTCATTAGACCGTGCAAACTGCTCTGCTCGCAGACGCTGAACTTAGTGATTTTCCAGGACTGGACAGTTCTTTGTTCTGTTCATTTCCCCCTGAATTCGTGGACTGTTCTGCACCTGTTCCTTCCAACGACGTGGGATTCTCCCTAATTCAGGTGGATCATCTCTTATAAATCCAATCTCAAAGTCATCATCATCCTGCAATTCAACGTTAAGGACATTAGTTTCATCGAAAATTACATGTACACTTTCCTCAAAACACATAGTTCTTTTATTGTAAACTTTATAGGCCTTGCTTTCGTTTGAATATCTAATGAAAACCGCCTCATCGCTTCTTGGATCAAATTTTCTCAAATTATTTTTGCCATTGTTGTGAACATAACATTTTGATCCAAAGCAGCGGAAATGTGAAATGTTTGGCTTTCGCCCATATAGAAGCTCATAAGGCGTTTTCTTATGGATAGATCTAATAGCAACACGATTACGAATATAACAAGCTGCGTTCACAGCTTCGGCCCAAAAGTTTCTAGGTAGCTCGCTACAAAGTAACATGGATCTGGTCATATCCTCCAAAGTTCTATTCATTCTTTCCACTACACCATTTTGTTGCGGTGTTCTAGCAGCAGAAAAGTTATGATCAATACCATGTTCCCTGCAAAAAGATATAAACGAATCTTTCTCAAATTCTCTTCCATGGTCAGTTCTAATGGAGATCAATTTGTGACCGAGTTTGTTTTGGAGTTTCTTAATCAAAACTTGGAATTCTTCAAAAGTTTCACTTTTAGCATGTAAAAATAAAGTCCAAACAAACCGTGAATAATCGTCCACTAGAACACATACATAAAGACTTCCACCTCGGCTTCTAATTCTCATTGGTCCACACAAATCCATGTGAATGAGTTCTAGAGGCTTGGTGGTGCTAACGAACCTTTTAGATTTAAAAGAACTTCGGACATGTTTGCATCGAGCACAAACATCACAAACTCCGTCAATTTCAAACTTCATAGAAGGTAGGCTTTCCACTAAATCGAGTTTGCAAAGTTTGTTTAGAGATGAAAAGCGAATATGTCCAAATCGTTTATGCCATAAATTAGGGTCGTTTTGCAATACCGACAAACATTTAATGGTTTCCCTAGGAGTGCTTCCTAACTCAGCCACATAAATGTTATTTTCTCTCTTACCTTGAAGAACAATTTCATTAGTACTTTCTTTGATTACATAACAAAGGTTTGTATGAAATTCAACTTTATTGCCTTTGTCACATAATTGGGAAATACTAATTAAATTGTGTTTTAGACCTCTAACAAGCAGCACATCATCAATGGAAAGTGAAAGAGACTTACCGACTTTGCCAATACCAATAACCTCACCCTTTTTGTTGTCTCCAAAAGCCACATTTCCACCGTCATAGGCCGATAAAGAGAGAAATTGGTTTCTATTACCTGTCATGTGACGTGAACAACCACTATCTAGATACCAACGGCTGCTTCCTCTCTTAGGGCCGTACAAGAGAAATTAGTTAGAGGTTTTAGGAACCCTAACAAGTTTGGGTCCCTTCTTGTGACGAACCAAATCCAAGACATCTTTCCTAATCCATATCTTCTTTACGACTCTAAAGTTCTGATCTAAATAATGCCATCGTTTTTCGCAAGCATTAAATACGTGTCCCGTCTTACCACAAAATTTGCAAAGAATATATTCAGGCAGGCCCACATATTTACGTTTGCGAAAGTCTCGTTCATATGGTTTAGGTCTTTTGATGCTAGCGAAACAGGAGTCATACTGTTCTAAACAGTCACGAGGAGTGTCTACTTTCTGTTCAGGGACCCAAACAGTACGATGTTGATGATCGTATTGCGTGGAATCGGAACATAAGTCATAGCCTAATCCAAGCTTGTTGTTGTTTTTAGACTGACTCACTAGAAAATCTAACACCACTCCACTTCCTCCCCATTTAGCAGCCACATTACGAGCAGTTTTCAAATCAACTTCCAAGTTACTTACTCGAGATAGCAAATCTTTGTTTTTGATGAGGAGAGCATCATAATCTGAATTAAGTCTGTCGAACTTGGAACAAATCTCAGAGTAGGTGGTTGAACTTGTAGCATGTACAGCTTCAATCTTATTTAGTTCATTAGTTAAGTTGCGGATCTTGTTGACTAAAATTTCATTTTCTGCAGAAAGTTTGTTCTGAACAGATAGGTCGACTGTTCGAGTTTTAATCTCATTCAGTTCATTAGTTAAGTCGTGGATTCTGTTGACTAACATTTCGTTCTCTGCAGAAAGCTTATCATGGACAGACTGGTCAACTGTTTGATTCGACATACTCTTCAGATCGTATTTTAAATCAATGTTCTCACTCGCAATACTCTCTATTTCATTTTGCATAGCATCAAGACGTCTAATTTGTTCATAATTAGTGTCTAGTGTCTCATCTAATAATTTTATAATTTGATTTCTTGACAAGGTCCTAATTTGAACTTTATGATTTGAAAGACTTATCTCATCATCTGATTCACTGTCTGATGCTTCTGAATTAGCCATTAGACATCTTAGAGAGTCATTTTGAGTCTTTCTTTGTGATCTCGGCTTGTATGTAGTCCTGAGGCAAAACTTATCTTCTTTTTCTTCTTTGGGAGGTTCATCGTCCTCATAATCGGACTCACCCCAAACAGCAGCAATCATAGCACGTTTGTACTCGCTTAGTTCTCTCACGTTTGTCTCTAGATTTTCTTCATCCCATTTTGGACAATTTCGGATCTGGTGATCACGATCGCCACATTTAAAACAACCCATTCTAGAAACAGATCGTGAGGTAGAAGAAGAAGAAGAATTTGAAAAATTTGAAGAGCCAGACTTTCTTGATTTAAAATTGTCAACCTTTCCTTGATTTTGTTTTCTAATAATTCTAGCAATTCGTTTTGACAACAAGGCTACTTTCTCCTCAGGATCACTTTCGTTATCACTTGAGAAGGCATTGAGGGCCATTCCCTTAGCTTTAGGTTCCTCATCGGCATGTCCTTCGAGTTTTAACTCGTGTGCCATAAGATTCCCCATCAATGCTTCATAACTCGAGTCTCTTCCCTCCTCAATGGCCGTGACCTTTTGCAACCATTTATGTGAAAGACTTCTTAATATTTTTCTAATAATTTCCTCAGTTTCAAAAGTCTTACCAAGATTTGCAAGTTCATTACGAATGCTTGAAAAGCGTGAAGACATACTGTTTATAGACTCATTTGGATTCATTTTTAATGACTCATATTTTGTCATAAGAATGTCAATGCGTTGTTTCTTGACCTTATCAGTTCCTTCATATGCTAATTCTAAACTATCCCAAATTTCTTTGGCTGTTTTACACCCCGTAATCCGGCTAATCTCGGATTCGCCGATACCGGATTGCAGAAGTGATATAGCTCTTGAATTTTTCTCTGCTTTCTTATAGTCATCAGAAGTGTAATCCTTTGGATCCTTTGCACTGACCACATTGGTAGCACTAGTGGTAGTGATGGCAAGAGGACCATTCTAAATGATTACCCAACATTCATAGTCTGTTCCTTGAATGAAGTGCATCATGCGATTTTTCCACCAGCCATAGTCCGTGCCATTAAAGACGGGACATTTGACAGATTTGGAATTCATGATTAAATAAAGTACAAAAAAAATAAACTCAAAAAGGATCAAACTCTTTGCTGTAAGGCAATCAAGAGCACGAGGCTCTGATACCAATTGTTGAGTTTATCGATCCGGTACTTAAGAGGGGGAGGGAGTGAATCAAGTACCCTTTTAAAAATAAATGCGAAATTAAAGCACTATGTCGTTGACGAATTTCCTTCTGAAACAATACACAGGCTAATTGAACAGTCACGGTGATTGTTCTAACAATCAGAGTTGTGCTGTATTGTTCGTTTGAGTGAATACGTGAATCAAAAAGGTAAAAACAAATAAAAACAAAGGCAAACGAAATAAAGAAAGCAAGAGACACACGATTTTTAATGTGGTTCGACCTACTCTCTAAAGGTATACGTCCACCCTCTCTCTTATTATTATTTCCTTTATAACCAAACTCGATTACAAAGAAAACCCCCACGATCAACCCCGATCGTGCGACTCGAGTACAACCCCGTACCCCAAAAACACTCTCTAACAAAAGAAAGATTACAACTCACTTTGTCTCCTTATATGGTTCAATAATTTAGAACAATGGAGAACAAATATAGTCATATGAATATAAGAACTTGTATGCTCAAAGACGATCTTACAAACACGGCTTATAGATTTTGCAAAATAAAATTAAGGACTCGTTCAAAATCAATTTGCAAAAAAAAGAGGATTGAAGGCACACGTCTGACTGCAAAAAACTTTCTTAAAACTTTTGAGAAGACTCTGTTTATTCCTTGTGTCGTATCCTCAATGAAATCAAGAGCCCACCTTTTATACTTTCTCAGGTTGACCAAATCCAAATCTTTTTGGTTAAGAAACAAAATCCTCACAATTATATTTTTCTTCAAAACAAATTAACCGTGTAACTTATTTCAACTTGTTTTCCACTTTCCACCAAACTCCTTCCCATAAATAAAAGATGTGATCTTGCATAAAATAAGGAGTATCTTTAACAAACTATTTTTTGCCAAAAAAGTTTTGAAACGATTTTCTCCAAAATCTTTTAGTCAGGAAAGAATAAGCCGTGTATTATAGATCGAACAAAAGAGTGAATACAAATCTTATACCCTTACACTTTGCTAGACTTGGACCAACTTGAACCAACTCGAAACAAGCTCCATGCGTCAAACGTTGTTCATGTAAACCTGTCATGCACAATCTAGCAAACATCACAAGTAAAGGGAGATTAAATAAGTGAGGGACTTGTCATCATCAATATTCAAAGTGCAACACATAGGAACAATCATCAAAACACTCATTGTCTAAAGTGTGAATAACCTCTTCATGTTCTACTTCCTCAACAAATTCACTCAACGATCCCTCAAGAGTAGAATCCTCACTCACATAACTATGACTCGGGGAATCATCACAAGAAGAGTCACTGAAACACAAGTGGGTTGTAAGGGAGGTGAAGTAGTCAAGTCACAACTATAACTCTAACCCTTGGGGCACCGGTCATCCTCACTTTGAGGCTCCTCACTATGAATAGCCTCACATGCTACACTAGGGAGTGAATATATCAACTCCAATTCTTTACTCGCAATTGCCAACATAAGGAAAAATTTCCACTTCTCTTCATAGTTATAGGTATTGCCAATAAATTCTTGATTAGTCAATTTATCGGTAAGGAACAAAGTTTCTTCATTCAACCCATTATATACCACATTACAAAGCTTTCTCATCTCATAAGGGTATTCACGTAGAGAGTTAAACTCTTTCATTCTATTAAAAAACTTGTAAAATGGTTCATCATGAGTTTGGCGACAATAACGAGTAGCCATCAAATCAAAGAAGTAAACAAACTAAGGCAAGTAAAGGAGTCCTATATTTACAAAGACTAACTACACTAATTAAAGACCAATAGTTCAAAAACAAGCTTTAGCTATGTTGCCTTCCCCGGCAACGGCGCCAAAATTTGGTAGCGAGAAAACTAGGTGTCGTAATACTAGAATTAACTACCAAATTAACAATTTATAAGCCTAACTAAACTTTACTAACTTCAAGCAATAAGGTAGTAAATTGGCAAGCTAGGGAAGGACTTTTGAACTAAAGACTTGAATTTTAACTATATAGCAACTAATTAGGACTCTATGGACTAATCAAGACACTAACCACAATCAAGACCTACTAATTATGTTTATCAACAAACAATGATTATGAACAATGGTTAACATGTAGTATGACATAAATGGAGAAAGTTTGGTTTTGAAGTAGCATAAGGAGAAGTAAAGATGCAATTTTTATCATAGAAGCAAAACAACAAACACTAGATATGCAACAATCAAATATGGAAAAGACTTGGTGTAATTCTCTCTTGGTAATCCAACAATGACAAAGTTTGACTCTTTTCTCTCTATTGTTATCTATCCAATACTATCATCTCAAGAAATTGACACACACAATTAAACCATATATGTGAGTCCTTAAATTCCAACCACAACTCATTAAACCATGAATGAAAACTAGAATTGAGCATGAAGCTTTTGCCAAGAGATGTAAGCTAGAATCAAATCCTACTAGATTAAACCATGCTAGCAAGAAAAGACATGTAATTTCCTACTTGAAATATGAATCCTTTAAACCAAATCAACATACAACATGTGCGAAAGTTTCACCGTAATCAATGCCCTCCACCTGATGATTACCCAAGATAACCAGACGAGCCTTATAGCGTTCAATACTGCCGTCGGAATTATATTTAATTTTGAAAACCCAACGACATCCAAGCGCCTTTTTTCCCGGTGGAACAGTGGATAATTCCTAGGTGGCATTATTCTTAAGGGCTTCAATTTCATCTGCCATAGCTTTGCACCAACGGGGATCTGCGAGAGCTGCCCGAAAGGTGGGGGGTTCGACACCCGTGGTGATAGCTGCAAGAAAAGCTCGATATTTCGAAGAAAATTTGTTACATGAAACATAGTTTGCTAGAGCATAGGGAGTACCTGAGGATCGAGGTGAGTCAGGAGGTGAGTCGGAATCGGAAGAAGTGCATGTGGTGCCAACAACATATCCACTAAGACGGGTCGATGGTATCTTAGGTCTCTTGCCACGGCCCATTTCAACAGGAGAAGAGGTATTGGCAGTAGTATCATGGGCGTCATCCGAGTCCGAACCCGCGGGAGCACCTGGATCATCAATTGTAGGACACGTATTCGAGGGACCCGTATCCGAGAGTGTACCCGAGTCTGTACTTGACCCGGCCCCTGAACCCGTGTCATTGGACGAAGGCTCCGTGGGGTCACACGGATCAGGAGATGTCAAGGGGCCATCGTCACAATTAGGTACCGAATTAGAACTGGAAGAAGTATGAGTATCTGTAAGATAAGGGAAGCTATTCTCATAGAAGTATACATCCCGGCTTATAAAGATTTCCCGAGTAACAAGATCAAACTCTTTTCAGCCCTTCTTATTGTGCGGGTAACCAATAAACAAGCACTTTCGACTTCGTTAAGCAAATTTATTGCCCTTGGTATGCAAATTGTGAGCAAAGCAGAGACATCCAAAGGTGCGAATATGAGTATAAATAGGTGCCGTGCCAAATAAAAGTTCATAGGGTGTTTTATTATGCAAAAGATGAGACGGGGTGCGATTAATTAAATAAGCCGCCGTTAAGATGCATTCACCCCAAAAGGAGATCGGTAAATTTGCTTGAAACATTAAGGCTCGGGCAACATTAAGAATATGTCTATGCTTGCGCTCGACACGACCATTTTGCTGTAGGGTCCCGACACAAGACGTGCGAAACAACACGCCATTTTTGGTGAAAAAATCGGCCATATGAAAGAACTCCATCCCATTATCCGATTGAACCGTTTTAACAACGGTATTAAATTGAGTTTTAGCAAAAGCAAAAAAACTCAAAAACATGTATGTGACTTCACGCTTATCGAGGAGCAAATAAACCCAAACAATACGGGAAAAATCATCAACTATCGTGAGAAAATACTTAGCCCCACAGGTAGACGGAGATCGATAGGGACCCCATAAATCACAATGAATTAACTCAAAAATAGCGGAGGCCTTATTCTCATTGAAATCAAAAGAACTGCGGCTATGTTTAGCTTAATGACAAGTATCACAAATAAAATCCGAATGGAAACTTGAATTGCTAACACAAGGTAAAAGTTTAACTATTTTATTAGATGGATGTTCAAGGCGTCGATGCCACAACTCAAAAGAATCAGCGCTCACCCGATGGATAGTTGGCTTGACCACCGCAAGCAGTAAATAGAGACCGTCACGTTGCTCACCGACTCCAATCCTCGTTCTCAAAGACCGGTCCTGAATGTGACAAGAAGAATTACTGAAGCTAATAACATAATCAGTGACAACAATTAATTGAAAAATGGAAAGAAGATTGCAGGTAAGACTAGGGACGTATAAAACATTGCGTAAAACCAAAAATTCATTCAAGCGAACCGTTCCGGCTATAGATGCCGAGAAACTCTGCCCATTAGGGAGTGTAACCTGGTAAGAAGGGATCGGGTGACGATCAGCCAGCCATGTCGCATCACCAGTGACATGGTGACAGGCTCCCGTATCAATTATCCAGGTGGGAGACATACCACTAAGACGATCGGATGACGGAATAGAAGCTGAGCCGCCTAGGAAATTTGCACGGGCAGGAGTACGTGCGGAAGCAGCCCGTTTTGCCTTTAATTCCTCGAGAGTCTTGGGTCTATCACCCCACCAATCCGGAAACCTTTGAGTGCGAATAAAACAGGAAATAGCCTCACGGCCATTAGCTTGACAATGAGAACAGAATAATTTTCGCCTTTCTTGTCGCTCAGCATCATGCAAAGCGCGCCAATCCGGAGTGGGACCAGCTGTGACAGGGGTCGAGGAGTCGGAACGGACTCCAAAGGCTATAATGTCCGTGGGCTCCTCGATAGCAGTAGGTGAGGAAACGAGTCGTTCTTCTTGCAAGACGGAGTGATAAACACGGTTCAAAGATGGTAACGGGTCAAGGGCGAGTTGTTGTGACCGTATTGTTTTATAAAGGGTCGCATCTAAACCCATGAGAAATTTATGGACTCGCTCCGAATCTTGTCGAGCCATAGCAGTTTTAGAGATGTTGCATTTACAGCCACCGCATTTACAAGCGAAGGGTGGTTCGTAATTGGCAATAGCATCCCATAAAACCTTTAATTCGCCAAAGTAAGTGGTGACAGTCATACCTTTGGTTTGGCGGCAGTCATGAAGTTTGGCCTTGAGTGCGTGAATCCGAGACCCGTCGACGACGCAAAAACGTTCCTCAAGATTGAGCCATAACTCACGCGCATCTTCAGTGTAAGAAACAGAATTTTTAACCGAATCATTGATCGAATGCATGATCCATTGGACGATCGTACAGTGGATGACCTCCCATTGTTGGGCAAGGAAATGATCGTCTTGAGGTTTGGTGATTGTACCATCACAAAACCTGAATTTGCGGCGAGATTTGAGGGAGGTACGCATAGAACGGCTCCATACTTCATAATTATCGCTGCGAAGACGGATGTGGGTGATGGATTGACCATGGCCCTCTTGGTTCGCAAGAGATAAAGGAGACAGGGGATCGAGTTTGGTTGCCTCAGTCTTTGTGCCAGAGGCTGATTGATCGGAATTGGTCATCGAGAGAGAGAGAGAGAGAGGAGGCGGAAGAGCGATTAGGGTTTTAGGAACGAGAAAGACAATGATACCATGTTAAGTTATATTTTGTGTTTAATCATTGTGTTGCCTTTCTCATTAATCATCATTAGTTTAAATACAATATCGAGACCCGAGACTACGTATGTCATAGGCTGGCCCTAATATGATTTGACGAATTCTTATTTGGGAAAGAAGATGGAAAGATGGAGAGGAGATGGCGGTTTGTGTGTTTGGAAATAGTGAAGGGAAGTTTAATCGTACTTCGTAGTTAGGGGTTGTTTAATTTTCTAGTCTAATTCATAGTTGTATAACAATTGTAGTTTGCCATCTACGTATATTTCTACTAACTTGTCTTGTACGTATTCTTAAGAACTCACCACTGCTTGACTCGTATGCTTTTGTTGGGTATTGGCTTTTACTTTAATATATTAAATGATGATGATGATGATAAACTAAATGATGAAATGATGAGAGGAGGGAGTTTTATTCTTGAGGACTCTTAACAAGGTTAATTATGTAAATGAATACTAGCTAATATTATCATCATCACCGATTCTCATTGAAGATGGATATTTTTCGTCACAAGCTGAAGACGATCAAACATTGCCATTTTAACGACAAATGTATCCATTATCGTGACAAACTGTAATAGCTTTGAAAATTATTCTAAATACATTTTATTTTAAATGGGTCATATTTACCCCGTCTTCAGCTTGTCACGAAATGTGACCATATTGATCATCATGTGGTTTCAAAGGCTACAACTCCTACAATCCTACAAAAACCCAACACAAAACCTTTTACCCTTAACCGGTCATTCATTACCATTCATTTACCACCAAAATTAATCTTTCAAAAGAACAAGAAAAGAAATTACTGTTAGAAATGTTAGAAATGAATATCCCACATAGTGATCGAAGATGAGGGAGACGTTTTCATTGATGAATCAGACATCATACAAGAATGATTTAATTATCTCCTCCCTAATCTTTTCACCCTTTGATTTAAATCTATTTGGTGAGCTCTATTTTTTGGGCGGCAATTAGAGCTTCCTGACTGATGATATTGATAAGAAGTTTTGACATTAGAGCTTATAAATTAAGTTACTCTGACTCGATTAGAAGTGTCCGACTTTAGACTCGGCTATTTTCATTACAAGTATGCATATTTTGGCTAAAAATGAGGTGTGCTAGTGTCATATTACTCCACTTATCTATGTAGCCACTTTTGTGAAAGTGTTTGTCAATGGTTCGCAACCTCTCCCTCCTGAAACTCTTACTGCGGCTGACGCTAAGGTCACGGCCAATCCTGCTCATGCTTCGTGGAAATGCCATGATAGCCTCATCAAAAGGACTCTCCTTGGCACGCTCCATCCGTCAATCACCCCTCTGGTTCTCAAAGCAACCACCTCTCGCGAGGTGTGGCAAATCCTTGAAAAGACGTATGCTAACCCCTCTCGGGATCACCTGTTAAAAATCAAAAACCGTCTTGACAATCTTTCCAAATCTGACCTCACCATAACCGAGTATTTGCAAGCCATAAACACCTGCACCACCGAGCTTGGCCTCCTTCGAAAGACTATGGATCCTGAAGATGTTGTGGAAAAGGTCCTTCGTGGCCTTGACTACAAAACCTATCAACCTGTCATCGAGACGGTTCGTGCTCGTGAAAATCCCATCTTATTTGAGGCATTGCACGAAAAACTCATAAATCATGAACTTAACCTGAAACTCAACCCCTCCTCCTCCACCACTCTCCTTCCTGCCACCGTTCATGCGGCCTACAACCGCCCCTCTTACAACCGCTACGACGACCAAGCCTCTTCTCCAAGGGACGCTTGATCGTGGTATTTACGAGTGGTATCTCGTGTCTCCTCAAGTTCATGCCGATTTTGTCTCGTCTTCACTCCCGTGGCATCATCGTCTTGGGCACCCGTCATCAACTATCTTTAATAATATTTGTCATCAATTTTCTATTTCATGTTCTTCTAAGTTTAAACCTTGCAATTCTTGTGAAATTAATAAAGCTCATAAGTTGTCGTTTTGTATTAATACAATTGTTTCTTCCACTCCTCTTGATCTTATTTATTCGGACGTATGGACGTCCCCTGTGCTCTCTCTTGATGGTTTTAAGTACTATGTTATTTTTATTGATCATTTCACACATTATGTATGGTTATATCCTTTAAAGCGCAAATCGGACACCGCTCCCACTTTTAATCGTTTTTGAGCTCTGTTTGAAAAATACTTTAAACATCCTTTATTACGTTTATACTCGGATAATGGTGGCGAATTTTTTAAACTAACTCCACAAATTCTTGATGATGACATTTCTCACTTCACTTCTACCCCCACACACCGGAATACAATGGCTTCGCTGAGCGTCGCCATCGTCACATTGTGGAAACGGGGCTTGCACTTCATCAAGAACAATTACCTACTCTTTTTTAGTCTCATCCCTTTACTACTGCTGCGTATTTAATTAATCGTCTCCCTACTCCGACTTTACACAACTCGTCTCCTTTCTGTACTCTGTTTCAATATCACCCGAATTACACTAACTTACGAGCCTTTGGGTGCTTGTGTTTACCTTGGCTTCGCCCATATGCTATGCACAAACTCGATACCCCTTCTGCTCCTTGCATTTTGTTGGCTACTCCACCACACAAAGTGCTTACCATGGCTTCGATCCGGTTTCTAAAAAGATCTTCACCTCTCGTCATGTCAGATTTTTCGAAGATGTCTTTTCTTCCTTCTCTGAAACTACTCCTTCTCCACCCCCTCCAAATGGTGCCTACTTAATATAGCTATTCTTTCTACCACACCTGCTGCCACCATCCCTGACCTCGACGCCACACCTGACTCCCGTACCACCCTTGCTTCTCCTCCCAGTCCTACCTCTCCTACTGTTACTAACTCCCCCGTCAAACCTGTCACTAACTCCCCTGCCTCTTTTATTCTCGCTGCATCACCTTCCCCCCCTCCTCTCCCTCTTTTCCGTACTGTTACTACCCGGTTGTCTAATAATATCTGGAAGCCTAACCCAAAATACGCTAAACTTGCTACTCTTCATGACTCATGTTCCCTTCCCACAACAACAAAACAGGCCCTCCTTGACTCCCGTTGGCGTGCAGCCATGACGGATGAGCATAATGCGCCTCTATGAAATGAAACGTGGAAGCTGGTACCTCGCTCTTCTACGTAAAATGTGGTTGGTTGTAAATGGGTCTATCGCATTAAGTATCATTTGGATAATACCATTGACAAATTTAAAGCACGACTTGTTGCTAAGGGATTTCATCAGCGGCCAGGTATTGATTATTTCAAAACTTTTAGGCCTGCAGTCAAACCCACTACTATTCGTGTCTTATTATCTCTTGCTATTTCGTATGGTTGGCATCTTCATCAAATAGATGTCAACAATGTGTTCTTACAAGGTCGTATCACTGAGTCAGTTTTTATGGAGTAACCTCCTAGTTTTATTGATCCCTGTCATCCAAATCATGTTTGTCAATTGTCTAAAACTATTTACGGTCTAAAAAAAACTCTTCGAGCTTGGTACATTGAACTCAAATCCTATCTTCTGTCTACGATTTTCATGGCTCTATCGCTGACGCGTCTCTCTTTATATTGTCGTCTTCCCCTCACCCTCCTTATCTACTTGTTTATGTTGACGATATTGTCGTCCTTGGTCCTAATCTTGCGTCTGTGTCGTCCTTTATTAGCACCATCTCTTCTCATTTTTCTCTTAAGGACCTCGGTCCTTTGTCTTATGTGTTAGGCATTGAATTGAGGTTCGTCCTACTTCTACTGGTTTGTTCTTGTCTCAATCAAAATATATTCATGATTTCCTGGTTCAACATAATATGCTGGATGCTAAGCCTTCTTATACTCCTGTCTCTAATGACATTTTACTACGAGATGTTGGCTATACGATTACCAATCATACGGATTTTCGCGCTATTATTGGTGGTCTGCAATATCTCTCGCTTACCCGTCCCGATATTTCCTTTGCGGTAAATAAACTTGCTCAATTTATACAATCTCCTCGTCTTCATCATTGGACTGCTTTGAAACGGCTCTTGCGTTATTTAAAGGGTTCAATGTACTCTGGTTTATTTCATCTTCGATCCAGTCTTGCGGAATTACATGCTTATTGTGACCCTGACTGGGCCGGTGATAAGGGTGATTACATTTCTACCACTGGTTATCTTGTTTATCTTGGTCGCAATCAGATCTCTTGGTCGTCTAAAAAGCAACGTTCTCTTTATCGTTCTTCTACCGAGGCCGAGTTCCGTGCTATTGCTGATACTACTTCCGAGATTATCTGGGTCCAGTGTCTCTGTGACACCCCCATACTCCAAGTACCTTACCAGGACCACTCAGGTATAGGAACGTCACCATCTCGGTTACCCGAGGCAAAGATAATCAAAAGACAATAAAGAAACGTACTTTAAAAGTAAATATAATTTAAGTGATTACATGTCTTAAACCAAAACTGTTAAATGAAATACAATCCAAAACCAAAACTGTCTACTAACAAAACTGTACAACTAAAGGACATCGTCTGACACAGCGGAAGACTCTTCTAACTGCCAAGTGATGACTCATCCCAGCTAGCCTATATGCATTATATCAAACCTGCTCAACAACTGATCGCCATCCCCGAATGGATCACCACAGTTTTTCAAAAAATTAAACGGGGTAAGTACTAATTACACGATACAAACTAATAGAAAGTAAATGCCAAACAGCTTAATCAACACATCAATCCCCAGTCTCCATCACCAATCTCCATACAACTGACTACACACTAAAGTGTGTAGCTCTGCCAGAGTACCCATCGCAACAGGTACTCCACACCGCTAGTGGGAGACCGCAGCCATTCCCACCTAAGCTCTGCTAATCTCCATCGAGCGATAAACCCATGTTCATTAATGTGCACATCCCTTCTGTGGCGGGTTCCACAGAAGGCGAATCAAGGGCGTGAAGCCACTCCCGCTAGTGACTACACTCAGCCAGGGACGTAACCCGAAGACCACAGACAGATACAACAACAATCAACGATATTAATCAACAATACAACTAACAATATAACCAACAACCGTCACAACCACCAACAATATACTTTAACAATAATCACAATGAAACCACCAAACACATCATGTAATTAATACTGAGTAAAGAAACCCTACCTGGAATGCAATTACAGAATCAGATGATCTAGCAGCTGTCTCAAAACCCCTCTTCTACGAACCCTCTTCCTAAACATACATTCATACAATTACTACCTTAACCATACAATCATAAAAACCCCCAAATCCCCAAATTAGTGTTTAACCAACAGTAACCAAATGCTATAAAAATGATATGTAGAACTTACCCTTGACGCATGGATCATAACGGTATAAAGAACAAAGGAAACTGACACCTCTAGCTCCGAGATTTGCTAATAATGCGGAAGAACAATGTAACGTAACTTGAAATCTCTCTTAACAGTGAATTAGGTTTTGTAAAAGTGTTTAAAGAAGATGACGAAACTTGTTATATATTAATCTGCGTTATTAACAAAACCCGTCAAATAACACCCGTAACCCGACTTACTCGATCGAGTAAGTCACGTACTCGATCGAGTGCCACTTACTCGAATGAGTGCCAAGGCTGCTCGATCGAGTACCCTACAGGAAGACGACTGATTCATATACCAAACAAAATTACTCGACAGAGTAAGCCCCACTCCATAGAGTACCCAAAGACTCATAAAACCGTAGTATTACAGTCTTCCCTCCTTAAAAAGAACTTCGTCCTCGAAGTTCAAACCACAACAAAACAAAACACACTAACACTCTCCCGACACATAAACAAAAACAAAAATCAACATAAAACTCCAAAACATACTTACCATATCAAACGTAACCCGACTCAAAAAACTACTACGATAACAAAATCAAGATAAAAAACATGTAAAAACTCTTGGCGACCATCTCCTACCCCCCTAAAAGAAACAAAGTTACGTCACCGTAACCATACATACCTGATAAAAAAGAGACGGGTACCACTCCCTCATAGCCTTTTCCGCCTCCCACATAGCCTCCTCAACCTCATGGTTAGACCAAAGAATCTTAAGCAACACTGTCTCACCATGTCTGGTTTTCCTAACCTTTATGTCAAGAATCTGTTTAGGCACCTCAAGATAAGACAAGGACTCATCGAGCTCTATGTTCTCTACCTCTAACACATGTGACAGATCACTAACATACTTCCGCAGCTGAGATACATGAAACACATTATGAACCCTATCCAGAGCAGACAGTAAAGCCAAACGATAAGCAACCTCACCCACACGGTCTAAGATCTCATACGGTCCTATGAACTTCTGCCTCAACTTCCCTTTATTACCAAATCTCATGACCCCACGCATAGGAGACACTTTCAAAAGAACCTTGTCCCCAACCTGAAACTCTATATCCCATCGATGTAGATCAGCATAACTCTTTTGTCAATCCTGGGCCACTCTCATCCTCTGTCTGATCAGCTTAATCTGCTCCACCATCTCATGTACCATCTTTGGTCCTAAAACCACTGCCTCAGCACTATCGTCCCAACAAATAGGACTCCTACATTTCCTCCCATATAAAGCCTCAAATGGCGCCATGCCAATACTAGTGTGATAGCTGTTGTTGTAAGAAAACTCAATAAAATCTAACCTCTGTTCCCAATTACCACCAAAATCCATAACACAAGCTCGCAACATATCCTCTAGAGTCTTGATGGTCCTCTCCGTCTGGCCATCCGTTGAAGGATGAAATGCTGTACTCATCTTCAAGGTAGTTCCCAAAGACTCCTGCAACTCTTTCCAAAACCGTGAGATAAACCTCGAATCTCTACCAGACACTATATCTTTAGGCAACCCATGCAATCTCACCACATTCTTCTGATAAGCCATAGCTAACGGTGCCTTAGTCCATGTATCTTTCATTGGCACAAAATGAGCTGACTTGGTCAGTCGATCCACAATAACCCATATCATGTTGTTACCCTGTTGACTCTTCGGTAAACCCATAATAAAATCCATAGAAATGGACTCCCACTTCCCCTCAGGTACCTCAAGAGACTGAATCTTACCTTGTGGTCCACGCTGCTCCCCTTTCATTCTCTGACATATCAAGCAACGATCCACGAACTCAGCTGTTTTTTTTCTTCATCCCAGGCCACCAGAAAGTCTTTTTCAAATCCTTGTATAGCTTGTCACCGCCTGAATGTACTGAGTACGGTGTGCAATGAGCCTCTGTCATGATCATCTTTTTCAGCTCCTCATCATTAGGAACACACCACCTCCCATCAAACCTCAGACTACCATCTGTATGAATAGTGAATCTAGACACTGTCCCTTTCTCTACTCTAGCTCTCCACTCCACTATCTTGGGATCTAACCCCTGTTTACTACGAATATCATCATAAAAATCAGGCTGCACTGTCAAATCTTCCATAGCATCCCCTTTCTGGATCATATGTATCCCGAACTTCCCCACCTCATCTCTCAATCTCATAAAAGATATAGATGTGCATAGAGAATGAACACTCTTCCTGCTCAAAGCATCTGCAACCACATTGGCTTTTCCTTCATGGTAGATAATATCTATGTCGTAATCGCCAATCAACTCCATCCACCTCCTCTGTCTCATGTTCAACTCCTTTTGAGTGAAGATGTACTTGAGACTCTTGTGATCTGAAAATACCTTAAAGGTCGCCCCATATAGGTAATGTCTCCAAATCTTAAGAGCAAACACAACTGCACCCAATTCTAGATCATGAGTAGGGTAGTTCTCCTCATAAGGCTTCAATTGCCTAGAAGCATAGGCAATCACTTTACCATTATGCATCAACACACAACCCAGCCCATTCTTTGAATCATCCGTATACACCTCAAAGTTCTCACTCCCTTCAGGCAATGCTAAGATTAGAGCTGTGGTCAAACGCTCCTTTAATGTTTGGAACGCCGTCTCACACCTTTCTTCCCAATGAAACCTCTTCTCTTTCCTCATCAAAGCTATCATAGGTCTAGCAATATTGGAGAAATCTTTCACTAACCGTCGATAATACCCTGCTAAACCCAAGAAACTCCTGATCTCAGCTACATTCTTCGGTGCTTCCCACTTGGTAACTGCTTCAATCTTTCCAGGATCCACAGCTACCCCTTTCTTTGAAATCACATGCTCCGGAAAAGCAACTTCCTCCAACCAGAACTCGCACTTGGACAACTTTGCATACAATTTATGTTCCCTCAAGGTCTATAACACAATTCTCAGAAGCTCCTCGTGCTCCTCCTTAGTCTTAGAAAAGACTAAGATGTCATCTATGAAAACCGCCACAAACTTGTCCAAGAACTGACTGATGACTCGGTTCATCAAGTCCATAAACACAGCTGGTGCATTAGATAACCCAAACGGCATCACCACATACTTATAATGACCATACGTCGACGTGAAAGGTGTCTTTGGTATGTCCTCCTCTCTAATCTTCACCTGATGGTAACCCGACCTTAAATCAATCTTAGAAAAGACTGGTGCACCACTCAACTGATCAAACAAGTCATCTATCCTTGGCAAAAGATACTTGTTCTTCACTGTCACTCTGTTCAGCTCCCTGTAATCTATGCACAACCTCAAGCTCCCATCTTTCTTTTTTCACAAACAAAACTGGTGCTCCCCACGGTGATACACTAGGTCTAATGTATCCCCTCTCAATCAGATCATCCAACTGCTTCCTTAGCTCCTCCAACTCCTTAAGACCCATCCGGTACGGTGCCTTTGAGATTGGCCCCGTCTCCGGTTTCAGCTCAACACTGAAATCTATCTCCCTCTTTGGTGGCAACCCTAGAATCTCCTCTGGAAAGACATCTGGAAACTCCCACACAACTGGTATCTACTCAACTGTTGGACTTTCCACTCTGTGATCCCTCACATGGCACAAGATCAACAGGCACCCCTTCCTTAGATAGGACTTCAAGGTCATTGCTGCAATCAAATTAACTTTGGGTTTGACAACAAACCCACGATAAGACACGCAAATCCCCTTAGGATCTCTTAGAGAAACTTTCTTTTGATGACAATCTATCTTAGCTTTGTACTTTCCCAACCAATCCATCCCGACTATCATCTCAAAACCATCTAAAGGAAACTCTAGCAAGGCTACAGGTAGATCAACTTGCCCAACTATCATGGATACACCTCTATACAACCTCCCACAAGATACAGACTCACCCGAAGGTATAAAAACTTCCTCTCTTATAGACTCATACTCACTCAAACCCAACTGTTTAACATGACTCGAAGATACAAACGACTGTGACGCTCCCGAATCAAACAAAACAAAGGTATAAACACCATTAACAAGAAATTTACCAGTGATAACATGAGCGTCGTCCTCAGCTGCTTTCTTTTCCATCATAAATAGCTTGCCACTGGTCTTCTGCCCAACTCCCTGGACAGTACTAGCTGAGGTAGCCGGTTTAGCACCCGACCCCTGGTTGTTGTTGGTGTTTGTAGCTAGTTTCTGATAAGAATTACCGCCATTGCGGTTAACCTCACCGTTGTTGTTCTGACCTCCCATGTTGTTCCATGACCCATCTGGCCTGTTACTAGCATAACTCTGTGCAAGACCCTGTGAAAAGCTCCCTTTCTGACGGTCTCTGAAAACCCCCACTCATCGCACTGGTGCACTCATGTCTCTTGTGGCCCACACCGCCACAGTTAAAACAGGACATACCCCAACCACTACTACCACTCCCTCAGCCATGCCCATATCAAGCCCCAACACTAAACCCTGAACCAGATGAATATGCTCTCGCCTGATTATGATTACTCTTGTTATAACCGGACTGACCACCCCTTCGCTCTCAGCTTTCCTCGTCTCAACACCTCTCTCTTTGGTCATCTCAACCAACCTCTCAGCCCTCCCAGCTCGCTCATAGACTTCCTTTACATCTGTAAGGACTCCCACCGGTAGCTTCTCCATGATCTTGGGGTTCAACCCCTTCTCAAACCTCAAAGCTAGATTCTCCTCACTCAGCCCCATATTCTCAGCGTATCTGGACTTCTCATTAAACTTACGGTAGTACTCAACCACCGTCATATCAGATGTCATCTTAAACTCATCGAACTCCTCCCTCAGCTTACTCCTCACATGTTCCGGCACAAACTCACGTCTCATAGCTCTCTTGAACTCATCCCAAGGTATTGCAGGTAGTCCCTGCTTCATGTACATATCCCTAGCACTCACCTTGACCATATCCCACCACTCACCTGCCGCTTCCCTCAAGTAGAACGTAGCTTGTTCCACTTTCAACTCATCTGGGCAATGAACTAACTCCAGGATATTCTCCATCTCCCTGTGCCAATTATCCAGAAGAATTGGCGCCCCGGTTCCCTTATACTCTTTCAGACTGAACCTAGATATGTAGATACTGATCTTGGAGTGATCAACCTCCTTATCCTTTCCCACTCTCTTCAAAGCTTCCGTAAGAGCATCTTGGTGCTCCAACATCTAGACTATGTCATCAACCGTCTTACTCTCAGCTCTAGCATACAAGGCGGTTTTCTTTGGCGGCATCTTGTAACTATATAGGAGAAAGGTAGACATAAACACTCATACTATAACCCAAAACATGCGTACGACCTGTATAAAACCCACTCGATTGAGCCCCTCAACCCACTCGATCGAGTTGAGGCCATTCGATCGAGTCACCCCACTTACTTGATCGAGTGCCTCGACCCCAGAATCTGACCAGAAACTTATCTGACATATACTCGATCGAGCCTCTAACCCACTCGATCGAGCTGACCCCACTCGATCGAGTGCCCCTACTTACTCGATCGAGTGCCCAAAATCTGCTTCTGCCCAAAAAACGTAAACTACCCACTCGATCGAGTCAGACTCACTCGATCGAGCCATGCTGACTTGTAAACACTACCCGCATGTCCATCTTACTTTCCCAACATTATATACAACTTCTATACTCTCAACATAACAGCAACAACTATACATGCATATATACGCAACTCTTTATATACTCAACAAAACAATTTCACCTCCGTATTTCTAACATGCCACATTGTAAGACAATCAACATGCTTCATTCATCCAACATACTAATTACATATCTATCAACTTTCATTCCATACCTCCTATTCTCCACATTCACACATCCACTAATTCACATCACATGTTACTATATAGACACTCAAGCAAGGAGACAATACATACGATCCCGACACATACCCCATGTGGCCGGTTCAAAATTATAGGGCGAGTTCGCTACTTTAGGACGTCTCCCAAGTCTTTGCATTAGCTCCTACAACCTCTACCCCGGGTTCATTTTAATTTGACTCACTATATTCATTAGGTTCATTAGTTATAGGTTTCAGGATCGTCGCTCTGATACCACTTTGTGACACCCCCATACTCCAAATGCCTTAACAGGACCACTCGGGTATAAGAATGTCACCATCTAGGTTACCCGAGGCAATGATAATCAAAAGACAATAAAGAAACATACTTTAAAAGTAAATATAATTTAAGTGATTACATGTCTCAAACCAAAACTGTTAAATGAAATAAAATCCAAAACCAAAACTGTCTACTAACAATACTGAACAACTAAAGGACATCGTCTGACACAGCGGAAGACTCTTCTAACTGCTAAGTGATGACTCATCCCAGCTAGCCCATATGCATCATATCAAACCTGCTCAACAACTGCTAACTATCCCCAAATGGATCACCATAGTTTTTAAAACAATTAAACGGGATCAGTACTAATTACACGATACAAACCAATAGAAAGCAAATGCCAAACAGCTCCATCACCACATCAATCCCAGTCTCCATCACCAATCTCCACACAACTGACTACACACTAAAATGTGTAGCCCTGCCAGAGTACCCATCGCAACAGGTACTCCACACCGCCAGTGGGGGACCACAGCCTTTCCCACCTAAGCCCCGCTCATCTTCATCGAGCGATAAACCCATGTTCATTAATGTGCACATCCCTTCTGTGGCGGGTTCCATAGAAGGTGAATCAAGGGCATGAAGCCACTCCTGCAAGTGACTCCACTCAGCCAGGGACGCACCCCGAAGACCACAGAAAGATACAACTACAATCAACGATATTAATCAACAATACAACCAACAATATAACCAACAACCGTCACAACCACCAACAATATACTTTAACAATAATCACAATGAAACCATCAAACACATCATGTAATTAATACTGAGTAGGGAAACCCTACCTGGAATGCAATCACAGAATCAGACGGTCTAGCAGCTGTCTGAAAACCCTTCTTCTACGAACCCTCCTCCTATACATACATTCATACAATTACTACCTTAACCATACAATCATAAAAATCACCAAATCCCCAAATTAGGGTTCAACCAACATTAACCAAATGCTATAAAAATGATACGTAGAACTTACCCTTGATGCAAGGATTACAACGGTATAAAGAACAAAGGAAACCGACACCTCTAGCTCCGGGATTTACTAATAATGCGGAAGAACAATGCAACGTAACTTGAAATCTCTCTTAACAGTGAATTAGGTTTTGTAAAAGTGTTTAAATAAGATGACGAAAATTGTTATATATTAATCTGCGTTATTAAAAAAACACGTCAAATAACACCCGTAACCCGACTTACTCAATCGAGTGCCACTTACTCGATCAAGTGCCAAGACTACTCGATCGAGTACCCTAAAAGCAGACTACTGATTCGTATACCAAACATACTTACTCGACAGAGTAAGCCCCACTCGATAGAGTACCCAAAGACTCATAAAACTGTAGTATTACTGTCTCCTTACTGAGCTTCGAGTTCCATTGTCTACTTCGCCTATGGTCTTTTGTGATAAGCTTAGTGCGATTCATTATTCGGCCAATCCGGCTTTTCACTCACGTATGAAGCATTTGGCGTTGGCTTTTCACTGTGTGCGTGAGTGTGTTCAAGATCGTTCTTTGCGTGTTTATCACATTTCGGGTGATGATCAGCTGGCAGATGTTCTTAGTAAACCTATTGCTTGCAACCGTTTCTCTCGTTGATCTCCTAGGTTGGTCTTGTCCCTGGACAGTCCATCTTGCGGGACAGTGTTAAAGATAATATTATTTCCAATATTTAACTGTTCATATCTTTTGTATTCTTTGTATATCTTTTACATATCTGTTGTATATTTTTGTTTCCTTATTGTAGCATTGTTTAGCTTGTTCTCCGAGGCTTTGTATTGTATATATATATATCGTGTAATTGCTTATTATAATCATCTCAATAATAATACAAATTCTACATATTTATCAGTATATGAAGGCATGAAGCTTATATAGGTAATTCTTTGATGTTTTTAGTTGAATTTTCAAAGTTAAATTATACAAATGTGAGCTAAATAATAAGAACTTTATTCTGTTAGAAAGATGAAACTTATCTGACAAACCAAATTGAGACGTCGTGAACAACCTCAAACTCCAACTTTTTTCATGTAGAAATTTTTAATTTTTATGGTGATAATCGACTTTTAGTCGTCGTTTCTAGTATCAAAAACAATTTATAAATCCCAATAAAAGTAGTATTTATCGGAGTCGAACCACAAGGATGGAGTGGAGTTGTACTTAATTTGTTCGAATCTAAGTTTAATAAAAAAGCAAGGAAGTTGGTGAAATTAATTAAACTAAAACTAAAGCAATTAAAAGGAAGTTGGCTAAGATAATGAAATGTAAACAATTGATAAAAACTAGGGTCTTTGGGTTCCCCTAAGCAAGTGAAGCTAAGTATGGGTATTAATGGGTCTTAGGTAATTATTGGCCTAGAAGAACTAATTTCTTAGACTCTCCTAAAGATGGGCACAAAATCATCACAATGCATCCAAACTCATCATATACACACTATCAAGTATCTATGTAAACTTTTATTTATCGAGATACTAAGGATAAATTGGAGAAAGGCATAAATTTGTATACACACATTTCAACAAACACCTTCTATGCATGTTTACAAAGACCAAATAATTTACCCAATAACCAAACATTAACAATCAATATTCATAACCTTAATCCTCACTTAGCGCCCCCGCCCCCCCACCCCCCACCCCACCCCTCCTAAACCCTAGGGGGTCACTACCCACACATAGTTGATAGACAAATGTCAACAATTGGAGAAAAACAAGTAAACATGGTAATAGACATGATACTAATTGGAACAATAATTGAAAAAGAAATGGAAATGTAAACAATTGAGAATTAAACTAAAAAGAGAGAAAATTGTACCAACAATGAGAAAAGATTGAGTCTTTCATTAATAATTGGAAGAAGTTCTTAAACAATCTTCTATTACAAGCCAAATACCAAAATGTAAAGTATTCAACTAAACTATATCAAATTGCTAAGTAATTAAGGTTTAATTAGGAAAAGATTAAAACTAGGATTAAGGAAACTTGCATAAAATTAGGAGGAAATTTAGATCTAGGGTATTGTGTCTAAAATTAATTAGGGAGGGGGTATTTATAGGTTACACCAAATTTTAGTCCAAAAATTACAAAGGAAAGAAATATTCAGCCAAGGTGTCTGAGCCGGCTGACCAGCCGCCGGGTGCATCACCCGGCTGAGAGATCCCTGTAAGTTTCACTTCAATTTCTTGGTCATCAGATGTTCTCTGCCGGTGGGCTGGCCGGCTGGAAGTCTTTTGTAATTTTCCTCAAGCTTTGAAGTCATCAGGTGTGCACAGCCGGTGGGCTGGCTGCCGGTGGCTTACCCGACCGGGAGTCCCCTGCTTCTTTTCTTCTCTTTTATTCCCTTTGCTCGTTGGGGTGGATGACCAGCCCGTAGACCGGCTGCCTGGGACGCTCTTCTCAGCTTCTTCTCCTCTTCTTTCCTATACAATCTTTAAAACGACCTAGCTCGGTCCCATTTCTTCCCTTCCGTCTCAAATCCTACAACATGAGACATAAATTCATAGAACGAGAAACAGGGAAACAAAATGCAAGTAATAGGTATAAAAACCGTCTCAAAATTGACCAAAATGCATAAAAAAGAAGGGAGAATTATGACCAAATAAACACATATCAAAATTCCCCACACTTAAGTCTTACTCGTCCCCGAGTAAGTGAGTACAATTTTTAACTCTTATTCACTTGTCTACCAAACTAAGCTAATAATATCCAATGAAAAGCAATTAACGGGCCTTCTCCGTCCCTTCAACTCACAATGAAACACAATGAGGTATGTGCTCCCTTGCAAGGCAAGTGGGGCCTTGCGGAAATTTTTTGACACATCCAACATTTAAGCACGAATCAACATGTAAGATGCATCACAAAATGTCAAGCTGCTTTCCTCATCTAAGCGGCTGTTTTGCTTTCAAAAATCGAACAAAGAGAGTCATTAGTGGAGGATATCGTCTCAAGGTCTCACCGAGGTGTCTATCCTCTAGCTCTAGCTCAAGTAGCCTATATTGACAACAAAGAGTGCCTAAGAAACAAATTATAGGCGGGAAAGGGGAAGTACGTCGCTATACTCCTAAGAATGACACGACACACACAAGTTTCGAGTCCACATCAAACCCTTGACCAAAGGAGACCCAAGTCCGACTCTCACGGGTTTCACTAGTCACTCATTGAAGAACCGGGTGATTTTTGTGACAAAAGTAACCAAAATCACTCCCCTAACTCGACTTGTGAAGCATGCCCGCATTCTAATATGGTACTACGTCCAATATCCGCAAGAGAAATATCAAAATCATGCACATACAAGAGAGATAAGCGGGTTGTAAAGGGCTTTGGGTTAGGTGAAAAGGGGTTGGTGCAAGCACTATTTTAGGACATGTGGGGCTAAGAATCGAGTAGTCGTCATATCTAACCAATTTACATAACTTTATCAAGAGCAAAAGAATTCTCCATAAAATTGGTGAATATGGACACCATTTTTCAAAACTCAATTCTTTCCAAATCAAGACTCAATTGCAAATGACTCCAAGCTTTATTAGACACGAATTTTTCCTTCTTTTCCTTCTTTTCTTTTTCATTTCATTTTTCTCTTTTTTTTCTTTTGTTTTTTCTTTCTTGCATTTTTCATGACTTGTTCACCTCTTAGTAAGCAAAAGTAGCCAAAGTTAAAGCACAATTTCACTCATGTGGCATTAAGATCATACACCTCACGGAGAATTAAAATTTCAACCCAAATATCCTTCACAAAAGGACTACAACGACGAACTACTCAACCAAAGTAAGTTGTTTACGGAATGTAGTTTTTCTTGTTGGCAAGTGAAATGACATGGCTAGGCTCAAAATGGGTTACAAAAAGGGAATCCCGACTCGAGGGTGAAAAATAGGCTAATTTAGCTATATTTGAGGTTACTTTATTTTAACAAAATCGTCTCAATATACACATCAACACTTCTACAGAATCAAGGAACGAGCTCCATACTTATGCGTTTTGACATGACACACAACGCAAGGAAAACTACTCACAAATACCTAACGGGGCCGATTTGATGGACCGGCCATAAGGAGGCTATATCCTCACATATGAGTAGCTATGTCGGTCCTAGGTCGAGTCTCGGTCCTAATACGGTCTCACAGGGTGGTCGCAAGTTGGTTGTTAAGCTAGACTTCCTGGTTCTTGCAAGTAAGAACCCTAACATGTGTCATCAAAAGGCACAAGTTATCAGAAGGGGAATGACACGGGCAAACCAATTATCATCATTGACGACATATACCCTCCACATTTGGACCCTCTATGCAACTATTTACAAACAAGATGCAACATATATGAAATACAACTAAACATATGAACAAGCTACGTGAATGCAAGAGTGAACACATATATACATATCTACTATAAATACACACAATATCTAATCCTAACAGCACAGCAACAACACACGCATATCCAAAACGGTTCTCAAAGGGAACACCCACATCAAATATCTCGTCCTCCTCCATGCTAATATATACAAAAAGAAAAGGAAGGATAATAAAGGAGAAAGGATTGGAAGAATTTTATCAAGCGTCTTCTCCGATGCATTGCGTGCATTGCCTATCAAAATGGTTAGGACAAGCCAATATATATAATATAAACAATGCAAAAATTTTGAAATTTTGAAATTTTTAAAATTTTTCAATTTCTAGGCATTTTTTGTATTTTTCTCAAATTAACAAGTAAATATATACAAATATATACAAATATACACAAGATGGATATTTTCCTCCCCACACTTAAAATTTACATCGTCCTCGATGGAACGAAATATAGGGAAGAAATAGGAAAAATAAAAGACATGTTTTTGTAATTTTGAAAATTTTCTTGAAATTAAAAACTTGTTTTTGTTATTTTTTGAAATTTTCTTAAAATAAAATAACTTGTTTTTGTTTTTTTTTTTGGGCCTCCTCCCCACACTTGGTATTTACAACATCCGAAGACGGATGAAGTGTGGTTAAGAGATAATTTTTGAAATAAAAGAACATATTTTTGGAGTTTTGAATATTTGAAATACACAACATGTTTTTGTATTTTTAAATAATAAAATTTTCTCCCCACACTTATTTATTTACATAATTTCCAATGGAAATAAAATGTGTGGAGGAAATTTCGGAAATTAAATACATGTTTTTGATTTTTTTTTTTTTACATTTTTTTTTATGTTTTTAAATAAGGATGCAATGCATGATCCTAACTAAATGCAAAAATTGAAGTACGATGCAAATTATTCTATATGAATGCAAACCTATATGTGACAATTAGAGTTGTTTATGGACCGTATCGTCCGATAACCCAACCCATCCGGCCCTTATTTTTAACGGGCTTGCACACAAAATTTTCTAAAAAATGGGTCGTAGCCTGGAGAAGCCCTGCCCGATTAAGTAAATGGGCCGGACATGGACACGAGCTTTTCTAAACGGGCCAACCCGTCCGCCCACTAAAAATATAAGATAATAAATTTTCAATTTATTTGTGTATATTAATTGTTTTATATTATAAATAATGATTTTTTAATGAAAGAAAATAAAAGCATATTTTATTTAATAATGTCGAACCTAAGTTCAAATTTCAAATCAAGGTATGAGATATAAAAAGTAGTTTAAGTTGATGTTATTCTATACCGATTAAGTAATTAACAGTTAAAGTTTAGTATTACGGCCCATTAGTCCATGGGCTGCCCGACTTTTGACTAAAGGGCGGGTAAGGGTAAGAATAATTGGCCCATAATTCTGACCCGGCCCACCCACTATAATCTGAAAGGACAACTTTTTTATTCACGACCCGGGCCATATCGGCCCAAGCCCGCATTTGAACAGCTCTAGTGACAATATATTACATGAATTTAAATTCTAATGTAATCCTATATGAACGCAATTACATGAAACTATTTCTAATATATTAAAAGTAAACTAAATGCAAGCTATTCTAGTTAGGCATGACAGATTTGGATTTAAGGAGTCATACTCGTGCTTTGGATTGATATGGGAGCAAGGCAAGCCGTCCACTCGGCCACCTAGGCATCGATCTAAAAATCCGATTCTTCTTCTTCTTCTTCTTCTTCTTCAATGTCATCCCCGAACTCCTCCTCCCGGATTAAGTCATCTGTGTTAATCGGAATTGGGTTCTCACCCGACACGAATAAACCTCCCGTTATGTAGTCACCCCTCGAACCGGAGGCTCCACCGGGATCACCACCGCCAAAAACAGAGGGCATGCCTCCAAACCATGTAGCATCGTGCCCCTCTCCATGAGTAGCCGGAGTCGGGAAGGTGGGGTTGCTAAAGTAGTCGCTTTGGAGTTTAATGTCCCCATAAACGATGGCCCCACTTTCACTAACATACCCCCAATCCGGGGCAAGGTAGTAGGAAGGGTGAAGACCGGATGGATGCCTATATCCCCATCTCTTCTAGTCGTCATACATGGGGAATTAGCCAATTGATTGGTCGACGTAAATCCGGTCCAACCATTTTTGCATTTTTAGCCGCTCACTCGCGGTCGTTTGAAGGTTCAAGTTCACGTTGTTCATGAACTCGACAAGTGAGTCGGGACAAGTGAATTGTTGAGGTGGAGCCGGTTGTTGACTTGATGACGCCCCCCCCCCCCCCTCTCTCCCCCCCCCCTCCTTCCTCCTATTGTTGGTAGGACCAAGGTGTGGGGTAATATCCGTATAATACCCTTAAATTATAGGATTATAACGCAAAATTTACATGTGATTATAGTCATGAAACGAAAAACACAATGAAACGATTAAGAAATAGAAATAACCTCCGGTCCTAGTGCAAAAGGCAATGAGAGATCAAGATAGACCTCCTCCTAAATGATGCACCCAAGATTGTCCGAGATATGCCCTTGTGCTAGAGAGAATCCCCTAATTGCCTTGCAATATTGAGGGGATTGTTTTGTGAGTTTGTGTTGGATGATAGATCCGGAATTCGGGAGGCACAATTCCCAAAACCCTAAAATTTTAGCAAATGAATTGTTAGGTTAGACAAGAGGAGAAAACTCCCCTTTTGTCTATGTAAGCCTCGGCCAAACCGAGTGAGAGGAGAGAAATGGGCTTTTCATTTCCTCTTCACTTAAACTCGTGGTCCGGTCCATAATTCGCTAAGTGTATATGACGCGGTTTCATTATAAACTGTTATCGGTTATCGGAAATTAAGGCATCAACTAATAATACGGGTTAGTTGAATTATTAATACATGTCCGACAAAAAAATATTGTATAATTATATTCAATATACATTTAATTAAATATAAAACGCTATATTCAATTTTACAAATTAATTGCTTAATTTGCCTTAGCCAATTTTATTTAATCCGTATTAAATAAAATATCTCAACATCACATATTAGACTAATTACTAGTCAAATAACTCGGACTAACTGGTTAGTCAAATTTGGCATCTACATGACTGTATATTCATACCGTCACATCTCTCAAACGTATCCTATAGGTGTGACTTTTAGGGACCAGTTGATCACCGCCATCTGTATGACAATAACGTCAAACTTATCTAGCAAGCCAACCGTTATTGATAAACGTGGATCAACTGATTATGATACAAAAAGTATGCCCTTTGATCCTTTTAGAGATTTATAAGTCCTTGCACTAACTGTTAAGGACACCAACCCCAACAAGCTCCCACTTGTCCGTACAAGTGTATGTGCAATGACGTTATCTCGCACTAACGGAGGACACAAGCTCCAACAAACTCCCACTTGTCCGTACAAGTGTATGTGCGATAACCGATTCTCATATTCATTTAAAATTTCTCCCACTCAATGTAAAACAATTTGCAGATCTGGATCCACAAAGGTCGTATTTTACAATCGATCTGTATCTAGAGTGGTTTCCCCGACTAGAGAGTAACTTAACTGATAAAACGAATCCGTATCCGAGCATGGCCATGCATTTCGATTCTGACTCCTCCTCGAGTGGCCCTGAGAAATATCTAGTACCTGATAAAGGCTGAATATTTCCTTCAACTCGACTCCTTCCGATCTAAGCACAGCATGAAATGACCCAGAAAAAATCTACTTGGCCCCCTGTTACGGATGACCGTGAGAAAGAAACCAAAGTCACCCAAATTCTGCCTTAGTCTCAAGAGACAGTCGATAGTCAAAAGAATCGACTCTTAGGATCACCATGGGTCCTATCCACGACCGGGCAGCGAATGTTATAAAACATTTAGGACTCCACGTTGATGTCACAATGGTGTCCTACGAAATATCCGTATAAATCGCCTCGTGATTGGTGGTCAACCGGTTGACTTATGGCTCGTTGAACCCACCATCAACCAACGTCACAAAATAATTGCCAGAGTTATCAGCTCATGTGGGCAATTAAGGACTGAAAAATATAATGTTCGTTCAGTTCACTTTGTGGTGTTCAAAATTTGTCGTACAAATCCACATGAAAAACAAAATATATATAAAATATCAAAACGATGATGTTGTATAGAGTACAAAAGCGAATGAATCTAATCCATAAAAGAGTACTACAACTTAGGAACACGTTTAATTCCCATGGAATTAACATGCCCTTCATGCTTATCTTGTCGTAATGCTTTAGTGAGAGGATCTGCTATGTTATCATCGGTAGCAATCTTGTCTATCACTACTTCCTTTTGCTCCACGTAATCTCGGATTAGATGAGCTTTCCGTTGTACATGTCTAGACTTGTTGCTAGACTTAGGCTCCTTAGCTTGGAAGATGGCACCACTATTATCGCAATAGATGGTGATCGGGTCATTCGAACTAGGCACTACAGATAGCCCATGTAAGAATTGACGCATCCATATCGCTTCCTTTATAGCTTCAGACGCGGTATAGTACTCGGACTCGTCGTAGAATCACTTGTAACAGTGATTTGTTTCGAACTCTTCCACTGATCGCAGCGCCATTAAGAGTAAAAATGAATCCAGACCGAGATTTCGAGTCATCTCGATCCGTTTGGAAGCTAGCATCACAGAACCGGTTGCGCATAGCTTTTGAGGGCCTCCATAAGTCAATGCCCAATCTTTAGTCCTCCGTAGGTACTTAAGAATGTTCTTGATGACCAGCCAATGTGATTCACCGGATCTTTGTTGGAATCGACTTGTCATACTCAATGCATATGCCACGTCCGGACGTGTGCATATCATGGCATACATGATTGATCCTATAGCCGAAGCATAAGGAATCCGTGTCATGCGCTCTTTCTCTTCCGGTGTCTCTGGTGCCTGAGACTTGCTCAAATGCACCCCTGGAGACATAGGAAGGAACCCCTTCTTGGAGTTAGTCATGCTGAATCTCTCTAGGACTTTGTCTATGTAAGACTCTCGATCGAGAGATAGCAACCGTCGTGATCTATCTCGATAGATACGGATGCCCAGAATTCTTTGTGCCTCTCCCAGATCTTTCATCTGGAAATGGTTTTTCAACCATACTTTCACCGAAGTTAAGAGAGGTATGTCATTCCCAATCAGGAGTATGTCGTCAACATACAATATTAGAAAGACAATCTTGCTCCCACTCGACTTGATATATAGACATGGTTCCTCGACCGATCGAGTAAATCCATTCTCTTTTATCACTTGGTCGAAGCGATGATTCCAACTCCTTGATGCTTGCTTAAGTCCATAAATGGAACGCTTAAGCTTGCAAACTTTCTTAGGATGTTTAGGATCGATGAAACCTTCGGGTTGTACCATGTACAACTCTTCCTCCAAAACCCCGTTTAAGAAGGCGGTTTTCACATCCATTTGCCAAATTTCATAGTCATGAAAAGCGGCAATCGCTAAGATAATCCGAATGGAACGCAGCATGACTACGGGTGCAAAAATCTCATCGTAGTGCAAACCTGGCACTTGGGTGAAACCTTTAGCAACTAGTCGTGCTTTGTAGATATCTTGTTGACCTTCCACTGAATGCTTTATCTTGTAAAGCCATTTGCATTGAAGGGGACGAACCTTAGCAGGTAAGTCAACAAGATCCCACACGTTGTTCTCATACATAGAGTCCATCTCGGATTGCATGGCCTCAAGCCATAGCTTTGAGTCAGAACTAGTCATGGCACCTTTATAGGTTGCGGGTTCACTACTCGTTAAGAGTAGAACGTCATCTATGTCATGTTCCTCGACCATACCAATGTATCTGTCCGGAGGAATAGAGACTCTTCCCGATCTCCTAGGTTCCTCAGGAATGTTAACTGCAGCCGGGATTGAAGGAATAGGTTCCTCCAATAGTTGCTCGGTATTTGGTTCTGGAATCTCCGACAGGTCGAAGGTTCTATCACTCTTTGCATTCTCGAGAAATTCCTTTTCTAAGAATGTCGCACTAGCCGCAACAAAAACACGTTGTTCGGTTGGCGAATAGAAGTAATGACCAAGTGTTCCTTTAGGATAACCTATAAAGTATGTCTTGACCGATCGCGGGCCGAGCTTATCCTCGTGTCTCCACTTGACATAAGCCTCGCAGCCCCAAACCCGTATAAAGGACAAGTTAGGGACCGTTCCCTTCCATAGTTCATATGGAGTCTTGTCAACAGCTTTAGACGGACTTCGGTTAAGTATTAGAGCGGCTGACAAAAGAGCATAACCCCATAATGAATCAGGTAAAACCGTGTGACTCATCATGGATCGAACCATATCAAGTAGTGTTCGATTTCTCCGTTCGGACACACCATTCAATTGAGGTGTTCCGGTGGAGTTAAGCGTAGGGCAATCCCACGTCTTTAAGGTGTTGATCAAACTCGTGAGAAAGATACTCGCCACCACGATCCGAACGCAGTGTTTTAATCTTTCTACCCAATAGGTTCTGTACCCTATTTTGGTATTCCTTGAATTTCTCAAAGGATTCACTTTTGTGCTTCATTAAGTAGACATAGCCATATCTACTTAAATCATCCGTGAAAGTGATGAAATACCTATAGCCTTCTCGTGCGGTGATTGACATAGGGCCACATACATCCGTGTGTATGAGTCCTAATAGGTCGCAGCCGCGCATTCCAACACCTTTGAAGGAAATACGAGTCATCTTACCGATGAGACATGATTCACACGTGCCAAATGATTGAAAATCAAAGGCCGAGATAGCTCCATTTTTAATGAGCTGTTTTACGCGTTTCTCATTAATGTGTCCCATACGGCAGTGCCATAGATACGTTTGATCTTTGTCACCAACCTTTAACTTTTTATTCATTACGTGTAATATTTCGGTCGTCTGATCTAAAACATAAATTCCGTTCATGGAGACTGCCTTGCCATAAATCATATCGTGTAAAGAGAAAATGCAAGCATTATTTTCTATTACAAATGAAAAACCAAGTTTGTCAAGTGCAGAAACTGAAATAATGTTTTTCGAAAGACTAGGAACATAATAGCAGTCATATAATGACAACTCAAATCCGCTAGGAAGCTGGATCACATATGTCCCCTTTGAGATAGCAGCCACTCTTGCTCCATTCCCAACACGCAGGTCCACCTCACCCTTTACGAGGGGTTCGATGTTTCGGAGCCCCTGCACATGATTACACAGATGAGAACCACAACCAGTATCAAGTACCCAAGTTCCGTAACTTGCGTGGTTAATCTCAATCATATGAATAAAAGTAGAAGAGAGAGAAGACATACCAACAGGTTTAACACGACCTGCCTTTAAGTCCTCATGATAAACAGGACATGTACGCCTCCAATGCCCAGTCTTGTGGCAATGATGGCACTCCATGTTTTCATTCTTGCTCTTTGTCGTGCCTGATGAGGTGCTCGACTCACCAGGCCCACTCTTACCTGAACCCGACTTCTTGAACTTCGGTTTACCTACTGCTAGGTTTGCCTGAGCTTTGCCCTTACCTTTCCCTTTGTTGGACACAACGAGAACATCCTGTTTCACGCTCCCACTGAGCTTCATGTCCTTCTCGGTCTGTACGAGAAGGGAGTGCAGTTCATGTGGGGTTTTCTTCAAATCATTCATATAGTAATTCGCTCTAAATTGCGAAAAACCATTGTGGAGTGAATGAAGCATGCGGTCGATAACAATGTTCTCGCTAATGTTACAATCAAAGGTCTCCAGCTTCTCGACATTCTCAATCATGCTGAGAATGTGTGGGCTAACAAAGTTGGCCCTTTCGGAGTCTCGCATCAAAGAAGCGAGTGGTATGCTCATAGGTCACGATTCTCGGTGCTTTCGAGAATTCCTTGGTGAGCGTGGTGAAAATCTTGTTTGCACCATGGGCTATGAAGCGTTTCTGCAAATTGGATTCCATTGCAAAAATGAGTACGTTTTTAATCGCACCCGCTTCCATACAGAAATCATTAAACTTGGTGATTTCAAAGACTCTAGCCGTGGGACCTGGGTTTGCCGGGAGGGGCTCTAATAGATATTTGAGCTTCCCGTCTGCAGCAGCAGCATTCCGTAATGCCGCCTCCCAGTCCCCGAAGTTGGATCCATCATTCTTCAGTCGAGTAGACTGATTCATCTGATTCATGAAGATCCGAAGCCAGGACTCACGGTCCAATGTGGCACTTGGCATTGGGTTATCAGTAGAACCAGCCATTTGTTATTTGCAGTTTAAATATACGTGATCTACACTGAAAAATAAAGAAAAACAAAAACGAAATAAGCAACTCATCAAGGTGATTTAAGTCTATTTAAAATTCATTTTAACATGTAGACTCAATGCACTTGCATAATTGATCTCCCTCAAGAATGATACAAGTGATCCCAAGACTCAATTTCTGTAAATTGATAAGCCAACTGTTTAGCTAATTCTTCCGGAAGAACTCTTGGTCGATAGATTTCCATAAATCCTATCTATAGTCCACCATAGTCACAGGATCGTACGAGTGACCATAGTGTTGAGATAAAATAGGTCAATCGGTTCCAACTTACCCGACGTAGAAGGGGTCATATTATGCCTACCGACGAAGAAGGGACTCATTGGAGTTTGACCTATAAAGACCGTTCTCAATTTTGGTTTATACGAGGAAGATCCCATCAACTTAATTATAATTCATTTTAAGTGAACGAATAACTAGCGTCTGCGTGAATGAATTAATTTAGGTGATGGCTTAGCATGATCGTGTGACATGAGAATGTCAATGAAAACTAACTCGAGACCTCTATATGTGTCAGTTTTCATGTAATTATTAGGTGGTTTGGTTTTTAGGCGGAATATGATGCATACTATCGTTACAATAAAAAAAATAAATGAATGCGATACGTAAATAAAAATTCATAGTGTGGCCTATCCTAGTAAAAAGAACAAAATACAACTTTGGAATCCACCGTTGGACCCGAAAGCTTGTCTTGGTGTTCCATCTTTGTCCATGTAGCGGGAGTGAGCATCCGGTCTCCATCTTTAGTCTTCTCAAAAATTACAATTAAAATTTACAAATATAAACCTATTTACATTCTAAATAAAAACTGTAATTAAAAGAAATAAAATGGAGATACGAGATCTCAAAATACAACCAAGACCGTGTTCCATCATTACGGTAACACGTTCTACTAAGGCCACACTAAGTTACAACCGTTTGCAAAATAATTAAATACGTAATTAAAAGGCATTCAAAACATTCAAAATATAAACAAGAACGATAAATTAAAATGCATCAACTAAAATTAAATTTATTCGTGACATAATTCCGTAATTATGTTAAATTTTTATCCAAACCACCAAAGATAATTAAAATTACATGACAAAACCGCTTTAGTCAAGTTAATTTTAATCCGAGATAATCCGTTACAATAAATCATGTTAAAGTAACTTTATTTTACGTGGGTGAACCGTTTCACTAACAAGCGAGAGCATAAAAACCGTTTTATGCATTAAAAAGGGCCGAAAAAAAAAAAACAGAATTTTTTTTTTTTTTTTTTTCTTCTGTACTGCTGTACGTGAACAGTACCAGTGCCCAAAATTTTTTTTTTTTTTTTTTTTTAAATGCTGTAAAAAAAACGAGAGCATCAAAAATCCCAAAAAAATTTACACGGCTCAAAAACGTGAGCAACAAAGGATCAAAACAAAACGGTTTGATAAAACACAATTGTAATCTTAATCTAATCCGTATAGAAAACAAACTACAATTGTTAATCTTCAACATATTGCAATAATTATCGGTTAAAATTGTAACATGTGAAGAACGAAAGAAAACAAGAGATCGAATGACCTAAAAATTGTGTGGCACGCATAACGATGCAAAAAAAAAAAAACAGAAAACAGGCCGTGTAAAATGGAGGCCACACGGTTTTCAAAAAAAACTTGCCACACGAAAATTTATGCAATCATTTTGATCGATCTTTAACAAATTGCAATGAATATCGATTACAATACAATATGCAAAGATCGAAAATGAACACAAGACGATCAACACCGTGTAAACTTGACACGGTTTCCAACACAAAAAAAAAAACGCAGCATATGAAAAATGCCGAGACAAAAAAAATTGTGCGAAGGGAAAAATTTCAGCCGCACCAATTTTTAAACAAAAATCATCGATTCAAAAATCGTTTGATGAAAAACACATATAAAAATTTACGTGGCCTCGCTCTGATACCACTTGTGGGGTAATATCCGTATAATACCCTTAAATTATAGGATTATAACGCAAAATTTACATGTGATTATAGTCATGAAACGAAAAACACAATGAAACGATTAAGCAATAGAAATAACCTCCGGTCCTAGTGCAAAAGGCAATGAGAGATCAAGATAGACCTCCTCCTAAATGATGCACCCAAGATTGTCCGAGATATGCCCTTGTGCTAGAGAGAATCCCCTAATTGCCTTGCAATATTGAGGGGATTGTTTTGTGAGTTTGTGTTGGATGAGAGATCCGGAATTCGGGAGGCACAATTCCCAAAACCCTAAAATTTTAGCAAATGAATTGTTAGGTTAGACAAGAGGAGAAAACTCCCCTTTTGTCTATGTAAGCCTCGGCCAAACCGAGTGAGAGGAGAGAAATGGGCTTTTCATTTCCTCTTCACTTAAACTCGTGGTCCGGTCCATAATTCGCTAAGTGTATATGACGCGGTTTCATTATAAACTGTTATCGGTTATCGGAAATTAAGGCATAAACTAATAATACGGGTTAGTTGAATTATTAATACATGTCCGACAAAACAGTATTGTATAATTATATTCAATATACATTTAATTAAACATAAAACGCTTATATTCAATTTTACAAATTAATTGCTTAATTTGCCTTAGCCAATTTTATTTAATCCGTATTAAATAAAATATCTCAACATCACATATTAGACTAATTACTAGTCAAATAACTCGGACTAATGGTTAGTTAGTCAAATTTGGCATCTACATGATCGTATATTCATACCGTCACATCTCTCAAACGTATCCTATAGGTGTGACTTTTAGGGACCAGTTGATCACCGCCATCTGTATGACAATAACGTCAAACTTATCTAGCAAGCCAACCGTTATTGATAAACGTGGATCAACTGATTATGATACAAAAAGTATGCCCTTTGATCCTTTTAGAGATTTATAAGTCCTTGCACTAACTGTTAAGGACACCAACCCCAACACAAGGTGGAGGTTGTTGGAAGGGACCAATTTGGAAGAAAGTAGGGGGCAAGTTATAATGCATTGTCGTTTGGGTGGGTTGTTGACGGTCGCGCCGGTAGACAATGGGTTGATCTTACGGAGGATCAACATTGTCCTCCTCCACTTCAAGTTCAAGCAAATAGTGCTCTAGACCCGGCACTATCTTCATCTTGGGTGCATTTGGGAGTGGCACCGAGTTCTTGACAATTTCCATAACCCGGATTTGCCAATAATCAAGACGGTCAATCGGGTTCCTCATTATCCATTTAAGGGCGTGTTGAATGTAGTCCTTAGAGAGGGTAGTTGTGAGATCCCGTAAAAAATCTCCTTTTTTAAATAGATAAATAATTCGGAGGAGTCGCCAGTAGGTTTTATACAAAAACATACAAAAATAAGGTTAACGGAAAAGGCCCCTTTTGATCTCTGGAATGGGGACTGATCCGTCACTTCGGTCCTAACCAAAGATTCCGGATTCGAGGGTAAAGGTACGGTAAGGGAAGGTGTTAGGCACCCGGACTGCCCATCAAACTGACGGCCTTTACTATTTATTTATAATATTATATATTTGACGAAATTTGACAAACTTTATACAATTATTTACATGGACAATTTACGAGGTTAGTTTATATACGATTATACTGATTATACGAAAAAAATAAAAATAAATAAAAGGGCAAAATAAAGAGTAAAGAAAACGTATTCAATTTTGGTACCCTCAGGCCTATCTGGATGTTGACTATTAATGAATTTCGATTTTGTCGTAAATTAACGGCTCTAATGCGCTTATATGGAACTGGGACGATTTTACGTAAAGTATGATTTTGAATCTGGAACAGTATATTTTGAGACAGAGAATAAAAGTAGAATTTCTGGACTGGTTTGATCTTAGCTCTCGGTATCACTTTTGTGCTCTCCGTATTACTATACGTGAATATCCTCCTCTGTCTGGCCCCCCAAATCATGAGATGTAGTTTAGTATTTATACTAGTTGGGTACGTAATCCGTCCGGATGCGGATACTAATGGTAGTATTTACCGTGCTTCTGCGTGTATTTGAGTCGTGATCAATACAAAGTCTATTCTTATTCTTATACTCCGTAAACTCCAACACTCTTTCTGTCTATTTTTTATCCTTTGTCTCTAGCGCACAAGTTGATATGGTCTCCTTGTCTTCTTTGCACGTGCAAATATTTGGTCACTACCCATCTCATTCAACCACACTCTAATATGTGCCTTATAACTAAAGGTGGCAATCGGGTCACTCGGGTCGGTTATGGGTCGGGTCATTTCGGGTTCGGGTTATGTCGGGTCAGTGATGGGTTCGGTTCGGTTCGGTTCATGTTGGGTCGTTTTCGGGTCGGGTCATCAACGGGTGGCAAGTCGGGTCGGGTCAGTGTCGGGTCATGTTATCAGCATATATTTTATCTTATATATTTCGTTTTAGTTGATAATTTTATGTATAAATAATAGACAGGTGTATTAATTGTAGTTTTAAGTGAAAATAATTAAGATGAATGTCAATTTGGTGTTATTTAAACCACTATTAAGTTAGTTCATTATCGGGTCATCTATCGGGTTGAGAAAATATCGGGTCACGGGTCGGGACGGGTCGGTTTAGGTCGGGTTCGGGTTGGAGAAAATAAGGCTGTTATCGGTTATCAGGTCGGGTCGGGTCGGTTTCGGTTCACCCAATTTTCGTGTTGTATCGGGTCGGGTTTCGAGCGGGTTGGGTCGGGTTCCTCGGGTCGGCTCAGCTTTTGCCAGCTCTACTTATAACACGACTATTTCTCCATCATTCGCTATTAATTTTGGGCCAGTACCACGAAAAAATCCCCAAAAAACCCTAAATTTCCCACCGCCTTTTCACCTCGCCCTCTCCTCTCTCGCTGGTGACCTCACCGCACCTCTTTAGGCCGCCGGCGAGAGCCTCCTCGCACCCTTATCTTCTTCAATCAGAGTATTTCCTCTTCTATTGCTGTTATTTGCTATATTCAGGTGGTGGCCGACTTTTTTCTCTGGTGTGGTTGGTGGATGCGTCTGTTCTTTGTTTTTAAACTCCAGCGTCGACTTTAATCGGGTTAGTGGGTTTGAAATCTCTGTGCTTTCTTCCTCTTTCTCTAATCAATTACTCACATCTTTCGTCCTATGTGACTTGAATTCCGTCGAGACTGGTTCTAGTTGCTTCTCATTTCGTCTCTGGTTCAGTTTAGCTCTTTGTCAATGGATTATAGGTCTCTTCTTCTTGATCTTGGTGAATTGTTGATCATGGATGACAATGGTTTAGAGGATGATGATTTAGTTAGGTGGATTATGAGTATGGGAGAGCCTTCTTTTTACTCCATTCATATGATAAAGGATCGTGGTAATTTCCTTTTCAAAGATGGCAATTTCTGCCTCGCTATTAGTCTTTATAAGTTGGCTCTTAATTTCCTCTCATGTCTTGCCGTTCCACCCACTCATAATCAGTCAGAGGCCTCTTCCCTTGCCATATCCCTTGTGCTAAACTTAGTTGCTTCTGAGTTAAAGCTGTCTCGTTATATTGAGGCCCGCTGTTTGTGCAATCAAATCCTAAACATTGATCTGTGTAATGTGAAAGCCTTATACCATCGTGGCTCCGCCTTAAAGAAATTGAATTTCCTTGCGGAGGCACTAGATGAATTTGAGCATGCCTCGAATCTAGACCCGAATAATAAGGATGTTGCTCGTGAGTTGAGCTCTGTATCTGAATGCTTACTTTTGAATCCCAATGATAAACGTATCGCTTATCATTTTGATCCCTTAGGTAGAGACAAGAAAGGTAAGAAACCTCTTCTAATTGCTCAGATGGACAACAAGTTTGTAATTCCTGATGTTGTGAGTGAAGCCTCTTGTAGTAGTAGTAGTATGGAGTTGTTGGAAAATGCGTTATGCAATGAGCAATCTGCATGTAGCGGGAGTTCAGACTTGCTTACGGACTCTAACACCATCTCCGAGTCTTACTCTCCCTCACCAGTTGAGTATGATGGTAAACCCTCTCTTTTTTTTACCCCGGAAACTTCCAAATGCAGCTTCTCTAACAAAAAGCAAGCACACAAAAAATTGTATCTGTCTTCAAAAGATTACGAAAACTTGATGCTTGGGAGGAATTTGCAAATTTTCCATCCTAAATCGGGGGCTTACTTGAAGGTTCGCCCCCTCTTCACACAAACTTCCTAGTTTTGCAGGAATTCCTCTTGAAAATCCTTCACGGGAAGCAGTAGTTCCTTCTTTTTCCCCTTCGCCTATGAATCATTTTACTACTGTGGACATTGGTTCACCTAATAATTTGGTTAATTTTCATGAAGAAATTGATTCTCATGAGGTTAAGCGACCTCATTTGTCACATGATAAGATTTCCGATCACTCTAGGGAGGTTTGCAGAGCTTCTTTGACTGATAACACCTTTTTGGACCAACCTGAGAAAGTCGGTCCTAACCCCTTGCCAAGTCAAAGCTAAGTGAGTTTATTTTCTCAGCTCTGAAGAAGCATTCAATCACAGCATGTAACAGAGCATGTAGCCGGATTGTGGGAAAGTCTTCTTGCCAACATTGTTTGAATCATGTTCGAACTAAGGTAAAGAACAAGTCTATGTTGAAGGTTAGCCGTTCATCTATTTTTTGCAGGTTTATGAGAACAGGAACTTTGAAGATGGTTGGAGGTTTTAAGAGAAAGGAGGAACGCTCGATCCAATTTGACTATCATCCCTCGTTTAAAAAGCGTCGTCTTTGTGTTCTTGTCAATTCTGTTTGTAATATTAATTATGTTAGTTGTGTTTCTACTCGTTTAGAGGGTTGTAATGACGCTCGATTTGTTTTGTAACTGGTTTGTATGTACTCATATATTATGTAGTATATAAAAATAGTACACCTTTGTCAAAAAAAAAAGTTTGGGCCAGTAACAAATTATCTTAACTACTATCCAAAATATTATGAAATGGATTAAACGGAACTGAATAAGAATATGAGGCTTTTCAAAGGTTGTGTGTTATTTTGCGTAATTTACGGGGAAATAAGTGTAAAGAGCCATTAATTATAACATTATCAATTTTCATTTAGTCACTAAATTTTAGCCTCATCATCGGGTACCCATAAGGCCAGCAGACAACTTTGATGTGTCTACAGAAGCCCCCACTTTGACCGAGTATTAGTAAGACGAAGGTCATAGTATTCCGGTCGGGACAGATAAAGGTTAAGAAATGTACTTGGGCCTCTTATATTACCTGTTTGGAGTAGCTGGAATTTGGCTGAGCAAAACTTTGTTTTACTAATCTGGAATGAAGCTGGTAAAACTTTGTTTCACCAATCTGGCATGCCAAAACTTTGTTTCGCCGGTCTGGAATCTGGTAAATCAAAACTTTGTTTTGCTGGTCTGAAATCTGGAATAGCCAAACTTTGTTTAGCTGGTCTGGAATCTGGTATCTGGTATCTTGTATAGTGAAACTTTGTTTCACTGGCTTAAATCTGGAAATGCAAAACTTTGTTTCGCTTAAGGTTGAGACTGCGAAATCTGATTTCACAAGCTCGGATACGTGTTAGGGTCCGCCAACCGAGGAATTTAAAATTTTATTTTGAATTGGGTTTAGAATGTAAAATCAGATTTTACAAACTAGGATGCAAAATTTTATTTCGCAAAGGCAATTTCAGAAAATTTATTTTAAGAACTCAGATGCATGTCAAGGCTTGCCGACCAATTGATTTTAAATTGCAAAATTTTGTTTCGCAAAAAGGCAAGTTCAGAAAATTTTATTTTAAGAACTTAAATGTATGTCAGGGCCTGCCAACCAATTGATTTGAAAATTGAAAAATTTTATTTTGCAAAAAGGCAAGTTAAGAAAATTTTATTTTAAGAACTCAAAATACATGTTAGAGCCTGCCAACCAAAGGATTTGAAAATTGCAAAATTTTATTTCGCAAAAAGACAAGTTCAGAAAATTTTATTTTAAGAAGTCAAAATGCATGTCTGGGCCTACCGACCAATTGATTTGAAAACTGTAAAATTACATTTCGCAAAAAGACAAGTTCAGAAAATTTTATTTTAAGAACTCAAATGCATGTCAGGGCCTGCCGGCCAATTGATTTCAAAATTGCAAAAAATTATTTCGTAAAAAGGAAAGTTTAGAAAATTTTATTTTAAGAACTCAAATGCATGTCAGGGTCTGCCGACCAAGTTTAATTTAAAAAATTTATTTCGAAAAAAAGCTATATTTGAAATCAAGAAATTTTATTTCATGAAATGGGCTGGAGAATTGCAAAATTTTATTTCACAAAAAGATAAGTTGAATATATTTTATTGATTTGGAAACTGGAAAAATTTTATTTTACGAGAAGATGAGACTTTATGAGAAAGCCCACACTTTGGATGAATCTGGAAGATGAATGACAAAGTTATTGACTGGAGATCTGGAATAGTTAGTGACAAATATATAACATCTAAAATGCATATGCATGTCCTAGATATGATGCAAGTATGAATGCAAAAATTGGAGTTTCGAAAACATTGAAAATGAGTATTGAAAAAGTGTTTATTTTTATTTTTTGAAAATATTTGGGAAAAGTTGGGGTCTGACATTAATGTGATTCAAGTAGAAGGACTGGATACTGACTTAACTTTTTTATTGTAGAAGTAGCTTCTAACAATTTCTCTTGTTTGGAGAATGATTGTAACATTTTTGTTTGACCTGCTAATTTGAGTTATATTTTTGATGAGTTCTACCCTCTTTACACTAACAAACTCTGCTAATTACCCAAAACTAATAGCATAGAAACAAAATACTTTTGTGACCGTAAAAACTTAGTGTACATCTCTCGAATTCTTAGATGCTAAATAACGAGGGTGATAAATGGAATGGAGTAGAAGGTTCTATAGTGTTCTGACACTGGAGATCTTTGCATCTCTCTCATTCACTTAAATGAATGAAGAGATCGTCCCAAGAGGTATGGAGACTTTAATACTCCGTATTTTATAATTATATAATAATAATAATATTATGTTATGTTTTATACGAATTGTGTGTGAGACGGAATAATGAAATAATAATAATAATAATAATAATAATAATAATAATAATAATAATAATAATAATAATAATAATAATAATAATAATAATAATAATAATAATAATAATACGATATACTATACGTGTATTATATACCGCACTCACCTCATATATACCCTTCCTTATCCACCCCAACACTATCCTTTTGTAATCTCACAAAATCCACAAACATGAGAGATGAGAGAAAGAGAGAAAAAGGAAGAGAAAATGGAGATTTCGTCCCTTCGCCTCGAGTTCGTAAGGTAAGACCGTCTCACTCGCTTATATATTATTTTATTCGATCCGCCTCGACCTTGACCACCCCGGGACTGACCTTGACCGACCTTTAGCCATCGTTGACCGCCCCAAAACCGTGTTTGACCGAATAGATCTAGGTATATGTTGGGTGGTGTAACTCGGTTCTAAGGCTAGTGTTTTGACCCTTGTCGTGGGCCTGACCTGGGGTGGTTTTGGGCGGTGGTTATAGGGGGTGTGAGAGGAGTTGGTGGGTGGTCGTGGGTGGCGGCATAGGTGGCAGTAGGGGCTGTTATCGCGGATTAAATGAGGGGTGCGGGTTGTGTGTGTCGCCATTATTGTTGTTGGGGATGGCGGCTGCCGTGGCTGTTGTTGGTGGTTGCTAGTGGCACGATTGTTGCTACTAGACCCACCACGGTCATGAGGAGGTAACGGTGGTGGCGGGTGGTGGCTATGGTTGTATGGGTGTGCGTGGTTGAGGGTATGGTGTTGTTAGAGGCGGTTGTGGTTGGGTCGGTTGTGGCTGCCGCCTCTGAGAGCCACCGTGATTGGTGGTGGTGGTCACGGTGGCAGAAGAGGGTAGCTAGGGTGGGTGGTGAACACGGTGGTGCAAGAGTTGTTTTGACCGAGCGTGTTTAAGACGGGATTTGAATAATTAAGACGAGTTTTATTTAATTAGTTAATTCGTATTTAAATTAATTAGATTAGTTAGTAATTAGTTATATTTAATTAATTGTATTTAGGTGATGGTTTTTGTGGAAGATTATTGTCTTCGGATTGCTTATGGATATTTGCTAAAAGTTAGGTTTATCCTACTCAGTTTCGATTATGTGTCTATTTGTTAAATGGGTTGTTTGTCATTAATTGCATTTAATGAGTCGGTAATTGGCATGTTACACGGTATCTTGCATTTATTGAGTTTGTCATGTGACACGGCTGCCGCAACCCTATCAAAAATAAAACCAACTGTTCCCTATAAAATGTAGTAGAGGCAGTCGGGTATCGAATCCACAGGGAGATTGAAAAATGTATGCTAAACTAAGTCTGTCTAGTAACCGTTTCTTGGGGTTTGATTGTTTTAATTCTATACTACGAAGTTGTAAGGAAAGAGAGCAGAGAAGAAACAAGGATTAAATTTGAGAGAATTTGGCAAATAAAGAGATATAGCCAGGACAGTCGGTTCACCATGGTTTTCTAGGAATCCAATCTAGGGTCACAGGTCAGCATAGATTCGGTTTGCAGGGTAATGAAAAGGTTCTCTCGATCCGTTATTCGCCCTAAAACCTTACTAGCTTAGCTTTCACCCTCACAAGCATGCCCTAATGTTCATTGCAGGTCTTACCCCTTCCAATCTCTCGATCTAGGTCAAGGTGTACCAATTCAATTAGCTAAATACGTCGACTCAAGCAGCTAATCGCTATTTAATGCAATGATTAACAACACAAACCTAATTTGTACCATACCCTAATCACCTAATCATGTTTTCCCAATTACCATGGCTCCCCTATGTTCTAGCAAAGAAGAATTAGCCATGCATGATAAATATTGAGGAAATAATAAATAGCACAACAAATAAATAGAACATAGTAATTAACAAAGGGACAAGAGAAAGGGAAATCAATAGAAGGGATGAAAGCAAGAATGAAATTGCAATAATAATTAATTGAAATAAAGATTAGAAATACCGAATACAAGAGAGTAGCAATGGAGTAATTAGGCTTCAAGAGTAGAGTTCTAAGAGAAAGAATCAGAGAGAGAGAGAGAGAGAGAGAGAAGAAGAAGAAGAAGAAGAAGAAGAAGAAGTCCCCTATGACTGCCGGCCTTTTCCTATTTATTCTAAGTTACAAATTAGGATATCCGCAAATTAACTAAAAATTGCGTATCAGACTAAACCTCTCGATCGAGTAGAATCAAACTACTCGATCGAAGACAATAAATGGCAAACATCTCGATCGAGACAACTAGGTGCTCGGTCGAGGAACTCGAAATATACCCATCTCAATCGAGTAAGCTAAGTACTCGATCGAGTTCTTTCTTCGTCCAAAGGAGTTCGATCGAATGGTTTAGGCAACCAATCTGGTCGAACAAGTGCAACAACACCATATTAGCGTAGGTTCACTCAAAGCATCTTCCGTAATCACTTCACACATCCTTAGGCAACAATATCCGGCTCCGATTCTTCTTTCTCCGAAATGCATGCAAACGGGGCAAGTTTAGGCTCGATTATGCTCCTTCCGGTTCATTCCTGCAATCAATACAAGATAAACCAAAGTAGACTATTCGGGGACATTTGTAGCGAGATACCGCATAAATAACATAGAAATGTGTGTAAATATAGGGTAAAAACCTTATATAAAATACACGCATCAAACCTCCCCAAACCAAACCTTTGCTTGTCCCCAAGCAAACTATAAATGCAACTAAAGACAACTAATGGAACATGACCAATTTATCAGCTACAAATTGTCCACCCAAGCCAATTTAATGCAACAACCAACACAGTGGCGAATGGCAAGTGCAAACAAGTTAAATCAATGCTTTAAACTATTGAACCGTCAACCTTGCAAGACTCAAATATATCGGACTCTCGCTGGTCGCTCATCGCACAGATTAAGTACAAGGTGAGTATAATTGTAAGAGATAGAAAGAAATAAAGACGCTCACCTAACTCGACCTATAAGAACATGCATGAAACTAACATGAAATCGATTTCCACCGACCGTACATATGCATTCCAACCAATCAGGACCAAGACACACGCCGAGGACTTACATATAATGTGAGGTGAGACAATTGGGTAAGAAGGGGCAAAATAGATTTGGATAAGTGGAGGTAAGCCAAGCTAGTACAACCAAAACCAAATAATCAACACATTCCGCTTCACTACTCAATACGAAACGCAAAACCATGCCATTGTGGCAAATCATCACTCACATCAACAAAAGACTCCCCATAAGAAATAATGATAAGCATGGGAGTATTATTCCACGATCTTTTTCCATATGTTTTTCCTTTTTCATTCTTTCAAATTTCTTTTTTTTTCATTTCTTTCTCATTTCACTTTCTTCTTTTTCATTCACTACCAACTTCAAAAATTTCGAGGCAAACCAAATCTGACATGGATAATAGCATACCCACAACAACCACGCAACTAGCTTGACAGGGCAGGCTAAATTTGGATGTAGTTAGGGGGTCAAAAGGCAAATTTGGCTAATGTGAAGTTAATGGGTAGTAATGAAAGAAGAGTTGTAAGTTACCTCTCCACGTGTGTCACCACCGTAAACCGAATGCATAAAGGTACTAAGAAAATAATGTCATGCACGTGCAAATTGATATTACATGTCTTATAGAGAGTACTACTCACATCCTATATGAAACTGGTCATGAATATCACCAGTTTGTCAAGCTCTAAACCTTAGAATGTATATGTAGCTTGCCAATAAGAGAGTCAAGTCTATTCGTTCAGATAAGCTTTAACCAAAAAATCGTAGATTATGCACATTACCATGCCAACAAAAATGTTAAGAATGTGCAAGGCAAGGGTAAAAGACTCAAAGTAGCATAAAAGTTCCAACGTTTCGACTCAACCTAAATGCAAAAGTAAACGAGAAAGTTTTCGAAATGTTTTTTTTTTAATTTTATAGGATTTTGTAAGTAAAATAAACAATGCATGCGAAAATAAATGTGCAGACTGAAATGCAATAAAAACAATATGCAGACACAGATATGGATGCATATGTTCCCCAAATCAAACCGTCCAATGCCCTCATTGTACCAAAAACAGGGAAAAGAAATGCAAACTGAAGAGAAAAGAAGAGTGTAAGCTCGGAAAACTTACAAGATGACGCGAATTAACGACCTCCCCAAACCAGCCAACAACATGGGAGGTCGTAAACAGCCCAGTAATAACCTCATAGAACACGAGGCAAAGCAGTAGATCTCGATCGAGGTATAAAGCTTTCGATCGAGTGGATTGGGCTTGAGAAAGTTCTCGATCGAAGAAGTAAGGCTCTCGATCGAGATGTCCCATTTTGCTAGTACTCGATCGAAGAAGGGAGGTGCTTGATCGAGAGGAATTGGCAGCAAAAGTGTTCGATCGAGAGCACAAAGTACTCGATCGAACAATCTTCATGAGAGTCCTGCAAAAACGCAGCAGACGTTCTACGGGACTAACAACATAGCTCAAATGTTCAGCCTTACACTCTAGTTCAACATGTAAATGACAAGACTTCCCATAAACCAGCTGATATGGTGATGCACCAATCGGTGTTTTAAAGGCAGTCCGATATGCCCATAATGTGTCATCTAATTTAAGACTCCAATCCTTCCGTGATTTAGAGACAACTTTAGCTAAAATCTGTTTTATTTCCCTATTAGAGATCTCGACCTGCCCACTAGTTTGGGGAGGATACCCCAAACCACGACGATGTTGGACACCGACTTTAAACAGTATAGCTGTAAGTTTCTTTTCTTTAAAATGCATCCCCCCATCACTAATGACGACCCTAGGGACACCAAATTGGGGAAAAATAATCTTTTTAAACATCTTAATTACGGTCTTGGCATCACAGTTAGGTGAAGTAATAGCCTCCACCTATTTAGACACATAATCCACAGCTACCAATATATACCTGTTACCTTTACTAGACGGGAATGGTCCTTGGAAATCAATGCCCCAGACATAAAAAACCTCGACCTCTAGAGTACCATTTTGTGGCATCTCATGTCTCTTAGAAATATTTCCCAATCGCTGGCAAGCATCACATGCTGTAACGAACACTTTAGCATCTGCAAACAAAGTAGGCCAGAAAAAACCAAATTGAAGTACCTTAGCCACGGTTCGCGACGGACCGTGGTGACCAGCATAAGAGGAAGAATGACACCCTTATAGGATTGCTTTGGTCTCCCACTGCGGAATACACCGTCTGTAGAGACCGTCTGCACACTCCTTAAATAAATAAGGATCATCCAAGAAATATCGCTTTGCGTCATGAAGAAATCGCCTTCTCTGCTGATAACACAGGTCGGGTGGCAGCTCACCAGTGACAACGTAGTTAGCCAAATATGCATACCATGGATCATGGTTAGTTTTAGAAAAAACCGCAAATAAGGAATCATCAGGGAAGGAATCATTAATAGGTAAAGGATCCTCTCCCTCCTGCTGCGGTAACCGCGACAGGTGATCAGCTACTACATTCTCTGCGCCCGTCTTATCTTTGATCGCCAGATCAAATTCCTGGAGAAGGAGTATCCATCTCAACAAATGTGGCGTAGCTTCCTTCTTAGCAAGAAGGTGTCTCAGCGCTGCATGGTCAGTAAAAACAGTAACTTCTGACCCTATCAAGTAAGAGCGGAATTTCTCCAGCGCATAAACCACAGCTAACAGCTCCTTCTCAGTAGTATACTTCACTTGAGCCTTATCCAGAGTTCGGCTCGCATAGTAAATCGCGTTCAAAGTTTTGTCTTTCCGCTGGCCTAACACTGCTCCTAGTGCATAATCACTAGCATCACACATAATCTCAAATGGCAGCTCCCAGTTGGGAGGCTGTATATATGGTGCTGAAATCAAGGCCGGCTTCAACCTGTTAAAAGCAGAAAGACACTCATCAGTAAAAACAAAGGGGGCATCCTTAAGTAACAACTGTGTAAGTGGTTTAGTAATTTTTGAAATATTCTTGATGAACTGGCGATAAAAGCCATCATGATCAAGGAAACTCCTCACTCCTTTAACATTACCAGGAGGAGGTAATTGCTGAATCACTTGTACCTTTGCCTTATCCACCTCAATGAACCTATCAGAAACTAAGTGCCTTAAGACAACTCCCTCATTCACCATAAAGTGGCACTTCTCCCAGTTAAGCACAAGATTACCCTTAATGCAGCGCTGCAACACTTTATCAAGGTTAGACAAGCAGTTATCAAAATCATTTCCATAGACGCTAAAATCGTCCATAAAGACCTCTATAATAGACTCTAATATACTCAGAAAATATCCCCATCATGCACCTTTGAAAGGTGGCAGGGGCATTACACAAGCCAAAAGGCATTCTACGATAAGCAAAAACACCTTGAGGACAAGTGAAAGTAGTCTTTTCCTGATCATCCGGATGAATAGGGATCTAAAAGAAACCTGAGTACCCATCTAAATAACCGAAAAATTTATAAGAGGCTAACATTTCTACCATCTGATCAATGAAAGGAAGAGGAAAATGATCTTTCTTTGTGGCGGCATTCAGCTGTCTATAGTTTATGCACATCCGCCAACCAGTCACAACTTTAGTAGGTATCAATTCATTTTTATCATTCTTAACCACAGTAGTTCCTCCTTTCTTAGGAACCATCTGAACTGGACTCACCCATTTAGAATGACCAACAGAGTAGATAATACCTGCATCAAGTAGCTTCATTACCTCAGCCATCACAACATCCTGCATCTTCTGATTCAGTCTGCGATGACCCTGCCTGCAAGGTTTGTGATCTTCCTCTAACTCAATCCTGTGCATACAAATATCAGGGCTAATGCCCTTTATATCATCCAAAGAATAACCCATTGCTTTCCTGTTTTTCTTAAGAACAGCTAACAAAGCGGTCAGCTGCTTATCATCCAATTTAGCACTAACAGTGACTGGATACTGGTCAGTTTCATCTAGGAAAGCATATTTAAGATGAGAAGGAATAGGCTTACGCTCATCTATTGCAGCTTCAGGCAAATCCAACACAACATCATTATTTCCTGGATTATCTCCACACTCATCTAACAACATCAAAGCTTCCAGCGGATCCTTAATCAAGGAATCCGACCAGAAATCATAAACAGACTCATCAACGATATCAACTGAATAACAAGTATCCTCTATCATTGGTCTAGCAAGTGTACCAGGCAAACTAAAATTGATGGCGTCATCCCCCACTGCAAGAGCCAACGCCCTTTTTTGACATCAATAATGGCCCCAGTTGTACATAAGAATGGTCTTCCTAGTATAATTGGGGTCCAAGTATCCTCGGCTATGTCTAGGACAATGAAATCTACTGGTACAAAAAACATGCCTACTTTGACAAGCACGTCTTCTAGGATACCTAGGGGTCGTCTAACCGATCTATCAGCCATCTGGAGGGTGATATTAGTCATTTTAAGGTGACCCATATTAAGTTTCTTGAAGACAGAGTAAGGCATGACACTGACGCTGGCTCCTAAGTCACAAAGAGCCTTATCTGTCACTTCATTTCCTATGGTACAGGAAATAGAGAAACTACGCGGGTCTTTCATTTTAGGTGGAGCTTTATTGAGAATTAAATTACTAGACTCTTCTATAAATGCAACAGTCTCAAACTCACTCATCACTCTCTTACGCGTCAAAATATCTTTCATAAATTTTCCATAAGATGGTACCTGGGTAATTAGCTCTGTGACACCCCCATACTCCAAGTGCCTTACCAGGACCACTTAATGTATAAGAACGTCACCATCTCGGTTACCCCAGGCAATGATAATCAAATGACAATGAAGAAACATAATTTAAATAACAATATAGTTTAAAGTGATTACATGATCAAACCAAAACTGTTAAACTGAAATACAAGGTTCTCATACGGTCTACTGATACAACTGTCAAAACTATAAAACATCGTCTGACATAGCGGAAGACTTCTAACTGCCACGTGATGACTCAGCCCAGCTATCCCATACGCGTCATATTATACCTGCTCAATCAATAATCGCTCACCACCCCGAATGGATCACCACAGTTTTTAAAACATTTAAACGGGGTCAGGACTAATCACACAATACAATCACAAAAAGACAAGAATCAAAACAGCTCAATTGTCACATCAACCCGAACTCCATCACCAACTCCTCAATACTGACTATACACTAAAGTGTTTAGCCGTGCCAGAGTACCCATCGCAACAGGTTACTCCTCGCTGCCAGTGGGGGACCGCAGCCGATCCCACCTAAGCCCCACTCATCTCCTTCGAGCGATAAACCCAAATCCATTAATGTGCACATCCCTAACTGCGGAAGACTTCTAACTGCCACGTGATGACTCAGCCCAGCTATCCCATACGCGTCATATTATACCTGCTCAATAACTGATCACCACCCCCGAATGGATCACCACAGTTTTTATAACATTTAAACGGGGTCAGTACTAATCACACAATACAATCACAAAAAGACAAGAATCAAAACAGCTCAATTGTCACATCAACCCGAACTCCATCACCAACTCCTCAATACTGACTATACACTAAAGTGTTTAGCCGTGCCAGAGTACCCATCGCAACAGGTTACTCCTCGCTGCCAGTGGGGGACCGCAACCGATCCCACCTAAGCCCCGCTCATCTCCGTCGAGCGATAAACCCAAATCCATTAATGTGCACATCCCTTCTGTGGCGGGTTCCACAGAAGGCGATTAATGGGCGTGAAGCCACTCCCGCAAGTGACTCCACTCAGCCAGGGACGTACCCCGAAGAACACAGACAGATACAATCACAACAATCAACAACAACCAAATCCAACAACCGTCACAATACCAATATGATACTTTAACAACAAATCACAATCAACACCAAACCACATTATGTGACTAATACTGAGTAGGGAGACCCTACCTGGAATGCAAACACAAGCAGACGATCTTATCAGCTGTCTCAGAACCTTTCCTATACGAATCCTCCTCCTATTACATAATCACATAATTACTAACAATACAACTAATCACAAAAACCCCATACCCATAAATAAGAGTTTAAACAAAAGCACTCAAATGCTATAAAATTGGTATGTAGATCTTACCCTTGATGTAAGGATCACTACGACGCAAAGAATAATGAAATCCGACCTCTCAAGCTCCGGGATTTGCCAACAACGCGGATGAAGAGAACAACGTAGTTTTAAATCTCCCTTGAGTGAATTAGGTTTATAAAAAGTGTTTAGGGAAGAAGACGATATAAAATATATACTAATCCGCGTCATTAACAAAACCCGTCAAAATATTACCCGTTAACCGACCTACTCGATCGAGTAACTAACGTACTCGATCGAGTGCCACTTACTCGATCGTCTACCAAGGCTACTCGATCGAGTACCCTACAGACAGAATACTATTTCGTAACTCAAAACACCCTTACTCGACAGAATAAGGCCCACTCGATAGAGTACCCTGAGACTCATAAAACCATAGTATTACAGTCTTCCCTCCTTAGAAAGAACTTCGTCCCCGAAATTCAACCCATACATAAAAACAAACCTACCAACTCGATTAAGACACAACAACGCAACTAAGAACTCAAAATAAAACCTCACCCTATAAAACATAAACTCCTAACACCAACTCCACCAACTACGCCTACCTCCATAACATGTCTCACGATATCGTATCAACTACATTATATCTCTCTCGACACTAACTCCATACACTACCAACACAAACGCTACTAGCTCCGTAACATATCATCCACTAGAAAATCCAATATCAATATACTCATAACATCAAACGGAATGTTACATTCTACCACCCTTAAAGGAACTTCGTCCTCGAAATTTACTCACAATCATAACCTCATCATCCAACTGTCAACATTATCGAAATATTCTCACACTCCTAAACATTACCCTAATACAAACACGGCCATAGCCTTTTAACAACATCAACCACAATATACAATATCATTCTTTATGCTACACCAACACTCTACATCGAATTATACCACGACATGCGCAATCATCAAACTCTTTTTTATCGCATCCTACTCCTCTTAAGATAAATATTACGTCCTCGTAACTCACTAATACTATATCCTTAGTTATATCTTCTCATTATTCCCATCACCATCACATGTCAAAGATAACCGCCTATAATCTAAACACTCGCTATTCATATATCTAAGGCTCTCTTACTTAAACAATTCGCATACTTCAATTCACTCGTCACACCACCTAACCTATACCTAAAAATCTTTAGCTTAACCAAAACTTTAATTGTTCCCTATTACTGCCAAAACGACATAATCCTCTATACCTGTACCTATCTCCATACTCATAACTCACGATCCACAATTATTACATACACTCACACTAGATCCTCAAGTTCTTTTCTTTCATTACCGCAAAACTCATACCTAACTTAACATGACACTAATTCCCAACACCCTACACACACTGTCTCAACGAAAGATTATGAACCACCTGCAGCTTTCAGATCATTACCACACGTGTTCTACGAATCACTTGCCATGACTATGTGCACGAATGCCTCATCTACAACAAGATCAAATGTACTGTAACAACTTCTGACAACTGTGTCCCATCAACAGAATATCACTATACCATGACAACAACGAAAACATATACAACTCTCTTTCATATCATACTCTACCCTCATTCCCAAACTGAAACTGGTAAGAAACATCAACAAACAAAACAACAGTCAACATGTTCAACCAAAACTCACAAGGAACAGCAGCAAACAAAACAACAATCTATGTTTAATTGGTATGCACTTTCGAAACTCGAATCGTAATCATCTCGCCTACTCCACCACAACCGATGATGGCATCGCAACACCGCCACCAACAGCCACACCGTAGTGCGAAAATACCCGCATCACAACATTAAGTACCGTGCGCGGATCACCACCCTAGGCACCACAACCACACCGATAGACATCGCAACATACACAATCCCATAAACACTACCTCAGAAATAACTTCTCGGACAAGAAAACTTACTCAAATCCACTTTACTAAATCATAACGCAACATATTATATGAATAAACGGACAAGCACCTCATGAACATCATCCCTACCATTTCACGGAATACACATGTATTATAAATACACATACAATTCTAACTAACCATGCCAGATCAATCAAATTATTACCATTTTTTTATCATTCAATTAGGTTACCGTACTCAACATATAGAAAATTCAGATAACAACTTTATAACTATCACACCATACAACTTATCGTGAGGTTAGAACCTCACACAAACGTTTATACACATCATAGACCCATAATCACATCCAACTAATCAATCCTGATCACGTAAGTTACCACCTGACAAAGGTTACCTCTCACCCGAGCTTAACTCGTATGCCCCTCATAACACATTCTCCCATTCGCATAATCATCACCTCCTGCCAAATATAACCATACAGCTAATACTCAACTATTAGCAACCGTCTCATAACACCACATCTTATATTTCCTCACAACCATACACAACAATCGGGTCTCTACAAAATCAACCTCTTTAGAATGACCATCTTTCCTATTTATCATTACTCTTAACCACTAGTTACAACACCTCAACCCTACTATCGTTTGGACATCAAGCCTCTTACACTCATCTCTAAACATCACGGTTTCTTTCCTATCTTCGGTTAACATTCCAAATAACTAACATCGAATTCACCAACAAGATTACCTCAACAATTTTCCCAATACTATCTTTCTCGTATTGTCATCCAACTCTCCACCAATTATCTCTTTATCGTGCAAATACTCCACCAACTTCTTTCTCCCTTAATTCCTCGAAACTTATGATTAATCATATTATCCTGAAGCTCATACATAACCATTAACTAACATCCTCATGATAGTCTCATACATCTCGACGATTCCTTACTTTTATATCACATAGCTCTGGTGAACATTTTCCTAGTTTTACTCCCCTCATTCTTTTCTTTTTACACTCGACAAAAGCAATTAACCATTCAACTCCTTATCACTTCTACCTAACTCTTTAGTGCTCCTGTTACCTTCTTATTGCTCCAAAACTCACATCTCATTATTTCATATAGATATCATCTCACTCTTTCTTACCATAGATATTCTCTTATTATGCTATCACTCACCCTTGCCACTAATCCATCCATAGAATCAACGTTTAATTGTTCAAACAATTGCATCTCCCTTTTTACATGTATAGAAATCAACATTCATTTTTTTACCGTTAATTGCCTAAGGAAATCACACATTAGTTTCACCTCTTGATAACACAAATTCCCAAACTCACTCACTATCTGCAAATCCACGGTCGCGACATGTCTCCATTAAATTCACGATATACCACTATTCTCAATCCCTCTAAAACGACATTTTATTATATATATATTCTTAACCAACACAATTCCTAACCAGCTCCCTCCATAATTCTTTACACATTTCAAGTTGCTACTATCCACAGTCTTCCTTTCAATCTATTCATTCTCACGTTCCTTATACTCACAACATCCCCTGTCCATATTTACTTACTTTTACATTACTCAACACAAAATCATATCACTCATCTCTTCTCACAAAACATGCTCCATGCCTTAATGAGCCTTACCAATCCTTATTTTCTTTTTCCACTATCCATCACAACCACATATAACTCATGTCCTCCCACCGAATTCATACCCACCATAAGGTGCCACTCACTACACCATAATATAGGGTAACTTACGCATCAAGACCAACATACATGTAAAAAAATGCATAAAGAAGCAAAATAACACCTTTGAATTAAACATAATATGCAACGAAGTCAAAAGATAAGCATATGACCCAAAACAGGGGTCACTAGATCGAGTACAGGCCACTCGACCGAGTAAGTGAGTTACTCGATCGAGTAGGTGAAGGTCAGAGACACGTAAAACAAGTTACCAGGGCTACTCGATCGAGTATGGGACACTCGATCGAGTACCAAGAGGTGCACTCGATCGAGTGAGGGCCACTCGATCGAGTACCCTACGCATTTCTCATCACTGTCCAGTTTTCGTAAAACGGTAATAACTCACTCGTTTCTTGGTCGTTTTGGGCCTGTGACCTATCGTTAGAATCGTAAAAGAACAGGATATCACCTACAATTAGAATCACATTAAAATCATTTATGAATCTGAAGTTATAACAGTTTAAAGACAACTTTGTTGTAATCAGACGACACAACTATTTGATTTTTTTCTTTTAAACAACTTAAACATCAACAAGGTGAACAAAAGCGACTCGATACATGTAAAACCACTATCCCCAACCACACGTTACTACCTACCAAAAGCCAGACATTGAGATCTATCATGCTCATATAACATTCAACTTATCAATCATGTACTACCACATACTTTAACTTTATAACTTTTCGTAAAATAAAACATACTCATACATTACAAATCCTATTTCCATGTTACTATATATTACAAATCCACTTTGTCACCTAAACGTGTATTCATAATCACGAAATTCATATTCTCATGTAATTGCTACTTCATCTTTTCCAATCAATTCACCTAGTTCAATCACATTCTCCATCTAACAAGTGCATATGATACCACAATAGACATTTATATGAACTTATTATATAACTTTACGCAAACAAAATTATGTAAACTCATATCAAATCTCCTAATCACATGTTACTAGTATAGACACATTATAAATCATTCATCCTGCAACATCATTATCCATCATATATTATCATATATGAACTACTTCTTTTTTCCACCACATCATTCATCATTCTCATGTACTTTTCCAACAATTCAAAACACATTGTAAACCAACTATCATGCAATTCATGTATTCAATCAACGACAAATATAATCATATCATCATTATTCTTCACTACACATCTCACATCCTCCACATGCATGCATCCATCGATTCTTACAACACCTTACTATATAGATACAGAACACACAAGGTAAACACATAGCCATCCCGACTCATATCCCATGTGACCGGTTCAAAATTGTAGGGCGAGTTCGCGACTTTAGGACGTCTCCCAAGCCTTTACATTAGCTCCTACAACTTCTACCCCGGGTTCATTTTAATTTGACTTCCTATGTTCATTAGGTTCATTGGTTACAGGTTTCAGGATCATCGCTCTGATACCACTTTGTGACAGCCCCATACTCCAAGTGCCTTACCAGGACCACTTAAGGTATAAGAACGTCACCATCTCGGTTACTCGAGGCAATGATAATCAAATGACAATGAAGAAACATAATTTAAATAACAATATAGTTTAAAGTGATTACATGATCAAACCAAAACTGTTAAACTGAAATACAAGGTTCTCATACGGTCTACTGATACAACTATCAAAACTATAAAACATCGTCTGACACAGTGGAAGACTTCTAACTGCCACGTGATGACTCAGCCCAGTTATCCCATACGCGTCATATTATACCTGCTCAATAACTGCTCACCATCCCCGAATGGATCACCACAGTTTTTAAAATATTTAAACGGGGTCAGTACTAATCACACAATACAATCACAAAAAGACAAGAATCAAAACAGCTCAATTGTCACATCAACCCAAACTCCATCACCAACTCCTCAATACTGACTACACACTAAAGTGTTTAGCCGTGCCAGAGTACCCATCGCAACAGGTTACTCCTCGCTGCCAGTGGTGGACCGCAACTATTCCCACCTAAGCCCCGCTTATCTCCGTCGAGCGATAAACCCAAATCCATTAATGTGCACATCCCTTCTGTGGCGGGTTCCACAGAAGGCGAACAATGGGCGTGAAGCCACTCCCGCAATTGACTCCACTCAGCCAGGGACGCACCCCGAAAAACACAGACAGATACAATCACAACAATCAAATCCAACAACCGTCATAATAGCAATATGATACTTTAACAACAAATCATAATTAACACCAAACCACATTATGTGACTAATACTGAGTAGGGAGACCCTATCTGGAATGCAAACACAAGCAGACGATCTTATCAGTTGTCTCAGAACCTTTCCTCTATGAATCCTCCTCCTATCAGATAATCACATAATTACTAACAATACAACTAATCACAAAAACCCCCAATCCCATAAATTAGGGTTTAAACAAAGGCACTTAAATGCTATAAAATTGGTATGTAAATCTTACCCTTGACGCAAGGATCACTACGACGCAAAGAATAATGAAATCCGACCTCTCAAGCTCCGGGATTTGCCAACAACGCGGATGAAGAGAACAACGTAGTTTTAAATCTCCCTTGAGTGAATTAGGTTTATAAAAAGTGTTTAGGGAAGAAGACGATATAAAATATATACTAATCCGCGTCATTAACAAAATCCGTCAAAATATTACCCGTTAACCGACCTACTCGAGCGAGTAACTAACGTACTCGATCAAGTTTACTCGATCGAGTGCCACTTACTCGATCGAGTACCAAGGCTACTCGATCGAGTACCCTACAGACAGAATACTGTTTCGTAACTCAAAACACCATTACTCGACAGAGTAAGGCCCACTCGATAGAGTACCCAAAGACTCATAAAACCGTAGTATTACAAGCTCGGTAAAAGGAACAGTCACCTGAAGATTCTTGACCACATCCACGAATTTACCGTACTGTCGCTCGACCTTAGCATCTTTCAGACGTCCCGGATAAGGAATTTTGGTAACAATAAGTGGGTCTGCGAGTTTCTCTTTACCTTTGTCTAAACGTGGCATCTCTGCAGCAGGGGAAGATGACACCTCAGCGTGTTTAGACTTCAAATCAATATCCTTGCCTCTGCAGGTACTCGATCGAGAAGTATTAACACTCGATCGAGTGCTTTTCTCTTGTGATTGGCTCGATTGAGGAACAACACCCTCTCGATCGAGGTCTTCTATTTCGGCGTCTCTCGATCGAGTACGAGCGCCACTCGATCGAGAGCTTTTTTATAGGAGCCACTCGATTAAGGAACAGTAACATCTCGATCGAGGTCATCGCTTTTGGCAGTTTTTGATCGAGAACTATTATCATTCGATCGAGGAATTCGAGCAACAGAAGTACTCGATCGAGGCCTTTGACGAGGATCGGCAGCGTCTTCGTCCATTTGCTCTTCCAAATCAGTTTCCGGAATTTCACCAACAAATAAATCAGTATTTTCTGGCATTATTGGTCCATCATAAGTAAGACCACTTCGGAGATTGATTACATTGATCGAATCACAAGGAGTTAAGTGACTTGCTTGGTTTATTTTCTCGGACGTAAGTTGTGCGAATTGATCCTACAACTTCTTTATAGAACCTTCATTTTATTCCGCATTTTTCTGGACTTGAAGTGCTAAAGATAGCACTAAGGATTTCAGCTCTGATATTTCTATATTTGTGGAAGAAGGTTCAACTTGTTGTGGCATTAAATCAATAGAACTAGAGGTACTTGGTATGGCGATATCTTCATAAAATTGAGAGAATGAGACTCCTTGCTTGAATTGTTGATAAGCACGGCCTCGCTCTACCTCAGCCATACAAGTAATAGGATCATGTCCTTCCGCACCACACCTAACACAAATCATTACTTGCTCAATCATAGCATGGACCTGCTCATGTTCAGCTGTAATTTGTAGAATCTCCGGATTGACACACCTCTCACTAAGAACTTCCAATTCAGCTACAAATAAGTCACCAGCTCTTTCATTCACTCGTCTGCCTCCTCTGGGATTTCCATATGTTGGAGCTTGTGTCCTCCACAATTAGTGTGATAACATTTATAAATCTCTTACAGGTTCACAAGGGTATACTTATTATTTTATCAGTTGATTAACGATTACTTAATAACGGTTGGCTTGCTAGAAAGTTTGACGTTATTATCATACTGATGGCGGTGATCAACTGGTCCCTAAAAGTCACACCTAAAGGATGTGTTTGAGAGATGTGATTATGGAAATGTAATCACATTGATGCCTTACGTGACTAAAAGGTTAGTCCATGTATTTGACTAAACAGTTAGTCAATGTGATGATGAAACGATTATTTAATACAATTAAATAATATTAGCTAAGACGAATTAACTGTCAAATTCGTAATTGAATATAAACTGTTATATTTAATTAATGTATATAATGTTAGCTTGAACGAATTAAGATGTTAATTCGTAATTAAACATAATCGGTTATATTTAATTAGCTAATTATAAATATGCGATATTTATAGTTAAAGTATATATTATACGATATTGTCATAATAAATTATTACAGACCGGCATTAATAAATCGACTGCAAGCTGTTGTGTGTAGACTTATTAATACGAAATAAAATAAATGACAATTTATAATTAATACACATTATATACATTAAAATAACTACCAAAAATAAGGAGATTTTTCTCTCCTTATTTGAGGAGTCACTCGGTCAAAACAAAAGAAAGAAAAAAAATATCTCCCCTTTTTCTCTCCCTTTTTCGGTTATAATAGGGTAGAAGGGAGATCATTTTGTTACTACTCTTTTGACCTAATTTTCTCTCATCATCAAAAAAACACAAAACCCTAAAATTAAAAGTGAATTTTGGGGATCTCATTCTTAGGCCCTACTATTTTGTTTTATGAAATTTCATTTGTGACTAGCTTTCATAATCATAATTTCGTTATAATCCTAATAATCTTAAAGAAAGTATACCGATATTTCCTATACCATATTCGGCTACATGAATGGCCATGTCTTTATTAAGATGCCATCCCTTATCATCTTCAACATTTTTTTCTGAAATCTCCCTTTACCTACATTATCCAATATGGTTCTTTAAACAGCATACAACCCATCGTAAAATTGGGTGCATAAGAACCATCGTTGGAAACCATGATGAGGTACAGAGCGAACTAGTTTCTTGAACCAAGTCCAAGCTCCATTTAGATCTTCGGTAGGCAGTTGTATGAATATAGTGATTTGGCCTCTTAATGCATTAGTGCGCTGCAGTGGGAAATACCTTCTATAAAAGGCTAAGGCTAGGGAATTCCAGTCAGTAACACCAGCAGCTTCCCTATCCAAATCTCTCAACCATTCCCGAGTGTCATTAGTCAAAGAAAAAGGAAAAAGAACTCCCTTGACCCTATCCTGTGTCACCCCAGCAGCTAAAGCAATAGTAGAGCAATACTCAGTAAACAACTTCATATGCTTACATGGATCCTTACCAGCTACTCCCTTGAAAAGATTCCTCTCAACCAACTGAATGTAGGCTGGATGGATTCCAAAGGTTCCCGAATCTGTAGCAGGAAGCAAGAAACCCTTGGGTAGAGAATCTATATTGGGTTCTGAGTGACTGGCGATGTTCGGCATTTTAGTAAGCGAAGTTGTAAGAACAGCAGGAATGACAACGCCCTCTTCTAGGACAGATTACCTACAACACAGTTATAGCACTAGAGAAAAATATGAGATCAGTCTCAAGGAATGAATTCCTTCAGACGTGAGACAAACTTAAAATAAAGCAACAAAATTACGCCACCTCCCCGGCAACGGGGCCAAAATTTGACACGGCTGTAGCAACCTTATCAAAAATAAAACCAACTGGTCCCTATAAAATGTGATAGAGGCAATCGGGTATCGAATCCAAAGGGAGATAGGAAAATGTATGCTAAACTAAGTCTGTCTAGTAACCGTTTCTTGGGGTTTGATTGTTTTAATTCTATACTACGAAGTTGTAAGGAAAGAGAGAAGAGAATAAACAAGGATTAAATTTAAGAGAATTTGGCAAATAAAGAGATATAACTAGGACAGTCGGTTCACCATAGTTTTCTAGGAATCCAATCTAGGGTCACAGGTCAGCATAAATTCGGTTTGCAGGGTAATGAAAAGGTCATCTCGGTCCGCTATTCGCCCTACAACATTACTAGCTTAGCTTTCACCCTCACTAGCATGCCCTAATGTTCATTGCAGGTCTTACCCCTCCAATCTCTCGATCTAGGTCAAGGTGTACCAATTCAATTAGCTAAATGCGTTGACTCAAGCAACTAATCGCTATTTAATGCAATAATTAACAACACAAACCTAATTTGCACCAAACCCTAATCACCTAATCATATTTTCCCAATTACCATGGCTCCCCTATGTTTTAATAATGAAGAATTAGCTATGCATGATAAATATTGAAGAAATAATAAATAGCACAACAAATAAATAGAACATACTAATTAACAAAGACACAAGAGAAAGGGAAATCAATAGAAGGGATGAAAGCAAGAATGAAATTGCAATAATAATTAATTTAAATAAAGATTAGAAATACCGAATACAAGAGAGTAGCAATGGAGTAATTAGGCTTCAAGAGTAGAGTTCTAAGAGAGAGAATCAGAGAGAGAGAGAAGAAAAAGAAGAAGTAGTCCCCTATGACTGTCGTCCTTTTCCTATTTATTCTAAGTTACAAATTAGGATATCCGCAAATTAACTAAAAATTGCGTATCAGACTAAACCTCTCGATTGAGTAGAATCAAACTACTCGATCGAAGACAATAGATGGAAAACATCTCGATCGAGTAAGCTAAGTACTCGATCGAGTTCTTTCTTCGTCCAAAGGAGTTCGATCGAATGGTTTAGGCAACCAATCTGGTCAAACGAAAGCAACAGCACCATATCAGCGTAGGTGCACTTAAAGCATCTTCCGTAATCACTTCACGCATCCTTAGGCAACAATATCCGGGCTCCGATTCTTCTTTCTCCGAAATACATGCAAATGGGGCAAGTTTAGGCTCGATTATGCTACTTCCGGTTCATTCCTGCAATTAATATAAGATAGACCAAAGTAGACTATTAGGGGGACATTTGTAGCCAGATGCCGCATAAATAACATAGAAATGCGTGTAAATATAGGGTTAAAACCTTATATAAAATACACGCATCATCATGTATATTGGAGGATGTTGGGCCATATAGCTTATATGTTTATGTTTTGATGATGTCAAGGTGCTTTATAATTTATATACTTCTTGCGCGTAATCGTTTGTCTAAGTGTTTTAGAATTAACTTATCTAATACAAGCAACAAAGGAGATTGTGATGAAAGTATAAAATGTTCAAGCCTCTATTCAAGATCAAACGATATGAAGATTCATTCAAGATTTATGTGAAGACGAAGTCCGTCTAAAGATTAATCAAGCTTGGACGATGACGTAGCCTATACTCGAAGATCTCCCTGAAGATTAGAATAGTATTGGTTATTATCTCGTAATGATAACCAAGAATGAGTTTCTTGAATTGGTAAAGTTATAGCTTTGCAGCTATAACATTACTAGTAAAAGAGCTCAAAGTTATAGCTCTCCTACTATAACATTGAGATGCTGAGTTTATCATACACGACTTATAATGTTTCAAAATTGTTTTGAAAATTGTTTAAAGTTTATTTTAAATGTTTTGATAAAAGTATTTATTTAATTAATCCCGGTTTAGTGCGGAGTTTGGTTTTATGTTGAATGTTGCCTAGTAGTTGTTTTGGACCAACTTATAAGTTGGACCTTGCTACTAATTAGGGTTTTAACAAAACCTCTCATAAAACCTAAATTCTAACCCATATATTGAGCTAGGGTTTGCACGAGTCACGAGGCTTATGAGCCGTGACATCTCGTGTTACCTAGGGTATATTTGGTAAAGATTTTATTCTATAATAATATCTTTACATATCTTATATATCTTACTTAATATATTTGTTTATGATAAAAGATATTCTTGTTTTAGGAAATCTTATCATATTTAGAATTTATAGTAAAGATAATATTTGAATAGATTATATTCCATCTTTTGGAATATTCTTTATTATCTTTTAAGGCTTTTAGGAAAGAGATAATAGAAGATATGATTTGTTAACATATCTCTTTTTATTCGGCCAATTAGGGTTCTTGTAAACCGAGTCGCCCTACTCTTTTCTTCCTATAAATACTTTACTCTTTACAACATCTAAAGTAGAGACCTTAAGCATAAAAATTGATTTTAATTTTACAAAGCAAACCGTGTGTTTTCAAGCAGAAAAACCGATTTGTTATCTTTTGAAAGGTCGTGTGTTTTAAACTCGTATACTCGTTCTTATTGTTATCATTATAAGATAATAGTACTTAGTTGATTTCTTACTTGTTCATTAATGTGAACCTTTGCAAGAATTATTAGTGCTTTCTTATTAGCGTAAGTTAGTCACTAGAGTATTTAACGGTACTCATTGAGTTACAGCTAGAGTTAGTTGTACGAGTTGGGTTAGTAAATTTGTAATCCGTAGAAAGGTACTAAATTTATTAATCGAGAATAGTGGACGTAGGTTTCGACTTGTGAAACTGAACCACTTCAAAAACCGTGTGTCTCCTCGTTCTTTCGTTAGTTTGTTTATTTCGTTTTACATTCACAAGTTGATTAGTTAAAGTTTAATCAATAAACTTTAAATAATCAATTGCATATACATAATCGAAAAAGTTTTGAAAAGTTTTAAATCCTCAATTCACCCCCCCCCCCTCCCCCCCTCTTGAGTATTTTGGATCAATAGACTCTTCAATTGGTATCAGAGCCTCGTGCTCTTGATTGCCTAACCGCAAATAGGCTGCTCTATCTTGTTTTTCATTTATTTTATCGTTTTATATTCCGCTGCCTATCACGTGATAAATGGATTCCAAATATCTCAAGTGTCCCGTCTTTGATGGGAAGAATTATGGATTATGGAAAAACATGATGACTCATTATGTGAAGGGTCATGATTGGGAGTGCTGGAGAATTATCCAAAACGGACCGCACAAAATTCTTGTGGCATCCGAGGAAGGCACTACCTATGAAAACAAAGAAGAGGACTATATCGAGGCCGACTATAAGAAGGCCGAGAACTCCAAAGCAATAAGTCTCCTGCAAAACGAAATGACTTCTACAGAGTTTGATCGGTTTTCTTCGTGCTCTACGGCCAAGGATATATGGGATGGGCTTGAATTAGCTTATGAAGGTACTTCCATTGTTAGGAAGCACCGAATAGATTTTCTTATGCAAACATATGAGCTATTCATTATGGAGCCTAATGAGTCCCTAGATAGTATGTCCGCAAGGTTTTCAAGCATCATAAACAAACTGAAAAACCTAGGTAGGAAATTCAGTACTGAGGACATTGCTAGAAAGGTTCTTAGGAGCGTTACTAAGAAGTGGCGTGCTAAAGTCACTGCAATGGAGGAATCACGAGATCTTGAAAACCTATCCTATCAAGAACTCATCGGTGCTCTCTTGGCCCATGAAATTACTCGTAACAAAGATGACGCTGAACGAAGCCGTAATAAGAGTATGGCCTTAAAGAGCGAAGAAGTTGACTCTGAACTAGAGGATGAAACTGTTCTATTTGCACGTCATTTAAAAAATAAGATATTTGGAAACAAACAAAAAAAATCATCCTACAACAACAACAACAACAAGTCATCCAACAAAAAGGTTACTGAATCAAAGTCATCCTTCGCAAATAGAGGTTGCTTCAAGTATGGAGAATCTGGTCACATGATCAAGGATTGTCCAACATGAGAGAAGATCAAGGACAAGACAAAACGTGAGAAGACAAAGAGAGAATTTAAACAGGTTATGATGGCTTCGTGTTGGGGAGACCTTGACTCAGAAGATGACGAGGAATCTTAAGACGACAAAGTGGCCAACCTTTGTCTCAGCAGCGTTAGTCTTGACCTAATCTCCGACAGCGACGATGAAAGCACAAACTCTCACTCAAATTATTGCTTTCTCGGAGAATCAGACGAAGATGACGATGAAGAGGAAGAAGTGAAAGAAAACAATCAATGGTATCTTGATAGTGGATGTTCAAGACACATGACCGGAGATAGGAATCTATTTCTTTAACTCAAGCCATTTAATGGAGGAAAAGTGACGTTTGGGGACAACAAAAAGGGAAAAGTAATCGGCGTAGGCAAAATCGGAATTTCTAAGTCTCACGCGATCAGTGATGTTTATCTCGTGGACGGTCTAAAACATAACTTGCTAAGCATATCTCAACTATGCGATAAAGGTAACAAAGTAGTTTTTCATACTGATAGTTGTCGCATAATTATTGAAGGAACTAGCAATGTTATCCTAGAAGGCCACAGGAAAATAAATGTTTATATGGTAAATTTAAATGCTGTGCCTACTAACTCTTTTTCATTCATGAAAGTTACTCTTGATGATCCTTGTTTATGGCATAAACGCTTTGGTCACATTAGCTCACTAACCTTGAACAAACTCAAGAAGTGGGACTTGGTTGAAGGGTTATCTAAGATCAAGTTCGACCAAGAAAAGATGTGTGACACGTGTGCAAGGTGTAAACAAGTAAGATCATCGTTCAAACCGAAAAGATTAGTAAGCACAAATCAAGCCTTGGAATTAGTACACATGGATTTATGTGGACTAATGAAGGTAAGGAGTAGAGGAGGATCCAGGTACGTCTTTGTTCTTGTAGACGATTACTCAAGGTATGTATGGCCTATCTTTCTTCACTCAAAAGACGAAACTTTTGATGAATTTAATTGTCTTATGAAACGTGTTCAAAACAAATATAAGACTAATCTTGTATCTATTCGTACGGATCATGGCACCGAGTTTGACAATCAAGCATTCATAGAATATTTTAGAGTTAATGGTGTAGGGCATAACTTTTCTGCACCAAGAACTCCTCAACAAAACGGTGTCGTTGAACGTATGAATAGAACTTTAGAAGATATGGCACGTACAATTCTTTTGTGTAGTGGTTTACCTCGTAACTTTTGGGCTAAAGCCATTAGTAAATGCTTTGTTCACAATAACGGTAAAAACCGGTTAAGTAAGTTCTACCCTAGGAGTGATGAGGCAATTTTCATAGGATGCTCAGATCATAGCAAGGCTTACAAAGTCTTCAATAAGAGAACTCTTTGTTTTGAAGAAAGTGTCCACGTTATTTTTGATGAAGATAACGTGTTTGATAAGCCTTTACAGGATGAGGATGAAGACTTGGATGAACCTGACTTTCGTCTTTCAAGAGACGATCCCCCGGAATTGGAATTGGAGGACAATGAGATTGAAGGAACAAGTGATGAACTTGATCGTTCCTCAAAAGATAAAAAGGAGAAAGCCAAAGTTATAGTTGATGATACTATAACATTGACTCAAAATAAGGACTCCCAAACCAATGTTATAGATGATGTTACTATAACACTGAATCCAAATCCAGGTGTAGAGTCCGAGGTTATAATCGGCTCTAATACAACACCCGAATTGGATTCAGGGGGAACTTCCTTCAATTCCGATCCAAATGAAGTTGGGACAAGCTCAAATAACGATGAAGAACCAAGTACTTCAACAAAGTGGAAATACAAGAGCTCACACCCCATGGACAATATTCTAGGGAATATTAAGAAGGGTGTTCAAACAAGACGATCCTTGAACAACTACTGCTCTTTCTACTCTTTTCTATCCATGATCGAACCAACAAATATCAATGAAGCTCTTGCTGAATCTGATTGAATTATAGCCATGCAAGAAGAGCAACAACAGTTCGAAAGAAACAAGGTTTGGCATTTAGTTCCTAGACCAAAGGATCGTTCTGTCATTGGAACAAGGTGGGTTTTTAGGAACAAACTAGATGATGCCGGAGTTATTGTTAGAAACAAAGCGAGATTGGTGGTCCAAGGTTATAATCAACAAGAAGGAATAGATTATGACGAGACTTTCGTACATGTTGCTCGTCTTGAGGCTATTAGACTTCTGATAGCATTCGCAGCACACAAGGGAATGAAGCTCTTCCAGATGGACATCAAGACAACATTCTTAAATGGATATTTACAAGAAGAAGTCTTCGTTGAACAACTCCCCGGATTTAAGAATAGCAAATTTGAAGATCACGTCTTCAAGCTAGATAAAGCTTTATATGGATTGAAACAAGCACCTAGGGCATGGTACGATAGATTATCTAAGTTTCTACTTGACAGTGGATTTAGTAGATGTAACACCCCCTCATACCAAGGTACCTTACCAAGGACTACCCTAGCATGAAAGGTTGTTACCATCTCGGTTGCCCGAGGTAAGTATATATCAAAAGCAACAATCCAAAAACACATTTATTAAAGTATAAAGAGTTAGCGATTACATAAAACTCGGTCGACTCAAAAATAAAAGTATAAGGTCTCAATACAACTGAAATCAAAGACAGCTAAACTTGTAACAGCGGAAGCTAGACTCAAGTGATGACTCCCCATGATTGTCCCATAGCTAAACATCTGCATTACATGTCATAATCTACTCACCAGCAGGTTTTACAAAACAACAACACGGGGTTAGTACCATTCAATCAAGATAAGACAAACACATAATGTAACCGGTTGATCATCCTCCATCCCCGGTCTCCCGATCTCACACAGTAACTGACTACACACCGAAGTGTGTAGCCCTGCCAGATTACCCCTCGCAACAAGTAATCCTCGCCGCCAGTGGGTGACCACAGCCCATCCCCACCTATTCCATCTCTTCAACGAGTGACTAAAAATCCATGTCCCTTAATATGCGCATCCCCTCCCCCCCTCCCCCCCGTGACGGGTTCCACGGAGGGTGAACTAGGGTGTGAAGCCACTTCCGCAAGTGACTCCACCACAATCACACACACAGCATCATAGCTGTCACAACACCACAACCGTCACAACACAACCACACCAACATCGTCACCACAACACCCAACCTCCGATGATCAGCAGATAACAACAATTATAAAACATATGCAATAAAAATCAATTAAAAGTACTGAGTAGGAGAAACTCTACCTTTTTGCAATCCGCTATGCTGCAATCAATCATATCGTTGCACAACAATTACCACATCGTCACCTACAACAATTATAATCCACAATCAACACACATATGATGAACAAACCCTAAACCCCCAAATCACAAATTGGGGCAAAACCCTAAAAGACAACCTATTAGCAGATTACAACGAACAAGAGACTTACCCATTAAATTGATACAAGAGACGAAAGTGTAGACTTGCGACCGATCAATTAGCCTTAAGAATGGTTAGGGTGATTAGAGAGAGAAGTGAGCGTCGTTTAGTTTTAGTAAAATGATTCAGAAACCGTAAAAGTATAATTTATCATAATCTCTAATCACCTTAACCAAATCGCGGAATTAAACCTGTTAGACCGGATACTCGGTCGAGTATAAAGTATACTCGGCCGAGTACCCTCTACTCGGTCGAGTATTACCCATACTCGGCCGAGTATTCCTGGGCAGAAGCCAAACAGAATACCCAACACACTTTACTCGAACCGAGTAGGCCATACCCGGTCGAGTACTAGCCTATAAAATCCATAGTATTACAGTCTTCCTCCCTTAAAAAGAATTTTGTCCCCGAAGTTCCAACCCAACCTATAACACATGGACACCTAACACTAACTCCACCAACCACGCTACTAAATAACAAATCCTCTAGATATAAACTCCATAATATTATCGAATAACCACAATATAATTTTGTCAACCTTGTTTCACTTCCATAACACTCACTAGCAACTCAATACCAATACAATCCACAAAATAAGATCAACCATCAAAACGGAATGTTACATTCTACCATCCTTAAAACGAACTTCGTCCTCGAAGTTTACTCACACACATAAACATCCTCACACAATCTGTTACTCTCACTAATAAACATCATACTACTACGAGCTCTGCCATTACCTGTAATAAAATCGGCAATCACACAAATCCATCCTTATTCTGCACCAACACTCAAACTTCCAATTGCAACCTGTATGACCATCAAACTCTCTTGTCGCATCCTACTCCTCTTAAGAAAAATGTTACGTCCTCGTAACTCACTAATACTAGGTCCTTTGCTATACCTCCCATAATCCTCATTACTACTGCATGACAACCATTCCTATATCCAGGACTCTCTTTCTTTAACAGTTCTCGTGCCTCCAATTATTCTGCACTCCCGTAACATATATCATAAAATCCTCGGTATGACCACTACTCCATCTCTTCTACATTACCACAACACGACATACCTCTATATACATATACACTTATCTCCACAATCTTATCTCACAATCCTCAAGTGTTACACATACTTACATTAGCTTCTCAACTTCATCTTCTTTATTACCACTACTCCCTTAACTTGACGCGATACTAAGTCCTAAAACTCCGTACTCCCTGTCCCAAGGAAAGGTGCTAAACCACTTGTAGTTTCAAGTTCAATACCACACATGTTCCACAATTTCTTTTCACAACTCTGTCCACCAATGCCTCATCTAACACAAGATCAAAAGCACTCCAACAACCTCTCACAACGGTGTCCCATTAACAGAATATTATTATGCCATGACATCAACAACACCATACCCAACTCTCTCTCATACCATACTCTATTCTCACTCCTAAGCTGACACTGGTAAGAAAAATCAGGAAACAACACAACGGTCTATATGCCCCGACCGGCACTGGCAAGAAATAGCAGTAAAAAAACAACGATCGATGACAACACGAAAATACTCGTATCACAACACGAATTACCGTGCCCAGTGCACAACACCACATCAATAGTCATTGCAACTCTTACAATCTCATAATACTGACTCAGCACAACTTCCTTGACCACAAGACTGTCTTAAAACTGCTCTACCAGATCACGACGCAGCACATTAGACGGGATCACAAATACCAACCTTATGAATATTATCCATACCATGACTCTTGAGGCCGGAACCTCACACCATCACTTACAGATATCATACACATATAAGTATAACATATGACGCGGAACACACACATAACGACTCGTAACTATCACACCACACCATTACTTGTGAGGCTAGGACCTCACACAAAGTTTTACACACCTCATGGACCCATAATCGAATCTAACTAGCCAATCATGACCACGTAAGTTACCACTTGACAATGAATACCTCTCATCCCGACTTAACTCAAGTGCCTTTCATCACATATCCTCTCATACACGCAATTATCACCCCTCCGGCAAATGTAGCCATAACATTATTGCTCAACTTCCAGCGAGCACCTCATATATCTACATCTTATACTCCCTCACAACCAAACATACTAATCACCTCCACAAGATCAACCTCATTAGGACAGCTAACATCATCCTCAACCACTAGTGACAATACTATGACGCCAACATCCTTCATGTGATTACTCTCTTACTATCACTTCTTAATATAACAATCCGTTTTCCCCTTTGGTTATTATCCAAAATAACGAACATTCAATCCATCAACAAAATCTACCTCAACATTATTCCCAATTCTATCCATTATCATATCGTTACCTAACTCTCCACCAAAATCTCAGATCGTGCAAACACTCTACCAGCTTCTTATTCCCTTAATACCTCGAAACTCACGGCTAACATGTCGTCCTGCTCTCCTATATAACTATTAACTCACACCCTCTAGTGAGGCTATCATACATATCCATAATTTCCTACCTTCATGCTCCTTAACTCCGGTCAACGTTCTCTCAACTTACTTCCATCCCTCTTTCCCCTTTTACTCAATAACACCAATTAATAATTCATCTCCTTTCTCTTTCTACCTAACTCTTTAGTAATCCGATTACCTTCTTGTTACTCCACAACCCAAATTCCAGTAATTCATATCGATATCTTCTCTTTATTTCTTATCACTTATCTCATCCCATCATACTATTCATCCGCACTTGTTACCATCAAGTCTACACACTAACGGTTATTCTTCAATAAGCTGTATCTCCATATCGTATCCCAAGAAACTAAAAATTCATATCATACCGTTAATTTCCCAAAGAATTACACACTAGGCTCACCTCTTGATATTCCAAATTCCCAAATCAACCACTGTCTACTCATCGCGACATAACTTGACCTCACTATACACTATTCGTTTCCATCTCTCTATAGCGACCTTTTATCACCTATATCCTTAAGCAACTCAATCCAAACCGTCTCCCTCCATAAATCCTTACACATCCCAATATGCCACTATTCGTATCCCTCATCTCAATCTTTCATTCGCACGTTTCTTTACACTTACATCACCGTTGCCCATATACACTTACTTTTATATTACTCAACCCACGACTATGTCACTCATTATATCTCACAAAACATGCTCCTTGTCTCGATTAGCTCATCAATCTACTCTTTTCTTGTTCCACTATCCCTCACAACCACATATAACTCATGTCCTATATATCCAACACCTATCCCTCATACACCGGCATCCTCCCTATCATAGCATTTGGTAACTTACGTATTAAGACCGTCACATATATAAAAGAATGCGTTAAGACTCAAAACATACGTGTGCACATACCCCACGACTCAAAAAAAATGTAAGAACATAGCCACCGACTTAAAAATTAAGGTGAAAATATAGCCACCGACTCAAAATACCCGCCCACTGAGGTACTCGGTCGAGTACATAGCATACTAGGTCGAGTACAGGATACTCGGTCGAGTAACTATATTACTCGGCCGAGTTTTCGACTCCAGAAGTGAACGTAATTATCACAGAGGATTACTCGGTCGAGTATTGGGAATACTCGGCCGAGTAGCCCTTACTTGGTCGAGTATTGCTTTACTCGGTCGAGTACCAACACGATTCTCAACATCATTCAGTTTTCGTAAAACAGTTATATCTCACTTGTTACTTGGTCGTTTTGGGCGTGTGACCTATCATTAGAATCGTAAGAAGACAAGATATTACTTCAACTTGGAATCATAGCCATATCGTTTCTAGAACTCGACTAATGACAGTTTTAAGACAACCCTTCCGTAATCGATCTTCATACAAATCAAATTTTCTAAACCCAAACAATTTGAACATGCATAAGGCAACAACAACAACTCAATACTTCAAGAAAGCAGTACATAATCGAACTCTTATCATACTCACATGAAAATTAAACACATCATTCATATATATATAGACGCATGACCTTAATCACATGCTACTACCAACAACCAAACATTAACATCATCATAATCTTATACACATGTACCACTACCCTTTTGAAAGCCACATATTAAACAGGTAACATGCTCAACATATTTCATGCTCAAGATCTATCGTATACGAATTCGTAATTCACCTTTCATATTTTATCATGTTCCAACACTTAACATGCCAACATATTCCATGCTCAAAGTTTAACATCAACAATCCTTAATACATCTTTCAACCACTATCACATTCCACTTCTTTCATCATTCCATCCAATCATACACAAGATCCAAACTATAGGTATCAAACACACATGACTCAAACATACAACAGTTTACCCCCATGTGACCGGCTTGAGATCGTAAGGGCCTTAGTGCGACTCCGGGACGTCTCCCAAGTCCTTGCGGTAGCTCCAAACAACTCACCCCGAGTTCATTTTATTCAGACTCCCTAAGTTCATTGGGTTCATTAGTTTTAGGTGCCGGAATCGTCGTCTCTGATACCACTTGTAACACCCCCTCATACCAAGGTACCTTACCAAGGACTACCCTAGCATGAAAAGCTGTTACCATCTCGGTTGCCCGAGGTAAGTATATATCAAAAGCAACAATCCAAAAACATATTTATTAAAGTATAAAGAGTTAGCGATTACATAAAACACGGTCGACTAACAATCCCTGTCCCTTAATGTGCACATCCCCTCCCGTGACGGGTTCCACGGAGGGCGAACTAGGGTGTGAAGCCACTCCCGCAAGTGACTCCACCACAATCACACACACAGCATCACAGTTGTCACAACACCACAACCGTCACAACACAACCACACCAACATCGTCACCACAACACCTAACCTCCGATGATCAGTAGATAACAACAATTATAAAACATATGCAATCTCAATCAATTAACAGTACTGAGTAGGTGAAACCCTACCTTTTCGCAATCCGCTATGCTGCAATCAATTATATAGTTGCACAATAATTACCACATCGTCACCTACAACAATTATAATCCACTATCAACACATATATGATGAACAAACCCCAAACCCCCAAATCACAAATTGGGGCAAAACCCTAAAAGACAACCTATTAGCAGATTACAACGAACTAGAGACTTACCTATTAAATTGAGATAAGAGACGGAAGTGTTGACTTGCGACCAATCAATTAGCCTTGAGAATGGTTAGGGTGATTAGAGAGAGAAGTGAGCGTCGTTTAGTTTTGGTAAAATGATTCAGAAACCATAAAAGTATAATTTATAATAATAACTAATCACCTTAACCAAATCGCGGAATTAAACCTGTCAGACCGGATACTCGGTCGAGTATAAAGTATACGCGGCCGAGTACCCTCTACTCGGTCGAGTATTACCCATACTCGGCCGAGTATTCCTGGGCAGAAGCCAAACAGAATACCCAACACACTTTACTCGAACCGAGTAGGCCATACTCGGTCGAGTACTAGCCTATAAAATCCATAGTATTACAATGTTCCCCTTTTAAAAAGAACTTCGTCCCCGAAGTTCCAACCCAACCTATAACACATGGACACCTAACACTAACTCCACCAACCACGCTACTAGATAACAAATCCTCTCGATATAAACTCCATAATATTATCGAATAACCACAATATAATGTTGTCAACCTTGTCTCACTTCCATAACACTCACTAGCAACTCAATACCAATACAATCCACAAAATAAGATCAACCATCAAAATGGAATGTTACAGTAGAAGATCTGTTGATAAAACCCTATTTCTAAAATCTGAGGGTTCTGACCTTTTAGTTGTTCAAATTTACGTCGATGACATCATTTTTGGATCGACCAACCGAAGCCTATGCAAGTATTTTTCCGAGTTGATGACCTTCGAGTTCGAGATGAGTATGATGGGAGGATTGAAATTCTTCCTAGGTCTGCAAATACAACAAACCGATGAAGGCATTAAAATCCATCAACAAAAATACATCAAGGAATTAATTCGAAAATTCGGAATGGAAAATTCCCATGCTATGCCTACTCCAATGGTCGAGAACAAGAAATTGACATTAGATGAAGACGGTAAATCAGTTGATAAAACTACTTACCGTGGAATGATTGGGTCATTGTTATATTTGACCGCAAGTAGACCCGATATTATGTTTAGCGTATGCGTTTGTGCGAGATATCAATCATCTCCCAAATAATCGCATATGACGGCCGTAAAACGAATTTTACGATATTTAATTGGAACGTCCAAGCTGTATTTATGGTATCCGATGGAGTGTAACTTCGATCTAGTCGGTTATTCCGATGCCGACTATGCAGGATGTTCTCTAGACAGAAAAAGCACGTCGGGTGTCGCCACATTTGTCGGACAGTGTATCATTACGTGGGGTTCGAAGAAACAAAATTCAGTTGCTCTCTCAACTGCTGAAGACGAATATATTGCTGCAGGACTGGTATGTACTCAACTTTTATGGCTTAAGCAACAATTACGTGATTATGGAATTGACGTAGGATGTATTCCTATTTTATGTGATAATACTAGTGCAATGATTATTTCTAAAAATCCCGCACAACACTCACGTACCAAACACATTGAAATAAGACACCATTTTAATCGAGATCATGTTGAGAAGGGGAATATAAAACTTGAATTTTGTAGTACTAAAAAACAATGGGCAGACATTTTGACAAAATCATTAGCTAGAGAACGATTTTAGACTTTACGGTTGGAAATTGGTTTAATCAGTGGTACCTAAGTTTCTATACACGTTCAATTTCTTTATGACTGACTAGTTAAGTTAAGATTGTATGACTGTGTCCGTATATAATTTGGTTTATAGGAATATATTTATCATAAATTTCTATTTGTTATTTAGAATTTAATTGTCTATACAAACTTAATTCCTTATCAAATATATAAGACACGCCATATTTTTTATCTTTCCAAATCACATACAAATTCTCCTAAATTGCTTTCCATGTTTACACGACTCATACACCCCATATACAATTCAACTTTCTAAATTTTATCCTTTACCATATTAATTATATCACCTAATCTCCTATACCTACCATAACTCCTATTACTATTTGCCACTTACCATAATTGATAACCACTTACCTATACCTAGACCTACTCCTATAATTACCCCCTCCCTTGCGTGTGAACCGTACCTCACCTCCCACTTGCACAACTTTTTCTCTTTTCAAAACAATTACCATCATCACCATCACCTCCTTTACACAACCATCACCATCACTTCCTTTACACAACTATCACCATCATAATGAATCCTAACAATGCAAAAACCCAATCATCACCTTGCCATCAACAAAGCCGCCACTTTCACAAAACATCATCACCACTACCATCTCATGATCTTAATTCCGCTAGTTTTCCTTCACCTCAACCAAACCCAACTACGCCCCTGTTTCGTGGTCGGGACGATTCGATGTCCGAGGGTAAAAGGCGCCGCCTTTTTAAAGGGAAAAATAACGTAGTTGTTGATGAAGGTGAAGATGTTGACTAACCCGAGGTTATTGTTTGAAACGGTGTTGCTCGTACCTTGCTCCGGGATGTTTCGAAAGCCGCAACAAAAGAAGGGTTAAATCGTGTTCGGCTAACTCATGACGAAAGCATCCTTGTTAATCATGTTTTAAGGTAATATCTTCATGGAGGAAGGTATTATCCGAAATGTTGGTTGATTAATGTTCCCGCTCTTAAGTTCTTTGTCGATTTTCTTGATTTTCAAGGGTGGAGTCACATTAGTCAATTTTCGGGTCCTATTTATCCGGTTGAAGTTGTTCAATTCTTTGCTAGTGTGTCAATTAAGAAGGGAGTCTTGCATGTGGTGGTTAATGGGGTTGATGTGACGGTCTCTGTTTCGGATTTTTGCTCCGCTTTTTCGGTTCCCGATGACGGAATTGAAATTAATCCGAGTCTTGAATGGTCTAATGTGGTGAGTGAAAAGGAGATGTTAGTTAAAAGGTACTTTGAGGAGGTTGGGACGGACGGAGGTAATATTGTGGTTCGTCCTCTCTCGGCGAAAATTAAGTTCCTCTTGAACTTTCTTTGGAACACGATTGTACCGAGGAGAGGAGGTCATGATAAAGTTTCGAGTTATGAGACTATTGTAATCTATTCATGGTTGGAGGGACAAAAAGTGAACTTGGCAAGTCTTGTGTTGCATCGTATCGTCCAAACGAGTCTCACGGTTACCAAGGAGAAATTAAGTACAACAATCGACCTACCATATGGGATGTGGGTGTCTCGGTTGTTAGAAATAAAATAAGTGGTGGGACGGGATAGCTACGGTGTAAGTGCACGGGATTGCATGTGTGATCGGTTGATCAAGCTTATGGGTCTTGTAGTTGATGGCTCGAGTTACTTCTTGTCAAGGATGTTGAGAAAAGCCCGGGTGATTCGGGTTTGGGGACTATGGAGGCAAAATTGGAAGGTTTTAAGACTGGTTTAATGGAGAAGTTTGAGGAGCATTCAACCAACTTGGCTACGGCTTTGTCACATGTTGGACCATCACGGTCTTTGGAGTCGGGTTTGGATGCTTCTCGGGTTTATTCTTGGATGGATGCGGTGGATAAGAGGTAGAGGGTTTTTAATGGGAATGGAAGGCAATCTGTGGGGAAGTGTTCCCACATGGTGACCGTCTTACATTTCTCACGAGTCAAGGTGGAGCGTTGGTCATGCACAGAAAGGCTATGGCAAGTGATCAATCGCTTACCTTGGAGGCCACGAAAGCTTTGTCTTTGAAGGTGCTCAACTTTGAACGGAGTATTCAAACTCTTTCTCAGCTTGTGCGGAGTTCCTTCAATCGTCTCGATGCCTTAGAGCATCGTACTCAGCCCGACTACGTGAACCCTTATAGAACCCACAACATTTGATCTACCTCTGCCTTACCATATTTAGCCCCTTCTATTTTTAGCTTTCTTTTTCATGGTGTGTTTTGCAAACTTATCATTCGGCCTAATTTTCGGCATGCACTTGTGGATTATGGCCCAAGTGTTTCTCTAAACATGTGTCTCATTCGGCCCATCGGCTTTAAACATGTTTTCTTAAGTTTGTTTGATAATTAATCTTCTAGATACTTATAGTAATGCGTGCTAAATTTGCTCTTTATGAAGTTTTATCTCTTGTCTCGTCTTATATTATTCTAGTCATTTTTGAATTGTTCTTAAATTTTCGATGATGTCAAGAGGGGGAAAGAATGTCTATCGTAAGCATCTACCTAAGCTTGCTCCTTGTCAAGACCGATTGTCTCTTAAAGTCCTTAAAGTTTTGGTTTTTGATAAATCGTCTTGATCTTGCGTTGATCTTTATTATTAAGATGACGGTATTATATTGAGGGAGAACTCTTTACTCAGTCACAAATTAGGAGGCTTGCCATCATCAAAAAGGAGGAATTTGTTGAACCATATAGCTTATATGTTTATGTTTTAATGATGTCAAGGTGCTTTATAATTTATATACTTGTTGCGCGTAATCGTTTGTCTAAGTGTTTTAGAATCAACTTATCTAATACAAGCAACAAAGGAGATTGTGATGAAAGTATAAAATGTTCAAGCCTCTATTCAAGATCAAACGATATGAAGATTCATTCAAGATTTATGTGAAGACGAAGTCCTTCTAAAGATTAATCAAGCTTGGATGATGACGTAGCCTATACTCGAAGATCTCCCTGAAGATTAGAATAGTATAGGTGATTATCTCGTAATGATAACCAAGAATGAGTTTCTTGAATTGGTAAAGTTATAGCTTTGCAGCTATAACATTACTAGTAAAACATCTCAATGTTATAGCTCTCCTACTATAACATTGAGATGCCGAGTTTATTATACACGACTTATAATGTTTCAAAATTTTTTTGAAAATTGTTTAAATTTTATTTTAAATGTTTTGATAAAAGTATTTATTTAATTAATCCCGGTTTAGTGCGGAGTTCGGTTTTATGTTGAACGTTGCCTAGTAGTTGTTTTGGACCAACTTATGAGTTGGACCTTGCTACTAATTAGGGTTTCAACAAAACCTCTCTTAAAACCTAAATTCTAACCCATATATTGAGCTAGGGTTTGCACGAGTCACGAGGCTTATGAGCCGTGACATCTCGTGTTACCTAGGGCATATTTGGTAAAGATTTTATTCTATAATAATATCTTTACATATCTTATATATCTTACTTAATATATTTGTTTATGATAAAAGATATTCTTGTTTTAGGAACTCTTATCATATTTAGAATTTATAGTAAAGATAATATTTGAATAGATTATATTCTATCTTTTGGAATATTCTTTATTATCTTTTAAGGCTTTTAGGAAAGAGATAATAGAAGATATGATTTGTTAACATATCTCTTTTTATTCGGCCAATTAGGGTTCTTGTAAACCGAGTTGCCCTACTCTTTCCTTCCTATAAATACTTTAATCTTTACAACATCTAAAGTAGAGACCTTAAACATAAAAATTGATTTTAATTTTACAAAGCAAACCCTGTGTTTTCAAGCAGAAAAACCGATTTGTTATCTTTTGAAAGGTCGTGTGTTTTAAACTCGTATACTCGTTCTTATTGTTATCGTTATAAGATAATAGTACTTTGTTTATTTCTTACTTGTTCATTAACGTGAACCTTTGCAAGAATCATTAGTGCTTTCTTATTAGCGTAAGTTAGGCACTAGAGTATTTAACGATAGTCATTGAGTTACAGCTAGAGTTAGTTGTACGAGTTGGGTTAGTAAATTTGTAATCCGTAGAAAGGTACTAAATTTATTAATCGAGAATAGTGGACGTAGGTTTCGACTTGTGAAACTGAACCACTTCAAAAACCGTGTGTCTCCTCGTTCTTTCGTTAGTTTGTTTATTTCGTTTTACATTCACAAGTTTATTAGTTAAAGTTTAATCAATAAACTTTAAATAATCAATTGCATATACATAATCGAAAAAGCTTTGAAAAGTTGTAAATCCTCAATTCACCCCTCCCCCTCCCCCCCCCCCCCTCTCTTGAGTATTTTGGATCAATAGACTCTTCAGAGGATATTGCGGTGTTGATTGGTTACTTATTCTATGGAGACGGAAGGCGGTGGGGAGACCGTCTTCCGCTTGAGTCACCTCTTGGAGTTTCCCTCTCCAAGAGGGATGTGCAAATTAATGACTTGAGTTTGGAGGGACGCGTGTGGTGAGGCACAACGTCTGGCAGGAGACCCGAGTCGCTCTTGGGCCCGGTACCACCGATGTGTTCGGAGTACCTTGTGTGAGTGTGGTGTCATGGACGTGTTCCAGGCAATAGTGGTTGTGGGTATGTCTGGGCGTGTCCCGGTACCGGCGAGACGGTTGGATAATTGTGTGTCATTCATATCATGGTCATGTTGTTAACTCACACACTTGAGTCTGGTCACACTTCATTTATCGTTACTAACGTTTGTCTGTCTGTGTAATTGTCACCTATATCTTTTCGGGTGGCCTGTGTCGATGCATATGATATCCTTTTGTCATATGGGGAGCAGATTATGTACAGGTTGTTTGGTTAGCACACGGGTGACGGGACGAGCTTGATGAGTCACGAGACAAGTCTAGTTGATTAGAAAAGCATAGTTGTGATGAGTTGTACTTTTATTCATTTGTTTACGTTTCTGTAATTCACTAAACATTATGTTTATTTATAAAATGTTCTTTTATCGAAGTTTTGAAACACTACCTCGGGAAACCGAGATGGTAACGCTCCAATTATCTTGGCCGGATAGTTGGGGTGTTACAGAGACAATGTAACTGTGGATTTGACTTGTTTGAGAAATGAAAAATGACTACTCTGCAATTTTAATTGCAACTTTGATTGGAAATTTTTGTGTTCTGAATTTTTGAGACTAGATATGTATCTACTTGAGATCATATGTTTTTGTCTTTGACTTTTTGAGACTTCTGACACTAGAGTTGATTGAACTTTGACTGAAATTTTTGTTGACTTATGAGAGCCTTTGGGGTGAGTATTTTTGAGCTTGTATTGGTGCTTGGACTCACATCTTAAGTTCATTCTAAGGGACTAGTGGTCACCTATCTTGTTTTAACAACATGGAATACGCGCTCCCGTATCTTATTTGGTATGTTTGGACACATGTGTACTAAGAATCTGGTTTGAATATTTTTAAGCTAGTTTTCTAGCAGATTGTGCTAATCTGGTAGTCATTTGAGATATGAGAAATTTGACAAATCTGGTAGAAAGCAATTTTGTGCTCATTTGGGAAATTGACGAACATGGTAGTCATTTGAAATATGGAAAATTGACATATCGGGTGAAAAGATTAAGTCTCCAAACCTATAGGTAACCTAGAGACACGGCGATCAAGGAATTATAACACCAATGCAGATGGAAAAGGTGGTTAAATGCACGCCCTCGTTGAGACTGACTCTAAGAGGTCGATTGATCTACACTAAAGAGATACGCCCTAAAGTATTTCGAGTCTATTCCACTAGTTAAGGATAAAAAGTAGAATAAGTAACTAATAAAGAAAAGACATGTGCTCTTCTTTTCTTTTATTTGCAACTAAAAAAGGACTAGGTGTTGGGAAATGTGTCCTCAACAATAGTGCGATCACATGATTTAAATATCATTATTAAATCTCATATAAAGAATACATGAGGGATGATTCAATTATATAGTCAACTGATCAACATTAATCGGTAACGATTGGCTTGCTATAGTTTGACATTACTGTCGTGGGACGGTGGTGGTCAGTTGATCCCTTAAGGTCACACCTAAAGGATGATGCCCTTATCTATAAAGTTAATTAATTGTATGTCGATACAAGTTGATTAATTCCATAAAAATGAACAATTTATTTTTAATGAGAGGAAATATGTATCTTATTATAATGTGATTAAATAAGATCATATTTAGTGGATTAATATGTTAATTCACTAAATTATGTTGAGGTTTTATAAAAGTTTCGAGGTAGAGGTAATTGGTTATTTACATTTACAAGAGGTTGTGAATTTAACTAACTAGCTATTATGGGACCCATTATATGTTGATATAATGTTAAAATATTACTCAATAAGTTGAGTGAATATATATTTATTAATTTGTCTCATAATTGTTGTATGATCAAATTAATATTTAATTATGTAAGATAATTAAATATAAGACTTATAAGCATTTGTGGGACAAATATTATAAGACAAAAATGGATCATAATAAGAGCATTGGACCGTTTTTTTAGAGGATATAGGACACTTGTCCTAAGTCTTCTATTTTGTCTAAAAACCTTATGACAACCACAACACTTGTCATGCTCACTCTACCATATATGAGACTATCAATAAAGCATTTGTAAAAAGAGTTTTGAGAAGAAAAATTGCTCTTATTAACAGAATAGGGCCGGACCACTTTAAGAGTGGAAGAGCTTTTGTTGTTCTTATTTTTCTCTCTATCATATTCTCAAAATATGCAACATGCAAAAACCTCTCACATATTCATCTTCTTCTTCATCAAAACATTAGTTTTTTATTCAATTTGTTCATAAAGATTACTAATATTATTAGTGTAATATATGAGTATTAGTAATCAATTTTAAGGTAAACTACTAAACAAATATCTAGCTAATATTATTTAGTGGGGATAAGGGATAATCTTGGGTGCAATCAAGAGGAGTGGCTTCTATACTTGAGGTCTTTGGAGGATCATCCTAATACTCATAATAGCTCAAGAACAAGTGAAGGTAGAAGACCTTACTTGTGCCCATAAACCGAAATTTACAATGTAAGGGACATTGTTTTCTTATAAATCTTTCATTTTGTTATGCATGCACTAGATCTAAAGAACACATAATTAAGAAGTTAATTTGTTCACTATTAGAGGAGTCTAATAATAGGTATATGAACCTAACACTAGGATGATCCTATTCTAATTAGAAATTGTAATCGACATGTTATTTGTTAATGTTAGCAACAGAGTTATGAGATTATATAACTTGAAGAGTGGTTTTTTTATTTTTATTGACATGTTTGTGCTTACCCTTTATTTTCTTTTCAAATTGGTTGGCATGACTTTAAAAGCATAAATTTGGGAGAGTTGTACTGCAATTATTGAAAGGACTCGATGTGCAAACTGACATATGACTTCCAACAATGGGATCACAAATGCGTTGTTTTTAAAGAATAATAAATAAATAATAAGTATTAATACAAGACCCCTATGTTATGAGTGTGTTTAAAATTCCCGTCAACTTTTGTAATGAGCTTCGGATATTGATGTCTCGGTTTTGGTGGAATCTTGAGGAGGGGAGAAGGGGCATTAGTTGGGTGGCTTGGAAGAAATTGTGTCAGCCTAAGGGAATGGAGGGTATGGGGTTCCGTGATTTTCAGCTGTTCAATCTTGCGCTACTCGGAAAACAAGCTTGGAGACTTGTTACTGAGACGGGTAATTTATGGGAACAGATTATGCGAGCCAAATACTATCCCGATGGTGAGTTCATGACAGCGCAGCTAGGTGCAAACCCGAGCTACACATGGAGAGGACTTATGGAAGCTCGGGTCATTTTGGAGACTGCGATGAGACGGAGGATTGGGGATGGGAAGTCAACGAGGGTGTGGCGTGATGCGTGGCTGCCTGGGACCCATACGGGTGGGGTTATATCGCCTTGTGTAGATGGGAATGAGAACTTAAGAGTTTGTGAACTTCTTTCCGAGCAAGGCGGCTGGAACTTAAAACGAGCTTCGAGCTTGTTTTTGCCTTTTGAGACGGAGCGTATTCTTAACATCAGAGTGAGCCAACATCGGCCTATGGATATTTGGTATTAGAATGCGGGGAAGGATGAGATGTATTCCGTGAAGTCGGCTTATAGATCTCTAGCCGGAGGTGATGGGATGGAGGTGAGTGGGTCCTCGGATAGAGAAAGGGAGATGTGGCTATGGAAGAGGCTTTGGAATGTCCCGGTTTGGCCCCGAGTGAAGCTGTTCTTTTGGCAACTGTGTAGTGAAGCGCTGGGAACGAGAGCGAACATTGCGTCTCGGATTCGAGGTGATATCTCTTTCTGTTCTTTATGTAATTCTTTTTATAAAACGAGTATTCATCTTTTTAAAAATTGTGGGGTTGCTCGAATAGTGTGGGAGGGTCTCGGGTTAGGGGGCGGGGAGGGAGCCACGGAAAGCGGGATACGTGACTGGGTGGAGGAGAGATGGAGGGAGCTCGGAGGGAGGGAGCATAGGCTCTTTAAGTTGGGTTGTTGGGCGATATGGGAGCATCGTAACAAAGTTATCTTCGATGCGAAGGAGGTCGGTCCTATGGTGGTTATTAGACGGGTGGGAGATGTGGTAGCTGAGCTTGAAGGGTCAGAGCATGAGGTGAGGTGAGGAAGAATTAGGAGGGAAGACGGGATGGGGGTTGAGGATGGAGGAAGCTGGCGGCCGGTACCTTCGGGTGCGTTAAAATTAACGTGGATGCGGGGGTAAAGAAGGAGGAAGGAGTGAGCCTAGGCCTTGTTTATCGGGATGATAGGGGTGCGGTTTTGTGGGGCATTTCAGTCGTGCAGGACCAAGTTTGGGAGCCACATGTGGCGGAAGTTGTAGCTGTTCTAGAAGGTGCCAAGGAAGCGATGCGGCTGGGATACTGTGCACATGTCATTGAAGCGCTCGACAAGAAGCAAGCTGGTCGTAGTTCTTTTATGCTAGTTATAGACGAGGTTTTATGTTTAAGTGTGTATTTTAATTCTGTTGTTTGGTCGTTTTCTAGTCGGGTGAACAATTCGGTTGCCCAATATTTCTAGCTCCTTCGTTCGGACATTATGTGGTTCATCCCGAGCAAAAACAGTCCATCTCATAAACCTATGCCAAATTTTTATAGCCGCATTATGAATTGAATTTGCCTGTCTCTTCACCCCTTTCAAATCATCTAGGCCGAAAATGGCCTTCCAAACCATCCCATGGTCTAAATTTTCGGGCGCCTTATGGGACGGTGACGCATCAAGCCCGAAAATTTTTGCAATGTCGGACAAGGTTAGACTATAGTCCTTGTTCATAAGTCGGAAGTAGAGGAAAGCTACCTCTCCCGATTGTTTGTGTTTGTCAATTTTGAGGGAGCTCAAAAACTCCCAAGTGAGACGGGGGTAGGTCCTCTCATTGATATCATACATATGCTTCATCCCGACTCCCTTAAACTGTGATTTTGTCTAAACCTAGATCCCTCATTGATGGGCAATCAATAAAACGGGTAGGGTGCAGTGGACGTTATTTAAATAACACGAATTTACCTTTTTGAGTTATGGAAACGAATTGGAGTCCCGGAAAATCCGGATTGGAAATCGTATCCGAAGCCGCGGCCGTCACCATCTCGGCTTGAACAAGTGCCAAATCACACCGATGAACCCGTTTCTTTGGTGCCATTGATGTTGGTAGAAGAGGTTTAGTGATTGGGATGGTGTGGGTGGTTGATTGTGAAGGATTTATGGAGATTTGAGGGAGAAAATTGTTTTAGAGAGAAGAGGAGATGAGAAAATTATGAATGATTTTGGTGTTGTCGTGCGTATTATTGAGATTCAGAGGGCTCCCAGCCGGTCTGGGCACCGGCCACCGGTGGACCGGCTAGGAGTCTAAGGCTTTTTGAATTTTTTTTTTTGAAAAAATTTCAACGTAATTAGGGAACTCCCGGCCGCCGGTCGCCCGGTTGGAGTCCATGTCTTCGTTCTTTATATCATTTTTTCCTTATAGGGTGCTCCCCGCCGGTGGACCGGCTGCCGACCTACCGAATGGGCGCCCATTTTCTCCTCTTTTCATCGTGTTGATTTCATAGGTGGGGGCCTACCGGCTGGGGACTCTTCTCTCCTCAAAATATCACAAGGTTTCTTCAATGGAGGTGCTTCCGGCCGGTGGACGGCTGGCGGCCTACCGGATCACACCCCCTCTTTCACGTCAATCTTCAAATTTTTCAACAAACGTAGAGGAGATTCCCAGCCGGTAAGGGTACCGTCCATCGGTGGACCAGCTGGGACTTCCTCTTCTTCAAATTTCAACAATTTTCCAACTTCAACAATCAGGAGGTTCCAAGCCGGCAAAGGGACGAGCTGCGGCCTACCGGGTGGGTGACCTCTTCTTCGTACACTCTTCTTCATTTCTCATTTCAAATCCCAACTTCTTCACTTAGCCTTGATTTGCGTGTTTTCCACTTTTAAGATGACGCATCATGTTGGGAACTAGGCTAAGTGAAGGGTATGCTTGTGTTTCACATTTTTCCAAACGACATCGGTGGAACATCCCGTCACCAAATCCAAGTTTGCACAAGATGAAAGTTGTTCCAAATGCTCTCATGTTCAATCTAATATGCATGCAATATTGTAATACCCCGTATTTTAGGACTTGGTTAATGGTTAGTCAACAGTGGAAATGTCAAAATGTGATTTATAAATTATATTACAAAATATGTTTTATTATATTTATTAATTAAATAGTTATGTTGTAATACGGAATAAAATAATAAAATAATAAATAAGTCGGGATGACAAAAGTAGGGCGTGTAAACTGAGTAGGACAAGGTCTATTTTCGACAAATAATAATAATAATAATAATAATAATAATAATAATAATAATAATAATAATAATAATAATAATAATAATAATAATAATAATAATAATAATAATAATAATAATAATAATAATAATAATAATAATAATAATAATAATAATAATAATAATAATAATAATAATAATAATAATAATAATAATAATAATAATAATAATAATAATAATGATAATAATAATGATAATGATAATGATAATGATAATGATAATGATAATGATAATGATAATAATGATAATAATAATGATGATAATAATAATAATAATAATAACCGGTCCTCTCTCTAAAATCCCTCTCTAAAAATCCTCTTAAAATTGCGACTGAAACCTAGTATCGCAACCATGGCCCGGGGCCGGCCGCCGAGGGCAGCGGAACCTTCTGTTCCTACCGTCGTGGATCATAATTCGTGGTTGTTGAAGATGTGTGAGATGAGCTTGATGAGAATGTTATGCCGTCATCGGGCAAGGCTCCTCAAAAGGGGGCCGCATCAACGTGGGACGGCGCGACTTCGGAACGAAGACGATTCCTCCGGGGGTCTTGCTCCTAAAACCTATTCTCAGGTATTGAAGAATTCTTCTAAAGGTATGAATCTTTCATTCTTCCCTGTGGTTGACTCCTCGGTTAGTATTGAGGAAGAGGATATTGTAAAAGAAGTTGAATACTGGCAGACTACTCTGGTGGGTACTGTTTTGGGTAGGCAATCTACGTTGGTTCAAATTGAGAGCTTGGTGTCTAAGTATTGGACGCATATCACAACCCCAGAGATTCTGTACTTTGCAAAAGGCTGGTATTATTTCAGGTTTGCAAGTGCAGAAGACATGGAGAAAATTCGTTCAGATACTTGGAACGTAAATGGATTTCCTCTTGTCTTTAAGCCTTGGAGCCCTACAGTGGTAGACGAGTTAAATGTTACTCATGTTCCTGTGTGGGTGCTTTTTCCTAACCTGGACCCTTGTTTTTGGTCGAAATCTGGCTTGAGTAAGGTTGCTAGTCTTTGTTGGCAATCCTATTTGTCTTTGATGAACACACCACAAACAAAAGCAAGTTGGCCTTTGCTAGAGTTTTAATAGATGTTGATCTCTCTAAGGAGCTTCCAAAGGCAGTTCAGATTCAATCACCTTATCGTGGTACACTCTTGCAGAAGATTGATTATGAATGGGTGCCTCACTTTTGTACTGCCTGTAAGAAGGTTGGGCACACCAAAGATAGATGTAATCCTGCTGGTAAGCCTAAGACTGCTAAGACTGTCTATAGGCCAAAGAAAAGCTGTGGATGCTCGGCAGGTGGTTGCTCCTTCAACTGCTTCTGTGAGTACCCCTAAAAATCCTGAGAAGAAGAAATCTCCTGTGAAGACAACTGTTGCTACTAAGCTTACCAACAGATTCTCTGCACTTCAGGATGGAAATCTAATTGAGCCTGATCATACTGCAGAGCCTTCTTCTGAGGTTGTTGTTCTGGATACTGAGGATGAGCACTCTGTCAGTGAGACTGAGGATGCTGTGGTTTTTGAGTTGGATCCTGGAGACATTCCTGCCTCCCATGATCCTCACCATATGGAACATTAGGGGTCTCAATGACCCCTTAAAGCAGCAAGAGGCTCACCATCTCTTGCTGGATAAAAAGGTGGACTGTGGTGCTCTAATTGAGACTCATGTCAAGCACACAGCTCTCATGGATATTAGTAGTAGATTTCTTCCTTATCAGCTGGTTCATAATAATGATAAGCATTATAATGGTCGTATTTGGATTTTTTGGAACCCTGTGGTTATTGCTCTTACTGTTCTTCACAAGTCAGCTCAGCACATACATTGTTCTCTTCTTCATATTGCTTCCCAACAGCAAATGGAGGTTACTTTTGTATATGCTTTCAATGCTAGGCTTGAAAGAAGGGGGCTCTGGTCTCATCTTCAATCCATTTCCTCTCAGGTTTCAGTGCCTTGGTTATGTTTTGGAGATTTCAATGTTGTTTTGACTATTGATGAAAGGCTGGGCTCTTCTCATGTCCAGGTTGCTGACATTGATGAATTTAGTCAGTGTATTGATAATTGTAGTCTGGTGGACCACCCTGCTACTGGTTGCCATTTTATATGGAACAACAAGCAGGGTGATGGTCTCAGATGGGTTAAGTTGGACAGGATTCTGGTGTCTCCTCAGTGGTTTGCTAGCTTTCGTTCTCGCCACTTTTCGAATGGTGTCTCGACCACTCTCCTTGTCTGGTCCAAATTGATGGTATGGCTTCTCCTTGCAGGCCAAAATTCAAGTATCTGAACTGTTGGGCTCTTTCCCTCAATTCCAGAGAATCTTTGTTTGTAGGAGTTGGAGTTCTCATTATTATGGTGGGCACATTATATCTCTTTTCGAAGCTTAAGCGAGCTTAGGAGTGGTCTTAGAAAGCTTCATACTTCCTCTTTCACTAACCTCTCTCGACGGGGTGGCTAGTTGCAAGTTGGCTCTTAAGCAATGCCAGGATAATCTTAGTATTTCTCCCATGGATCTTGCTCTTCTTAGGGAGGAGAGAACTCTCGGTTGAAGTATCTTGATTAAACGGGCTGAGATGCAAATCTGTTTGAGAGGGCCAAAGTTCAACACATTCGGTCCGGTGATCTCAGTACTCGGTATTTTTATTCTAAGATTTCTGCCGGGGGAAAGTTAGGAACAACATTGGGAGCATTCTTGATGCGGTGGTAAGATTTGTCTTGGCTCTCATGAGGTGGCTCGGGGTTCCTAGACTACTACTCTTCTCTCCGGGCTCTTCTACTCCTGTATTGCCTTTGCCTCCCCATCTTTTTCTACAAGATACAGTGTCTCCAGAGCAATGTGGCTCCCTTACACAACCTGTGAGAGTGCCTGAGATCTTGGATGCATTGAAATCTATAGACAGAAATAAGAGCCCAGGTATGGATGGATACTCTTCTGGATTCTTTTTGGATGCCTGGACTGTTGTTGGTCAGGATTTTAAGAATGTTGTCCTGGAATTTTTTCAAACTTGTTCTATGCCTAAGGTAGCTAATTCCACTTTGCTTGTCCTTGTCCCTAAGATGGATACCCCTCCTACTGTCAAAGACTTCAGACCTATTGCCTGTTGTACTACGTTTTATAAGGTCATTAGTAAAATTCTTGCTAATAGACTTAAACAGGTCCTGGACTCCATTGTTGGTCCAGAGCAAGCTGCTTTTGTGGCTGATAGAGATATCTTTGATAATACTATGTTAGCTCATGAGCTTGTCTCTAAATATGGCCGTGCTTATCTCACTCCTAGATGTCTACTCAAGGTAGACATCAGGAAAGCTTTTGATTCTGTTAATTGGACTTTCCTTAAGGACTGTTTGCTCTATCTCCATTTTCCTTCAACTTTTGTGGAGTGGGTTATGGCTTGTGTCACCTCTCCCTATTATTCTTTGTTGATAAATGGTGAAGTGCAAGGCTTCTTCCCTGGTAAATGTGGGCTCAGACAGGGTGATCCCTTGTCCCCATACCTCTTTGTGCTTTGTATGGAGGTGTTGTCACGGCTTCTCAGGACTCTTCCAAAGGTGAAGAACTTTTCTTATCACCCAAAGTGTGTTCAGTTGAACCTTACTCACCTTATATTTGCTGATGATCTTCTTGTCTTCACTAGGGGGGACCTCCCTTCTGTCAAAGCTGTTTCTGACTGTCTGGATCAGTTTAGTTTGTTTTCAGGCCTGGCTGCTAATCCCACTAAAACTGACCTTTATTTTGGAGGGGTAGCAGCTGATGTCAAGGGTCTCATTTTGGCTGCCACTGGATTTAGTGAGGGCAAATTCCCTTTCAGGTATTTGGGTTTGCCCTTGTTCAATGCACGAATTACTCAGGATATGTATCAGCCTTTGCTTGATAAACTCAAAGCAAGCATTCAGCATTGGGCTAACAAGCAATTGAGTTATCTTTGGTAAGACTTTTTGTGAACTCTATTATTTTTGGCTTAAACAATTTTTGGGGGGCTAGTATCTTATTTCCCAAGGTGGTCATTAAGAAAATCAACAAGATTTGCAAGGATTTTGTTTGGGGTATCTCTGATGGAGCTCGTAGGCATACTTTTCTTAAGTGGCAATTACTATGTTCCCCAAAATTAGAGGGGGGGATAGGCATAAAAGAAGTTCTCAGTTGGAATTGTGCGCAAATGGTAAAATGGGTCTGGAAGCTGTTTAATAAGCCTCAGTCTATCTGGACTAGGTGGGTTCACACTTATATTCTTAAGGGGCAGAGTATTTGGTTAGCCAGGGAGACAATTTCTAATTCTTGGTATTGGAACAATGTGGTTAAGATGAAGGACCTTCTTCTTAATGTTTCTTTGGCTCTTCTTCTCTTGCAATGCGATTTGCTTGAGACTCTTACCCATCATACTCGGTTTGACACAAATGCAGCCTATGATCTGGTGAGAAATAGACGTGAGCCTGTGCCTTGGCATTCAATTGTTCATGGTAAAGGTTGTCACCCTAAATACTCTTTTACTGGTGTTATGATTCTGACTGATAGCCTCCCTACTGTGGCTAAGCTTATTAACCGTGGATTATGTTTGGTTAATCGTTGTGTGCTTTGTGAATGTTCTATGGAGGATCTTCACCATGTCTTTTTTTATTGCTCTTACTCTCGACAAGTTTGGGCTGCCATTGCTACATGGGTTCATCTTCCTCTGCACTTCTCCTTGGATGCTATTGTTCAGGCATTCCTCTCTGAATTCAGGACTGGCAAGCAAAAGGCGAGTTTGATGGCTTCTTTTCATTTCATCTGGAAGGAAAGGAACTCTAGGATTTTTAAGGGGACTAAGTCCTCGTCTGATTCTCTTTGTATTGTTATTAAACGTGCTATCTCTTTGCGTCTCTATGGCACTTTTGCTTAGGCTTTTTGTTGGTTATTTTCTTTTTTAGGGGGCCTCCTTGGTCTCCTTTGTAGGAAAGGGTGGCAAAGATCTTGTATGTAATGTTTTATCTTGATGAAATAATAAGATCTAAAACTTTTCTGCAAAAAATAATAATAATAATAATAATAATCATAATAATAATAATAATAATAATAATAATTATAATCATAATCATAATATAATATAGTAGTTTCCCAATATCGCTCTATAAGACCTACCTTATCACTATAAATAGATGGTATGACCTTATAAGAAATCTTATTTTTCACATGAAGGCATAATATCACATAAAAGTAAGAGAGGGAGAATTAAAAGGGAGAAAAGAAGAGGAGTTCATCATCTTTTATTCGTCTCAAGGTGACAGACTTGTGTGGAGCTTCCCTTAATTAATTAATTAATTAATTGCATTGCTTGGATTGCGTGATTGGAGTATTTGCTTATCAGGTAGGTTATCTACTCAACTTGAATGTGAAATGGTGCAATTTAACAGTTGAATGTTAATTGGAATTAGATGTTGGTTGTTGGATGTTTATTGCTATTGTTTATCTGTTGATTTATTATTATTCATATTGCATATTGCATATTGTATTGTTGTTTTATGAAGGCCCGATCCAAGGGTGGCGGGTAATAATTGAAGAACCGGACCACCAGTGGCGGTATGTAAAAGGGTGTCTCGGGATTTGATATTGTTTATATGGGTGTCTCGGGTTATTGATATGGGTGTCTCGGGATATATATATATATATATATATATATATATATATATATATATATATATATATATATATATATATATATATATATATATATATATATATATATATATATATATTGATGGGTGACTCGGAGGATGTGTGGATGTTGGAGTTGTGAAAGGGATTGAGCATTTGCATATTTGATTTGTCTTATTGTTGTATTATTCTTGTTGTTTAGATATTCCTACTCAACCGTTGGGTTAACCGTGTATTCGTTAAACACCTGTGAAGAACCAATAATTGGGGAGCAGATTGATTACAGGTAACAGAGCTGTCTTAGTTGGGAGTAGAGGGGCGTGAGGCACTGGCATATACTTAACTGTCTAGATCACATAGATTGGACATTTACTATTTATCATTTGTTTTATTTAGTTTCCGCTGTAGATGTATTTTATTTAATTACAATTATTGATATTGGAACAATGTATTGAGACCATTTAACATTATTTATTTAAAATACCGTGTTTTGTCTTACTTTGTTATTCACTACCTCGGTCAATCCGAGATGGTAACAACTTCATTTACCTAAGAATGCCTAGTAAGACTCTTGGATAAATAGGGGGTGTTACAAATATTTACAAAAAATGGTGGTTCTTGAGGAACTCCACCAAACCTATCGCTTGAAGTGTCTTTAGACGGTTTCCTCCTCGGGAAGTGGCTCCCCGAGGTAGAGAATTTCAACGGTTCCTCGTTCATCTCCTTGGTAGTATCTCTTCACCCTTTGGCCGTTGACTTTGAAGCTTCCATATTCTTCGCTCTAAAGTTGAAATGCACCATATGGAGAGATGCCCATCACTTTAAAAGGTCCCGACCATCTAGAGCGGAGCTTGCCCAGGAACACTTTCACTTTTGAATTGAAGAGGAGCACTAGGTCTCCCACACTTATCTTCTCTTCGACAACTTTGGCATCATGCCACTTCTTGGTTTGATCTTTGTAGATCATTAAGCTCTCATAAGATTCCATTCTCAATTCCTCTAATTCACTCATTTGGATGAATCTTGTTTCACCGGCCGCATAAATATCAAATTTTATCTCCTTGAGAGCCGACCATGCCTTATGCTCTAGTTCTACGAGTATATGGCAAGCCTTCCCATACACAAGTTTGTACGGTGTCATACCAATGGGTGTTTTGTACGCCGTCCTTAGAGCCGATAGAACATCGGGGAGCTTTTGGGACCAATCTTTTCGACTTTTGTTTGTTACCTTCTCAAGTATGTCTTTGATTTGGCAGTTTTACACTTCCACTTGCCCACTAGTTTGTGGGTGGTAGACAAGGGCGGTCTTATGCCGCACTCCATGAGTTTCCAATAGGGCCTTGAAGGTGCTCTTCCGAAAATGGGAACCGCCGTCACTTATTACAACTCTTGAAGTTCCAAATCTAGGGAAGATTGTGCCCTTGAATAGTTTCATCACGACTTTTGAATCATTTGTGGGAGATGCTACCGCTTCAATCCATTTTGAGACGTAATCAACGACGGCCAAGATGTACTCATTTCCATATCAATTCGGAAATGGGCCCATGAAGTCAATTCCCCAACAATCAAAGAGCTCAATTTCAAGGATGTTATTGAGTGGCATTTCATTACTCTTTCCAATATTCCCCATTCGTTGACATGCGTCGCAAGATTTCACCAAGTAATGGATGTCCTTGAACATCGAAGGCCAGTAGAACCCACCTTGTAGTACCTTGGCAATTGTTCTTAAAGTAGCCAAGTGTACACCATAGGCCGAGTTGTGTAGTTGATCAATAATTTATATGCCTTCTTCCTTGGATACGCATCTTCTAAACATACCATCTCCACATTTCCGGAATAAGTGCGGGTCATTCCAAAAAAACCTCGTTGAATCATTTTTCAATTTCCTCCTTTCCCTAGCATCTAACTCATCCGGAATAAATCCGCTTACCAAGTAGTTTTCCAAGTACACAAACCATGGCACTTTGACACTCACCTTCATTAAGGCATCTTCCCTCAACACTCATCTATCGGTCCACTTTTATCTATTATGCCATGATCATCAACCGTAAACCTTGACAAGTGATCGGCCACCACATTTTCAGCACTGGATTTGTCTCGAATTTCAAGATCGAATTCTTGAAGTAGCAAAACCCATCTCAATAGTTGAGGCTTGACATATTTCTTCACCATTAGTTGTCTCAAGGCGGTGTGATCTGTGTAAACCACCACCTTGGAACCCACAAGATATTGCCGGAACTTCTAGATGTCATGAACGATGGCAATCATCTCTTTCTCCGCTGTTGAGTAATTGCATTGGGCTTGATCTAATGTCTTACTTGAATAATATATGACATGATATTTCTTGCCCCACGGCATAATCCAACGCGTCACACATTACTTCAAAAGGGAGACTCCAATCCGGAGCCCACATAATTGGAGTCGTGGTGAGAGCAAGCTTTAACCTGTTAAAAGACTCAAGGCAAACATCATCAAATACAAAGGGGGCATCTTTGAGAAGGAGTGAAGTCAATGGTTTTGCGATTTTGGAGAAATATTTTATGAATCGCCTATAAAAGCCGGCATGGCCTACAAAAGTTCCTCACCCCATCACATTTATAGGGGGTGACAAGTTTGCTATAAATGAATGTAATACCTCAGATATTTGAGCTGTTGGGTACTCTATCGAGTAAGTCTTTAACGCATTTTCGAGTGCGTTCTCCTTTGTAGTTACTTGATCGAGTAGGAGCAACTCAATCGAGTAGGCGGTACTTGATCGAGTACGTTAGTTACTCCATCGAGTAAGTCGTGTTTTACGGTTTTTCGGTCGGGTTTTATAGTAAAACGAGAGGAGGTATTTAAAGCTCTATCGAAAGTACCTTTTACTTTTACATTTACTTTCTAAACCTTTTACAAAAAAAAAAAAAAAAAAAAAAAAAAAAAAAAACGACGTTCTATCCTCTTCTCTCTTTGCTATCAAATCAAGGCTAGGGTTGTCGGATTTTTGAGATCGTCATACCTTCGTAATCGTCATCTTGTGGGCAAGATTTCTATATTGTTTTTATGTCAAATAGTTAATGTTGGTTAAACCCTAATGGGGTTATTTAGGGGTTTTTGGGAGTAATTATGTGTTTATTATTTATAGGAAGTGATTTCGTAGAGGAAGCTTTTTGATCCGCTGCATTTGATTGATTGTTGGTTATTCCGTCGTAGGTAGGGTTTGAAAGATCATAGATCCATGTTAGACTCTCTAATTTTAAAAAAAAAATTCATCTCATAATTCATTTTATGTGATCTATGCAACATGCATGCAAATATAAAAGCATAATAAATAAAGATTAAGGAAATACAATTTCCTTACATTGATTTTGATGGTAATATGGGCACAATCTAGATCACCTATCTAGACTATTCTTGTGCTAATAAAAGATGGATGATCCTCCTAGAACAAATCTTCAAATTAGAAAATCTCCTTCAATATGCACCCAAGAACAAAACCCAATAATCTTAACAAGTATTTGTTGGAGCTTGTGTCCTCCACAAATTAGTGTGATAACATTTATAAATCTCTTATAGGTTCACAAGGGTATACTTCGTATTTTATCAGTTGATTAACGATTACCTAATAACGGTTGGCTTGCTAGAAAGTTTGACGTTATTATCATACTGATGGCGGTAATCAACTGATCCCTAAAAGTCACACCTAAAGGATGTGTTTGAGAGATGTGATTATGGAAATGTAATCACATTGATGCCTAATATGACTAAACAGTCAGTCAACGTGTTGATGAGACGATTATTTAATTATTTAATAATATTAGCTGAGACGAATTAACTGTCAATTCGTAAATTTAATATAATATGTTATATTTAATTAATGTATATAATGTTAAGCTTGGACGAATTAATATGTTAATTCGTAATTAAATGTAATCAGTTATATTTAATTAGCAAGTTAAAGTATATATTATACGATATTGTCACAGACCGGCATTAATAAATTCACTGCAAGCTGTTGTGTGTAGACTTATTAATACGGAATGATATAAATGACAATTTATAAATAATGCATTATCTACATGATCGATCGACCGGGTGTGTTAGTCGATCGACTGATGTACCTGTTTCGGATTAATGTGCCGAAAAATTAAAAAAGAAAATCTACCCTAATCACTCTACTTACACGGTTTATAGGGTGATTCAGATTTGTTTTTTTCTGACCTAATTTTTCTAACTCATTCTTGCCTCTCATCTAAAAAACACAAAAACGAAAAACCCTAATTAATCAGTTATTTTTGGGGATCGATTCTAGCAAAAGAACAAGGGCATATCTCATATCATCTTGGGTGCAACTGATAGGAGAATATCATTGCGATATTGTTCTTAGACCGATTTTGCTAGGACCGAAGGTTTATTCTTCATCTCTTTTCTATTTTGTTTATGCATTTTATTTTATGACATGCTTTCATCATGATAAAGTCGTTATAATCCTTAATAATAAGGGAAGTATACAGATTATTTCCCACAAGTGGTATCAGAGACAAGGCCACGAATTTTATTTTGATGATTTTCATAAAACTGGATGTAAACAAAAAATTGGTCTCGAAAACTAGGGTTTCGGCTGTAAATTTTTTTTGGGCCGTAGCTGGTTTCGTTTCACGGTTTGGTCGATCGACCAGTACCCCTGGTCGACCGACTGCCTCGACTGATCAACCGAATTTTTTTTTTCCGTTTTTGATATTTTTATTTCCATTTGGTTCTTTCATATTGTTGTTTTAATCAGTTAAGATAATAATATGATAATTTGTAGATGTTTCGATTTAATAAATCGAGATGTAAATGGAAATCGTTTTTGTCGGATTGATGAATTGTTTTTGCTATTTTTTTTGGCGTATAACTTAATTTAACAAAAGTTCAAATCAATTATGATAATCGGTTTTATCATGATTTAGATATTCTTTTAACAGGTTAAATTTGAATAATCTAGTTTGAACATGTATATAAATTAAAAGTTGAATATGCCAATCTTGTTAATAGCAACTTTAAACAATTGTTCGTTTTTTTTTCGATCAAAGCATGCGGCTGTTTTTCCAAAAGATTTTTTTTTTGTTTTAGGGGTTTTCAGCCGAGAAAAAGAAAAAAAATTGGGGACTGTTTTATTTTTTTTTAGTCGAGACACAAAAAATAGGGTTTCTGTTTTTTGTTTTCGTTTTTCAGTCCAAAAAAAAGAGATAAATTTTTATTTTTTTGTGTTTCTGTTACTGTTCACGATTGGGCAGATTTAAAAAAAAAAAATTTATTTTTTTGGTTTTTGCTGAAAAACCGAGAAATTTTTTTTTTGTTGTTGTTTTTGGCCAATTAATTATTGTGAAGCGGTTCATAGTTCATAGATACCTAATTATTTTAAAGCAGTTTAAAATATTGATGGATTAAATTCATATTACAAGTCTAATATGAATTAAGATTAAATTTATAGTGAGTAATTGAGGAATTGTCACTTAATTTAATCAATTAAATAGGTGGTTTGGGTAAAATTAATCTACATAATTAAAGAATTATGTCTTGTATGTTTAATTTTTTTAGTTGATGCATTTTATTTTTGTTGAATGAATTGTTGAATGGTTTTATTTACGTATTTTTGCAATCGGTTGTAATTTGTAATACCTAGTGTGGCCTTAGTCAAATTATGTTTTCGTAATGATGGGAACATAATTTTTAATGTAATTTGAGATCTCGTATCTCCATTTTGTTTTTCTTTATTTATTACGGTTTTAAAATTAGAAGGTAAATAGGTTTATTATGTAATTTTTAAATTGTAATTTTTGAGAAGACTAAAGATGGAGATTGGAGCTCACTCCCGCTACATGGATCAACATGGAACATCAAGACAAGCTTCTCGGGTCCATGGATGGATTCCAAAGTTGTATTTATGTTCATTTTGATAGGATAGGCCACACTAGGACTTTATTTTTGTTTTTACGTTTTCGTTCTTATTGCTTTTCATTCACATGATAGTTTATGCATCATATTCCGCCTAAAACCAAACCACCTACTAAAATGCATGAAAATTGACACATATAGGTTGTATGTTAGTTTTCATAGACATACAGATGTCACACGTTTATTAAGCCATCACCTTAGTTTATTCATTCACGCATGCTAGATATTAGTTTACTTAAAGTGAATTAAAATAAAGTTGATGGGCATACTATGAATCCCTTCTTCGTCGGTAGGCATAATATGACCCCTTCTACGTTGGGTAAGTAGTTTGTGTTGACTTAGTTTATCTCAACATTATAGTCCGAAGAGTTTCTCGTGATTATGATGGACTAAAGATAGAATTTACAGAAATTTATCGACCAAGAATTCTAACTATAGAATTAGCCAAAAGGTTGGTTTATAAATTTACAGATAATTGAGTCTTGGGATCATTTATATAATTCTTGAGGGAGGTCAATTGTATAAATACATGAGTCTTCGCTTATAACAGTTGCATTAAGACTTAAAATCAAAACGATGCATATGCTTATTATTTTTGTTCTTCTTTTTGCAGTGTAGAATTCATTTATTTTGATAATACTGTTATAACAAATGGCTGGAAATAACGAAATCCCAATGCCAAGTGCCACACTTGGACGCGAGTCCTGGCTTAAAGTTTTTATGGACAACATGAATCAATTCACGCGACTGAAGAATGATGGGTCCAACTTTGCGGAGTGGAAGGCAGCACTACGGAATGCTACCATTGCTGACGGTAAGCTCAAGTACTTAACTGACCCAATACCGGTTAATCCAGGCCCCAATGCGGGAGTTAACGAGTCACTTGCTTATAGTGATTTCGTCATGGAAGCGGGTGCGATAAAGAACGTACTCATCTTTGTAATGGAAACCAATTTGCAGAGACGCTTCATTGCCCAGGGTGCAAACAAGATTTTCACCACGCTCACTAACGAGTTCTCAAAAGCACCGAGAATTATTACTTATGAGCATACCTATCGCTTCTTTGATGCAAAACTCCAAAAGGGCCAGCCGGTTAGCCCACACATTCTTAACATGATTGAGAATGTCGAGAAATTGGAGGCACTTGATTGCAAAATCAGTGAGAGCATAGTCATTGACCGAATGCTTCATTCTCTTCATGATGGTTTTGCCCTTTTTAGGGCGAACTACTACATGAATGACTTAAATAAAAGTCCTCATGATCTACACTCACTTCTCGAACAGACCGAGAAGGATATAAAATTGAGTGGGAGCATGAAGCAGGATGTTCTCATGATTTCCAACAAGGGTAAAGGTAAGGGCAAAGCTCCAGGCAACCTAACTGTAGGTAAGCCAAAATTCAAGAAGCCAGGAAACGGTAAGAGTGGGCCTGGTGAGACTAGTGGCTCACAGGGCAAGGCAAAGAGCAAGGGCGATGACATTGAGTGCCACCATTGTCACAAGACTGGACATTGGAGGAGGAACTGTCCCGTGTACCGTGAGGACATAAAAGCAGGCCGCGTCGTTCTTGTTGGTATGTCATCTTATATTCATATGATTGAGATTAACCATGCAAGTTTCGGAACTTGGGTACTTGATACTGGTTGTGGTTCTCATCTGTGTAATCATTTGCAGGGCCTAAGAAACATCACACCTCTCGGAAAGGGTGATGTGGACCTGCGAGTCGGGAATGGAGCCAGAGTTGCTGCTGTCTCGAAGGGAACATATGTAATCAAACTCCCTAGTGGTTTTGAGTTATTTTTAAATAACTGTTACTATATACCCAGTTTGTCTAAGAATATTATTTCACTTTCCGTACTTGATAAAGACGTATTTTCATTTTTAATAAAGGATAATAGCTGTATTTTATCTTTCAATGAAAAGATTTATGGCAAAGCAGTTTCCATGAATGGAATTTACATCTTAGATCAAACCACGGAAGTATTACACGTGAATAATAAGAAATTAAAGGTTGGTGACAAAGATCAAACCTATCTATGACATTGTCGAATGGGACACATAAATGAGAAACACGTAAAGAAACTCGTCGATAATGGGACTATTCCCCGCATTCGATTTTTCTACATATGGCACGTGTGAATCATGTCTCATTGGCAAAATGACTCGAATTTCCTTCAAAGGTGTTGGAATGCGTGCTAGTGACCTATTAGGACTCATACATACTGATGTTTGTGGACCTATGTCAATTACCGCTAGAGATGGCTATAGATATTTTCACTTTCACGGACGATTTGAGTAGATACGGATATGTCTACTTAATGAAGAACAAAAGTGAGTCCTTTGAGAAATTCAAGGAATACCAGAACAGGGTTGAGAACCAACTGGGTAGAAAGGTTAAAGCACTCCGTTCAGATCGGGGTGGCGAACATCTTTCAAATGAGTTTAATCAACACCTTAAAGACTGTGGAATCGTTCTACAGTTAACTCCACCTGGAATACCTCAATTAAATGGTGTGTCCGAACGGAGAAATTGAACCTTACTTGATATGGTTCGATCCATGATGAGTCACACGGTAGTGCCTGATTCTTTATGGGGTTTTGCTCTTTTGTCAACTGCTCTTATACTTAACCGAATTCCGACTAAAGCTGTCGACAAGACTCCATATGAAATGTGGAAGGGAACGGTCCCTAACTTGTCCTATATTCGGGTTTGGGGCTGCGAGGCTTATGTCAAGTGGAGACACGAGGATAAGCTCGGCCCGCGATCGGTCAAGACATACTTTATTAGTTATCCAAAAGGAACGTTTGGTCATTACTTCTATTCGCCTACCGAACATCGAGTTTTTGTTGCGGCTAGTGCGACGTTCTTGGAGAAAGAATTTCTCGAGAACAAGATAAGTAATAGAACCTTCGAGCTGTCGAAGATTCCAAAACCAACAACCGAGGAACAGATGGAGGAAGTTGTTCCTCCAACTGATGATACGGTTAATATTCCTGAGGAACATAGGAGGTCGGGTAGAGTCTCTAATCCTCTGGACAGATACATTGGTATGGTCGAGGAGAATGACGTTTTGCTCTTAGAGAGTAATGAACCCGCTACCTATAAAGTTGCTATGGCCTGTTCCGACTCAAAGCTATGGCTCGAAGCCATGCAATCCGAAATGGACTCCATGTATAAGAATGACGTATGGGATCTTGTTGATTTACCTAATAAGGTAAAACCTTTACAGTGCAAATGGCTTTACAAAATAAAGCATTCTGTAGACGCGCAACCAGATACCTATAAGGCACGACTAGTGGCAAAAGGTTTCACTCAAGTGCACGGATTGCATTATGATGAGATTTTTGCACCTGTAGTCATGCTACGTTCCATCCGGATAATCTTAACGATTGTCGCATTTAATGACTATGAAATTTGGCAAATGAATGTGAAAACCTCCTTCTTAAACGGTTATTTGGAGTAAGAGTTGTACATGGTGCAACCCGAAGGTTTCATAGATCCTGAACATCCTAAGAAAGTATGCAAGCTTAAGCGCTCCATTTATGGACTTAAGCAAGCTTCTCGGAGTTGGAATCATCGTTTCGACCAGGTGATAAAAGAGTATGGTTTCACTCGATCGGTCGAGGAACCATGCTTGTATATCAAGTCGAGTGGGAGCAAGATTATTTTCTTGATATTGTATGTCGATGACATACTCTTGATTGGGAATGACATTCCTCTCCTATCTTTGGTTAAAGGATGGTTGAAGAACCATTTCCAGATGAAAGATCTTGGTGAGGCACAACGCATTTTGGGAATCCGTATCTACCGAGATAGATCACGACGGACGTTATCACTTAGTCAGGAGTCTTATTTGGATAATATTCTTGAGATGTTCAGCATGACCAACTCCAAGAAGGGGAACCTTCCAATGACGTCTGGGATGCAGTTGAGCAAGTCTCAGTCACCCACGACGCCTGAAGGGATTGAGCGCATGAGTCGTGTTCCTTATGCATCTGCAATAGGATCAACCATGTATGCCATGATATGCACACGTCCAGACGTGGCATATGCATTGAGTATGATGAGTCGGTACCAAAAGAATCCAGGTGAAACACACTGGATAGCTATTAAAAATATCCTCAAGTACCTACGGAGGACTAAGGATAGGGTATTGACTTATGGAGGCGATACTAAGCTATGCGCAATCGGTTACGCAGATGCTAGCTTCCAAACGGATTGAGATGATTCAAAATCTCAGTCCGGGTTCGTCTTCGTTCTTAATGGTCTTTGCGGTCAGCTGGAAGAGTTCCAACAGTGTTGTAGCAGATTCTACTACGAATCAAAGTACTATGCCGCCGAAGCGTGCAAAGGAAGCGATATGGATGCGTCAATTCTTGCAAGGACTTACAATAGTTCCTAGTTTGAATGACCCGATCACCATCTATTGTGACAATAGAGGTGCCATCTTCCAGGCTAAGGAACCAAAGTCTAGCAACAAATCTAGACATGTACATCGGAAAGCTCACCTGATCCGTGATTACGTGGAGCAAGAAGAGATAGTGATTAAACAAGATAGCTTCGGATGATAACATCGCGGACCCTCTCACTAAACCGTTGAATTTTGATAAGCATGAAGGGCACGTTATTTCCATGGGAATTAAACGTGTTCCTGAGTTGTAGTAGTTGATTATGGATTTGATACATTATCTTTTTCATATACTATTTATAAATTCATCGTTTTAATATAATATTTTGTTTTTCATGTCGATTGTACTGACAACATTGAACACCACAAAGTGAACTGAATTACATTATATTTGTTTTGGTCCGTAATCGCCTACAAGAGCTGATAACTCTGGCTATTATATTGTGCAGTCGATTGATGGTGGGTTCAACGAGCCATAAGTCAAACGGTTGACTGATCGATCACAGATGCGAGATTATAACGATACCTCGTCGGACAAATTTTTGTGACAACGTAATGGAGTCCTAAATGTTTAAAAACATTCGGTGCCAGGTCATGGATATGACATCCATTGTGTTCCTAGAGTCGATTCTTTTGACTATCGAATGTCTCTTGAGATTAAGACAGTTTTTGGGTGACTTTGGTTTCTTTCTCACGGTCTGCCGTAACTGGAGGCTAAGTAGATTTTTTCTGGGTCATTTCATACCGTGCTTATATCTGCAGGATTTGAATTGAGGAAAATATCCAACCTTTATCAGGTATAGTTATTTCTCACGGCCACTCGAGGAGTTGTAACTGAAATACATGGCCATGCTCGAATGATGATTCGTTTATCAATTAAGTTACTCTCTAGTCGGGGAAACCACTCTTGATACAGATCGCTTGTAAAATACGACCTTTGTGAATACGGATTTTGCAAATTGTTTTACATTGAGTGGGAGAAATTTTAGGATGTGAAAATCGGTTATCGCACATACACTTGTGAGGACAAGTGGGAGTTTGTTGGAGCTTGTGTCCTCCACAAATTAGTGTGATAACATTTATAAATCTCTTATAGGTTCACAAGGGTATACTTCGTATTTTATCAGTTGATTATCGATTACCTAATAACGGTTGGCTTGCTAGAAAGTTTGACGTTATTATCATACTGATGGCGGTAATCAACTAGTCCCTAAAAGTCACACCTAAAGGATGTGTTTGAGAGATGTGATTATGGAATTGTAATAACATTGATGCCTAATATGACTAAACAGTTAGTCAACGTGTTGATGAGACGATTATTTAATGCCGATTAAATAATATTAGCTGAGACGAATTAACTGTCAATTCGTAAATTGAATATAATATGTTATATTTAATTAATGTATATAATGTTAAGCTTGGACGAATTAATATGTTAATTCGTAATTAAATGTAATCAGTTATATTTAATTAGCAAGTTAAAGTATATATTATACGATATTGTCACAGACCGGCATTAATAAATCCACTTCAAGCTGTTGTGTGTAGACTTATTAATACGGAATGATATAAATGACAATTTATAAATATTGCATTATCTACATGGTCGATCGACCGGGTGTGTCAGTCGATCGACTGATGTACCTGTTTCGGATTAATGGGCCGAAAAATTAAAAAAGAAAATCTACCCTAATCACTCTACTTACACGGTTTATAGGGTGATTAATATGTGTTTTTTTCTGACTTAATTTTTCTAACTCATTCTTGTCTCTCATCTAAAAAACACAAAAACGAAAAACCCTAATTAATCAGTTATTTTTGGGGATCGATTCTAGCAAAAGAACAAGGGCATATCTCATATCATCTTGGGTGCAACTGATAG